>NC_140010.1:35305968-35905968 GCF_964263955.1 Coregonus lavaretus | reverse complement strand
CTGTCCCGGCGGTATGACACGGAGGAGAGGTCCGTTGAGCCTACTCCCATACTACCGGCGTCTTGTCTAGTGGCACCGGTTGTGTGGGAGGTCGATGCTGAAATCGAGCGGGCGTTGCGTGCCGACCCTAGCCCTCCACAGTGTCCTGTGGGTCGGAAGTACGTTCCGCTCGAGGTTCGGGATCGACTCATTTACTGGGCTCACACGTCACCCTCCTCTGGACATCCGGGTATTGGCCGGACAGTGCATTGTCTTAGCACTAAGTACTGGTGGCCCACGTTAGCCAGGGATGTGAGGGTTTATGTCTCCTCCTGCTCGGTGTGCGCCCAGACACTTGCCCAGGGGTAAGTTACAACCCCTGCCCGTTCCACAACGACCCTGGTCCCACCTCTCAGTGGATTTTGTGACAGACCTTCCCCCCTCGCAGGGGAATACCACCATCCTGGTCGTTGTGGACCGGTTCTCTAAGGCCTGTCGTCTTCTCCCTATGTCGGGTCTTCCTACTGCCCTACAGACCGCAGAGGCACTATTTACCCACGTCTTCCGGCATTACGGGGTAACCGAGGATATAGTGTCTGATCGAGGCCCCCAGTTTACCTCCCGAGTCTGGAGAGCGTTCATGGAGCGTTTGGGGGTCTCGGTGAGCCTTACCTCGGGGTACCACCCGGAGAGCAATGGGCAGGTAGAACGAGTCAACCAGGATGTGGGTAGGTTTCTGAGGTCGTATTGCCAGGACCGGCCAGAGGAGTGGGCTCGGTATATTCCCTGGGCGGAGATGGCCCAAAACTCTCTCCGCCACTCCTCTACCAACCTAACCCCCTTCCAATGTGTGTTAGGTTACCAGCCGGTTCTGGCACCTTGGCAGCAGAGCCAGATCGAGGCCCCTGCGGTGGATGATTGGGTGAGGCGCTCGGAGGAGACGTGGAACGCTGCACACGTCCATCTGCAGCGGGCCATCCGTCGACACAAGGCGAGCGCCGATCTCCACCGCAGTGAGGGGCCGGTGTACGCACCTGGAGATCGAGTCTGGCTCTTGACCAGAAACCTGCCCCTCCGCCTGCCCTGCCGGAAGCTGGGTCGGCGGTTTGTGGGGCCTTTTAAAGTCCTGAGAAGACTGAACGAGGTGTGTTATAGGTTACATCTGCCTATTGAATATAAGAATATTAACCCCTCGTTCCATGTGTCTCTTCTCAGGCCGGTGGTAGCTGGTCCACTCCAGGAAGGTGAGATAGGAGAGACTCCTCCGCCCCCACTGGACATCGAGGGGGCTCCGGCGTACACCGTTCGGTCCATCTTGGACTCGAGACGTCGGATGGGGGGTCTCCAGTATCTCGTGGAGTGGGAGGGGTACGGCCCGGAGGAACGGTGCTGGGTGCCGCGGAGGGACATCCTAGACCCGTCTCTCCTGTCGGAGTTCCACCGGGGGCATCCCGCGCGCCCTGCTCCGCGTCCTCCTGGTCGTCCCCGAGGCCGGGGTCAGCGCACGGCTGGAGCCGCGCGTCAAGGGGGGGGTACTGTCACGGTTTCGGCCGAGGCTGCTCCTCCTCCTTGCTCGGGCAGGCTTCGGCGGTCGTCGTCCCCGGAGTACTAGCTGCCACCGTTGTATGTTTCATGTTCGGTTGGTTTTGTCTTGATGTTGTACACCTGTTTCCAGTTAGTGTTCATTAGTGTCCTATTTAATTCTCGTTGTGTGTGTCAGGTGTTGTGTGTGATTGCGCTTCTGTTTGGTGTTCTGTGCTACGTGTTTCCCTCCGTTGTTTGGGAGAGGGTTTTTCGCACATGTTAGTGCGCCTTTTGTTTGACCCCTGTGTGCGCCTTTATTTCGCCTCCGGGCTTGTTGAGCTCGTGTACTAAGTGAATATTTCACTAAAGTCTTTTGGACTTAGTTTCTGCGTCCTGCGCTTGATTCCTGCACCACACCCACCTACAGCACCCGTGACACACCCTTTGCCTTGATGACAGCTTTGCACACTCTTAGCATTCTCTCAACCAGCTTCACCTGGAATGCTTTTCCAACAGTCTTGAAGGAGTTCCCACATATGCTGCGCACTTGTTGTCTTCACTCTGCGGTCCAACTCATCCCAAACCATCTCAATTGGGTTGAGATCGGGTGATTGTGGAGGCCAGGTCATCTGATGCAGCACTCCATCACTCTCCTTCTTGGTCAAATAGCCCTTACACAGCCTGGAGGTGTGTTGGGTCATTGTCCAGTTCAAAAACAAATGATAGTCTCACTAAGCGCAAACCAGATGGGATGGCGTATCGCATTAGAATGCTGTGGTAGCCATGCTGGTTAAGTGTGCCTTGAATTCTAAATAAATCACATACAGTGTCACCAGCAAAGTACCCACACACCATCACACCTCCTCCTCCATGCTTCACGACGGGAACCATCATCATCCGTTCACCTACTCTGCGTCTCACAAAGACATGGCGGTTGGAACCAAAAATCTCAAATTTGGACTCATCAGAACAAATGACAGATTTCCACCGGTCTAATGTCCATTGCTCGTGTTTCTTGGCCCAAGCAAGTCTCTTCTTATTATTGGTGTCCTTTAGTAGTGGTTTCTTTGCAGATATTCGACCATGAAGGCCTGATTCAGTTGATGTTGAGATGTCTGTTACTTGAACTCTGTGAAGCATTTATTTGGGCTGCAATTTCTGAGGCTGGTAACACTAATGAATTGATCCTCTGCAGCAGAGATAACTGGGTCTTCCTTTCCTGTGGCGGTCCACATGAGAGCCAGTTTCATCATAGCGCTTGATGGTTTTTGCAACTGCTATTGAAGAAACTTTCAAAGTTCTTGAAATTCTTCGGATTGACTGACCTTCATGTCTTCAAGTATTGATGGGCTGTCATTTCTCTTTGCTTATTTGAGCTGTTCTAGCCATAATATGGACTTGGTATTTTACCAAATAGGGCTATCTTCTGCCTTGTCACAACACAACTGATTGGCTCAAAGGCATTAAGAAGTAAAGAAATTCCACAAATTAACTTTTAACAAGGCACACCTGTTAATTGAAATGCATTCCAGGTGACTACCTCATGAAGCTGGTTGAGAGAATGCCAAGAGTGTACAAACCTGTCATCAAGGCAAAGGGTTGCTACTTTTAAGAATCTCAAATATAAAATATATTTTCATTTGTTTAACACTTTTTTGGTTACTACATGATTCCATATGTGTTATTTCATAGTTTTTATGTCTTCACTATTATTCTACAATGTAGAAAATAGTAAAAATAAAGAAAAACCTTGGAATGAGTAAGTGTGTCCAAACTTATGACTGGTACTGTATATATACATTTTATTTTTTTCCAGTAATGCCTTCTTGAACACGTGAACTTTAATGTGCCTCAATTACAAACTTGCATGAGATCTGTAAATATGAATACAAATATTAAATGATGAGCCTACTTTAGCCAAGGAGAAAGCACTGAGCTAAATAGCGAGAAAGACAGGATAATTCCTGGCTAGCCATGATTGGCTGAGATAATGGAGGGGTTGACTATGCTGACGGTTGGCCATACGTTTACATGTTTTTCGAATTTTTCGTCATAAGCCCGATTTAGGATGGGCCGTCACATTTGTACTACTAACCAATGTCTGGTAAACATTCTGGTACAAAATGGCTGCAGTGCCAACTTGCTCAGCTTGGTGGCTGGCACTTTCACAAAGATGTAGAAAGAGACACATACCAAATAAGCCTTTCTGGTGTGACCACTCACCTGGTTTAGACAAGGGCATGACCCTCGGGAACTGCCTCCTAGAAGGTCTAAGGGGACTGAAATAGAAGTGTGAACTTTTAAAATTGTCTATTTTAGCAAGACAGTGAAACAGGTTCATTTGAAGAAGAAGAGGGCAAGTACAGTTCTCTCACCTGATGAGGTCTTTGCAGAGGGGTGGGAATGGCTGTTTCTGGTAGTGGCCAAACACTTCAAAGACAATGGGCTGGGTCTTGATGTATTCCACAAACGACTTGGTGACCTCTACCGTGATCTAATAGATAATCAAAAGTGAGGTTAGCTATCACTAAAGTCCCTTAACAAGGCCAGTAACAATAGATGATACAAGGCAATACATAACAATTAGTAATTAATGATTCATTCATGGTAATATCATAGAAATAACACTTGTAGTAACCTATTAATAATAATGAATAACAATGTTATTTATGGTCAGTGCTTACATTCTGTACATGGTAGAATCCCAGAGGAGGTCCTCTGCCAGTGTTCTTCAGCGGCTCAGTGGAGAAAGCCTCATCATGTCGGTGGATGAAGCTGGAAGTAGGAAAACCACATTCAATCAATATACAGTATACATACATATTCAGTATACATATATATTAAAACTACGACACTGTTACATTACTACTATGTACTATTTACTACTCTCAATATGCTGCACTGATTATGATCACATTTGGTGGACACTTGTTTTGCTCCATCAGACGAGTCTACCTTAGGAATAACACTAACCATAAGAATTTTGTTTGTTTAAACCAAGAGAGGACGAAGTCGTTTCTGGATGAAGAAAAGAGAGAAGTGAAAGGTCTTGAATGACAAGGCTTTGCATTTACATTTTAGTCATTTAGCAGAAGTTCTTATTCAGAGAGCCTTACAGTAGCAATTAGGGGTAAGTGCTCTGCTCAAGGGCACATTGACAGATTTTTCACCTAGTCAGTTTAGGGATTTGAACCAGCAACCTTTCAGTTACTGGCACAACACTCTAAACCACTAGCCTACCTGCTGCCCTTTGCCATACCA
This sequence comes from Coregonus lavaretus, assembly GCF_964263955.1. Classification (NCBI taxonomy): domain Eukaryota; kingdom Metazoa; phylum Chordata; class Actinopteri; order Salmoniformes; family Salmonidae; genus Coregonus; species Coregonus lavaretus. The sequence continues at coordinate 35,901,204 of NC_140010.1, read as the reverse complement.
TAGCTTTAAAACAGTTAACCTGTTAGATGTAATCTAAAATATAGATTCCTGCCTAAATAAAAATAGTTATAAATTGCTGAGGTGTACTCACTTTTGAAGAGACAAACTCAAGTACATAGTAAAAATATGATGAAAATAGGAAATATAAGATAAAAGTTGAGGAATAGGCCTGGAAATGACTAATATGCTTTCTACATATAATAACAATCAAATTATAAATGACTAACTATAAGCTTTCACCTTCCTTATAACTGTCAAATAGATATGATCATACTTAGTGACAGTACAAAATTGGCACCACTTCATAGACTCAGCCTCCCTGCACCTAAACAAGCCACAGTGGATTGTTCACCCCACATCCTCACTATTCTGCCAGTGACTTGTGTTACTATTGCTGTCATGTCTACAGCGGTATCATCTCGCTTGCTTTGCTAGCCTTTTGGTTGGCATAGCAGTGAGCAAGACTCTCGCTTACCGAGCTCTTCCGAGTGTCCATCTGCCACTTGCAGTGGTGCTTGGTCACGTGACTGCCGCAGTGATTTCTGCTCTCTGCTTTAACAATTCTATGGATGTTACTGGCACCTTCAACACTGGACATGGCTCCAATCAGGTACTCCACTGAACTATATACATTCCCATAGTGTCGCTATAGTCCCCCTTTCCCTCTGGTCTCACCGTTATTTAGGGATTGTGCGTCGGGTTGGCTATTCTCACAGGGGCTCATCACAGAAAATGCAATTGATATCATGTGTTTGACTGAAACCTGGCAACAACACTTATGAATGTTTGTCTTTTAACCTTGTGATCAGACCTCAAAATGGCTATAACTCAGATACAGAATCTGACCTCATTTGAATGTCTAGCGCTCAAACTGTCTGGTCCAAAACCACTGCTCCTCATTTTGATATAGAGGCCTCCCAAATCCTCCCTTTTCTTCCACTCAGTTATCTGAGGTACTAACATCTTCCTGCTCCATGTGCTGCTTGGGGACTTAAACATTCATGTGGACTCCAGGACAACAGCACTTGTGAGTTTGCGGCGGATTTCCTTTCCCTGTTGGACTGTTTCAATTTCACACAGCATGTGAGTTTTCCAGTGGTGTAAAGTACTTAAGTAACAATACTTGAAAGTACTACTTAAGTAGTTTTTTGGGGTATCTGTACTTTACTTTACTATTCATATTTTTGACTACTTTTACTTTTACTTCGCTACATTCCTAAAGAAAATGATGTACTTTTTACTCCATACATTTTCCCTGACACCCAAAAGTACTCATTACATTTTGAATGCTTAGCAGGACAGGAAAATGGTCTAATTCAAACACTTCTCAAGAGAACATCCCTGGTCGTCCCTTTTGGCTCTGATCTGGTGGACTCACTAAACACATGCTTCGTTTGTAAATGATGTCTGAGTGTTGGAACGTGCCCCTGGCTATCCCTAAATAAATAAAAAACAAATAAATGATGCCGTCTGGTTTGCTTTACATAAGGAATTTGAAATTATTTATACTTTTACTTTTACTTTTGATACTTAAGAATATTTTAGCAATTACATTTACTTTTGCTACTTAAGTATATTTAAAACCAAATACTTTTAGACTTTTACTCAAGGGTTATTTTACTGGTGACTTTCACTTTTACTTGAGTAATTTTCTATTAAGGTATCTTTACTTTTACTGAAGTATGAAAATTGGGTACTTTTTCCACCACTGGAATTTTCCAACCCATGTCAAAGGCTACACCCTGGACCTGGTGTGCTATACTGGCATAGATCCCTCTGACCTGTGTGGCCTGGACCACACCATTTCTGACCACATAGCCATCCTATTTAATCTTCCATCCCCATCCCCAAGCCCCGTATCAAACGCACTATCACCCTCAGAAACATCAAATCTGTCACTTATCAGCTGCCTTTGACACTGTTTGCCATTCCATCCTCCTTGAAAGAATGGAGAGGGCCCTGGGAATCACCGAAACAGCCCTGGCCTGGTTCAGGTCCTACCAGCAGGTTGCTCCTGTCAGCCAGGCTCCTATCCACCAGGGGGCCCCCAAGGCTCAGTCCTAGGGCCCCTCCTTTTCATCATCTACATCTTACCCCTCTGCCAAATCATCCGTCAACACAGTCTGGAATTCCACTGTTACACTGATGACACACAAATCTATGTTCATTCCAAACCCACCTCTGACCTCCCCCCATCATCACTCGTCAACTGTCTAAAATAAATCAAATCATGAATGAGCTCGACTTTCTGAAGCTCAACGGCGATAAGACAGAAGCTATGTTGGTGGCAACCAGATCTCTCCTGAAGAAGGTGAATAATCTGGGGGTCATCCTCGATTCCACACTCTCCTTTGATGCCCACATTAATACCATCACAAAATCTGCCTTCTTCCATCACAAGAACATCGGCAGACTCCGCCCCTCCGTTACAGACTCAGTTGCTGAAACTCTTATACATGCCTTCATTACCTCACGCCTGGACTATTGCAATGGACTCCCTGCCAGCTCCCTCAACAAACTTCAGTATATCTAGAACTCCGCTGTGAAACTCCTCACCCGCACAAAACCCCAGTGGTGGAAAAAGTACCCAATTGTCATACTTTAGTAAAAGTAAAGATACCTTAATAGAAAATGACTCAAGTAAAAGTAAAAGTCACCCAGTAAAATTCTACTTGAGTAAAAGTCAAAAAGTATTTGGTTTTAAATATACTTAAGTAGCAAACGTAAATGTAATTACTAAAATATACTTAAGTAGCAAAAGTAAAAGTAAAAGTATAAATAATTTCAAATTCCTTATAATAATTAATAATTTAAATTGACGGATAGCCAGAGGCACATTCCAACATTCCAACATCATTTACAAACTAAGCATGTGTGTTTAGTGAGTCCGCCAGATCGGAGGCAGTAGGGATGACCAGGGATGTTCTGTTAATAAGTGTGTGAATTGGACCATTTTCCTGTCCTGCTAAGCATTCAAAATCTAACGAGTACTTTTGGGTGTCAGGGAAAATGTATGGAGTAAAAAGTACATTATTTTCTTTACGAATGTAGTGAAGTAAAAGTAGTCAAAAATATAAGTAGTAAAGTAAAGTACAGATACTTAAGTAATTACACCACTGCCAAACCCTGGGAGCACATCACACCCTCACTTCTCCACTTCCACTGGCTTCCAATCAAATTCCTTCTCCTTACCTACAAATCCATGCATGGCTTGGCTCCCTTCCATCTCTCCAACATGCAACACATCTACACCCCCACCCGCAGCCTTCGATCCTCTGACTCTGGCCTACTGGTCACCCCCCCTCACCAGACTACGCTCCATGGGGGATTATACCTTCAGCTATGCCACCCCCACTCTCTGGAACTTTCTCACCCCTGAACTCCGCGAATCCAACTCCACCGAAACATTTTTATCTTCCTATCGTATAAGGGGTGCAGAGGTTGTTGAAGTTAACCTCTCAATTGTAACTGCCTTGATGACCTTGTCGCCGATCTTCTTTCTCCTTGTATTATTGATCATGCAATTTTTTGGGTGTCATGCGCCTTTGTTGTAATGCACTTTGCTTTTAGCATTGTCATGTTTATATTAGCTATTTTGTCTTACTCTGTAAGTGTCCTTGGGTATCTTGAAAGATGCAAATAAAATGTATTATTCATTTTATTATAGAACTGACGACAAAGAATGTTCTGCCCTGTGACGCAGAGACGCGATTCAAATGTGTGCCGACTCGTTATAACTTCAGCTTTTCGTCGGTCTGTGATCAAGAGAAAGTGGTCTTGTTTCAATTCTACCAAATGCTTTTGTATTTTTTCATGTCGGGAGGTTTAAATCCCAGTGTGAACATCACAGAGAGATTAAACTCACATCAACGGAAGAGTATGGGTGTCGGGTTTTAGGAAATGTGCCCCACGAGGGGTTGCGACATACTGATCTGGATAGGCCAAAACACGCAAGACATTGCTGCCTGTGCTCTTAAGGTCGTACTGCGAGGTATCAGTCAAATGGTGAAGACCGGACTCACACATACGCCTATGGAGTCGAATGATAAGACGTTCAACTTTTTGGTGCATTTTTCTGTTTGTTTCTAAACAGTCCACAGACACATTTACAAGGTAAAAACATATTCGGAACCGGTCCAAAACCCATGGTACTCCCTGAATTTAGGGAGTTTTCATTCTTAAATTACCTGAACCACTGGCACTTGCAGATGTTTCTAAGGAGAGATTTTAGAAACAAATGCCTCTTTATGCATAATCTTGTCATCATCATCATTCAAAACGCTTTTCCTCACTGACATCTTGTCAAGTTTCTCTCAAAACCCTCCAAACCTTCCTGGTCAAATAAAGCTAAAATACAACTAAATGAAAGGACTTGAATGAATGGGAGGCACTTACTTGAACTGGCAGAAGATGTCAGCATACTCAGCGGAAATGCTGGAGGCCTGCAGCACTGTGACCCTGAAGGTGAAGGTGGAGCCTATGTGGAGGTGGGACAGGGCCTTCTCCAGGGGCAGTTCCAGACCCAGGCCCAGACCTCCCTTCAGTGGGCTCCTGGGGACCTCTGGTGTGGCTGTGATGGGGGACAAGTCTGTGGTCATGGTAAGTACACAGGATGAAGACAGGAAATACCTGTAGTCCTGCACACGGTATGACGGGGGACACAGTGCTTTTCTCCTGCACCATGACTTACACAAATTATAAGTACATGACCTTTCAGTTAAGTCTTCCCCCACTAAACATATTTGTGCTGTTCATATCTACCACCACAATTATGTAATAGAAAAACAATCTGATTGGTAGGATCTCCTCACCTGCACAGGTGTTGTTGTTGACCTCGTCAGGGTCAGCTCCTATATCAGAGTTCTGTCCCTCCCCTTCCACGAAGCGTAGCTCTTGAGAGGTGTTAGAATGGGACATGCCGCCAGAACACGACTCTGTCTGGAACTGATCAGCCAAACACATGGGCTTTTAAATAATGACACAGCATTTTCATAATCTAGATACTGAATGCAGACAGCGATTTGGCAAGTATTCAAGTTCTTGTATAATTTCTTACTGATTCTACCTTCTCAAACTGTTGGTCCTCAAAAGATATCTTGGCGGTTCCTGACTGCCTTACACCGGAACCATAGTCAGGGGCTTCTTCATCAGCTGGGGAGAGACAATCCATTTTTGTAACCTCATCCTTTTTTAAGACCATTTTTATCAAACAGCAGTTCACTACTCTCTCAGCACCCACTTGGGTGTCCTTTACAAAACACTATACATTCTTGTCTAATACTGTATGCTAACACAATCTATTGCACAATAAAAGGATAGAGACATGACAATATGGCACAGTAGCTGGTACCTGAGATGGCCTGCACTGCCACCCTGAGGAAGCCCTTCACCTCTCCCTTCTCACTGACGATGGCCACGCGGTGCACCAGCGGCACGGGGTAGAGCAGGTTACTCAGGTACACAAAGGCCCTGCGGTGGGGGGGGGGGGGGGGGAATAGAGGGGGAGAGATAGAGAGGAGGAGCAGTATCAGACACAGGGAAATCATTTCAGAGCAGAGGACCATGGTAGAATGTTGAGGTAATCTCTAGTGGGGCAAGTCTACTGACCCTGGCCCTGTTCAAATATTTTTCACGTGCATCCTCCTATAAGTGTATTGTATTGTATCTGTTTCCATCCTTTTGCTCTTATTAGGAAAGCACTGGCTGCTTAGTGATTACCTCAAGAAAGTAAGGGAATTACATTAAAAAAGAATAGGAACTGGGCCGGTGACTGACCTGCCCACCAGACGGAACCATGGGAAGCGGTCATAGAAGGGGTCTCCTCCAGTCAGGGCCTGGTCACAGTCCTCCACGGTGCTGCTAGGTACCTCCGCCGCACGGTCGTACATCTCCTTCATCAGGTCCAGCCTCTGTCTATAGGGGGCAGCACAGACAACGCACACGGTCAGGACAGAGCACATCAGAGCAACAGACACTGTAAAGTAGAAGCAGACTGGGTAAAGTAAGTCGACATAGGCCTACATACCAGAGCCTCATGTCTACAGAGACACATATCATAATGTAAAGCCATAGATAAATAACCTGATCAAATGCTTGGACACACACACACACAAACACACTCACAGAGTTTAATGTCAAGGTCCTCACAAGTATAGTAATACTGTACAAACTCACACACACAAACAATTCCCCCACACATACCTGAGTTTCTCCAAGGTCCAGTAGTGTGTGGCCCCGTTCTTCTGGTCCTGGACCTCCACAGCTACTATGGTGCGGGGGAAGGGCCGTCTCTCCCTCTCCTTCGCCACGCTGGAGGGCAGCAGGTCCGGGGGCAACGGGGAGTACAGTGTGTCTGTCAGCAGCACAAACTGGAACTGGACCTGTAAAGGAGAGAGGATCCTTTTAGCATTTTAGCATATTAGCACATTAGCGACAAAATCGTTGTTGTCAATTCAAATCTCATTTTGGGACTCATCGAACCGATTCACAATGGAGCCGATCTGATTGAATGACTTTGCAGGGAAACTGTTTTGCAATACCAGTCTTTGCTGACTCGTTGAATTGATTTATAGTTTTCTAAGAATAGTCTCATTCGATGTACACTAATTTGGTAGATTGACTGAACTGATTAATAACGCAGTTTCATTTGACTGATACCTCACAGTTTCACCACTGAATACTTGTTCTACTTTATAGATAGATTGTATACAATGACAGTGTACCTTCTTCTTGAGCTCCACACTGATGGCGTTGGCTTCCTTGAGGAAGATGGCATTACCCCACAGCAGGTCCCTGAGGGAGGTGAACTGGTAGAAACGCCACTTACGGAACGCCCACATTGCCAGTTCCATCTCACGCTTGGTCCACGGAACTATGGGAAAAACTTAAAACATTCCATAATTCAGAAAATATTCCATTCTCTGGCCTTACCTCAGCAATGGACATTTTAATTCAAAATCATTGTAAACATTTGAAAAAGGGTGTTCTAGAGGTAACTGTCAATCAATGTCTCACCTTCCTCCTCAGGCTCCTCCTCTTCTTCTGGGGACTCCAGGTAACGGGAGTTTCTGTCCACCTGTTTCTGCAGGGCCTCCAGTTTACTTTCATAGTCCTGGGAGAGACCCCGGTACAGACACATCAAATCACATGACAGAATATAGCCCATATACACTCAGGGGCCAGTTTATTAGGTACACCAGCCCGTTCACGAAAATGGTTCTCTCCTACAGACAGTGAGTCACGTGGCCATTGCTCGCTATATAAAGCAGGCAGACAGGCATCGAGGCATTCAGTTACTGTTCGATTGAACGTTAGAATGGGCAAAACTAGTGTCCTAAGCGACTTTGAGCGTGGTATGATCATCGGTGCCAGGCACACCGGTTCTAGTATCTCAGAAACAGCCGGCCTCCTGGGCTTTTCACGCACGACAGTGTCTAGGGTTTACAAAGAAGGGTGAAACTAAAAACATCCAGTCAGCGGCAGTCCTAATGGAGCAGTACAACAGTGGTGTGCAGAACGGCATCTCGGAACGCACAACTCGTCGGACATTGTCACAGATGGACTATTGCAGCAGACGACACACCGGGTTTCACTCCTATCAGCTAAAAACAAGAAGAAGCGACTCCAGTGGGCACGCGATCACCAACACTGCACAATTGAGGAGTGGAAAAACATTGCCTGGTCCGACGAATCCTGGTTCCTGTTGCGTCATACTGATGGCAGAGTCAGGATTTGGTGTAAGCAGCATGAGTCCATGGTCCCATCCTGCCTGGTGTCAATGGTACAGGCTGGTGGCGGTGGTGTAGGGAACATTTTCCTGGGCCATGTTAGGTCCCTTGATACCAATTGAGCAACGTTTGAACGCCACACCTTGTAGAATCCATGCCCCGAAAAAAAAGTATGTTCTGGAGGCAAAGGGGGGGTCCGACCTGGTACTAGATGGTTGTACCTAATAAACTGACCACTGAGTGTCTCCCATATACAGGTAACTGCCAAAATAAAGGAACACCCAATTAAAGTGTCTTAATAGGGCGTTGGGCCACCACGAGCCGCCAGAACAGCTTCAATGCACCTTTTAAACCCTATCCCTATGCTCATTTGAGACCTCTCTTTCAAAGTCACTGAGATCTCTTCTTCTAGCCATGGTAGACAAAATATACATGACCCTAAGCATGATGGGATGATAACTGCTTAATTGACTCAGGAGCCACACCTGTGTGGAAGCACTTGCTTTCAATATACAGTACTTTGTGTCCCTCATTTACTCAAGTGTTTCCTTTATTTATGCAGTTACCTGTATTTATAAAAATAAAACTTTGCTTTTTAAGGGGTATCTCTTAGTGGCCTGTCATACCAGTCTCTGTTGTTCCAGAAGGTTACTGGCCTCCTCTCGTTCACGGCGGTATTGATCTTCTAACTCTTGAAGCCTGCAGACAAAATTATCACAAATAATTTTTAAGAAAAGTCATACTATATAAAAGGGTGATCTAAAATGTAATTACAGCTGGTGCTTTGCCAAAAGCAGTCCATCCATTATTGTACCTTGACTCCATCTCCTGCTTCATGTCGATGCCCTGTTTATCCAGCAGCTCTCTCTGGGCGAAGGCCCAGTCCACGGGCTCCACGGGGGTCTCAGCACAGGGGGTCCTCTCCCGCTCCTGCCGCGCCTGCTCCGGGTCATTGAAGCGGAACACATGGCTTTTCCCCATGATAATGCGGTTTCCTGAGGTCAGGAGTCAAAGGTCAATCAGAGGTCAATCGCATCACACCTCAGTCATTTCATCAATGTCTAAACCTATTAATGATTCTAACCCTGGACTGTTCAAGTGTGAATCACCTATGGTGATTTTTTGTGTATTTATGATGTTGTATATGGAAGCAGATTCATGCCAAGACAAATACAAAATATTTAAATTAAATCAGTGTAGTGTTTTTCAGTATGTTTTATATATGTTGTATATATTTTTCCGCACTTAGTGGAAGATGCTGAGGGGTTTAAGTCTTACCTGAACGAAGCAGAGTAGGCGTGGTCACCAGTTTCCCGTTGACGTAGATCTCCGCCCCCTCGCAGGGCTCCAGGATGACATTCCCTGTGTCATCATCATCAACAGACAAGAACCACCGGGGATGGTGAGCATTTGGCCATTCTACAATGGCTCCCTTTCTTACTCTACATGTACTGAATGGATTATTTGTTTGCCCTCAATGAGCTGTGATCTACAAAGCCAAGGCAAGAGGGTAAAAGGCAACTGGTCGGCTAACTACTGTCTTCTTCTGTGGTGATTACGTAAGGGATAATCAACGAGGGGCTATGCTTTCTATGGAAAATAATGAATGATGTGGAAAGTGTGTTCCACGAAGCGCTAGTGGAGTGGAACTGACCTTCCACGGAGTTGCATTATTTTCCAGAGAACGCCTGGAGCCCCGAGTTGATTATCCCTTTTATACCATGGCTATAATTTAACACATTTGCGCTAGAAATGTGTTCATTTGCCGGAAGAAATGTGTTCAACATTCACTGAAATAGCTAGCAAATTTACTAGATAGCTACAGTAGTTGCCACGGTAACCAAACAAACATACTTGCTAGTTTAGCTAACCAAACCATCAGTCCGAGCTTGCCATTATGAAAATCGAATTCAACAATGCCAAAATTTGAATTTTGCTTTTAAAAGAAGCTCAAACATAGAATGAACTATAGCCATTGAATTCTACCATGCAAATAAGGAAACGATGCACGCTGTAGAATGCCCTTCAAGCCAATCAGAAACCATTTACTATAACTATAGTACTATACCTTCACTAGTCCCTGTCTCTACAGACCCTATAACCTCTGGTGCACGCAAGCATAATCTGCTGATGATTCCTCTCATAGAAATAGAACTAATAGAACTATCATGGTTCGTCCACAGCTGGTCAGTTCAGTTTCACCTTCTCCCCCGTGGCCTGTGGTGCTACTGAAGGTGCAGTGCTCGTCTTGGATAAAATGGCCACTGAGCACGATGTCCTGGCGACTTCTGGCGTCATCACGTCCAACCCTGATGGAAAGATACATAGGATATGGAGTAGATTGCTTTACATAGATCTCTTTCTTGTAAGAACAGTATTTTACTCTTCAAATTCTGAAGAAAATATCATTGCCCACTTCACAGGACCATTTATCCCCTTGATATTCCAGGTAGTAAACTTAAACAGCTTACCCCCTACTCCAAATCCATCTGTACTGTACTACAGGACTGGAGGCCACTTCAATACAAAAGAGGTAAACATTTCCTGCAGATGAAGGAAAACAGTAGTTCTTACTTGGTAGTCCCATCTTTGATGTAGTAGAGTAAGCATTCAGACATCAGTGGGTCCTCATTCAGGTTTACCAGGTGAGGGGTCTAAAAGAAAGACAAGAACATTGTGACTTTGCTTCCACATATGTTGACATTTTGTGTTGAAATATTGTTGACAGGGGTTGTTGTAGCAACTACAGTTGCCATACAGGGTGTACTGGGGTTCAGACCTTCTTGGGGGAGAACACGCCGACGGTGCCTCCATCTTCTCTCATGGCCACGCCCATCTCAGCTAGTAGGGCCTCCCTACATATAGCAGAGAGCCACAGTTATTTGAGACAGATGGACTCAGATAAGGATAATGGTTCAAGGTTAAATCCGTCTAACACACCTCTGCATCCGGATATCTTCAGTACGGCGCAACTTCTCCTCCCATGTCTCATTGAGCTCAGCAATGATTTTCTCTGTTTCCTAGGATGAAAAGAACAACATATGTCTAAGTTGGCATGGTACTACATACATGCCATTACTTAACATTATGGTTAGCCTCCATGACCCTTACCATCTCTCTCTCTTCTCTCACTCTATCTCTAACCTCCTTGTTCCCCTCTCTCCTCTCTTTCTCCATCTGTCACCAGCTGTCTAACTATCTCTCTGTCTCTCCACTGCCCTTCCTCTCCTCCTCTCTCTCCCCTTCCCACCCTGTCTCTTTCTTCTTCCATCTCTCTCACTCATTCACCACCTCTACGTTCCCCCTCCCTCCCTACCTTGAGTCTTTCTATGGCCTCCTCGGAGGCGGGGCTGAAGATGCGGTCATGCAGGTTTGCCATAGAGCCCGCACGGCTGGACAGGGCGGAGAGAGAGGGGGAGGGGCTCATCCCAGTCATGGCATTGGTCACTGTGGATAGATCACCCGTTTGATTGACAGCCTGGCGATTATTGACAAAGTTCTTGTAATCGCACAAGTCTGCCAGAAGAAGAGCGGGAGTGTGTGGGGGAGAGAAGGAAAGAGAGGGAGCAAACAGCAGGAAGGTCAGGAGGAGGAGACATTGGGGTGGAGAGAAAAATGCAGAGAAGTGGATATAAGGAAGAAAGGGAAAACAAAGGAGGAGTAAAAAAAAAGAAAAGAAGAGAGCTCAAAAAATATATCATAGAAGCAGAGACAGGTGCTTACCAAAGCCACTGCAGAGAGAGGAGCGAGAAAAGAGCAACTTACACTGATGGATATGCAAAGCATACGATAAATTAGAGAGCAACCGCTTTTCTCTGACATTCATATGCAAAATACATACAGTAACAAGCTAAAAATAATATATCGAGCAGCCAATCTAGAATACATGTATTTTAGTTCTTACTTGCAGCATAATCTCCAGACTGAAAGGCTGTGAAAGTATTATTCGATTAAAATCAATGCAATTCCAAAAAACTACATTTATCCAGCAAGGGACAATTATGCAGGGCAAGCAGTGTGAATTAGAGGTAAGGCAGCAGAGCTCTAGAGCCCCAGATAGAGCCCACATTAAGAGCCTGGCATATCAAAGATCCTCTACAGAAGCAGAGCATCGAACCAGCTAGCTACACACCCAGAGAACCAGAGTGTAACACAGGCTGCATCCCAACAGTCTAAAATGGCTTCCTCCCCTTGTCTTCATCTACACTGATCTGAAATGACTGGAAAGGTGAAAGTCTATTCTCTAAGAGGAGTCCACCATCTTGCTTTCACCTATCCCCTGTTTGCAGATCAGTGCAGATGAAGGAAAAGGAGATGAGGAGAAGATGCCATGTTAGACTATTGAGACGCATTCCAGTCCTCAAGAGGTGGACAGTAAAAATCTGAGTTTCTTTTCTTCAGTGTGTCTGATCCCATGTAAAACATTTGCATGGATTTAAGATGGGTTTTGGGTTGGAGTCCTTCTATATAGCTCTGGGGTGTTATAGGAGTTTAGTATGGTAGAGGTTTGGCTTTATTTTCAGTTAGCTGCAAAGCGTGGGGTTGCCAGAATATACACACTTTTCAAACCAGCTATCACAGGATCAGGACATCGATACGCTGAGAGGAAAGAGGAGAGAGAAGAGTGTGTGAGACACTCACACACACATCTGTATGGCTCTCATCCTGTGTGTGTGTGTGTGTGTGTGTGTGTGTGTGTGTGTGTGTGTGTGTGTGTGTGTGTGTGTGTGTGTGTGTGTGTGTGTGTGTAGGTAGGTAGGTACTCACTGTCTATGATATCTCCCAGGCCCTGGGCGTAGAGGAGGTCCTTGAGTCGACACACCTCCTCCTTCAGCTCACGCACCAGGCGGTTGTTGGGGTCCTCGTTGATGACGGCGTTACAGCGGATCTGTTTGGCGCGGTCAGCATACCTGAGAAGGATCATTACAATTAAAAGGCAGGTTCACCCCAAACTCAAAGATTATTCTTTTTTAATATGTTCACTGTTTATACGATGGGAGAAAATCGTCATTGACAGTGACAACATGGGAGCGTTCAAGGTATCATTATTTGCAGCTCCTGGGTAACTTTCTGGATTAGTCTCGCAATGCATACACACAAAAATATGAGGGTTCCTCAAGGGTTCTTTGGGAAGGGTGATGGTTCTATGTGGATCCATAATGACTCAAAGAACCCTTTGAGCTCTTCAATGGTTCTTTGCAGTTCACAAAAGGGTTCTTTGCTCTTTTAGTGATAATTAAAATGTAGGGGAGGAGGCTCGGCCTGGTTTGCTCACAGCTCTTTTAGTGCAACCGAAATTGAGAGTGTCATTCCAGTTTATCTCATCTCAATTATCTCCTCAGGGACCCCCAGCTGTTCCAGAGGTAGTTCAACTTGTCAATTAACACAATATTAAGAATTTTAAATATAATATGGCTGACCACAATAAAAGAAAACCTGTATGGTTCTTCAAAGAACCTTTCAGATTGAGAAAGGTTCTTTATATAACCATTCTCCATAAAGGTGCCTTCAGAAAATATTCATACCCCTAGACTTATTCCACATTTTGTTGTGTTAGATAATATATTGCAAACATCTCAACCAGAGTTGCCCAATTAGAGTAAACTAGTTTTGTATTGGAATTTGCATAGACTTTTTAAATCATCCAAATATTATACATGAATTTACATGATGTCTGCTTCATTTACTTATAATGGAAGATAGGCCTAGTTAAATGAGGACTGATATCAATTATTAATAAAATATGATACATTTGTGTGTCAAAATATGAATATTACAATGCATGTCAATGAATGTGTTTACAGTTTACATGCTTAGAAGACCAGTAAAATGACATGTATTGAATGATATTGTGAAACATATTGAAGATAACAGACAGACAGTGAATAATGATATGGATCTGAAAGGATTTTTGTATTTGCTCAGACATAAACATCCCATAACAATATTTCTCCATTATCCATTATCACTAGCTTTGACTTAATAGCATTCCTTTAATGGGCAACTCAATCGCCTGGTAGAGCATATTTTTCAAGAGTTCCTACATTTGTAAAACAACAACAAATTAGTTCAACAACATAAAAAAAGGTTAGGATTTGTTCACGTTCACTTGCTGGTTTTCAACCATCTTTGAATGCGTGTTTTAAAAAATATGGGAGTCCGGTAATGATAACCGCATGATCATTTCACTAAATGACATCGATTGTGATGATAAAATACGACAAACAAAATGCATATGCTTCATTTCAAAAATGTTAAAGGGTTCATGGTTCTTTATAGAACCTTAGGAAATGCTTCTTTATAGCACCATACAGGTTCCATTTAGAACCTTATAAGCATGGCTCTTTATTGAACCTTCAAAAAAGGGTTCTATATAGCACCAAAAATAACCTGTCTGGTACTATTTAGAATCACTTTTTTGTGTGTAGTCATTACACTTGTGTACATTACTTTATAAGGAGGCAGGTGGTTGGAACTAAAACTGCTCCTCAGAGAGGATGACAGTGATAGTGAAGTACTATAGGGTCACTGAATAACTATGGATTTGAAGGTTTTTAACCTGAGAATTTGACCTCAGAGCTGGGTTCTTACCTGAGGGTGCTCAGGGTCTCGTCATAGTTGATGTCAGCAGGGCTGAGGGCTGCCACCATGGCGGTGCGAGAGTTACCTCCTAATAGACAGAAAGGGGAAAAGAGGTTAATTGGGGATGAGGGCAAGAAGAGGACGGATTATTTAAAGGGTATCTGCAGGGGAATTAAACAAAAGAGTAAACAGTGATAAGGATGCTACATTTAGCATGGTCGGCAGGATCTGGGCTACTAGGTGGAAAATACGTACCCAGGTTCTCTCTAAGTAGCCAGGTCAGCACTGAGTCTCTGTAGGGGATATGGCTCTCCACCTTCTTCTTCTTCTTGTTCTTTAACAGTTAATTTTCCCAATTAGGATACTGCCTCAATACAAGTGCATTTACATGTTGAGAAACGCTTGTAAATCATCTATATCCCAATCTCTTAATACCATTTCCCCAAATATTTTCTCATAACAAAAATGGAAGTCACTGAAATTGTGTACCTTATTTGGTGCTGAGTCCTAGAAAAAGAAGACATTGACAGAACTGAATTAATTGACAGTCATACCTAAATTGATTCAATGACCATACAAATGAAGCGTTGTGTACTGAAGAGTACAGACTCTCACCACTTCAGCTAAAGCAGAGATGACTTTCCCCAGTGTGGTCAGAGATTTGTTGATATTTGCTCCTTCCTGAAAAGAAACAGATGGGGCATACTTAATCAAACAAAAGCCTTGCTTGCAACACAAAAACTACACACTCCACAGTATTGAGAAACAGAGCCTAGGGGCTTTGTAAAGTTCATAGACATGTCAACTTGAAATGTTAACTTGAAACTTTGAGGAATTCTTACATTGATATCACTGGGGGGTCCGATTCAGCCCATAAAGTTGACCCAAAAATACCCTCTCACCTTCAGCCTGGTTCCTTTGGCTCCTGTTGAGTCGGCTCTCTCACTCCCAGCCAGATCCACCAGGCTGATCTTGCTCACCTGCAACAAGAAATTACTCTCCGTTATCATTTGTTTTGGTATGAATCTGCCTCCATACTCTGTATCACAATGGGAAAATGCCCAGATTCCAAATGCACAGTAGTAGTCCCAAGAAACTCTATTTGAGGACTTATCTGTAATGAGCACTGAGTAGTGTTATCAGCAGCAACAGGAAATGTGAGTTATTATGTGGATTATAATTCATGGACATTTTTTATAGGGATTGATACATTTTTCGTTAGGGCAAATCAAGTCTGACATTTTAAAGTGGAAATTACAAACTTTAGAAGCCTTTTTAAACCTCGAATACACTACAAGTTTGCATTTCCTGCTGTGCAGGAAAACTCTCAGCAACAAGAGTGATCAAATTAAGATCCTACATCTGTAGGGGTTTATAACTCTATGGCCTCAACCTATTGCAGTAGCTTGAACATAAGGTTGAACCTGGTTATTAAGTCTGTACCTTCTCAGATGTGTTTTCTGAATCCATGTCGTGTTTCTTCTGAGTGAAGATGATGTTGAAGACAGCGTGAGAGCGGCTGCTGGTCTCGTTCATGTTGGTGGCTGCCACCGTCCTGAAGGAAGACAGAATTGAACCTTATGACATCCATCCATCCCTCATCCATCCATCATCCATCCATCCATTCTAAGTCCCATTTACCTGGCCTTGTTGCCAGACTCCATGAGGTCGTCGATGTCGTTGTAGGAGGTGACGGCCAGTTTGGACAGATCCTCCACGTACGGCCCCATCAGGGGGTGCTCTCTCACACGCAGGTTCCCCTTGTTCTTTGGGTTCAGCAGGTCACGCACACGCTCACAGTAGATCTCCATGTAGCTCACCTGTGGAGGTTGTCAATACGCTATATAAGTGCCAATCAAGATAACTAAGTGCCAATCAAATGTCTATTGAGCAACACCACCTTGGAGCAGAGAAGACATTCTTATCAGAACTCTTATCTTATGCACAGCAAAATATATGGTGTACATTTAAATGTACACTAAAACGACGTTGGAGGCGGCTTATGGTAGAGAAATTAACATTCAATTATCTGGCAACAGCTCTGTTGGACATTCCTGCAGTCAGCGTGCCAATTGCACGCTCCCTCAAAATTTGAGACATCTGTGGCATTGTCTTGTGTGACAAAACTGCACATTTTAGAGTGGCCTTTTATTGTCCCCTGCACAAGGTGCACCTGTGTAACGATCATGCTGTTTAATCAGCTTCTTCTTATGCCACACCTGTCAGATGGATGGATTATCTTGGCAAAGTAGAAATGCTCACTAACAGGGATGTAAACAAATTTGTGCACCAAATTTTAGAGAAATACGCTTTTTGTAAATATGGAACATTTCTGGGATATTTTATTTGAGCTCATGAAAAATGGGACCAACACTTTAAATGTTGCGTTTATATGTTCAGTATATATCACCCAGGGGGTAAAAGCCCTAACTCACTGATATGCAGTAGGCCTGTCCTGTACAGAAGCTCATTCTCAAACCACTAGAGGGAGCACTCACCTCTACGGAGTAGGACAAGCTGTTGTCTTTATTACTGTCACTTATCTTGGTGAAGAGGTCCTCACACAGCTGGCAGACAGAGAACATGGAGGAACGTCGTTAGACTCGCATATGAACCAGTGTTGGGGTCAATTCCATCCAACTAAGGAAGTACATTGACATTCCAATTCCAATTATCTTCAACTCTTTTCAATGAGGAAAAGGTGGAATTGGAATCTGGTTTATTGACTGGAATTGAAATGGAATTGACCCCAACCCTGATATGAACACAGCATATGTATTATCAATAAGAGGCTTTGATATTTTTGGCTTAAACCTAAATGGGTTTTCAAAGATCCAGTATCTGACATGTACATGATGAAGTAACGTTTCATTATTTGCTGTTTTACTACATTTTGTCATTCATTTGTTTGTTCGTTTGTTCGTTCATTAATTAATTAATTAATTAATTCATTCATTCATTCATTCATTCATTCATTCATCCATCCATCTACCCATCCAGATTACCAGAGGGATGATGCCTTGCTGGTCCTTCTGGTCCTGCTTGCCCATCATGGTGTAGCTCTTCCCAGATCCAGTCTGGCCATAGGCAAAGATACAAACATTGTATCCCTCAAAGGCATGCAGCAACATCTCCTCCCCAATGTCCTTGTACACCTGCTTCTGGGAATGATAGTTGATGTCGTCCGGCTGCAGAGAGAAAGACAGAGTTTGAGTATGAATAATCCTTTAGTTAGCTTATTAGTATTAGTATTATTAGTTCGTTTATTTATGGAGTGAATATTGAGGTCATGGCTTGCATGGTCTTTAAATGCATGATATTCAAGTCTTTCAGGTGTATGTGGTGAAACTCACTGTTGTGTGTGACCAGTAAGAGTAGTCGAAGTTATAGCTCTTGTTCTCCTTTGGCTGTTTGGGGTTTATTATTGCTAAAAGCACAGACAAGAAGTAAACAAAGGTTAGAGAAGTGCCCAGACCAAACCCATAAACTAGCAGAAAGTAAGCTGTGGTGAAACACTGTGTAGTCCTTGGCTATGGCAGACCAAATGTAAATAGCCACTAGAAATAATCTTTGGCTGGCTACATAGATATCATTAGTGGAAAATGCATTGTCATCCTTTTAGGGAGAATTGTAGACCTGGTGGAATCTGAAATTAGGCCAGGAGTTTGGGGAAAGCTGAGCAAGTCCATCTCTGTGAAGACTTCAATGGCCAAGGCACAAACGCTGAGCAAGCTCCTGGCAGCAGCTACTGTCTGTGGTCCATATACACTGAGTGTACAAATCATAATATTGAGTTGCATCCCCTTTTGCCCTCAGAACAGCCTCAATTCGTTGGGCATGGACTCTACAAGGTGTTGAAAGCGTTCCACAGGGTTGCTGGTCCATGCTTCCCACAGTTGTGTCAAGTTGGCTGGATGTCCTTTGGGTGGTGGACCATTCTTGATACACACGGGAAACTGTTGAGCGTGAAAAACCCAGCAGCGTTGCAGTCCTCGACACACTCAAACTGGTGCGCCTGGCACCTACTAGCATACCCTGTTCAAAGGCACTAAAATATTTTGTCTTGCGTATTCACCCTCTGAATGGCACACATACACAATCCATGTCTCAATTGTCTCAAGGATTAAAAATCCTTCTTTAACCTGTCTCCTCCCCTTCATCTACACTGATTGAAAAGGATTTAATAGGTGACATCAATAAGGGATCATAGCTTTCACTTGGATTCACCTGATCAGTTTATGTCATGGAAAGAGCAGGTGTTCCTAATGTTTTGTACACTCAGTGTACTGTAGGTACTGCAGGGATGATGTTCCTCTGAGTCAGATTAATAACGCAGCATCATCAGTGGTGACCGACCTATGATGATGTCACTTAAGCACTTCAATAGACTGGGTTTGTGGGTTATATACTGAATATCAGGTATTCATAGGGACATGTAATCAGCCAAATTGAAAGTCTTTGTTGTGTGGAACAGAATAATGTAGTTCAGTGCTCCTTAGTCAGTTGCATCCAAGAGAGAGGGCATGACAACTTGGCTAAATAAAAATTCTAAAGTGGCTTCCTTTCCTATTTTCTAGTTCCTCATCCTTGTTCGCTTGTATTGATTGGAAAGGTGCAATTGAAGAGGCCTCCTGATAAGCTGGATGATATTGCTATTGGCCGTTCGCCCTATTACTTTCACCAATCCAGTACTTTCATATCAGTCAGGAAGAGGAGAGGAAGCCAATTTTGAGTATTCCGAATCTGTGCCATGCCAAAGACTGTGGGAATGACCGTCGACAGGCACAAAGCAGCGGAATAAGACACACACACACACACTGGCACACACACATCATCTGATCTAGCGTCTCAGCTGAGACAGAAACAACGAGGCCTTTTGGACCCTCTGGGTCGCGTGATGAGGGATGAGATGCTCTAGAGGTCAACCCCCCCCCCCCCCCCCCCCACACACACACACACACAGACAGGCTCTCAGTTCTCATTGGAGCCTTTGTTTCAATCCCTACGGAGATGTGTTACATGCCTCACTACCCACCATCCTGTTGCTTCCAAGCGTGTGTTCCGAGCACCAAGCAGAAAATGTTTCAGTGATTCTCTACAGTAGAGATGATTGGAATCCACCATGAAGTGTCTATGTTGTGAAGTGATGAATTGATTGAAATAAGCTTGAGATGGTGTTAGATCCGATGATATAACACATGTATAGCACCTCCAAAACCATTTAAAATGTCATATGATGCTGTCTCCTGAAAGCCCAATCTAAATCAGACCATATTAGTAAATATTTAATCAAACTACATTCATTATTGATGAGGACATCTTTGCCTGGAGTTATCAGACTGGAAAATGCTGTATATCCCAATAGAAGGCCTTTCAAGGATTCATCAATACATATTCCAGAGATATCACTAGTATAGAACATTGCCTACATAGACTCTAACAATGGCAGACTAGCCCTAATATCAGCATTTCCCCTACCAGTACTTAGGCAGGGCCTTCATCAGTTGACTTGGTCCCCAACTAAAATATTTTAGATTTGAAATACTTCAATAGAAGAAAAAATTAATTGGTTGTGTAGCCCAGCCCTGGATAGGCCTACTGATTTGGGGGCCAATTAACATCCAGCCCAGGTTAATCAATAAGTAACCTACAACCAGAAGAGCAAAGCTGAAGTCCTCAGGTCCATGTGTTTTCTTACACCAATGACAATATAATAGAAACTCTTATAATACAAATATGCAACGCTCACTTGTGGTGTTCCCTGACATCTGGATGATGCACTTGCTGTCCTTCCCGATCTCTCGAGAGTTGAAGGGACGGACCCGGACCGCCACCTTCACTGAAGCCCCCGCCATGATGCCTGTCAGTGGGGGGGCGCCGCAACTATAGAGGGGTTCAGTCAGGAGGGACTTGACACCAGGTAGACACCTAAAACCTGTGGAGAGGGATGCCATAGAGAGATGATGATTTGAATGAAGATCTAATTTTAACTAATTTGTAATGCCATCATCGAATAGAAAAATGTAAATCCCTTCCTGAAAAGGCTGCGCACGCGTAAAAATATGGAGATTTATAAACTTGGTGCACGCCATACATACGCATGTTTCCGTTATAAATCAGACCTGTCGTGAAACTGTGGGGGCATGAACGAGTATTATACACTCTTAGAAAAAAAGGTGCTAAGTAGAACCATACAGGGTTCTTCGGTTTGTCCCCATAGGGGAGCCCTTTTTGGTGCTGGGTAGAACCCTTTGCAGAGGGTTCTATCTAGAACCCTCTATGTAGGGTTCTTCAAGGAACCCCATGAATACAGTATGGTTCTGCCTAGAACCCTCTATGAAGGGTTGTATCAAGAACCATTTTATCATCTAAAGGTTCTTCCTAAAACCGTAGATTAAGGGTCCTACCGAGAATTATTTATGACAATACATTACATATACTGTATCATAAGGCCTTGCTTTGAGGGCCAAGTTATACCCTTACACAGTGGTGTTAGGAATCTCCTGATTTACATGCCTGCAAGTCACATAATGTTGGCTTGCAAAGTGATGTGTAATTCTTATTGGAATCCAGCCAGAGTTAGGATATCGAACAAGTGGAATTGTTAATCACCCGCAACCTGCATTCAGAATGACTGCCAAGGTAGGAAAGTTTGAATACCGAGACTACCTCAAACATCTAAACTGGAACAACCATCTCAGTAACAAGTGCAATAAATCAAATTACTAACAGATTGGATTAGTTTAGAAAACGGTATGTTATTTATCTTTGTGTAGCATAAAATGTATCAACCAATCAATGTACATGCAAAAACACAGATATTACAGTAAAACAAACAATTCTGAAACTCTCCCTGCAATAGAGCATGCTGGGAAATATGATGTATGGTTCTATGTAGAACCCTTCTTGCCTTCCAAAGAATCCTTCTTGCCTTCCAAAGAATCATCAAAGAACCCTTTCTTCCAAAAACGGTTCATAGGATGTTAAAGGTTCTAGGTAGAACCCTTTGACTTACAAAGAACCCTTGTTTTCCAAAAAGGGTTCTTCTGATCAAAACGGTTCTTGGTAGAACCCTATCCCTCTACAAATAACCCTTTTGGAACCATTTTTTATGAGAGTGTAACTCCGCCTGAAAAATGCCCATAATGTACCTTTTATGGTGACAATAACACCCTTATGTGCTGTATACTTGGGAAGTATTGGAATTAGGCCAAGACAGGAAATAGCAATGCATGGCGAACTTGATCAAATGTCTTTAGAGGTGTTGGCAGAATGTTCTGTCAATAGAAAGCGACATCTCGTTGCTATTGACCGAACCTCACTATAATTTCCAGACCCTACTGGATTGGCTGTTAATACCTACAGTTGAAGTCGGAAGTTTACATACACCTTAGCCAAATACATTTAAACTCAGTTTTTCACAATTCCTGACATTTAATCCTAGTAAATATTCCCTGTTTTAGGTCAGTTAGGATCACCACTTAATTTTAAGAATGTGAAATGTCAGAATAATATTAGAGAGAATGATTTTTTAAGCTTGTATTTTTTTCATCACATTCCCAGTGGGTCAGAAGTTTACACACACTCAATTAGTATTTGGTAGCATTGCCGTTAAATTGTTTAACTTGGGTCAAACGTTTCGGGTAGCCTTCCACAAGCTTCCCACAATAAGCTGGGTGAATTTTGGCCCATTCCTCCTGACAGAGCTGGTGTAACTGAGTAAGGTTTGTAGGCCTCCTTGCTCACACACACATTTTCTATAGGATTGAGTTCAGGGCTTTGTGATGGCCACTCCAATACCTTGACTTTGTTGTCAAGTGTATTACATACACTTAGGTTGGAGTCGTTAAAACTCGTTTTTCAACCACTCCACAAGTTTCTTGTTAACAAACTATAGTTTTGGCAAGTCGGTTAGGACATCTACTTTGTGCATGACACAAGTAATCTTTCCAACAATTGTTTACAGACAGATTATTTCACTTATAATTCACTGTATCACAATTCCAGTGGGTCAAAAGTTTACATACACTAAGTTGACTGTGCCTTTAAACAGCTTGGAAAATTCCAGAAAATGACGTCATGGCTTTAGAAGCTTCTGATAGGCTAATTGACATCATTTGAGTCAGTTGGAGGTGTACCTGTGGATGTATTTCAAGGCCTACCTTCAAACTCAGTGCCTCTTTGCTTGACATCATGGGAAAATCAAAAGAAATCAGCCAAGACCTCAGAAAATAAATGGTAGACCTCCACAAGTCTGGTTCATCCTTGGGAGCAATTTCTAAATGCCTGAAGGTACCACGTTCATCTGTACAAACAATAGTACGCAGTAAACACCATGGGACCACGCAGCCATCATACCGCTCAGGAAGGAGACGAGTTCTGTCTCATAGAGATGAACGTACTTTGGTGCGAAAAGTGCAAATCAATCCCAGAACAACAGCAAAGGACCTTGTGAAGATGCTGGAGGAAACAGGTACAAAAGTATCTATATCCACAGTAAAATGAGTCCTATATCGACATAACCTGAAAGGCCGCTCAGCAAGGAAGAAGCCACTGCTCCAAAACCGCCATAAAAAATCCAGACTACGGTTTGCAACTGCACATAGGGACAAAGATCGTACTTTTTGGAGAAATGTCCTCTGGTCTGATGAAACAAAAATAGAACTGTTTGGCCATAATGACCATCGTTATGTTTGGAGGAAAAAGGGGGAGCTTGCAAGCCTAAGAACACCATCCCAATCGTGAAGCACGGGGGTGGCAGCATCATGCTGTGGGGGTGCTTTGCTGCAGGAGGGACTGCTGCAGGAGGGACTGCTGCACTTCACAAAATAGATGGCATCATGAGGAAGGAAAATTATGTGGATATATTGAAGCAACATCTCAAGACATCAGTCAGGAAGTTAAAGCTTGGTCGCAAATGGGTCTTCCAAATGGACAATGACCCCAAGCATACTTCCAAAGTTGTGGCAAAATGCCTTATGGACAACAAAGTCAAGGTATTGGAGTGGCCATCGCAAAGCCCTGACCTCAATCCTATGGAAAATTTGAGGGCAGAACTGAAAAAGCATGTGCGAGCAAGGAGGCCTATAAACCTGACTCAGTTACACCAGCTCTGTCAGGAGGAATGGGCCAAAATTCACCCAACTTATTGTGGGAAGCTTGTGGAAGGCTACCCGAAACGTTTGACCCAAGTTAAACAATTGAAAGGCAATGCTACCAAATACTAATTGAGTGTATGTAAACTTCTGACCCACTGGGAATGTGATGAAATAAATAAAAGCTGAAATAAATCATTCTCTCTACTATTATTCTGACATTTCACATTCTTAAAATAAAGTGGTGATCCTAACTGACTTAAGACAGGGAATTTTTACTAGGATTAAATGTCAGGAATTGTGAAAAACTGAGTTTAAATGTATTTGGCTAAGGTGTATGTAAACTTCCGACTTCAACTGTACTTTAATTGCTAAAAAAATATTGTAAAAAATGTATCAACAAATACCCTACCATCTAACCCTATACTCATTAAAAACGCACCACCCTACTCCACTATTTAAATCTATCTAGTCCTACCTAAGGCCAACAGCCACCACTCAACACACCCTGTAACTCTTCTGATGTCAAGTCTCGTGCACACAAATACTTCTCTGCAGCTGCCACCACAACCTCAACGACGAGCATCACAAACACCGGGAATCTTCCCCTTCAGTTGGTCAACTTTCACATTTACCGCAACCCCAGTAATCACTCCTTTCAATGGCACCCTTTTCTTGAGATCAAAACAATTCACATCTCTTGTCCCCATTAGTTTGACGCGGAGCGCCTGCTCCCTCTGAGCAGCAGAAACACAAACAATTATCACAAGACCACTTCTGGTTACCTTCACCGATTCCACAGCACCCAACTCTGTTTTCACCCACCCTGAAACCACAAATGGATCAGCCAAAAGGCAAGGGTACACTTTTTCAAAAAATTTCACTCCAACCGTCACAGACTCATCTTTATCCTGTCTCGGGCTCCGAGAACTTCACCACACCTATCACCTCCGATATTTTGCCCTCACGCACTTCCATTTCTCCTCCTGTCTTCGATCCAGCATACAGTTCACTCTGCTTACACCTTCTACCATTCTTCATTAAGAAACCATCTCCCTTTTTTCTGCCACTTTTAACTGATTTAAGCTCACCCTCTTCCTACCTCTCTCTCTTCGACCTCTGCCTCTCTTATTCCCTCCATTCCACTTCTGTATTCCAAGTATACGTCTCCATACAATAATATAGTACTTCCCCTAACACACTGTACATCTCATTCTAGCCCTCTCAAGGGAAGGCATTCCCCATTCTACCAGGGGAACCCCCCGAGAGCAAAGTTACATCATCTAATGGTTGAATAACTGTTAGTTAACTTTGAAACCATTTCAAAAGAACCACACATCTACCATCGACCTCATATTTCCAAATACAACTATATACTTGCAACTAGCCGGCTTTACTACACACTCTCGTTAACGGAAACATAATATTTTTACTTGCTATAACTGTGATATACTATTGTTTACCTTAGTTTAATACACTGACTGTAAGTCGCTCTGGATAAGAGTATCTGCTAAATGACCAAAATGTAAATGTATATGTAAAAATTAACACTTGCCAAGCACACTTCTGGGTATTATTCTAATGACTTCTGCTCCCCAAACATGGCCAAATTTGATCAAAATACAAATAGTTTGAGGGCGGAGCTCATTAGAATAATATCCAGCAGTTTGCTTTGCAAATGCTACTTTTCAACGTTTACATTTTGGTGATTTAGCAGGCGCTCTTGTGCATTCATCTAAGGTTGATTTTAAAAAATCACAGTCATAGCAAGTAAAAAGTTTATGTAACCGTTACTGGGAATGTTCTTGTAATTAAGGATACATTGGGCTGTCATATTATCCTGTGCTTGTTACAATATACCTTTCTGATTTATCTTTGCACATCTCTGGCTAGTGCAGAGTACATTACTGTAATGGTCACAGTGACTTGCTACTAGCTTCTTGTAAGTTAGAGCAAAATTCTGAGCAGTGACAGAACAATATCATTAAACAATTGAATGCAAATATAAGCATGTTAGTATTTGTATAGCACTTGCACTTCTAGAGGCCTGAAAAAGGCTTCCTAACTGGCTGTGATTACAGAGCAAAACATATCAGAACAACCCAAATAAATAGTCAACAATTTAAAACCCACTGTCACTCTGATCTGTTCTCTATACACATTAAATCATTAATACACTACTACCACATATCAGTTCAATTGGTACAGCATTCTCAATAACGGGTGCATGAAATATAGCCACTTACAAGGTACGCCTCAAAATATGTTAATGACCCAGGGATTCTTTCCCCTCCCACAACATTTTCCCACAATACACCATCATTTAGAGAATGCTGAAGTAAATATACAGCAGACAGTACTTTATTGTTAAATGTTATTGTAATAAAATTACAGCAATTGCTAACAGCAAATATGTAATTATATATATAAGCGTACCAATTCATATTTGGTGTTTTATATCACTTGTAGAGGCCTTAAGCAACAAAAGGACATGGCTAAACACTCAAATCAAATCAAATGTTCAAATCAAATTGTATTTGTCACGTGCGCCGAATACAACAGGTGTAGACCTTACAGTGAAATGCTTACTTACAAGCCCTTAACCAACAATGCAGTTTAAAGAAAATAAGTGCTATGTAAAAAATAGATAAATAAAAAATAAAAAATAACAGTAGTGAGGCTATATACAGGAGGTACCGGTACAGAGTTAGTCGAGGTAATTGAGGTAATATGTACATGTAGGTAGAGTTAAAGTGACTATGCATAGATAATAAACAGAGAGTAGCAGCAGCGTAAAAGAGGGGATGGGTGGGTGGGGGTGGGAGGGAGGGAGGGAACAATGCAAATAGTCCGGGTAGCCATTTGATTAGCTGTTCAGGAGTCTTATGGCTTGGGGGTAGAAGCTGTTAAGAAGCCTTTTGGACCTAGACTTGACGCTCCGGTACCGCTTGCCGTGCGGTAGCAGAGGGAACAGTCTATGACTTCGGTGGCTGGAGTCTTTGACAATTTTTAGGGCCTTCCTCTGACACCGCCTGGTTTAGAGGTCCTGGATGGCAGGAAGCTTGGCCCCAGTGAGGTACTGGGCCGTACGCACTACCCTCTGTACTGCCTTGCGGTCAGAGGACGAGCAGTTGCCATACCAGTGATGCAACCAGTCAGGATGCTCTCGATGGTGCAGCTGTAGAAATGTTTGAGGATCTGAGGACCCATGCCAAATCTTTTATAATATGCCATTTTAGCAGACGCTTTTATCCAAAGCGACTTACAGTCATGTGCGCATACATTTTTACATATGGGTGGTCCCGGGGATCGAACCCACTACCCTGGCGTTACAAGCGCCGTGCTCTACCAATTGAGCTACAGAGGACCACACTTTCAGTCTCCTGAGGGGGAATAGGCGTTGTCGTGCCCTCTTCACGACTGTCTTGGTGTGTTTGGACCATGATAGTTTGTTGGTGATGTGGACACCAAGGAACCTAAAGCTCTCAACCTGCTCCACTAAAGCCCCGTCGATGAGAATGGGGGCGTGCTCGGTCCTCTTTTTCCTGTAGTCCACGATCATCTCCTTTGTCTTGATCACGTTGAGGGAGAGGTTGTTATCCTGGCACATCACTGCCAGGTCTCTGACCTCCTCCCTATAGGCTGTCTCATCGTTGTCGGTGATCAGGCCTACCACTGTTGTGTCGTCGGCAAACTTAATGATGGTGTTGGTGTCGTGCCTGGCCATGCAGTCATGGGTGAACAGGGAGTACAGGAGGGGACTGAGCACACACCCCTGAGGGACCCCCGTGTTGAGGATCAGCGTGGCAGATGTGTTGTTACCTACCCTTACCACCTGGGGGCGGCCCGTCAAGAATTCCAGGATCCAGATGCAGAGGGAGGTGTTTAGTCCCAGGGTCCTTAGCTTAGTGATGAGCTTTGAGACTTGATGCAACTCTGATCTGTTCCCTATTTACATTTAATTGTTAGGGAACTACCACCACATACCTATTCAATGGGCTTTATTGGTATGGGAAACATATGTTTACATTGCCAAAGCAAGTGAAATAGATAATGAGAAATAAACAGTAAACATTATACTCACAAATGTGCCAAAGGAATAGAAACATTTGTCATATTATGGCTATACACAGTGTTGTAACAATGTGCAAACACATATCACTTACATTGGTACAGCACTCTCACTAATGGGTGCAACAAGTAAAGGCTCTTACAAGGCATACCTCCAAATTTGTGAGAAGGGTGCAATTCGGTGGAGTTCCTGCATGTGGGCATTTTCGGAAAGTATTCAGACCCCTTCCCTTTTTCCACATTTTGTTACGTTACAGCCTTATTCTAAAATGGATATAAACTGATTTTTCTCTCATCAATCTACACACAATAACCCATAATGACAAAGCGAAAATTGGTTTTTAGATTTTTTTTAAACAGAAATATCTTATTTACATAAGTAATCAGACCCTTTGCTAGGAGACTCGAAATTGAGCTCAGGTGCATCCTGTTTCCATTGATCATCCTTGAGATGTTTCTACAACTTGTTTGGAGTCCACCTGTGGTAAATTAAATTGATTAGACATGATTTGGAAAGGCACACACCCGGTGCATGTCAGAGCAGAAACCAAGCCATGAGGTCGAGGGCAATTGTCCGTAGAGTTCTGAGACAGGATTGCGTCGAGGCACAGATCTGGGGAAGGGTACCAAAAATTGGGGGAGAAGGGCCTTGGTCAGGGAGGTCACCAAGAACCCGATGGTCACTCTGACAGAGCTCCAGAGTTCCTCTGTGGAGATGGGAGAACCTTCCAGAAGGACAACCATCTCCGCAGTACTACACCAATCAGGCCTTTATGGTAGAGTGGCCAGACGGAAGCCACTCCTAAGTAAAAGGCATATGACAGCCCGCTTGGAGTTTGCCAAACGGCACCTAAAGGACACCAAGATTGAGCTCTTTGGCCTGAATGCCAAGTGTCACGTCTGGAGGAAACCTGGCACCATCCCTATGGTGAAGCATGGTGGTGGCAGCATCGTGCTGTGGGGATGTTTTTCAGCAGTAGGGACTGGGAGACTAGTCAGGATCGAGGGAAAGATAAACGGAGCAAAGTACAGAGAGATCCTTGATGAAAACCTGCTCCAGAGCGCTCAGGACCTCAAACTGGGGCGAAGGTTCACCTTCCAACAGGACAACGACCCTAAGCACACAGCCAAAACAATGCAGGAGTGGCAACACAGGAGTGGCTTCGGGACAAGTCTCTGAATGTCCTTGAGTGGCCAAGCCAGAGCCCGGACCTGAACCCAATCAAACATCTCTGGAGACCTGAAAATAGCTGTGCAGCGACACTCCCCAATCCAACCTGACAGAGCTTGAGAGGATCTGCAGAGAAGATTGGGAGAAACTCCCCAAATACAGGTGTGCCAAGCTTGTCGCGTCATACCCAAGAAGACTTGAGGCTGTAATCGCTGCCAAAGATGCTTCAACAAAGTACTGAGTAAAGGGTCTGAATACTTATGTAAATGTGATATTCTATATATAGTTTTTTATTTTTAATACATTTGCAAAAATTTCTAAAAACCTGTTTTTGCTTTGTCAATATGGGGTATTGTGTGTAGATTGATGAGGGGGGGAAAAAACAATTTAATCAATTTTAGAATAAGGCTGTAATGTAACAAAATGTGGAATAAGTCAAGGGGTCTGAAAACTTTCCGAATGCACTGTATATTGTTTAATTTTTATGCTACGACAGGTGGGAGGCGAGGGCGCTCCAGTAGAGTAGGTGGCGTTAATGGACAATAACGTTGGATGCCGACAAACCCCACAGAAGATGGGGCGGGGGCGACAATGGTAGCTAGCTAGCCATACACCAGTAGACAGTGTCCTTTGTCCCCGCCTGTTGGGCACTGTTTTCCCGCAGTTCTGTTAACAACGGCGAGGGTAGGTGTTCGGCAGGCGGGAGCGAAGGACACTGTGTGCTAGCTAAGCCAGCTAGTCTGGTACACAGCAGGCGGGAGCGACACCATGTGCTAGCTTGCTAACTAACTAGCTAGCACACGGTGTCACTAACTAGCAAGTTACCTAGCTACCTAACACACAGTGTCGCCCCAGCCTTTCAAATTCCCAAAATACAGAATGCCACTGTATTCTTGTACTGCATTCCAGTACATTTCTAGCAGTACAGTAGCCAGTGTGTTACTGTAAATATACAGAACAAATATATATATTTTACAAATTGTATGTAGCCTACTGTATTCTGTGGTGTACAGCATTCTCACTAATGGGTGCAACAAATACAGCATTTTACAAGGCGCACCTCAAAATATGTTAATGAGCCAGAGATTATTTCACTGCCCACAACATTTTCCCACAATGCACCATAATTCACAGTATGCTGCTGTAAATATACAGCAAAACAGGTAATACAGTACTTTAATACAGTATTTTAATTTGTCAATTTAAAGCAATTTGTTACAGTGTAGCACTACCTACCCTGCTTGCTAGCACCGACATGAGGGCAAAGCTAGCGTGGCTATCTGTATAGTCATCCCTCCTGTTATTTCTCTCCATCCTCGATGTGTATTCCAATGGGTGCGTCTACAATGCTGCAGCTGACAATGCCGACTCTCCAGCCTTGTCATACTGCACCTGCCTGGAGCCTTAGCTTATGAGCAGTATGTAGCCTAATTAGGGCCTACGTCGGTAGGCCTATTGCCCAAATAATGTCCCATCCCTTACAAAATGGGTTGGCTTGTTTCCTTGATTCTACAGACAGCAATAGGCTATCAACCCAACGCGTCTGCGAAAAAATCTCCCCAGGGATATCTTTCATGTGCACACCGTCAGAATAAAAATATTTTTGCCAGCATCACAAAACATACAGCCCGCTAAAAATAATGTAATAAATACATAAATTACATAATTGACAAGGATATTAAAGTGACAAATGTTATTATGCACCTACCTACTTCGTGGTTTTCTGTTTACACTCGAAAAGACCCAACATTCATAATGTAAATATTGTCATCTCCAACATCTTGCGCTGCCGCACCTCAATGCAAACGCACTGTCAAAGCAATAGGCTATTGGCCATCACTCCATTTGGTGCTATGCTATTCGCCCACTGTTAATATCGATGTCATTGAATTCATCCGTCCATAAATTCATCCCTGCGACACATAGGCAAATTCATGATTATCAGATGTAGTTGTTTATTTTGACTGTGAATCCGATTAAATTAAATAGGCTATTGCCAAGGTTATTCTTTAAATCTGTAAAAACAATTGTTTCACAATGTCTAATAATGTGGATGCCAATTTTCTTCGGAATAACAACACATTTAGCCTACATTATGCAAATAATCCAGACCTCACGCATAGCCTAAACATCTGTCGCAGTGTCCTTTTGAGATCCTTGTTTACTGCCCCAAGATAATGAAGAAGGGCCTCAAAATGGACATCCAAATAGACAACCCTGAGGAAGAGCCGAGCACCACCCTTGGTTCCCCACTGCGTCAACCCAAGGCCATGATCAAAAAACGTCTCATCAGAAAAGAACAAATCTCAATAGTTTTACCTAACCACCTCGAATTCGACGACCGCAGTGGGTTCCTCCTTGATATTTTTCCTCCCGTCGATATCAGCTAACAGCCTCCCTCAGTGTATCCATCCAGGGAGTATCTGCCCCGAGCAATAGAGAGAGACACAGAGAGCGAGAGAGAAAGCTAGACCACCCCAGTCAGGGCTATGGATGAGTGGGTTCTAACAACAGGGCATGGTACACAGTGGCGCGTCAGTCTGTCTGCCAGCTAGACATGGGTAGGGTAGGGGAGTGGACAGGGAGGAGAGAGGAGAGGAATGAGGCTGGATGGATGCAGGAGGCGAGCTCAGAGAGAGAAAGAGAAGAGAACGCCCTTTGGTTGGTCCACAGTAATAGGGCTCAGGTGACTCAACCAAGGCTGCTGGGAGTCAGTGATGACATCAGCACCATCGTAGTGGGAGCAGGCAGTAGAGATCAGTGATGCAGCACAGAGAAGGAGGGTGGAGGGAGGAGGGAATGAGGGAGACAGGGAAAGAAAAGGCAGGGAGGGGTGGGAGATGAGCAGGGGCCCATGTGTTGCCCCCATTATACAAAGCACAGATACAGTACTTTGAGGTGGTGTAGATCTCATTGGTTTCTCACTAAGCTCATTGGTTTCTCACTAAGCTAAACAGTAGAGAGTAAGGTTGTATCCCGAGTCAATGCATGTACACCTACAGTACTACACCAAACATGCATCCACTGGCTGTTCACTGGCTGTTCAGTGAATTAAGTCTTTGTTGTTTGAGTATTCAGCTGTGTGGACACTAGTTTGGGTCATTGTTTCTCGCAAATATGGTTTCTTTGTCTAGTGATCGCGACGGATTTGTGTTATTATACTGGACTGCAACACTATTACAGAGTAGAGAGCAGAGATATGTTAGAAATCTTCTAAGAAGTCACCAATGTTCTTGTATTTGTATTTTCATGAGTGATATCTCTGTGAAGTTAATATATTAATGGGATTTTCCTCCCTTCAAGATACTGTAGTTCTCTTCCGAGATATTCCAATGAAACTCTTTCTCAAATCAACTTACAAAGTCATCATCTTGAATAGACAATATCCTTGATCATATTCTCAATTAGAGCCAGGTCACAGAGGAAGCTGAGGAGGGTAGTAGAAGCTCAATGTTTCAACCCCATCTGCTGGACAGCTGTCACTATTACATAAGGCCGACATGGATAATGCATTATGATGTGGTTATAATGCATTGTAAGACCTGCCATAAGCAGCTATGACCACCTTATCATGTCTTATTTTCCTCTCTTAATATAATAATGATTCCGACTACATAACATCTTTAGTCAGTTGAAAATGTGCTACGTAGAGACATAAGATATTAAAGACTAATACATGCTTAGAACAATAATCAAATGTTTGAAGGTCACTATTTTGTGAACCTGTTTTGCAGTATTGACCTGTACAAGGATCCCAAAAATTGTCTGTGATGGACAGACGTCATGTCTGCTCTTCTGTAATCAGATAAGGAACGACATGATTTACGCAGGACAAACAGTGTTACGCTGGCACATTATTTGGACATGTGGGGCCAGTATATTCAGATTATGTTACACAGTACAGATGTCCTGACAGTACTCCTGATCATGCCACATTTGATTTCCCTTTACCCAAACCAAATCAATATACCCCTTCTCTTCCTTTCTGTCTGTCTCTTTCTCTATTCCTCTCACATTTAGCAGACACTATTATCCAGAGTGACTTACAGGAGCAATTAGGGTTAAGTACCTTGCTTAAGGGCACATCGACAGATTTTTCACCAAGTTGGTTCGGGGATTAGAACCAGCAACCTTTCGGTTACTGGCACAACGCTCTTACCCACTAAGCTACCTGCCACTCACCCCCTGCTCTCTCTCTCTCTCTCTCACCCCCTGCTCTCTCTCTCTCTCACCCCCTGCTCTCTCGCTCTCTCGCTCTCAATTCAATTGAATGGCTTTATTGGCATGGGAAACATATGTTAACATTGCCAAAGCAAGTGAAATAGATAATAAACAAAAGTGAAATTAACAATAAACATATCTCTCTCTCTCTCTCTCTCTCTCTCTCTCTCTCTCTCTCTCTCTCTCTCTCTCTCTCTCTCTCTCTCTCTCTCTCTCTCTCTCTCTCTCTCTCTCTCTCTCTCTCTCTCTCTCTCTCTCTCTCTCTCTCTCTCTCTCTCTCTCTCTCTCTCTCTCTCTCTCTCTCTAGTGCAAAGGCCATTGAGAGATAAACAGTCTGTCTAATTATTGACCACGTGGGACATCAGGGGGAGGCACACGGATCGTTCAAGATCCCATTGTGACATAATAGCTAAACCAGATTGGACAAACTTGAAGCCAATTCAACTGCCCCCTACTTCGAGTAACTCACAACTTTGTTTCGTCAAGCGAGGTACATTCTAAATTATTCATCCTGTCCACTATGCATTCATTCACAGTGGATGGCATATTGTTATACCTATTATATATGTTTCTGCATGGATTTCTCAAAATAAAGTTATGGCTATCACATTGAATTCTCATTCAATTGATCAATTTAAGGTGTGAATCAAAGGGCATCCAAACCAGCCATTTATTTTTGGAGCATATATTATAGTACTCCTTTAAGTAACTCCTTTAATTTAACTTACTCCTTCCTTCCTTGAACTCCTTTAAGTAACTCCTTTCATTTAACTTACTCCTTCCTTGAACTCCTTTAAGTAACTCCTTTTATTTAACTTACTCCTTCCTTCGTTGAACTCCTTTAAGTCGACAAGTTTAGTCCCGTGTAGCTCAGTTGGTAGAGCATGGCTTTTGCAACGCCAGGGTTGTGGGTTTGTTTCCCACGGGGGACCAGTATGAAAAAAATAAACATGTATGCACTCACTAACTGTAAGTCGCTCTGGATAAGAGCGTCTGCTAAATGACTAAAATGTAAAGTTGGTCAAAACTCCCATACTGAATGACTTCATTGTACCCACAATGATTTTTTTACTAAAATACTTCTAGTAAGTTGTGCTCAAGGCGTATTTCTGTCTGTAATAAAGCCCTTTTGTGGGGAAAACCGCATTCTAATTGTCTGGGCCTGGCTCCCCAGCAGTTTGACCTGGCTCCCTATGCCATCCCAGGCCCACCCATGGCTCCGCCCCTGCCCAGTCATGTGAAAT
Source organism: Coregonus lavaretus (assembly GCF_964263955.1). Lineage (NCBI taxonomy): Eukaryota > Metazoa > Chordata > Actinopteri > Salmoniformes > Salmonidae > Coregonus > Coregonus lavaretus. The sequence goes on along the minus strand of NC_140010.1, from coordinate 35,867,093 downwards.
CCATAGATTAGGGCTAATTTATTTATTTAATTTGACTGATTTCCTTTTATGAACTGTAACTCAGTAAAATCTTTGAAATTGTTGCATGTTGCGTTTTTTTTTTCCCCCAGTGTAAATGAGAAGTCACACCAACTCTATTTTTGTAAGTTGTGATAAAAAATGACATTTTTTCCCAGCATGCTCTACTGCAAATGATTTTTTGGAATCGTTTTTCATATCTGTGTTCTTGCATTTACATTGATTGATTGATCAATTAAATGTTATGCTACACAAAGATATATAATTTTTTCTAAACTAATCCAATCATTGAAGTTTTGCACCTGTTACTGAAATGGTTGTTCCAGTTTAAATGTCAGAATTTTGCAACCCTACTTGCAGGCCTGATGTGGCCTGTAAAACAACAAGTTTTATGATATATGTAATGGTTCAATTATGATTAGAAAGTCACTAGAAAGTCACTTCGTGAAGGCCACAGAGTTGACAATGAATGAATTCAACAACCATGTCTCTGTCACTAGCAAATACAGTCATGGGTAGTAACTCTACAATTCAATCAAAAAGACAAGGCACACTGGGAAATTATTGGAGGCGTGGCTTAGTGGGGGCATTACATGTAAGTATACCTTACTCAAGAAAACTCCATTTGTATTACTCATATGGAGGTAGTACTGCTCACTTCAGCTATTTAAGTTTCTTAACTTATTTTTTTTTAGGTAATTGGTTTCCTCAAAATGTTTGAGTAGCCAGAACTTATCCGTTTTTACAGTATACAATGCATGCTTCTTGGAACAGAAGAAAGTTCTCTCTTTCTATAACGTTGAGGTTTGCTTCACTGAAAGAGCTGGTTACAGCTAGCAAACCTCTGCTTTTATACAATGAATGAATGAATGAATTAACACATTTGTTTTTGAGTATAAGCTGCATGAAGTTGTTCTGGGACTTTTTCTTGACACATGAATCAGTGGGAAACGTTACTGTAGGTTGTTTTTCAATTATGGCCAACTCAAAATCCAACTTAAATAATGATCCAATAACCACAAAAGGCTATGTTACCTCACTTTTCAAGGAAAGGGCTCTAGACAGAGTGAAATATTGATTAAATTTGGTACACATGAAAGTGAATGTGCACTCTCTCACGTGTGTTGGCACGTCTCTTTGTTTGTCCTCTGTTCAGCCAATCCTCTCACTTAAAAAGGGTAGACTCCTCTAAAATCCTGAACAAATGCAGCACAAGGGGTGGGAAAGATCAACAGAGCACACACCTCCTGCAACAACCCAAAACCAAACTCAACTGGATCCAAGCATGCCTATTTCCAAACTGTGCCAAGGGGAAACCATTTCACCTGTAAAATAACCTCTCTAGTTACCAATAAAGGCATTCCATTGTCTCTTAACAAATGAGCAAATATTGGTAATAGTATAAACCCCCTCTACAACTTCACCCCTTCAAACTAGGAAACACATGCCTTCAGATGAATATGGTCATGATAATCACATGCTCTCATTAATAATTGGTCGATAATGTTAAAAAGTCTGTTAAAGTGAACAATCTTTAACAGTTGGTGCTATTCTAAGCAGGTGGTTGACAATATACTATAGAACATTTGAGCCAATTCCACCTCTGTGCAGAGTTTTTATATGTCCACGACGTGAGGCACGACGCTCCGTGCCCAAGAGGTCAAAGACCTGTTTGTTTTAAATCTTCACCAAAACCAGAAGTCAACTCCCTCTGTCTGTCAGTGCAAGTCACAGTCGTCGTAAACACCGGAGCGAGGAGCTAACGATGATGCAGCGGGCTTTGTTTCGCCGGGGAGCGCTGCTGGCGCAAAAGGCGGCTGTGGAGGTCTCACTGCTCCCGATGAGCGCGCCTCTCCAGCCGCGCCTTGACCGCGCCATGTCCTCGGTGACCATCCCGCCCCCGGAGTGCATGCTCCGGCCGCTCGAGGTTCCTTTCCGCTACCTGTTCGGACCAGGACCGTCCAACGTGCCTCCCCGCGTTTTAGCCGCAGGTGGTAGGGCAATTATCGGCCATCTGCACCCAGAAATGTTCGAGGTAAATGTGTAACCCCTATTGCTGATAAGTTCATTGTTTGATAACTATTTTTGACTTTTTGGCACCGCCAGAGGGGTTTCATTATCCAGCAGTTCTGTCATTTCTAGACTACTCAGTGCGCTTATAAATTCATGGTCAATATGAAGGAACACATTTAGGATATTATTTATGATTCCTAAATTGAGATGTGCATGAATATTTATTTTATTTTTATTTTATTTTAACAATTTATCGAATTATCAAAACAAGTCATGCATAATTGCGAATGCGTCAAATAAGCATTTTGACACATTTTACACTTCACAACTGATCCATCAACATTTGACAACGGATTTGATGAACCACTCATAATTAATCTATGTAGGCTTAGAACTACAACTGTTTTATTCAACAATTTGACGCGTTGCTTGTAGATCATGAACGACATCAAGAAGGGGATCCAGTACGCTTTTCAGACACAGAACAACATGACGATAGCAATGAGCGGCTCCGGACACGCAGCGATGGAGTGCGCCGTCTTCAACACCGTAGAACCCGGGGAGAGCGTGCTCGTGGCTGTCAATGGAATATGGGGAGAGCGCGTGGCTGAAATCGCCGAGAGAATGGGTATGTTTTACGCACGGTTTTACTCACGAGTTCAGCGGTCTCAAAACAAGACCAGCGTTTGCGGTTTGATGTAATTTGAGAACATTGTTTATGGCCTTGTATACATCTGTTTTGTCCGGATGTTAGACTTTCATCTTGCATTATTCCAGGTGCCAATGTTCACACGATGGTAAAAGCACCAGGTGGAATTTTCAGCAATGAAGAAATTGAAAAGGTAATTGTTTGTTAATGCATTAGGCCTACCAAAGTAGCATTCACATAGAGCTTGTTCAATACATGTTTCAATACAGGCTCCTCGGCAACTTCAGGGTTACCAACCCTCACCTGTGACCAATTCTACTTATACAGTGAGCCCCAAAAGTATTTGGACAGTGTACTCCAGCACTTTGGATTTTAAATGATACAATGACTATGAGGTTAAAGTGCAGACTGTCAGCTTTAATTTGAGGGTATTTTCATCAATATTGGGTGAACCATTTAGAAATTCAGTGGTGTAAAGTACTTAAGTTAAAATACTTTAAAGTACTACTTAAGTAGTTTTTTGGGGGTATTTAGAAATTCAGTGGTGTAAAGTACTTAAGTAAAAATACTTTAAAGTACTACATAAGTAGTTTTGGGGGGTAAATGTACTTTACTATTTATATTTGTGAAAACTTTTACTTTTACTTTACTACATTCCAAAATAAAATAATGTACTTTTTACTCCATACATTTCCCTTGATACCCAAAAGTACTCAGTACATTCTGAATGCTTAGCAGGACAGGAAAATGGTCCAATTCATGCACGTATCAAGAGAACATCCCTGGTCATCACTACTGCCTCTGATCTGGCTGACTCACTAAACACAAATGCTTTTTTTGTAAATTAACACTGGCAATCCATAAAAAAAATGGGGTGGCCACCCAACCAAATCTCACTTATGGCCCCCAAAAGGCTAGAGCCAGCCATGATTACAGTCATAGAGCCTATATATTAAGTTCATATAGGCAACATGGCAAGGGCTCTAACAATGGAGGGCATTTAGTGCCAAAAGTATTTAGTTTATTTGACTGCCTATCTCCTGTCTATCGATAGGCCCTGGCCAAACACAAGCCCGTTCTGTTCTTCCTCACACATGGAGAGTCCTCTGCTGGCCTCGCCCACCCCGTCGATGGCATTGGAGACCTCTGCCGCAAGTGAGACTCCGCTCCATCTCAAAACATACTACAGCATATCTCCACTGTATTTCTCTCAGTTCACACTTCTGATGAGACAATGATGACCACAGCTTCACATTCAAGCCCTAAATTCCTCTCTCCTCTCTCTCCTCAGACACAATACACTGTTTCTTGTGGATACTGTTGCATCTCTTGGGGCAACGCCTATTTTCATGGACCAGCAGAGTAAGACAGCTTCAGACACCTATTTCATTTTCAGTATGTCTGTCTTTGTGTATGGGTGTATGATGTTGTCATCATTTTCTTGTCTTTGTAGATATTGACATCCTGTACACTGGTTCTCAAAAGGCCCTGAATGCACCCCCTGGCACAGCACCCATCTCCTTCAATGAAAGAGCATGGTGAGGACTCTGTGTGGGTTTGTGTGCATGTGTGCATGTGTGTGTGTGTGTTGTAGGAGTGAGGGAAGAAAGAGGGAGAATGATTGAACGGAGACCAAGTGAATGTTTGAATTTTGAGAAATGTGGACTGACACACTTCCTCTTGAAACCCTCAAACAGCCAAAAGATGTTCAACAGGAAAACAAAACCAGTGTCCTATCTCTTTGACATGACCCACTTGTCTAACTATTGGGGAAATGATGGTCAACCAGCCAGACTGTAAGTCTACAGTATTCTCAATGAACAGTACTTTATTATGAGAAAATCTCCCATCCTAACTTGGTGAATTAATAATAAATTAATAACAATCTTTCATTTTGCCCCGTTTCAGATATCACCACACAGGACCAGTGTCTGGGTTATTTTCCCTGAGGGAAAGTCTTGCTATTCTTGCTGAGAAGGTATAGTGGCTATTTATAACAATCTTAAAATCCTATTGTCTTTTTCTTATAGCCACAGTGGAGAATGAGCTGACCATTTGTTCCTGACGTGTGTAGTCCATGAATCCAGAAATAAAATGTCCACATGTTGTTTGCCATAAAAAATAAGGTTACATTTATTCCATATCTTGGCTACAAAATGTTACAAAAAGTAAATCAAAATAATGAGGATAAAAATAAGATATTTAAGCTGTAACTTGAGCATTATTGGATCAAACAATCAAACAATATCACAGAGACAAAGGAAGCACGGTCAAAAGACAGTATGGGCTCCAGCCAGCCATTCCCAGTAGGCCTCTGTACCCATGACTATTTAAGCCATCTCCAGCCTGCAGAGGGAGGCATAGACACTTACAAGTGATTAATATCAGTCAAACAATATGACAAATAAACAGAATGGCATATAAACAATAACAGAATTCTAATTTATACAAATAACAAAACCTGCTATTTGGCTCTTACATACCGGCCCCTTATTGTATGTAACGTGAGGCAACAACAATTATCTGAACATGTTTGCCAAAATGTGTGGGTGTATGCATAGCCTTTGTTGTTGGTCAGTCCATAATCATCTGAGTGGATTCTTGCAGTAGGCTTTTGGAGACAGGACTCTTCAGTTAACCTGTTTTAGTGCCTTCTTCTGTTCACCAACCTTCCACTCTCAGGCATGGCTGCTGTATCCAGATATTCTTCCACTTTCAAAAGTCCATCTTCTGGCACTGGATTCAACTTGTCACTTTCTTTTTGGCTGCTAGATGTTATCATTTCCAAGTCTGCCATTTTCTCTCCAGGCCTCCAGAGGAATCTTGGGTCACAGATTCTCCTTTTATTCTCCTCTGTTTGCCATTGCTTTGTGATACTCACGGCCATGTATATCAGTCCCTTCAGTACTTTTTCAGCAATCAACTCCACATGGACATTTTGTTTGCTTGGGTTACCAACACCTTCAGGAAACCAATCACCTTTTGTCACCTTGGTTTTCTTTAGGTCCTCTTATGCTACTGCAAATGGAGTGTTCTGCTTGTCCAGGATCTTTTCTCCATTACACTTGAGAGCCTTTGGTAACTCTTCCTCTGTGGGAAATAACAACGTCAAATAACTTTTGATGTCTTTATCCCTCTTTGCCGCGTTCAAGTTGTCAGCATGAAGCATTTTCTTTCTTGGAGGAGTCTTATCCTTGGATTCCACTTTCCTCTTTTCAGGGAAAACTGCAACAACAGCTTCATTCTGATCGCTGACATGTTCACTCATTTCATTTCACTACCCGGGCTATTTGCACTGCCCCCCCCCCCCCCCACCCCATCATTTTACGCTTCTGTTACTCTGTTAATTATTTATGCATAGTCACTTTAACTCTACCCACATGTACATATTACTTCAACTACCTCAACTAGCCGGTGCCCCCGCACATTGACTCTGCACCGGTACCTCCCTGTATATATAGCCTCCCTACTGTTATTTTATTTTACTTCTGCTCTTTTTTTCTCAACACTTTTTTGTTTTATTCTACTTTTTTTATTTAAAATAAATGCACTGTTGGTTAAGGGCTGTAAGTAAGCATTTCACTGTAATGTCTGCACCTGTTGTATTCGGCGCATGTGGCCAATACAATTTGATTTGATTTGATTTGATTTGCACTCTACACCTCAGAGTTGTTGTCAACTGCTTCACCACCTGGCAAACTTGCTATGCTCTGACCTTTCAGACTTCTCCACTTTCTCACTGAAATCAGTGTCACAGTGGCTAGTCGGGTCCTGCAGGTTGATCAAGGAGATGCTACTGCATTCTCTATGTGGACCGCTTACCACCCAATCATAGTAGGGTCTTGACAGCATACGGGCCTTCTACTTGTCTATGGATCACCTGCCAGGGCTCCATTACTTGTGATGCATTTGTTCCTATTAGCAATCCAATGTCAGCATGTATGTGTGACAGCTTAACATCGCCCAGATATGGCCACTTGGACAGCTCATCTTGTCTGGCGATGTTTCCTTTGTCACTGGTAGGTTTTTGTGAGTGCAAACTTCAGGTAGTTTAATGAACTTGTTGGTGTCAAGCCGACTCACCTCTGACAAGCCTTATCTGACCCATGGTACGCAGCAGGACGTTCCTTCTTGTTCCTGTAACATTCAGCTGCTGAGCCAGTTTGTCGGTGCAGAATGTTGCTGAGCTACCTGGGTATAAGAATGCATATGTTAGCAATACCTTGTTTTCTTTGCTGGATTTCACATGAACCGGTATGATGGATAGAACAAACTCCTCTTCACCGGCTCAATATACCCACATGCATGAAGCGAAACCAGTGCACTGCTCACAGGTATTCTGAGTGTTCCTGTTCCTCTTTTCTTTAGCTCCATATGAAGCACACTAAGGTGGGGTTAGTTGCACACATTCCATATGAGAGGCCTACTACAGTCTCTGCTCATGGGACCCTTGGTCAGACAACCAAAGCAGATGCCTTTCTCCTTTAGAAAATGTATCTTCTCCCTGTGCAACTTCTCCTTTAGTAATGGACAGAGTTCCAGTGTGTGACCACCACTGCAGAACAGACAGACAGATAAACATAGGGTTTAAAAGCTTCTATTCACCTGGGTCTGTTGTGGTTGTTGCTTGAACCCTGACTCAGCGGTTGCTACACTGGTGGCAAAGGTGTACTTGTGGTCTATGGGTTTTAGCCTTTACCTCTGGTTTGGCAAGTTTGGATTTGATGTTACCTCCGTCACAGTTGACACTTGATTCTTGAATGTTACCAAACACAGGGTCAGAAAATACTGTATCTTGACTTGTTTTTTAATTAACTGAACCAGGTCACTGCATTTTGCCCTGCTGCTCCGTCGCTCTAGTAGCTCACAGGCAGTGCACCTCCACCTTTCTCTTAGCTTGTATGGAAGTTTCATGTACTATTATGTTGGATGCAAGATCCCGTTCCTCCATGTAATCCATTTCCTCCATAGCATTTCAGCACCCTCTGAGATATAAAGCAAAGGCCTGCAGTGCTTTGAGGCCTTCAGCCTTGATGGTAAACCAACCAAGGGACTTATTTCTGCTGAATGCAGATGCCATCTGATATTCATTACCAAAGTTATCTTTGAGCAGTTTCTTAGCTTTTGGGTAGCCTCTGTCATGAGCCATTTGCTGACAGCCCCTAGGCTTTCCCCTGGTGTACTGCTCAAGAAAATACAGCCTGTCCTTAGCACTTTCTGTTCTGCTTTCAATTACATGTTCAAATGATCTGATAAAGACCTGTACTGCATGGGATCTCCAACAAACACAGTGATCTTCTGTGGCAAAGCAGAAAGATGCTGTTTGACTAGAATGTCAGTCATGTCATTTAGCCTCTTTAAGATGTTAGAGGTTGTCATGTTCACCATTGTCCTGTATGGTAGGGTTTCTTGCCTTCTCTCCCCTATGACCTCCATGTGAATGGGTCGGTTCAGAAGGTCTGCCTTGGCCCTGTCCATGTTAATGGCCTGCAGACTTGAGTTAGGGACCTGTGCAGCTGTATGGTCTCTCCTCTGAGCTCTGTGTGAATTAGCTTGCCCAGAAGATGTGTTTAGTGCAACATGATCTTCGTAGGCCTGCAAAACTGGACTACCGTAAACTTTCAATTAAACGCTGAGTCTCAAATAGCCACCTGTCCCTTTTAATATCCGGGAATGGCACACATTTCAGCAAATAAATGCCTGCTTCAAATAAACAGCTCGGTCTAAATGAATTGTTTACGAGGTTACCATGAATTACTATGAATTGTTTACAAGGTTTAATCTTTGATTTGTTACATTAAATAATTCAGTAACGACTCAAACAAATTATGGCAGTCATCCATTTTTATCGCCAGTAAGAAATTGCTGAGAACTGCTAGCTAACTGGCAAGCACAAAAACAGTCAACAACTTCGGGGAGTGCACACCCCCATAAATCGTCCGGTCACCATCTAGTGGCGAAAGTAAGAACTGACGAAAATGCACAGTCAAAGAGGAGAATAATTATTGTCAAGGGTTTTTATTTTTTTAAATGTTAATAGAGGCATACTAAGACAAAATAAATGTGACACAGTGTGTACATGATAACACAGTGCAGGAAATTAAGAAATATATTAAAATGTTGGAAGTGAATGCTGGAATTAAACAATTAACTATGCAAATTAGCAAAAGCTGTGTGCATTAAAGAAATAGACGCCTTGCTCAAAAAGAAGCCTGTCTCTAATAAGCGCCTGTTGTGTTTAGTGATTTAAGCAAATAAACGGCAGGCTATTAATTGAAGTTTTACGGTAAGCATGTGATTCACTGAGACCTCCATGAGGTGCACTGAGCTCTCCATAATGGAAGAATAACCTAAATGAATAAACCATGTTTAGGTTTATTCTGATGCAGTCCTATTAGCTAATTACTTTGAACATTGCTTCTAATTCTCTAAATACATCAGAAAAATGTATTTACTACCAGCTTTGGACCAGTTTCAGGCTTACTGTGCCTGTCCATTCAGTACCCAGTCTTTGTCTCCCCATAGGGGCTGGAGGAGTCCTGGAGGCAACACAGGGAGGTGTCAGGGTACCTCTGGAAGGGCCTGGAAGACATGGGGCTCAAGCTATTCATCCAGAACAAGGTAAAATACTTGCCGTGCATCTGAAATCGCACCCTATTCAGTGCACTACTTTTGTCCAGATGCTATTTGCATATAAAGTAATGCAGTATGGAATAGAGTGCCATTTCAGACAGATTGTCAACAAACAATTTACATTTTACAATAATAGTGTCACTTTAACATCCTCTAGTTTCATGGCTGGTGCAATTCCTTGGTCTTGAATTTCACAGAGGTGTGTGTCTAAATGTGAGACCGTGATATTTTGTACATGCAGGACCTTAGGCTACCCTCCGTCACCACCATTGCCATTCCTGAGGGCTACAACTGGAGAGAGATGCTGCAGTACATCATGAAGCACCACAATATGGAGATGACTGGGGGCCTGGGACCCTCCGCTGGCATGGTGAGTGTGAGGGGAATGTTAAAGTTCTAGCTAATTGCCTATACATACAGTGAGGGAAAAAAGTATTTGATCCCCTGCTGATTTTGTACGTTTGCCCACTGACAAAGACATGATCAGTCTATAATTTTAATGGTAGGTTTATTTGAACAGTGAGATACAGAATAACAACAAAAAATTCCAGAAAAACGCATGTCAAAAATGTTATAAATGTATTTGCATTTTAATGAGGGAAATAAGTATTTGACCACCTCTCAATCAGAAAGATTTCTGGCTCCCAGGTGTCTTTTATACAGGTAACGAGCTGAGATTAGGAGCTTCTAGTGCTCCTAATCTCAGCTTGTTACCTGTATAAAAGACACCTGTCCACAGAAGCAATCAATCAGATTCCAAACTCTCCACCATGGCCAAGACCAAAGAGCTCTCCAAGGATGTCAGGGACAAGATTGTAGACCTACACAAGGCTGGAATGGGCTACAAGACCATCGCCAAGCAGCTTGGTGAGAAGGTGACAACAGTTGGTGCGATTATTCGCAAATGGAAGAAACACAAAAGAACTGTCAATCTCCCTCGGCCTGGGGCTCCATGCAAGATCTCACCTCGTGGAGTTGCAATGATCATGAGAACGGTGAGGAATCAGCCCAGAACTACACAGGAGGATCTTGTCAATGATCTCAAGGCAGCTGGGACCATAGTCACCAAGAAAACAATTGGTAACACACTACGCTGTGAAGGACTGAAATCCTGCAGCGCCCGCAAGGTCCCCCTGCTCAAGAAAGCACATATACAGGCCCGTCTGAAGTTTGCCAATGAACATCTGAATGATTCAAAGGAGAACTGGGTGAAAGTGTTGTGGTCAGATGAGACCAAAATGGAGCTCTTTGGCATCAACTCAACTCGCCGTGTTTGGAGGAGGAGGAATGCTGCCTATGACCCCAAGAACACCATCCCCACTGTCAAACATGGAGGTGGAAACATTGTGCTTTGGGGGTGTTTTTCTGCTAAGGGGACAGGACAACTTCACCGCATCAAAGGGACGATGGACGGGGCCATGTACCATCAAATCTTGGGTGAGAACCTCCTTCCCTCAGCCAGGGCATTGAAAATGGGTCGTGGATGGTTATTCCAGCATGACAATGACCCATAACACACGGCCAAGGCAACAAAGAGTGGCTCAAGAAGAAGCACATTAAGGTCCTGGAGTGGCCTAGCCAGTCTCCAGACCTTAATCCCATAGAAAATCTGTGGAGGGAGCTGAAGGTTCGAGTTGCCAAACGTCAGCCTCGAAATCTTAATGACTTGGAGAAGATCTGCAAAGAGGAGTGGGACAAAATCCCTCCTGAGATGTGTGCAAACCTGGTGGCCAACTACAAGAAACGTCTGACCTCTGTGATTGCCAACAAGCATTTTGCCACCAAGTACTGAGTCATGTTTTGCAGAAGGGTCAAATACTTATTTCCTTTATTAAAATGCAAATCAATTTATAAAATTTTTTACATGCATTTTTCTGGATTTTTTTGTTGTTATTCTGTCTCTCACTGTTCAAATAAACCTACCATTAAAATTATAGACTGATCATGTCTGTGTCAGTGGGCAAACGTACAAAATCAGCAGGGGATCAAATACTTTTTTCCCTCACTGTAAGTACTAACATGAATCTGTTTATTAACCATTGCATTTGATATGGGAGTTGAAACCCTGTATGTAGCACAAATTGGATGGTTAGACTACCGATGTAGAGAAGAAAGCACCTTGTTTTTGTCAAGGCTGTCCCACTAAGCATTTGACATCAGGCGACATCTTTTGGACCTCTTGTTTTGGTCCTCCATCTTTTTTTGGTGCGGTCCGGACCGGCCTTGATTTCAACGTCCACAGATATCCGGAGCGGCCTATATTTGGCCCAAACATAGACATTCAGTGGCCTCCCGAGTGGTGCAGTGGTCTAAGGCACTGCATCACAGTGCTAGCTGTGCCACTAGAGATCCTGGTTCGTAGCCGGCCGCGATTGGGAGGCCCATGGGGCAGCGTACAATTGGCCCAGCATCATCCAGGGTAGGGGAGGGAATGGCTGGCAGGGATGTAGCTCAGTTGGTAGAGCATGGCGTTTGCAACGCCAGGGTTGTGGGTTCGATTCCCACGGGGGGCCAGCACTCACTAACTGTAAGTCGCTCTGGATAAGAGTGTCTGCTAAATGACTAAAATATAAAATGTTCAGATTTGGTTAGGTCCGGCCTTGATTTAGCCCAAACATAGACATCTATAATTGGTTCAGATCTGAACCAATCATAGACATTTATTTTTCACAAGTTTGGACAGCACAGAAGAGTACAGCAGAGTACAGTAAAGAAAAGTAGAGTATACTGTATTGTACCCTACTTTACTCTAACTCTACTGAACTAAACTGTACTCTACTGAATAAAACTTGACTGTCCTGTACCGTATCGTAATGTACTGTGTTCTACTGTGCTCTACTGTACTGAACTATGATGTTCAAACTTGGTGAAACATAGCCTAGACTATGATTTGCTCAGATTTTGATCAGGTCCACACCTTTGGCAGCAATTACAGCCTCGAATCCTCTTGGGTATGACGCTACAAGCTTGGCACACCTGTATTTGGGGGGTTTCTCCCATTCCTCTCTGCAGATCCTTTCAAGCTCTGTCAGGTTGGATGGGGAGCGTTGCTATTTTCAGGTCTCTCCAGAGATGTTCGATCGGGTTCAAGTCCGGGCTCTGGCTGGGCCACTCAAGGACATTCAGAGACTTGTCCCGAAGCCACTCCTGCGTTGTCTTGGCTGTGTGCTTAGGGTCGTTGTCCTGTTGGAAGGTGAACCTTTGCCCCAGTCTGAGGTCCTGAGTGCTCTGGAGCAGGTTTTCATCAAGGATCTCTCTGTATTTTGCTCCGTTCATCTTTGCCTCGATCCGGACTAGTTTCCCAGTCCCTGCTGCTGAAAAACATCCCCACAGCATGATGCTGCCACCACCATGATTCACCGTTGGGATGATGCCAGGTTTCCTCCAGACGTGACACTTGGCATTCAGGCCAAAGAGTTCAATCTTGGTTTCATCAGACCAGAGAATCTTGTTTCTCATGGTCAGAGTCTTTAGGTGACTTTTCTTCAAACTCCAAGCAGGCTGTCATGTGCCTTTTACTGAGGAGTGGCTTCCGTCTGACCACTCTACCGTAAAGGCCTGAAAGGTGGAGTGCTGCAGAGATGATTGTCCTTCTGGAAAGTTCTCCCATCTCCACAGAGGACCTCTGGAGCTCTGTCAGAGTGACCATCGGGTTCTTGGTCACCTCCCTGACCAAGGCCCTTCTCCCCCGATTGCTCAGTTTGGCCAGCCGGCCAGCTCTAGGAAGAGTCTTGGTGGTTCCAAACTTCTTCCATTTAAGAATGATGGAGGCCACTGTGTTCTTGGGGACCTTCAATGCTGCAGACATTTTTTGGTATCCTTCCCCAGATCTGTGCCTCGACACAATCCTGTCTCGGCGCTCCATGGACAATTCCTTGGTTTTTGCTCTGACATGCACTGTCAACTGTGGGACCTTATATAGACAGGTGTGTGCCTTTCCAAAACATGTCCAATCAATTGAATTTACCACAGGTGGACTCCAATCAAGTTGTAGAAACATCTCAACGATTATCAATGGAAACAGGATGCACCTGAGCTCAATTTCGAGTCTCCTAGCAAAGGGTCTGATTACTTATGTAAATAAGATATTTCTGTTTTTAAAAAATCTAAAAACTCAATTTCGAGTCAGTAAATTTGCAAACATTTCTAAAAGCCTGTTTTTGCTTTGTCATTATGGGGTATTGTGTGTACATTGCTGATATTTTTTTAAATATTTAATCAATTTTAGAATAAGGCTGTAACGTAACAAAATGCGGTAAATGTCAAGGGGTCTGAATGCTTTCCGAAGACACAGTCCAGTCAGTGCATTCAACTAAGACAGAGAAACAACAACATTTCACAGTCATAGCAACCGTTACTCAGAATGTTATTGTAGATGAAGTGGTCAGTTATTTCATTCTGTATGTTGGACTATTTTGAACATTATCGCTGCTAGTTTTAAAGCTTTTGAAAAAGCTAACATAAGTGCATGTGATAGATAGGAGCAATAATACATACACTATATATACAAAAGCATGTGGACACCCCTTCAAATTAGTGGATTCGGCTATTTCAGCCACACCCGTTGCTGACAGATGTATAAAATCGAGCACACAGCCATGCAATCTCCATAGACAAACATTGGTAGTAGAATGGCCTTACTGACGAGCTCAGTGACTTTCAACCTTTCCAACAAGTCAGTTCGTCAAATTTCTGCCCTGCTAGGGCTGCCCCGGTCAACTGTAAGTGCTGTTATTGTGAAGTGGAAACATCTAGGAGAAACAACGGCTCAGCCGCGAAGTGGTAGGTCACACATCTCACAGAACGGGACCGCCGAGTGCTGAAGCACGAAGCGCATAAAAATCGTCTGTCCTCGGTTGCAACACTCCCTACCGAGTTCCAAACTGCCTCTGGAAGCATCGTCAGCACAATAACTGTTTGTCGGGAGCTTCATGAAATGGGTTTCCATGGCCGAGGGAAGGCCCTTTCCTGTTTCAGCATGACAATGCCCCCATGCACAAAGCGAGGTCCATACAGAAATGGTTTGTCGAGATCGGTGTGGATGAACTTGACTGGCCTGCACAGAGCCTGACCTCAACCCCATCGAACACCTTTGGGATGAATTGGAACTCCGACTGCGAGCCAGGCCTAATCGGCCAACATCAGTGCCTGACCTCACTAATGCTCATGGCTGAATGGAAGCAAGTCCCTGCAGCAATGTTCCAACATCTAGTGGAAAGCTTTACCAAAATAGTGGAGGCTGTTATAGCAGCAAAGGGGGGAACAACTCCATATTAATGCCCATGATTTTGGAATGAGATGTTCGACAAGCAGGTGTCCACATAATTTTGGTACTGTAGTGTATCTTGTTGCAATCTTCCGTTGGCTGCTTTTTAAATTTATTTTTATTAAGAGGCGTGATAAACTATTATTGTGATACATACTTAATTGACAATGTATAGCAGTTGAAATTTGGCCATAGAATCAATGACTGAAAAACACATTTTCAATGTCTGTAAATGACATATTTTCAACGTCCGGAAAATATGTATTTTTCCCTTTCATTCAGCACCTAAAATGCACCTGATTTCAACGTCTAGAAAATATGTGCTTTTGACGTCCGTATAAGACATATTTTCAACGTTATTTTGCTTACTGGGGTGTCTTGAGCAATTATTTGATGGTTGTATTTCTCATGTGAGCTCTCTCAGTGATGTGTCCACCATTTTGTTTCACCCCAGGTGATACGCGTGGGTCTGATGGGATACAACTGCCAGAAGACCAATGCAGACATGGCACTGGCTGCCCTGGCCGATGCTTTGAAGAACTGCAAAAAGAGCAAAGCATAAAGAAGGTTTATTATGCCTTTTAATACCATAAACAAACATGCATTTGGCTATGCTGGAGGACACCTGGAATGAATGGACAAAGGCGTCAATCTGTGAAAGTTGTATCACGGGTGTTTGTGAGCACAGAGATTTTAAGCACAAATGTGAAAAGACAGATTCCGACATACATTCACGTGAAACTAATTTCCTAATAGAGACTTTGTAATTATTGTAGATGGTAAATGCTCTCCAGGGTAATAATATAAAATATATGTTTGAAAGAGTCAATAAAATATATACAATTCTGTCAAATGTGTCCATCTTACCTTGCATATTCAGGAAATAAATGGTTGGCTTGTGATGTTAAATTGCAGGCGCAGATGCTCTGATTTTAACACAATTTGGAGCACAGTTGAGAAAATAACACATTGACTAAACAATGGACTAATTAGAAAAATAAAAGCAGTATTCTTCAATGTGTGAGATATGAGGTGTGTCGTGAGAAGAGGGTCAAATGCATGCGTCTCATGGCCAATGCATGAGAGTAACATACCTAGTGAAACAGGTGATATGTTGTTTTTTCTTATTTATTTGAATGTTTTGTGTGCGTGTTCAGTACTGTCTAAAGCCCTTAATTAAATGCTACCATAATCGATGTGTGTCCTTCCCACAAAGGCTGTATTGAACCCCAACAGATCAGTTGAATAAAAACAAATGTAACAATTAAAATGATCTAATTGTGACGATTTTACACCATTATCTCGATAGTGTTAAGTTTATTCTGCTTATAAAAGCTTAATATTAAAGGCCCAGTGTAGTCAAGAATTTGATTTTCCTGTGTTTTATATACAGTGCATTCGGAAAGTATTCAGACCCCTTGACCTTTTCCACATTTTGTTACATTACAGCCTTATTCTTAAATTAGTTTTTTTCCTCAATCTACACACAATACCCCATAATGACTATACAAAAACAGGTTTTTATACATTTTTGCAAATGTATTACAAATAAAAAACAGAAATACCTTATTTACATAAGTATTCAGACCCTTTGCTATGAGACTCGAAATTGAGCTCAGGTGCATCCTGTTTCCATTGATCATCCTTGAGATGTTTCTACAACTTTATTGGAGTCCACCTGTGGTAAATTCAATTGATTGGACATGATTTGGAAAGTCACACACCTGTCTAGATAAAGTCCCACCGTTGACAGCGCATGTCAGAGCAAAAACCAAGCCATGAGGTTGAAGGAATTGTCCGTAGAGCTCGGAGACAGGATTGTGTCGAGGCACAGATCTGGGGAAGGGTACCAAAAAATGTCTGCAGCATTGAAGGTCCCCAAGAACACAGTGGCCTCCATCATTCTTAATCGGAAGAAGTTTGGAGCCACTAAGACTCTTCCTAGAGCTGTAGCACTCCACCAATCAGGACTTTATGTTAGAGTGGCCAGACGGAAGCCACTCCTCAGTAAAAGGCACGAGTGCCCGCTTGGAATTTGCCAAAAGGCACCTAAAGACTCTCATGAGAAACAAGATTCTCTGTTCTGATGAAACCAAGATTGAATTCTTTGGCCTGAATGCCAAGCGTCACATCTGGAGGAAACCTGGCACCATCCCTACGGTGAAGCATGGTGGTGGCAGCATCATGCTGTGGAGATATTTTTCAGAGGCAGGGACTGGGAGACTAGTCAGAATCGAGGGAAAGATTAAAGTAGAAAAGTACAGAGAGATCCTTGATGAAAACCTGCTCCAGAGTGCTCAGGACCTCAGACTGGGGTGAAGGTTCACATGTTCACCTTCCAACAGGACAACGACCCGAAACACATAGCCAAGACAACTCAGGAGTGGCTTTGGGACAAGTCTCTGAATGTCCTTGAGTGGCCCAGCCAGAGCCCGGACTTGAACCCAATCTAACATCTCTGGAGAGACCTGAAAATAGCTGTGCTGCGACGCTCCCCACCGAACGTGACAGAGTTTGAGATGATCTGCAGAGAAGAATGTGAGAAACTCCCTAAATACAGGTGTGCCAAGCTTTTAGCGTCATACCCAAGAAGACTCGAGGCTGTAATCGCTGCCAAAGGAGCTTCAACAAAGTAATGAGTAAAGGGTCTGAATACTTATGTAAATGTGATATTTCCGGGGGGTTTTTTGCACAAATTTAAATAAACCAGTTTTTGTTTTGTCATTATGGGCTATTGTGTGTAGATTGATGAGGGGGAAAAAAACAATTTCATCAATTTTAGAATAAGGTTGTAACGTAACAAAATGTGGAAAAAGTGAAGGGGTCTGAATACTTTCCAAATGCAAATATTTCGCTACTGTTGGAATAACACTGTGAAATTTAGAAAATTATGACATTGCCCTTTTTTTTGCGTAAGAGCTGTTTGAAAAGACTGCCTGAAATGTCAGCCTTTTTGGGTGGGATGGAGTTTTGGCCTGCCTGGTGTAATCACCAGGTGGTAAATTAGTTAATAGACCAATAAGAGTTCCAAACCTCTCTGCCAATAACAACTAGTTTTCCCCTCCCAACTCAGACCACTACCAGACAGTCCTAGCAACATTTTTGCTTGAGAAATTGCTCTTTGCTAAGAAGCTATTTTTGTTTCATTTTGACCATAGGCATCATTCTGTCTTTTGTAATCAACGGTACAAATTGATGGGTACAACTGGGGTGTATTCATTAGTGCACACCGTAGCAAAACATTTTGCAACAAAGTGTTTCTTATTGGACAAATGCAAGGTAGATCCCTCCCCATTTCTGCCCGTTGCTTCCTAGTGAATACACCCTTGAGATCAACAGCACTGTACAGTGTGGACAAAGCCTGGATAGACTATTGCATCCCATCACAACATAGTAGTAACTCATCATACATTTAATATGTCCTCCACAGTGGTGCAGCAAAAAGCATCAGATTATTGTCCATAGAACAGATGCTATCACTTTGTCAATTTCTTCAGTGTAAAGTCCCAGAGATTATATTCTTTAATTATCATCAGACTGGATCTTACTCCAACATGGTAGCGGAAACTACATTACAACACTGAAAGATACATGGTTCTGTACAAGTACTTTGAACAGAAGTTGATCATCTGAATTGAAGATACAGTGGGGGAAATAAGTATTTAGTCAGCCACCAATTGTGCAAGTTCTCCCACTTAAAAAGATGAGAGAGGCCTGTAATTTTCATCATAGGTACACGTCAACTATGACAGACAAAATGAGAAGAAAAAAATCCAGAAAATCACATTGTAGGATTTTTAATGAATTTATTTGCAAATTATGGTGGAAAATAAGTATTTGGTCAATAACAAAAGTTTCTCAATACTTTGTCATATACCCTTTGTTGGCAATGACACAGGTCAAACGTTTTCTGTAAGTCTTCACAAGGTTTTCACACACTGTTGCTGGTATTTTGGCCCATTCCTCCATGCAGATCTCCTCTAGAGCAATGATGTTTTGGGGCTGTCGCTGGGCAACACAGACTTTCAACTCCCTCCAAAGATTTTCTATGGGGTTGAGATCTGGAGACTGGCTAGGCCACTCCAGGACCTTGAAATGCTTCTTACGAAGCCACTCCTTCGTTGCCCGGGTGGTGTGTTTGGGATCATTGTCATGCTGAAAGACCCAGCCACGTTTCATCTTCAATGCCCTTGCTGATGGAAGGAGGTTTTCACTCAAAATCTCACGATACATGGCCCCATTCATTCTTTCCTTTACACGGATCAGTCGTCCTGGTCCCTTTGCAGAAAAACAGCCCCAAAGCATGATGTTTCCACCCCCATGCTTCACAGTAGGTATGGTGTTCTTTGGATGCAACTCAGCATTCTTTGTCCTCCAAACACGACGAGTTGAGTTTTTACCAGAAAGTTCTATTTTGGTTTCATCTGACTATATGACATTCTCCCAATCCTCTTTTGGATCATCCAAATGCACTCTAGCAAACTTCAGACGGGCCTGGACATGTACTGGCTTAAGCAGGGGGACACGTCTGACACTGCAGGATTTGAGTCCCTGGCGGCGTAGTGTGTTACTGATGGTAGGCTTTGTTACTTTGGTCCCAGCTCTCTGCAGGTCTTTCACTAGGTCCCCCCGTATGGTTCTGGGATTTTTGCTCACCGTTCTTGTGATCATTTTGACCCCACGGGGTGAGATCTTGCGTGGAGCCCCAGATCGAGGGAGATTATCAGTGGCCTTGTATGTCTTCCATTTCCTAATAATTGCTCCCACAGTTGATTTCTTCAAACCAAGCTGCTTACCTATTGCAGAATCAGTCTTCCCAGCCTGGTGCAGGTCTACAATTTTGTTTCTGGTGTCCTTTGACAGCTCTTTGGTCTTGGCCATAGTGGAGTTTGGAGTGTGACTGTTTGAGGTTGTGGACAGGTGTATTTTATACTGATAACAAGTTCAAACAGGTGCCATTAATACAGGTAACGAGTGGAGGACAGAGGAGCCTCTTAAAGAAGAAGTTACAGGTCTGTGAGAGCCAGAAATCTTGCTTGTTTGTAGGTGACCAAATACTTATTTTCCACCATAATTTGCAAATAAATTCATTAAAAATCCTACAATGTGATTTTCTGGATTTCTTTTTCCCAATTTGTCTGTCATAGTTGACGTGTACCTATGATGAAAATTACAGGCCTCTCTCATCTTTTTAAGTGGGAGAACTTGCACAATTGGTGGCTGACTAAATACTTTTTTCCCCCACTGTATGTGTATATGAAATTGACTGTGACTACACTTTGGATAATCTCCCATGGACAGGAAGTGACAACGTGGGCGAGAACTCTACTTCTGGGTAACTGAGATTACTCTTTGGAAGAAGAGCAGTCATTGTTTGTTTAATTGTTGATGATTATACAAAATGTGATACTTGTACACTGCACGAAGGAGAGTCACTGTTTAGATAGCCATCACCAATCTTAAGAAAATGGGTTCCATCAAAAAGTTAGCAGATGTCTGCTGTGCCTTCAAATCAAATCAAATGTTTTTTGTCACATGCGCCGAATACAACAGGTGTAGACCTTACAGTGAAATGCTTACTTACAAGCCCTTAACCAACAATGCAGTTTTAAGAAAATAAAAAAATGTGTTAAGTAAAAAATGGATAAGTAAAAAATTAAAATAGCAAATAAGTAAAGAGCAGCAGTAAAATAAAATAACAGCAGGGAGGCTATATACAGGGGGTACCGGTACAGAGTCAATGTGCGGGGGCACCGGTTAGTCGAGGAAAAAGTAGGATAACCTTGATCTTAGGTCGTCCAATTTAATTTCATATGATTGAACGTTGGCTAATTAGATTGATGGAAGAGGCAGTTTACTCGCTCGCCGTCAGATCCTTACAAGGCACCCCGACCTACATCCACGATATCTCTGTCTCTTTCTCATGCGAATGACGGGGATTTGGGCCTTGTCGGGTGTCTGTAGAATATCCTTCATCGTCCGACTCATTGAAGAAAGAAATCTTCGTCCAATACGAAGTGAGTAATCGCTGTCCTGATATTCAGAAGCTCTTTTTGGTCATAAGAGACAGTGGCAGAAACATTATGTACAGAGTAAATGACAAATAACGCGAAAAAACACACATAATAGTACAATTGGTTAGAGGGCCGTAAAACGGCAGCAATCTCCTCCGGCTCTTGTCCGTTCAACCTTAGTTCTTCTCCCAATTCCTTCATGGCTCCTTCATAATGTAGATGTACAGTGTTGACAGAAAGTGCTTGCAGGATTCGGCAACGGGAGACAGCCAATGGGTCTGAGGAACGGCATCTAACTTCACCACACATTTCTTAATGTCCGTCTGGAAAAAGACAAAAAGGTCACATTGGAAATGCCACAGTTAGAAACTTTAAGGACACACTTTTCCCACATATCATTTCCTCAAATCCTTGCTTCCTCTATCCTTGCCTCCTTCTCAAAACACATTGGAAGAGAAGATTGGAGGGAAGGAACCTTGGATCTTCTCTTAAGAGTTTTGAGAAGGAGGATGTAAGGAATCAAGGAAAGACAATTGGTCCTCTGTAGCTCAGCTGGTAGAGTACGGCGCTTGTAACGCCAAGGTAGTGGGTTCGATCCCCGGGACCACCCATACACCAAAAAAAAAAATTATGCACGCATGACTGTAAATCGCTTTGGATAAAAGCGTCTGCTAAATGGCATATTATATTATAGAAGAAGGCAAAAATCGCTGGTAATGTGTTGCCAAAGTGCTTCCCCTGAAAACCACTAGAGGGCAGCATAGGGAAACTACTCAAATCAATTACCTTCAAAAAAACGATATGGCACCAGAAAGGAAGCGGTGAAGCGAGAGGTTTCACTCGGTCCAAAATTAGCCCTATGGGCCCGCCTTCCCGCCTTTGGGACAACGACTCCCATTTTTCGGGTGGAGACATGAGCATCTCGTCATTATATACAGATCTCTGATGGAGGGGAGGACACTAGCTGTCGCCATTGGCGTCGGCTAATGGGGATCCTAATAAATCAAATCAAAATCCAGAATGCGGCTTTAATAATCTTCCTTTTACTTAAACCACAACTATGTGGTAGTTACAAAACAAAAAACTGGCCCTTGGTCAGCAACAATAGTCCAGCAACAATAACAGTCCAGTCACTCACCCATCCTCCACGTTTCTTCAGCCAAGGGGCCAAATTCTTGCGGACAAACTGACCCAGACTGTCCACTATGGTTTGGACCGTAGCAGGCTGGTTCTGACGTACACAGTCCACCGCCAGAGCCCCGGCCACAGCATACATAGATACCACCTTCCCCCATGTGATGCCTATGGACAGGAGAGAGAGAATCACAGCTTAGTTGGCTGATTGTGGTGTAGTGGATCTTGATGCTTCATACTTTTTATTGCAATACTACAGCATCAACATTAATGAAAAGTACATAGCTAATATCAAAACAGTAGACTCCTAATAAGTGTGCATTGTAGTTCACCAGTCCCAATTAAAAAACATTATTTGTGACTAGGCATCAGGAAACTAGGCATATATCGTGCGTCACTACTTCACAGGAGAGGCATTTGAACGTAAACATGATTTTTTTTTATCAAAATGCGCTTTTGGGCAGAAATGCCTTCTGGAACATGTGAACTTTCATGTGCCTTAATAACAAACTTATATGCCATCTGTAAATACGAATCAAATTGTTAAATTACGAGCCTAGTTGGTTTAGCCACGGAAAAAGACAGGAATCTTCCCGCTAGCCATGATTGGCTGAGATAATGGTTGGACTGGACATGCCGAGAGAGGAGTTCGGATTGGTCTGCCATGTACAGTACAGTGCATCCGGAAAGTATTCAGACCCCTTGACTTTTTCCACATTTTGTTACAGCCTTATTCTAAAATGGATTAAATAAAAAAATCCTTAGCAATCTACACAGAATACCCCATAATGACAATGTGAAAACAGTTTTTTTGAAATTTTTGCACATTTATTACAAATAAAAAACAGAAATACCTTATTTAGATAAGTATTCAGACCCTTTGCTATGAGACTTGAAATTGAGCTCAGGTGCATCCTGTTTCCATTGACCATCCTTAAGATGTTTATTCAACATGATTGGAGTCCACCTGTGGTCAATTCAATTGATTGGACATGATTTGGAAAGGCACACACCTGTCTATATAAGGTCCCACAGTTGACAGTGCATGTCAGAACAAAAACCAAGCCATGAGGTTGAAGGAATTGTCCATAGAGCTCTGAGACAGAATTGTGGCGAGGCACAGATCTGGGGTAGGGTACCTAAACACTTCTGCAGCATTGAAGGTCCCCAAAAACACAGTGGCCTCCATCATTCTTAAATGGAAGAAGTTTGGAACCACTAAGACTCTTCCTAGTGCTGGCCGCCCGGCCAAACTGAGCAATCGGGGAGAAGGTCCTAGAGGTGACCAAGAACCCAATGGTCACTCTGACAGAGCTCCAGAGTTCCTCTGTGGAGATGGGAGAACCTTCCAGAAGGACAACCATATCTGTAGCACTCCACCAATCTGGCCTTTATGGTAGAGTGGCCAGAGGGAAGCCACTCCTCAGTAAAAGGCACAGGACAGCCCGCTTGGAGTTTGCCAAAAGGCACCTAAAGGACTGAGACCATGAGAAACAAGATTCTCTGGTCTGATGAAACCAAGATTGAACTCTTTGGCCTGAATGCCAAGCGTCACGTCTGGAGGAAACCTGGCACCATCCCTACGGTGAAGCATGGTGGTAGAAGCATCATGCTGTGGGGATGTTTTTCAGCGGCAGGGACTGGGAAACTAGTCAGGATTGAGGGAAAGATGAACGGAGCAAAATACAGAGAGATCCTTGATGAAAACCTGCTCCACAGCGCTCAGGACCTCAGACTGGGGTGAAGGTTCACCTTCCAACAGGACAACGACCCTAAGCACACAGCCAAGACAACGTAGGAGTGGCTTCAGGACAAGTCTCTGAATGTCCTTGAGTGGCCCAGTCAGAGCCCGGACTTGAACCCGATCGAACATCTCTGGAGAGACCTGAAAATAGCTGAGAAGCGACACTGTTTTTGCTTTTTCAATATGGGGTATTGTGTGTAGATTGAGGGGAAAACAACTATTTAATTCATTTTAGAATAAGGCTATAACATAACAAAATGTGGAAAAAGTCAAGGGGTCTGAATACTTTCCGAATGCACTGTAGCACGCTTCTGACTATAACATGAGCTGCTCAGTATGTGTAGGTAATCCTTTCTAACGCGTCTTTTTAAAAGATATCACAAACAACTGCAAAAGTGTTGCTTTCCACATTCTGGAGGACTGAGTTTTGAAATCAAAATACTAAATTCATTTTTAAACGGATGGGTTTATTGGTGTTAAAATACTATTTTGGACCACCAGGCTGCTGATGTCATGCAGCTTGTAGTTTTTGTGTATATACTTTTTCATAACCACAAGTTTAATGTCGGACGACAATAGAATGTTCATGATGTCACTGCGACAAATGTCTACAGACATGTCGATAGACGTAGTATAAACCAGCCTTTAGTCTTGAAATCTTTGGTTGTTTAGTACACTACCGTACTCAATCTGTTTAGCACATGGCCTCACATGTAAATCCTTAAAGAGATGGGGGCTAAGGCTTAAGAGGGTGTGCAAGATACTAAATGGGTGTAGACAAAGAAGAGCTCTCCAGTAGGTGTACCAAAACATTCAAGGGCCATTTTCTCAAAAGTGGGGTTACAAGTTTGTCAACTTTCAAAGCAGAATTACTCTCCTATTGTTCGTCTCTAGTGTATAATATCCAATTTTCTAGCTCTGAGTCTCTACTTTTATGCAATGTAAAAAAACACGATTTCAAATGTTGTTACATAAAACTGAAATCAAGTTGGTCGGTCACATCTGCATACTGCCGAAAGGTAACTGCCGAAATAAAGGAAACACTAGAGTAAAAGAGGGATACAAAGTATATTGAAAGCAGGTGCTTCCACACAAGTGTTGTTCCTGAATTAATTAAGCAATTAACATCCCATCATGCTTAAGGTAATGTACAAAAATGCCCAGTTGCCCATTATTTTGGCTACCATGGCTAGAATACGTTCTCTCAGTGAATGTGAAATAGGGGTCTCAAAAGGAGCATTGGGGGTTTAAATAAAGTGTGTGTGTCACACCAGATCGCAACCCAAATGAACACTTGTGGGAGATTCTGGAGCGGCGCCTGGGACAGGGTTTTCCACCACCATCAACAAAATCACCAAATGATGGAATTCCTCGTGGAATAATGGTGTTGCATTCCTCAAATAGAGTTCCAGACACTGATAGAATCTATGCCAAGGCGCATTAAAGCTGTTCTGGCGGCCCAGTGTTTCCAGTTCTCGGAAATGCGAGTAAAATAGTTTTCCATCCCAAAAATGGTAATTAAGTATTTAAAAAGCAGCTTTTCTGTGTTGGAATGATGTGTGCGTACCCCAACAACAGAATGGTGTGGGCGTATATCGGTCGTTAAAAATAATCACGCAAGTAGACCGCTGATTGGCCAACTCATCCTCCTCATGGAGATGACATCATGTTCTATGAGGAAATAGCACGCATTTTTGAAACGATCTGTTTGAGATACAAGTTTGAGGTGGATTTTTTAAGTCGTTTTTTCTCCAATTTGTAGCCAAAGCATAAATATGAGTATAGAATGAGTCAACAACATTATTTGGTATGAGTTAACAGAATATGAACTTTTAAAAGTGAGACTTGCACTGGGCAGTTACTTTAAGACACTTTATGTTGGTGTTTCCTTTAATTTGGCAGATACCTATATCCACACGCTCCAGAGTAGTGCACATATGCAGTCCCAAGACACTGCATACTTCAGAAGTCAACTGTACAGTAAAGCCAATAGAGAGAAAGAGCAAGTGATGGTTGCGATCGCATCAGAGCTTCACATCAAAGAGGCGGTCATTAGATTCCTAGTAAACCCGTTTGGGTGTCAGCCTTGTTATGGCTGTGATGCAACAGGAAGGCTAATGACATTAGCCTCCTTTAAGCTGTTTTGTTCGCCTGAACTGACTGACCTGTGGCTTGGCTTTAGGGATTTAGAGACCCCAGGGAAGGTTTAAATAAGGTAACTCCCTCTGGGACAGGACTGTCCTCACAATGTCTTAACTCCCTACAGAGATCTGTCCCTGACGTGAGACGACACAGCCCAGAATAGAGAGAAGACTGTCAGCAAGCTTGGTTGGTGCACTTGGCAGGAAGTGGAAAGGTTAAAGGGAAATTTCACAGCTACTCTTTTTTTTTTTTCATTTTACCTTTATTTAACTAGGCAAGTCAGTTAAGAACAAATTCGTATTTACGATGACGGCCTACCCCGGCCAAACCCGGACGACGCTGGGCCAATTATACGCCACCCTATGGGACTCCCAATCACGGCCGGATTGTGATACAGCCTGGAATCGAACCAGGGTCTGTAGTGACGCCTCTAGCACTGAAATGCAGTGCCTTAGACCACACTGCGCCACTCGGGAGTCTTTAACTGTATCTGTCCATTAATATGTTTTTAATATATAATATGGGTCATAAAAATCGAGAACGGTAGAAAAACAGGCTATCTACATTTCCTGGTTGTAAGCAAACCACAATATCCAGAATTCATAGCGATTTCAGGATGCCTTCGAGGGTGGGAACACAATTGGACAAGGAAGTATGGCTCCTGTCAGGCTGTAGTCTTTACACAGCCAGGGAAAATGAGTCACCCTAGATATCCTGCAATGTCCTGGCAGATAGGAACGTTGTTAAGTCCAATGGCTCTATTGAACAAGGACAACCATATCTACTCATACTAGTGTGTGCAATCGGCGAAACACAAAGGCCACAATAATTGCTACAAAACATGACTCCATTCATTTTTAGATCAGACAGCAGGCTCAATCAAACAATGACATCATTGGTTCAACTCTCCAGGCACTAATTTTAAAAAATACCACTGTTGTGCATAATTATGTCTTAAACACCTCTCATCAATCAGAATTATGTAGGTGGACAGGGAAAACACCCCAACTAGTGTCTAGCGGTGAATTTTCTCTTTAAGCGAAAAGTCTAGGCAAGGTGCTTCCTCATCAAATGTAATCAAATGTAGAAACCAATGTCATATAATGGTGTATAGCTGGAAGTTGGAACCCTTAGTTTCAAGAGTTTTTGAAGCACAATTCATGATCAAAGTTGTGATTTTTCTTAGTGCAGCATTTGATTGACATAAAATCATTTTTCAATATTCTCTATTGCAATCATCACACGTAAAGAATCTCGCTTATCTTTTCAGTCAGATAAATATACAGCTGTTGAACCCCACATCCCAAAAGGCCAACATTGCCTGGGTCAGTGGTTTGTTTGTCTCTCTGGAGTAATCCCACGGTGTTCCAAAAATGCCCCTGGTGACGTCAAAACAGTCACAGATCAGCCAGAATGCTAGCTCGAAAAATGTTTGAAAATGAGGCTATTTTTATCTTTACAGAGTTTGAGAGACTTATTATTCATGCAGCCCAGGGGTCCCATACTGTATTGTAGCAGTAATTCATGTGTGACATTGAATTACTTTTTCTCTCTTTAATCATGCCAGAGTGGCAAGTCCCAAAGCAGAAACTGTGTGTACTAGTGATGTTTTTGTCAAAGTTTCAACTTGTCTATGTCAAGTAAACAGACAAAGATGTACAGTGGGATGCATTCACACAGCAGAGACTGTATGTACCAGTGACGGAATAGAATAGTTGTTCCAGACGCTCAATGTTCTCGTGTGTTTCAAAGTTACATCAAAGTAGACGAACAAAGAGGGGACGTGGGTATGTGTGTTTTTTGGTACATGTTCAGGATTTTGACCTGGACTGTCAGATGATAACCCTGTTCTGCCTTTAGGGGGTACAAAATCTCATACTTATGGTAAATGATGCTACTGTGTGAAAAATATATCACAAAACCAATGTTTATCAAAGTGTTACAAGTAGCAATAGTTTCAAATGATCAGACATCTTGTAGCCCTGTCCCAAAACACACATTCCTCAAAGCTCATGTAGGATTGCTTTACCCCCTCTAAGCACAAACACATAGGGTTGAACCTCAATTTAAGATATGTTCCCAACCCTTGGGACTTTGGAGTTAATCATGCATGTCAAATGTATGAAAATTCCTGTTATGTGTGCTGATTCTTAAAGGGCTTATACAACATCAACCTCCTAAATCCCCACATCTGGTCCCCCTTCCCTTGCAGCTGTTCACCTGCAGAAAATATCTCTGTTGCCACGGCAACAAAGGCATCAGACACTGTGGTCTCCATGGCCACTGAGATGTTGAGCTGTCTCGCCACGTTCCGGTAGACACTCGGCCGCATGCACTCCAGCTCATCACCTAGGAAAACCAGGAGAGACCACAAGGCTGAACAATTAGAAACAGGATAGCACTGAGAAAGCACAACAAGTCTATCTACCCAATTAATAACATAATGACATAGTGACTTAATTGAAACAATCATTGAAGCACAGGAGCATTAGGAAAACCAGACAGGTCAGAGAAACTATGCCATAGGTCAGTTGTTCCCAAACTTTTTGACTCTGTGTCCAAGCTTTTAGAGATTTGTTGTGATAATCAAAGTAAACAAATGCATTCTTGGCCATCACCCAACCCAAGCTGAACAAATCAGCCAAAGCCAATAACCCACCAGTGTCCAGACATGTCCTGCACCACCCTTTGGTAAATGTAGATGACCACATTACCTAAATATTTACATTACTCTTCAAATCTTGCATGTAGGCCTGAGGGGCATGTAGTGTCATCTCACCTGCCTTAGTTAGCCTACCAAACTGAACAATGCAGTAGCTTGATTGCCCTCAACTCGGACTGTCAGACACTTTTGATACCTATCAAGGTCATGCATGTGGAGGACAAAACCAGTACAGCGTGTACAATCTATTCAGGGACCATAGGGATTCTCAAGGGAAACACTGCTCCAAAGTACTGACCTATACTGTAAATGCTAGATTTGAAGACAAGTGGTTCACATGCATTCAAGCAGGATTTTTTGTTACATTAAGTTTCACATGTAACAGTTTGCAGCAGGTTCTTACCAAGACAGAGAAGCACAGCAGACACCTCACAAAGCGTTGAGTCCACCTGAGTTTTGGACGAGCCCAGTCCATAGAGGTTGAGCCTAGAGTGTATGTAGTCCCTACACAGTGCCTTGGACTGGGACACCAGTTCTTTGTCGGACGGGGAATGGTCAAAGGCCTCCATCACCCCGGCTGCAAACACAGAGGAGCGACGAATCACCTCCATCTGCCAAGCAGGATTCTGATCTGCAAAAACCTGATCACTTCAGTGTATCAGTGCCTGTGTGATTCTTCTCAGCGGGAGCCACAACAATGAACTAAATCTCCAATCTGTTGAGAAAGTCATAAATGTTTTTTATTTATCAAAATAAATATTTTTTTGTGAATATATGAAACAATGAAAATTGGTAAAAATAAATTATTTAATATCATACACCACTTTCTTATGTAACTTCAAGTAGGTTGTATGATTGATAAACTTGCCATAGCCCAAATTTAGACACCTTTATTAATAATTTATTTCAGGTCTAAGGGCATTCCATAGCAACAACTTGTGCGATAAGTCACGGTCCAATGACTGTACCTGCTAGCCCATATTGTGACGCTGATTAGCTAGACAAACAGGTGTGAACCACAGACGGGTGTGCACGCAAAGTGAGAACACAACATGGAATCCATGTTTGGTTTTGATTTGAGGTTGGGGGTAGCATCTAAAACCTGGATGTAAACTAACTGTCCAGTGAAAATCTCACTTTTAAAAAGTTTATATTCTGTTAACACATACCCAAATAATGTTGTTGACTCATCCTATAGGCTACTCGAATGTGGCCAAAGCATAAATAAAAAATAAAAACTTTAAAAACCTCACGTCTAACATGTATCTCAAACATACATTCATACAGTTTCTTGACTGTGTCCAGCTCGCTAATAATCACCTAAATTAAATCTAGACATTCAGGTAGCATCGAGAATTCCAAAAACAATGGATAGAGGACTTTATTTTTAGCAAATTTAGACAGCAAGGAAATATAACCAATTTTCAGTGTGGCCCTCCAGACCTTGTTGAAGACCAAATGTGGGCCCCTGGGCAAAATGAGTTTGACACCCCTGGCCTGGCCCAATGTTGGACTAAAAGACTTTACATGTTCTGTTTAAAGGGCAAATTGCCTCTGGAAACCAAAACAGCCAAATTCTCCATCTAAACGAGAATCCATTCTCAATTGCAGTATGGTTCTAGAAACATAATCCCTCTACTTTCATATCACATCAAAATAATTTCACAAATGCAAAATACACACTACACTGTTTGAAGCGGTTTTAACACAGTTGCAGCCTACAGTATTTTTCAGTGACAACACGTTTGTGGCATCCGTCTTCCGTTCACACGTGTTTGGAGACGTAGATAGCTAATTAGCGCAGGTAATCCACTTGGTCTTCCATAAACAAGCGCTGTAACATAGAAATATGGCCATAAAGGTGTGTATCAATTTAACCTTGTATTTTGACAATGATTTCTTGCTGATATGAAAGATAATGTCCTTATGCTTCCAACATCATACCACAAGGGAGTTGTGTCAATGTTCAGACCAAGCATTGCAGCTCTTAACAACACTCACCCCTACAGAAGACGCCTTCGTCCAATGACTCTTATTTAATGGAACTGAGAGTAATGATCAAGGGCTACCCCTGGGCTAGAGACAGTGATTAGTATAGGCCTACGATTATTTAATATCCATACGTGTATAAGAAACGTATCCATGTGTCACAAACTATATTAACCACACATATAGCTTAGAGCATTTCCCATTTATTTTAATTTGAAAATAGTCCAATTTATGTAGCCTGTTAAACATATTATATGCATCGCTTAGAATTACAGTGAAATAGCATTTTCTTCCTCATTACACATTCATTCTCAATCACACCTATTAACCTGGGTATTATAAGTAGCCTATGTTTAAAGTGGATATAGAGAATTTACCTGACACCTGCTGAAAGACACGCATCACAGGGAACTCAGCGATGACATTTTGATTGGATTCAAATTATTCCTCAGGTGCCAAGCTAAAACAAGTTCTCGGATACCGTGTTAAAATTACAAATCCTGGCTGCATACCGTCACAATATAATCAAACAACTACATCTCAACGCGAAAATCATTGATGTAATTCCTTGTCTTGTGCGCGCAACCTTCTACAATTAAAAACTGAACGCTTTAGCAAACTGAAGAGAAGCCCCGTCAATACATGTAGCTACTAGCCTGTACAGACCAAAATCATAGAAAAAGTTGAAGGTAGATCAGCTCTTCAGTTTCCTTCCTTCTATGGCAAACGATTCGATTTGTGAGGAGGAGACTGGATGCGCAGAGAGTACGTATTTTGACGCTCCACCCTCTTCACGGGGATCAGCGGTCGTGTGCCACAGTCATAAACTTTATAAATGGAGCATGTCTTTTTGTCTTCTTTAACATAATAACCATAAATATTCATATAATTAGTTGTATCATATGTCATGGTTATCTCAATTAATCTCATTCTAAATGGTATTTAAATAAAGGGGAAAACTAGGCTACATAAAACAAATAGCCTAGCCTGCAACTCAATAAAATAATGATCACATAGGCCTACTAGGTATAATCCATTTATAAGGGTATTGATTGAACACCAATGACACTGTTACTATTGTGTTAGTCTACCTATACAGGAAGAACACCATGTATTATCTCTATATTTAACTCAACCTAAAGACAAAGGGGCCAGGAGTGGCGCACCTTTAATCCCAATGGGTTAAAATGGTTAGAAATAGAATCCACCTCCTTAGTCCTTACAGCAAACATGCTCTCCAAATTCCAAATGTAGGCTATAACAATAAACAGTGTTGGGGAAGCTACTCTGAAAATGTAGTTTACCAAGCTATACCAATTACTTCTTACTGGAAGAAGTGAAGCTACACTAAAGCTACACTTAAGAAAAATATAATTTACTAAAGTTACTTTGAAAAAGTACTTCACTACATCAAAACTACTTAGTGAAAAATTATCATATCTAAATCAGAAATGTCATAGACTACAAATTGCAAGAACAGATCACTTTGGAGTCAGATGTTAACAGAATGTGTAATTTAGCCTATTAAACACAAAAACGATGTTTAAAGTGATAATTAGGCAGGTCTGATGCTAAATAAGGAAATAAATGATTGCATACTTCATCCATATTTAAGCCTCCAGCTCCCATTGAAAGAAGGCAGTGGCAGCAAAATCTTCAAATGGCATCCTTGAATTGGTGAGGCCTTCTGCTGCATTAAGTCTGGAATACTTTTTTAAAGCACCAGAAGTACTTCAACTCTCTGGTCTGATAAAAGAAGTAGGAGCCATCACAGAGGTAGCAGGCCTTTGGCTGGCCACACGCTACACAGGTCCTCATCTTTTTTCGCTGCTGATCTCTGTCACCATCCTCTTGACTGCAACCTGTGGCAGAGTGGCATCCTGGGGAGGACACACTGCTGGTGAGTTTACTGGAGCAGGTGCCTGGGGTGTGACTGGGACAGTGACCGTTTCACTCTTTGCAGTAAGACGCTGCCACCGCTCCTGTGTGTCCAGGAGCTTCTGTGGGCTGGTGTTAAGAGTAGAGCTGGTGTTCTTATGCTTGGCCAGATTTCACATGCCTGGAGATATGCTGCCTTGTGGTAGGGTGCAGGAGGCTGTTTGGGTCAGTGCATGTACTCTGCACCAGGGCAGCATAATCCCCATCCACCCGCTTCAGGATTCCGGATGTCTTTCTATCAATGGAGCTTGGCCAGGACCCCATCAATGGTTGCTCTCATGGGCTCTTTCCATCGGCTGTGGTCCAAGACAAAAACGTGACCTCCTGTCTTGATGGGCCTTGTATGGGCAACACGTGAGAAGCTGACTGGGGCAGTGGTGGTGTTGCTAGTAGAGGTGTACTTGGCAGATCTGAATGAGAGGCACAATACTATTTTAATAACAATGCGTTGAATATACACAAACTTAAACCGTGTGTGTGTGTGTGTGTGTGTGTGTAGTAGTAGTAGTAGTAAACAAACAAACATTTGACCAACTGGGGACATTTTGTTAGTCCCTACAAGGTCAAATGCTATTTCTAGGGGGTTTAGCGTTAAGGTTAGAACTAGTGTTAGGGTTAGAATTACATTAAGGGTTAGGGTTAGGAGCTTGGGTTAGTTTTAGGGTTAGGGTTAGGAGCTAGGATTAGGTTTAGGGTTAAGGTTAGGTTTTTGGGTTAAGGTTAGGGTTAGGGTAGGTGTAAGAGTATGGGTTAGGGTTAGGTTTAGGGTTAGGGGTTAGGTTAGGTTTTTGGGTTAAGGCTAGGGTTAGGTTTAGGGTTAAGGTTAGGTTTTGGGGTTAAGGTTAGGGTTAGGGGTTAGGGAAGATAGGATTTTGAATGGGACTGAATTGTGTGTCGTCGTCGTCGTCCCCCCCCCCCCCATCTTTTTACGCTGCTGCTACTCTGTTAATTATTTATGCATAGTCACTTTAACTCTACCCACATGTACATATTACCTCAACTACCTCAACTAGCCGGTGCCCCCGCACATTGACTCTGCACCGGTACCCCCCTGTATATAGCCTCCCTACTGTTATTTTATTTTACTTCTGCTCTTTTTTTATCAACACTTTTTTGTTGTTGTTTTATGTAACTTTTTTTATTAAAAAAACCACTTCTTTATTGGGGGTGTCTTGCTAATTGCCTATAATTTCCACCTGTTGTCTATTCCATTTGCACAACAGCATGTGAAATGTATTGTCAATCAGTGTTGCTTCCTAAGTGGACAGTTTGATTTCACAGAAGTGTGATTGACTTGGAGTTACATTGTGTTGTTTAAGTGTTCCCTTAATTTTTGTTTAGCCGTGTATATTACAATGCATCAATTCAAATAATCCCATGTGTAGCACCTTTAATTAGTGGATGTCCATCATCCATTTCATATGTAATGTTACGAATTACAATTCGTAATTACAATTGTCTTATGTAACCATACCAAACGTAAAATATAACACTAATTCGAGTGCCCTGGATTTACGTTTACTATGTTACGTCTAGTCTATGACACCAGGCTGGTAGGAAGATTCCAAAAAAGTTGTGAAGAGGGCATGACAACGCCTCGTCCCCCTCAGGAGGCTGAATAGATTTGGCATGGGCCCTCAGATCCTCAAAAAGTTATACAACTGCACCATTGAGAGCTTCTTGACTGGCTCCGTCACTGCTTGGTATGGCAACTGCTTGGCATCCGACCACAAGGCGCTACAGCGGGTAGTGAGTACAGCACAGTACATCACTGGGGCCGTGCACCCTGCCATCCAGGACCTCTATACCAGGCGGTTTCAGAGGAAGGCCCTAAAAATTGTCAAAGACTGCACACACCAAAGTCATAGACTGTTCTCTCTGCTACCGCACGGCAAGCGGTACCGACAGCACCCTGAACAGCTTCTACCCCCAAGCCATAAGACTGCTAAATAGTTAACCAAATAGCTACCCGGACTATCTTCATTGACAATTTTTTGCACTCACTTTTTTTGTCACATCACATATGCTGCTGCTTATTATCTGTCACATTATTCCTATTTATATGTACATATCTAACACAATTACTTCGTACCCCTACACATCGACTCAGTACTGGTACCATGTGTATAGAGCGAAGTGACGTTACTCATTGTGTATTTATTTGTACTTTTATTATTAAATGATTTACATTTATATTACATTTTTGTCATTTAGCAGACGCTCTTATCCAGAGCGACTTACAGTTAGTGAGTGCATACATTATTATTACTTTTTTTTATACTATTTTTCATACCCCCGTGGGAATCGAACCCGCAACCCTGGCGTTGCAAACTGAGCTACATCCCTGCCGGCCATTCCCTCCCCTACCCTAGATGACGCTGCGCATGTATATGTGCTTTCTTGAGCAGGGGGACCTTGCGGGCGCTGCAGGATTTCAGTCCTTCACAGCGTAGTGTGTTACCAATTGTTTTCTTGGTGACTATGGTCCCAGCTGCCTTGAGATCATTGACAAGATCCTCCCGTGTAGTTCTGGGCTGATTCCTCACCGTTCTCATGATCATTGCAACTCCACGAGGTGAGCTCTTGCAAGGAGCCCCAGGCCGAGGAATATTGACAGTTCTTTTGTGTTTATTCCACTGTTGTCACCTTCTCACCAAACTGCTTGGCGATGGTCTTGTAGCCCATTCCAGCCTTGTGTAGGTATACAATCTTGTCCCTGACATCATTGGAGAGCTCTTTGGTCTTGGCCATGGTGGAGAGTTTGGAATCTGATTGATTGATTGCTTCTGTGGACAGGTGTCTTTTATACAGGTAACAAGCTGAGATTAGGAGCACTCCCTTTAAGAGTGTCCTCCTAATCTCAGCTCGTTACCTGTATAAAAGACACCTGGGAGACAAAAATCTTTCTGATTGAGAGGGGGTCAAATACTTATTTCCCACATTAAAATGCAAATCAATTTATAACATTTTTGACATACGTTTTTCTGGATTTTTTTGTTGTTATTCTGTCTCTCACTGTTCAAATAAACCTACCATTAAAATTATAGACTGATCATTTCTTTGTCAGTGGGCAAACGTACAAAATCAGCAGGGGATCAAATACTTTTTTCCCTCACTGTATATGAAATTTCACATGTAGTTTCAGATGTGGATTTTCACGTCGTCACATAACCTTTGACATGTGGATTAAAATGTTCACAAGACTTCACAGGTGATGCCCTGCAAACAAAAATGAGTAATTATGATACATACACAGTGGTTTCAACATACATGACTACATTGTGTATGTTCATTTATACAAATATTATTCAACATGTCCTTAACTGGGATTTGAACTCACAACTTCATGGTTTACAGCATTCCAATCGTCATGCTATGCCACCATGTCTGTGTCAGTAACGGAGTTCACCTGAATTCTTACACTTTGGACTTTAAAGTAAGTCTCAGCCTTGTTAAAAATACACTCAAGAAAAATGATTATATTTATTATAGTGATTCAGTAGTAGCGTTAAAACAGAATAATATGCCCCACCAACATTAGACAACTATACAGAAAAACATAACATTGCTGAAATAAGTAAATTAAATCAATGATTAAAGAATAGTCTACTATAAAATACCAGTGCAGATTACACTCTTTTGCGACGTGCAGATGTATTATAGGTAATGCATGTTTAAGAGAATACTTCATACTTTGTGACGCAGAAGAAAGATCAGCACACCTCAAATCCAGAGGTTATGAGTTTAAATCCCAGGTGAGATCATATTTTAGCTGAACAACAATAACACATGGAATTGCACATTTGAAGTGTTTCAAAACACATGTTTTCATATGTGAAATGTTACTTGAAGTGTTTCAAAAACACATGTCAATCATGTGGTTCACCATGTGATAACATGAAACTACACTGTTAGCCATTGCTGTTAATGTTGTGATACATTTTACAGTCATTATACGGTACATTTCTACAGTAAAAGCATACTGTATTAGTGTTTTGCTATATATTTACTGTCAATAGCAATGCACTTGGTGACTTTTTGGCCCGTCTTGCAAATTAACTTGGCATGCCTCACTTGCAATTGCATTTAAACTTATAGGATACTTTAGATGTGCTTATGGCACAAACTGTAAAAACAATCTTCCTGTAATTATATAGTAATTAACTTTGTAATGTATTTCTACAGCTAAACTGTATTTTGTCAGTAAATATACAACAACGAGCTGTATACAAGTACACCAGAATGCAATTAAGAGTAGCTATTGGAATTTGGTTTACTTTCTGAATTGACCTCAACATTGGTTTCAGCACCCACACCTGGGACTTGAACTCTCAACCTCTTAGAGGACAGCAATCTGAATTTCCTGCTTCATCACCAGAGCTGTGTTCGAATACTCATACTAACCGCACTAACCATACTATTGTGATGTAAATTGAGTATGTAGTATGCTTATTGGTCATAGTATGGCTATAGTTAGTATGCCAAAATACGAAGTATACAAGCAGTGGACCCTATTTCTGTGCTTTTAGGGCCCATAATGCAATTCTTCGGAAAATGGGCAAGGCTTCACAACGTTTTCATATTTGAAGAAAATGGCAGAAAATATGCAGCGAAGTCTGACGAGAGCGGATACAAATTCATTGCTTTAACTAATTATGACAAATGTTAAGAAAATGTTGAGCAATGTAATAAAGTAATTACTTTTCAAATAAGTTACGTTACACGTTATGTTGACTGACAATTTGTTAGCTACACTATCCTTACGAACCGCATAGCATATCATTACAGCAGTATGTACCGGTATGTTAGCTAGCTACCTAACATTAGTTGGCTACTAATACATCGTCGAACTTGTCAGTATACTAACTATATGCTATCTAACTAACTACCAAATGTTTATTGACTTGATCATTCACGTCATTCTTAGCTTAGCTAAGTGGTATAGTCGTTGTGCGTTCTCAATGGACATGATTAATTCTGGCTATCTATGCTACAGGACTGTTTTGCTAGCACAGACTGGAATATGTTCTGGGATTCATCCAATGGCATTGAGGAGTATACCGCCTCAGTCACCGGCTTCATCAATAAGTGCATCAACGACATCGTCCCCACAGTAACCGTACATACATATCCCAACCAGAAGCCATGGATTACAGGCAACACCCGCACCGAGCTAAAGGCTAGAGCTGCCGATTTCAATGAGCGGGACACTAATCCGGACGCTTATAAGAAATCCCGCTATGCCCTCAGTCAAACCATTAAACAGGCAAAGCATCAATACAGGACTAAGATTGAATCCTACTACACCGGCTCTGACGCTTGTCGGATGTGGCAGGGCTTGCAAACTATTTTGGACTACAAAGGGAAAGGGAAACCCAGCCACGAGCTGCCCATTGACGCAAGCCGACCAGACAAGGCAAGCAACACTGAAGCATGCATGAGAACACCAGCTGTTCTGGACGACTATGTGATCACGCTCACCGTAGTCGATGTGAGCAAGACCTTTAAACAGGTCAACATTCACAAGGCCACAGGGCCAGACGGAGTACTAGGATGTGTACTCAGAGCATGCGCGGACCAACTGGCAAGTATCTTCACTGACATTTTCAACCTCTCCCTGACCGAGTCTGTAATACCTACATGTTTCAAGCAGACCACCATAGTCCCTGTGTCCAAGAAAGCGAAGGTAACCTGCCTAAATGACTACCGCCCCGTAGCACTTATGTCGGTAGCCATGAAGTGCTTTGAAAGGCTGGTCATGGCTCACATCAACGCCATCATCCTGGAAACCCTAGATCCACTCCAATTCGCATACCGCCCCAACAGATCCACAGAGGACGTAATCTCAATCGCACTCCAAACTGCCCTTTCCCACATGGACAAAGGAACACCTATGTGAGAATGCTGTTCATTGACTACAGCTCAGCATTCAACACCATAGTGCCCACAAAGCTCATCACTAAGCTAAGGACCCTGGGACTAAACACCTCCCTCTGCAACTGGATCCTGGACTTCCTGATGGGCCGCACCCAGGTGGTAAGGGTAGGCAACAACACATCTGCCACACTGATCCTCAACACGGGGGCCCCTCAGGGGTGCGTGCTTAGTCCCCTCCTTCCCTCTGCTCACCCACGACTGTGTGGCCAAGCACGACTCCAACACCATCATTAAGTTTGCTGACGACATAACAGTGATAGGCCTCATCACCGACAACGATGAGACAGCCTATAGGGAGGAGGTCAGATAGCTGGCAGTGTGGTGTCAGGACAACAACCTCTCCCTCAACGTGCTCACGACAAAGGAGATGATTGTGGACTACAGGAAAAGGAGGGCCGAACATCCCCCATTCACATCGATGGGGCTATAGTGGAGCGGGTCAAGAGTTTCAAGTTAAGTTCTGTCTCATAGAGATGAACGTACTTTGGTGCGAAAAGTGCAAATAAATCCCAGAACAACAGCAAAGGACCTTGTGAAGATGCTGGAGGAAACAGGTACAAAAGTATCTATATCCACAGTAAAACAAGTCCTATATCGACATAACCTGAAAGGCCGCTCAGCAAGGAAGAAGCCACTGCTCCAAAACCGCCATAAAAAAGCCAGACTGCTGTTTGCAACTGCACATGGGGACAAAGATCGTACTTTTTGGAGAAATGTCCTCTGGTCTGATGAAACAAAAATAGAACTGTTTGGCCGTAATGACAATCGTTATGTTTGGTGGAAAAAGGGAGTGGCTTGCAAGCCGAAGAACACCATCCCAACCCTGAAGCACAGCATCATGCTGTGGGTGTGCTTTGCTGCAGGAGGGACTGGTGCACTTCACAAAATCGATGGCATCATGGTGAAGGAAAATTATGTGGATAAGACATCAGTCAGGAAGTTAAAGCTTGGTCGCAAATGGGTCTTCCAAATGGACAATGACCCCAAGCATACTTCCAAAGTTTTTGCAAAATGGCTTAAGGACAACAAAGTCAAGGTATTGGAGTTGCCATCACAAGGCCCTGACCTCTATCCTATAGAAAATGTGTGGGCAGAACTGAAAAAGTGTGTGCGAGCAAGGAGGCCTACAAACCTGACTCAGTTACACCAGCTCTGTCAGGAGGAATGGGACAAAATTCATCCAATTTATTGTGGGAAGCTTGTGGAAGGCTACCCAAAACGTTTGACCCAAGTTAAATAATTTAAAGGCAATGCTAACAAATACAAATTGAGTGTATGTAAACTTCTGACCCACTGGGAATGTGCTGAAATAAATGAAAGCTGAAATAAATCATTCTCTCTACTATTATTCTGACATTTCACATTCTTAAAATAAAGTGGTGATCCTAACTGACCTAAAACAGGGATTTTTTACTAGGATTAAATGTCAGGAATTGTGACGAACTGAGTTTAAATGTATTTGGCTAAGGTGTATGTAAACTTCCGACTTCAACTGTACCTGATTTGTTTGATATTAATAGTTAACAATTATATACTTAACAAAGAGTAAGACATTACTGTTATACTAATGCTGTGTTTTGGTAAAGGGATGGTTTCCACTTTAGCTCCCTGCAGCTAATCTGGGTATATGGTCACTAGAGATAGCTTGAGCTAAACCCCTCATTGTTTCTAATCATTCTTGTATCTGGGAAACTAAGGAGGGCTGGGGGTTAAAACAACACCAGGTGCATCAGGTGCATAGAATGAAACCAAGGTGGCTTATGATGCCACCCGATCTGCATGGGAGGATTGGACCAGCCATGACTAAGCAATTTAGATCTACTATATAAAGAACTCAGCATTTTCTGTATGTCAGAGCTCTCGGCCCAACACTCTTGAGTGTTGGGTCGACAAGCCTCACTTACTACCTTATTAAGAAGTTTTGAATAAAGTAATATCCTGATTGGTGATTGACCTTGTCTCTCCTCATTATTGATTAGAATTTCCATGACAATGATCATACCTTATATTCAAAATATTGGGTAGAAAATTTCCCATTATACCTACAAGGGACCAAACTGTACCATGTGAGTTCGTATGTGTACTTGTGAAGTGTACCTTTGACCTTTTTGTTCCCCAGGTTACAACACTTTAGTGTACCCTACCCTTATTTTTTGAGTGTGTTAAATGTTGCAAGCAATTATACTGAATAAAAATATAAACGCAACATTTTACAGAGTTACAGTTCATATAAGAAAATCTGTCAATCAAAATAAATTCATTAGGCCCTAATCTATGGATTTCACATGACTGGGAATACAGATATGCATCTGTTGGTCACAGATACCTTTTTTTTTTTTAAGTAGGGGCGTTGATCAGAAAACCAGTCAGTATCTGGTGTGACCATCATTTGCCTCATGCAGTGCAACACATCTCATTCGCATAGAGTTGATCAGGCTGTTGATTGTGGCCTGTGGAATGTTGTTCCACTCCTCTTCAATAACTGTACAAAGTTGCTGGATATTGGCGGGAACTGGAACACGCTGTCGTACACGGCGACCCACAGAATCCCAAACATGCTCAATGGGTGACATGTCTGGTGAGTATGCAGGCTACGGAAGAATTGGGACATTTTCAGCTTACAGGAATTTTGTACAGATGCTTGCGACATGGGGCCATGCATTAACATGCTGAAACATGAGGTGATGGCGGCGGATGAATGGCACGACAATGGACCTCAGGATCTCGTTATGGTATCTTTGTGCGTTCAAATTGCCATTGATAAATGCAATTGTGTTTGTTGTCCGTAGCTTATGCCTGCCCATACCAAAACCACTCTGCCAAATTTATTATTATTATTTTTTTTTATTTTATTTTTCACCTTTATTTAACCAGGTAAACCAGTTGAGAACAAGTTCTCATTTACAACTGCGACCTGGCCAAGATAAAGCAAAGCAGTGCGATAAAAACAACAACACAGAGTTACATATGGGGTAAAACAAAACAAAGTCAAAAAAATACAACAGAAATACATATATATACAGTGTGTGCAAATTTAGCAAGTTATGGAGGTAAGGCAATACAATAGGCTATAGTGCAAAATAATTACAATTAGTATTAACACTGGAATGATAGATGTGCAAGAGATGATGTGCAAATAGAGATACTGGGGTACAAATGAGCAAAATAAATAACAATTTAGGGATGAGGTAGTTGGGCGGGCTAATTTCAGATGGGCTGTGTACAGGTGCAGTGATCGGTAAGGTGCTCTGACAACTGCTGCTTAAAGTTAGTGAGGGAGATAAGTGTCTCCAGCTTCAGAGATTTTTGCAATTTGTTCCAGTCATTGGCAGCAGAGAACTGGAAGGAATTGCGGCCAAAGGAGGTGTTGGCTTTGGGGATGACCAGTGAGATATACCCGCTGGAGCGCAGACTACGGGTGGGTGTTGCTATGGTGACCAATGAGCTAAGATGGGGCACTCTGTTCACAACATTGACATCAGCAAACCACTCGCCCACACGATGCCATACACGTGGTCTGCGGTTGTGAGGCCGGTTGGACGTACTGACAAATTCTCTAAAACAACATTGGAAGCGGCTTATGGTAGAGAAATGAACATTCAGTTATCTGGCAACAGCTCTGGTGGACATTCCCTCAGTCAGCATGCCAATTGCACGCTCACTCAAAACTTGAGACATCTGTGGCATTGTGTTGTGACAAAACTGCACATTTTAGAGTGGCCTTTTATTGTCCCCAGCACAAAGTGCACGTGTGTAATGATCATGCTGTTTAATCAGCTTCTTGATATGGCACACCTGTCAGGTGGATGGATTATCTGGTTAAAGGAGAAATGCTCACTGACAGGGATGTAAACAAATTTGTGCACAACATTTGAGAGAAATGAGCTTTTTGTGCATCTGGAAAATGTAAGGGATCTTTTATTTTAGCTCATGAAACATGGGACCAATACTTTACATGTTGCGTTAATATTAAGAACCTGGTGGCACCACAGAACCATTGTTTGCAAGTTCAAATCCCAGAAGGAATAATGTTTGCTCTAGGTCAAGTGTCTTTGCGCACTGCTAGTTTTACGTTGGTGGTGATAATTTGACAGTAATTTACTTGATTCTGGGCAGCTTTTAGCAAAGTGCAGAAATGCATTCTTGCCGATAAGTCTGTGGCCATATCTCTTTCATGCTCACAGATCTGGTGGTGTAGCTGCACTGTAGCAATACACTTCAGGTTGGTAGTGACCAGGAAGTTATGAGTTCAAATCCCAATGGTGGTCACAAATAACATTTTACAGTAATTTAAATCAGAATAAAGCAGCATACTGTCATTTTATGGAAATAACACCTTCAAGTTGTTGTATACATTTACTTTATTTTTACTGCCACTTTAGGCAAAGTGCAGAAATGTATTCTTGCCAATCTCCATTATGTCCACAGACCTGGTGGCGCAGCAGGATCTTCAGGTAGTAACCAAGAAGTTCTGCATTGAAATCCCAAGTGAGGTGGAGTCCTGATTAATCAGCATACGCTCCACAAACACCTGAATTTAAATATAAAAACACAATAACTAGTTATATTTTCACCGCAACTAGACAACTTCCAGGGGACCATGACTGTTTAAACTCAATTCATGTAAATTATGCCTTTCAAAGTAAAATATGACATTTGACACCTGGGTTTTCACATGCTCAAATGTTGTCACGTGTAGTGTCATGGTATCACATGTTAAAATTTTGCATCCCCATGTTGTCACATTTTTGTCACGAGATTGTGTTTTCACATGTTGAAATTTTGCATCCCCATGTTGTCACATTTATTGAACATAAATTTCACATGAGATCATGTTCTCATATGTGCTCACATGTCACGTGTAGTTTTATGTTATCACAAGTTACTTCACATGTTGTCATATGTTGTCACATGTTATAACATTAAATCACATGTGATTACATGAGCTCACACAAGATCACGTGTTCACATGTGAAATTCATGTGGTTTTTCCATAAGGGAAGTTTGGGGACTGTTGAGTCGGTGAAAGGAACTAGAAGTGGACCCGTGATGATTTTTTGACATTCTTCCGTCCAGAGGAAGGGGGCGCTACGCACCACGTGCCTAGGGACAAAAACGTTGTATGTGTTCACTGTAGGGGTACCCATGGTGCTGGAGATCAGAATTGTCCGGTGAGAGAAAGGCATGTTGAGGTTGCCAGGATCAGAGTAGTACAGAAGGTGTCATATGATGAGGCAGT
This sequence comes from Coregonus lavaretus, assembly GCF_964263955.1. Classification (NCBI taxonomy): domain Eukaryota; kingdom Metazoa; phylum Chordata; class Actinopteri; order Salmoniformes; family Salmonidae; genus Coregonus; species Coregonus lavaretus. Next base: position 35,823,715 of record NC_140010.1, on the reverse strand, counting down.
TAAGAGAGTAGTAGAGGAAGATGGGTCCAGGGTGAGGGATCCTAAGAGGCTCCTTATGAGTAGGCCGAGGCCAATAGAGAATGATAGGAATAACGTGCTTCAGTAAGATTGGTTTCTTAGCATTCATAGCCATGGTTATCAACTGTACCGCAGAAATGGAACATAAATCACAGAAAATAGATGTTGTGGTGGCAGCTGCAGAGAAGTACTTGGGTGTACGAGATTTTACTGCAGAAGAGTTATTGAACGATAGTGTCCCATCCTCCCAGGATGCCTTCCAGTACAGCGGGTGGTGGTGTATGCATCTCTCGATTGTGATCTGCCAAAACAAATGTAAGATCAACTGTACCGCAGAAATGGAACATAAATCACAGAAAATAGATGTTGTGGTGGCAGCTGCAGAGAAGTACTTGGGTTTATGAGATTTTACTGCAGAAGAGTTACAAGGTGTATTGAACGATTTGTGATCTGCCAATACAAATGTAAAGAAGAAGAAGCAGAAGAAGTGTTCTAAAAAAAGTTTGCTTCTGCAGGTGGCAGTGAAATTATGTGATCATATTCTTTATAAGATCATGTTATGTAACGTTAGCTAGTGCCTTCAGAAAGTATTCACACCCCTTGACTTTCACACATTTTGTTGTGTTACAAAGTTGGATTAAAATGGATTTAATTATCTTTTTTTTGTCAACTATCTACACAAAATACTCTGTAGTGTCAAAATGGAAGAAAAATTCAAACATTTGTAAAAAAAAAAATATATATATATATATATATATATATAAAAAATAAAATGCTAATATATCTTAATTAGATACGTATTCAACCCCCTGAGTCAATACATGTTAGAATCACCTTTGGCAGCGATTACAGCTGTGAGTCTTTCTGGATAAGTCTCTAAGACCTTTCCACACCTGGATTGTGCAATATTTGCCCATTGTTCTTTTTTAAATTCTTCAAGCTCTGTCAAATTGGATGTTGATCATTGCTAGACAACCATTTTCAGGCCTTGCCATAGATTTTAAAGCAGTTTTCAGTCAATACTGTAACTCGGCCACTCAGGAACATTCACTGTCTTCTTGGTGAGCAACTCCAGCGTATATTTGGCCTTAGGTTTTAGGTTATTGTCCTGCTGAAATGTGAATTCATTTCCCAGTGTCTGCTGGAAAGCAGACTGAACCAGGTTTTCCTCTAGGATTTTGCCTGTGCTTAGCTCCATTCTGTTTATTTTTTATCCTGAAAAACTCCCCAGTCCTTGACGATAACAAGCATAGCCATAACATGATGCAGCCACCACTATGCTTGACAATATGGAGAGTGGTACTCAGTAATGTGTTGGATTGGATTTGCCCCAAACATAACACTGTGTATTCAGGACAAAAAGTTAATTGGTTTGCCACATTTTTTGCAGTATTACTTTAGTGCTTTGTTGCAAACAGGATGCATATTTTGGAGAAACAAATATTCTGCACAGGCTTCCTTCTTTTCACTCTATCAGGTTAGTATTGTGTATTCACTGCTCGTCTGAGGGACCTTACAGATAATTGAATGTGTCGGGTACAGAGATGAAGTAGTCATTCAAAAATCGTGTTAAAAACTATTATTGCACACAGAGTAAGTCCATTTGACTTGTTAAACACATTTTTACTCCTGAACTTTTTTAGGCTTGTCAGAACAAAAGTTTAGAATACTTATTGACTTATGGCAATATAAAATTCCAATCCAAACTGCCTCAACTATCAGGCTTTCATCCAAAGCCAAATAGAGACATTGAACCTCCATCTCTACCATCTCAATTGAAATGTGTTGTTTTTTTTGCTTTTTATGTGCTTTGAGATATTTTTTTGTAATGAAAAGCACTATACAAGTTAAATACATTATTATTATTATTGTTATTATATGTTTTCAAAATGTAATGTTTAAATAAAATATGGCTAATTAGTGAGTGTGAAATTTCTCATGCCTAGATGATACCAGATCTAGCTAATCGTCATGTTTGTATGTGTTTTAACTTTTAAAGGAGGATTATGCAAACAGAGTGTTGCCCACAATCTTCTATTACTGATATCTGAGTCTAGAGCACAGAACCCTTGAGCTCAAAGGTGCCCACCACCTGTTCCAAGCATGCTCCCAGGTGTCTGATTGGGGGAGGGGGAATGGAAAATAATGCCGTGATCTTTACTAATCTTTTTTTTCTGTTTTATCTTAACTCAGATCGTTTCCAGGTAACTTTCACAGGGAGAGTATTCGAGGGAAGAGACACCCCACTGCATCAACAAAGGTTGCTGCTGCCATTGCTGCCAGATATGTACGCCTGATAATAAACTCCCTCAACCAACAGACCGAACTCCTAAAAGATCTCAGGAGATTCAACTACTTGAAGCGGGACTGGGAAAGAGAACAATCACGATGGCTGAGGAAGGATGCCATGAAGAGGTGAATGTGTTTTTTTTTACAGGTATTTTGTTACTTAATTGGTATGACAAAACACATCTGGATTACATGCTATTGTAATTCAAGTGCCTTCCATCACTTGCAATTTAAAATGTCCAGGATAACCGTTTGGCTTGATACAATCTCAACTAGTTTCAAATTGTATTATAACTGTTGTAGTTCACAACTAACCTGCTATGTATATTATATTAGTGGAATGAACATTTGAAAATGTGGAATATATTTACATCTATTCATATTGTCAGAGTACTTGACGAGCAGTACCCCAAGATTAAGGACTTGTCAGGCGGCTGGATTTGCTACAAAGCCACAGGTAGTGTTGACATTGGTGTAGGTTAGGTATATATGCAAGGCTAATGGCCAGTGTAGAGACTGCTATTATAAAATCATGGGAAATCAAAATCCTATTACATGTATTGCGGTCATGACCGCATAGGGCGGGCCATGGCAGCCTGACTATATTTGCAAATACTCAGTTGAGTGAGAGAGATTTCTGGTTTGGGGTTGTCCCACAGTCTACTTTGATGTTAATCTGTAGGTTGCAGACCTGTATTGCTTTCAAGTGCATGGTGCCAAACTAGTTGCACAATTTTTCAACATAACATGAGTATTTGAAATAGAGGAAATAATGTTCATGCTATCTTAATTCACAAGTGTTTATACCTTCCTCTTTTGTCCATGTATAGGAGGTAGCGAAGAGCGGAAGCTCTCTGTTGTTCCCAATGAGCCAGAGGGCTACATAGTGAGGATGTTGAAGAGTGCCACAACCAATGGCAAGCCCATTCTGTACCTTGTTCCTTTACAAGAGGAGATTGATACCTCTCGACTGTCCCATGAAGTGCCTGCATTTTCGAAAATGCGCATGTCGATCTGCAAGAGCTGTGGAGTGTCTATGCCATTACAGTTACTTGAACTCCACATCGAAGCCTGTAATGTCTCATATGATGTAAGTTATGTAAGACTTGTAAGTTATGTTTGAATAAGAATATGCAATATGGCCACCTTGATTTCTTTTCAGGTTTGAATTGGTTCATGACTGCATAGAGTACCACAGTATGAGTCATAATACCCATAAAACCTAGAGGTCAAACGGGGAAATGGTTCCAATTGCTTTTCCACCATTCATTTTTCCCATAGTTTTTTTTAGAAAGACATAAGATAACGGCTGTGTTTCATATATGCTTACCCTGGCGTGAAGTTTTGATAACCGTGTAAGTCTCTCTAGGACTTTTATTAATATATTTGTGTGTATTTACCAATGCTAATGTGGCTATCAAAAAGAACTACAAATGCCATGATGATTGGTCCGAGACTGCTGAATCAAGGTGAAGGTAAGAATCTCTGGATTAACTATCTAATGTTAGCTAAATGTAGTAAATAATAAATTGGCTAAATGTCTTTAAATTGATAATTCTGTGAACTGTCTTGTGCATGTTTTAAATTGGTGTCCGCTAGAGATGACGTGCAAGAGCTTGCAGGGATTTGTAGTCTTGCATGATGTTTACTTTGATGCTAATTAGCATTTTCGAATCTGAGAGTAAATAGAACCGAATATATTGATAAAAGTCACCTTGTCCGAGAGAGATTTACATGGTTATCAAAACGTCAGGCAAGGGTAAGCCTACACGAAACACAGCCCTTATTTTAAGTGTTTCTAAGATCCCCTATTGGAAAAACGAATGGTATAAAAACGATTGGAACCATTTCCCTGTTTGACCGCTAGGTTTTATGGGTATTATGACACCTCCACTGTGGGGATCGATTATTGATTCAAATTGAAACACGTCACTTAATACAAAATGTATTAGTTTATTTGATAGGAGAGTGCAGAACCTGACCTTGATTGTGTCAGTGAAGAGCCTACTATGGTTGGGAATGAAGAGTTGCATGGTTGGTACATTTTTTGTCATGATTGTACTTTAGTTAAATGTCATTGTTCATGATTACATTTAATCATGTTGTGTCTCTTACCTATGATCACAGTATTGTTTGAAACACAGCATATCTAAAAGTAAAAGTTCTGGTAAGTAACCACCAATAATTCCTATTAATTGAGAGATTTTACAAATTAATAGCTATTTCTATTTTCAATATAATGCAAGTTTCTGTGTGAAAGTATGTAGCGATTTGAGTGCCAACAGAAACTGTAATGGCAGTGCACTAGTGCTGAGCGTTTAACTGAAATTGCAGTTATTTTTTCATTTTTAAATTGACAATATTGGTTTAACTTTAAGAATTCCTTATTTTTTTTTGTGAGCTCAACGCACACATTGCCCAGTTTTTCTAGAGATAAATCAGATCAAGCCCGAACTGTGCGATGTTGTAGTTTCCAACAGGCCAATATTCTACCTAGTTTAGCGCAGAAAACATGGTAACTAACTACAATGACCATAATCCATTGCGCGCCTACTTGTCCAGTCTGTGTTTCTTTTTACGCATGCTACATTAGGTTAGTGTCGGTCAGACACAGAGAGCACAAGAAGAGACAGAAGAATGCATTCAGGAGGTATCTACCTGAAAATACATGATCTAAGTGATTGATAGTTGGTATTCAGCAGTCATAAAAGTATGCCTGATTTACTTTGAAGAACTACTAAAATAGTGGTTTTGTCAGACAGTATAGGCAGCAGCTCCACAGAGATGAGATGATGACTTGGAATAAAAATAAAAAAAGTCATAAATTAAACCAATGTAATTTACACAACTGAAATAATTTATTCAAGTAAAGTAATGTGAATAAATGATGGTTCATAAGTGATAAGCAGTAATGGGCAGTCACTACCATCATGGGACATTTATTAATTGTTTTATTCTGTGTTGTTACAGCATTCAACCTACAAAACGCGCTAATCACTCAGCACGACAGTGCACATAACATCGTGCCACACCACCACGATCGTAGAGGTAGACATTTCAGACTTGACATACAGTATATTGTTGGAATATTAACTAAACATCTGCGCTCGTCATAAATTTGCCATTGATGAATACGCCACTTAAACATACAGTAGTTGAGTCTCTAGACTTGCATGATTATACAGTGTGCTTATAAGTGTTATATGGTTAACACTAACAAAATTCATAATTTCAAGTCTTATTTTTCATGCATTAGGGTCTGTATGCACAGCTTGCAGAAAAACTACTGCCATTAAGGAAGTTGTTTAATTGTTTTTGGCTCGCCAAATCATATGGCATGTCTTCAAGATTGCAATTACAATAATAGGCAGTAGCGGTGCGTGGGTAAAATCACTGAGGAAGCCAAGACAGAATAAATGTCATATTACAACCTATGTTTTGTGATAATTGCGTTGTTCGCTCTATAACCTGTTAGTTCATATGCCTTGCGACCGTGATATATAGGCCTAAGGCCGAGACAATAAGAAGACACAGTGGCAGAATAAATTCAACCACACCTTTGTTTCATCACAAAACCAGAGAGCAACCTCTGTCCGGTGAAGTCCACAAAGCGTATTGCATGTAACAAACGGTTACATGACCTACAGCATGGTCAAGCAAGTTAATGTTTCCAAAGTTTTCGGACAACTAAACAACTATTGATTTAGAACCACGGAGAGTTACTGCAGGTCGCAAAGAAAACAGGAGCTGCCTCCACTATTCCAGCACCATTTCAACTTCAACATTACAACATCATCAAATCACCTATGCTTAGTCTAATACAATGACAACTAAATGATACCAAAAACAATTTAGTCCAATCAATGTAAGCTAAATATGATGTGGCTGTCCATGGTTCTGATTTCTGTTTGTGTGTGTGTGTGTGTGTGTGTGTGTGTGTGTGTGTGTGTGTGTGTGTGTGTGTGTGTGTGTGTGTGTGTGTGTGTGTGTATGTGTGTGTGTACAAGTAGAAAAAACACATAGACTCACCCTACTTGTAGAGAAACGCCAATGCCATCCTCCTCTCTTTCATGTTGACGATCACTCTGTCATACAGTACACGCTTTCATTTTTTGTTGTCCTAGGCTACCTGGCTAAAATGCTTGCTCGCTAGCCAAACTGCCTTTCATGGGCAACGTTAGCTAGTTAACATTAGTCTTCTACATCTAGCTACACAGAGAATTAAGTAAAGTCCAAATCTCCTCCATGGCTAATTTAGGAAAGGGCCAATTTTAGCTAGCTAGCTAGCCACCGGAGACCAACAACACAACAAGATGCAAAACGAGTTTCTGTCAATGACGTATGCTCTCGATGTGATATGATTGGAGTAAAGCCAAATACAAACTGGCTTCCCTTGACACTTTTGTTTTGGTGCGCCAGGACTATTGGCTCACTCAGTTTAGCTCAACACTGATTGGCTGTTATTATTACATTTTTTATCAAGGTAGTCCAAATGCTCGCTGGCTTCCTTTGCATTCAATGCTACGGGCGGCAACAATGTCATACTCTTTTGGACCAGACAGAATCAGATAGATGGCCTACACATCCAGGGGCGCTATTTTGCTCGCTCGGATGCTTTCTCCAGTGAGATACATTCAGCCTCTTGCGAATTGAAGGAAAATGATGAAGGAGGTGAACATCAACCCCTCTCTTCGGCCAGCACCCCCCTCTCTTTGGCCAGCACCCCATTCTGTTCAGCAGTCATGGTCGCCCCTATGCCCAGTGAAATGAACCTGGATAAGGTACAAAGCTTTCAAAAAACGTTTACTTGCCATGTACAACATTAGAGTAATAACAAAAAATTAAGTTTCTTTAAAAATAATATCATACAATGATTTAGCAAATATTTTATCCAATATATATATACAGTGGGGGAAAAAAGTATTTAGTCAGCCACCAATTGTGCAAGTTCTCCCACTTAAAAAGATGAGAGAGGCCTGTAATTTTCATCATAGGTACACGTCTACTTTGACAGACAAATTGAGGGAAAAAAATCCAGAAAATCACATTGTAGGATTTTTAATGAATTTATTTGCAAATTATGGTGGAAAATAAGTATTTGGTCACCTACAAACAAGCAAGATTTCTGGCTCTCACAGACCTGTAACTTCTTCTTTAAGAGGCTCCTCTGTCCTCCACTCGTTACCTGTATTAATGGCACCTGTTTGAACTTGTCATCAGTATAAAAGACACCTGTCCACAACCTCAAACAGTCACACTCCAAACTCCACTATGGCCAAGACCAAAGAGCTGTCAAAGGACACCAGAAATAAAATTGTAGACCTGCACCAGGCTGGGAAGACTGAATCTGCAATAGGTAAGCAGCTTGGTTTGAAGAAATCAACTGTGGGAGCAATTATTAGGAAATGGAAGATATACAAGACCACTGATAATCTCCCTCGATCTGGGGCTCCACGCAAGATCTCACCCCGTGGGGTCAAAATGATCACAAGAACAGTGAGCAAAAATCCCAGAACCACACGGGGGGACCTAGTGAATGACCTGCAGAGAGCTGGAACCAAAGTAACAAAGCCTACCATCAGTAACACACTACGCCGCCAGGGACTCAAATCCTGCAGTGCCAGACGTGTCCCCCTGCTTAAGCCAGTACATGTCTAGGCCCGTCTGAAGTTTGCTAGAATGCATTTGGATGATCCAGAAGAGGATTGGGAGAATGTCATATGGTCAGATGAAACCAAAATAGAACTTGTTGGTAAAAACTCAACTCGTCGTGTTTGGAGGACAAAGAATGCTGAGTTGCATCCAAAAAACACATTTACATTTACGTCATTTAGCAGACGCCTAATCGGCCTAGTCGGCTTGGGGATTAGAACCAGCGACCTTTCGGTTACTGGCACAATGCTCTTAACCACTAAGCTACCTGCCGCCCCACTCCATACCTACTGTGAAGCATGGGGGTGGAAACATCATGCTTTGGGGCTGTTTTTCTGCAAAGGGACCAGGACGACTGATCCGTGTAAAGGAAAGAATGAATGGGGCCATGTATCGTGAGATTTTGAGTGAAAACCTCCTTCCATCAGCAAGGGCATTGAAGATGAAACGTGGCTGGGTCTTTCAGCATGACAATGATCCCAAACACACCGCCCGGGCAACGAAGGAGTGGCTTCGTAAGAAGCATTTCAAGGTCCTGGAGTGGCCTAGCCAGTCTCCAGATCTCAACCCCATAGAAAATCTTTGGAGGGAGTTGAAAGTCCGTGTTGCCCAGCAACAGCCCCAAAACATCACTGCTCTAGAGGAGATCTGCATGGAGGAATGGGCCAAAATACCAGCAACAGTGTGTGAAAACCTTGTGAAGACTTACAGAAAACGTTTGACCTGTGTCATTGCCAACAAAGGGTATATAACAAAGTATTGAGAAACTTTTGTTATTGACCAAATACTTATTTTCCACCATAATTTGCAAATCAAATCATAAAAAATCCTACAATGTGATTTTCTGGAAAAAAAAATCTAATTTTGTCTGTCATAGTTGACGTGTACCTATGATGAAAATTACAGGCCTCTCTCATCTTTTTAAGTGGGAGAACTTGCACAATTGGTGGCTGACTAAATACTTTTTTTCCCCACTGTATATACACATATATACACTACCAGTCAAAAGTTTGGACACACCTACTCATTCAAGGCTTTTTCTTTATTTTCACTATTTTTTACATTGTAGAATAATAGTGAAGACATCAAAACTATGAAATAACACATATGGAATCATATAGTAAACAAAAAAGTGTTCAACAAATCAAAATATGTTTTATATTTGAGATTCTACAAATAGCCAACCTTTGCCTTGATGACAGCTTTGCACACTCTTGGCATTCTCTCAACCAGCTTCACCTGGAATGCTTTTCCAACAGTCTTGAAGGAGTTCCCACACATGCTGAGCACTTATTGGCTGCTTTTCCTTCACTCTGCGGTCTGACTCATCCCAAACCATCTCAATTGGGTTGAGGTTGGGGGATTGTGGAGGCCAGGCCATCTGATGCAGCAGTCCATCACTCTCCTTCTTGGTAAAATAGCCCTTACACAGCCTGTTGAAAAACAAATGATAGTCCCATTAAGCCCAAACCAGATGGGATGGCTTTTGCTGCAGAATGCTGTGGTAGCCATGCTGGTTGAATTCTAAATAAATCACAGACAGTGTCACCAGCAAAGCACTCCCACACCATAACACCTCCTCCTCCATGCTTTACTGTGGGAAATACACATGCAGAGATCATCCGTTCACCCACACCGCGTCTCACAAAGGCACCGTGGTTGGAACCAAACATCTCCAATTTGGACTCCAGACCAAAGGACAAATTTTCACCGGTCTAATGTCCATTGCTCATGTTTCTTGGCCCAAACAAGTCTCTTCTTATTATTGGTGTCATTTAGTAGTGGTTTCTTTGCAGCAATTCGACCATGAAGGCCTGATTCACACAGTCTCCTCTGAACAGTTGATGTTGAGATGTGTCTGTTACTTATTTATTTGGGCTGCAATTTCTGAGGCTGGTAACTCTAATGAACTTATCCTCTGGCGGTCCTCATTAGAGCCAGTTTCATCATAGCGCTTGATGGTTTTTGCGACTGCACTTGAAGAAACTTTCAAAGTTCTTGAAATGTTCCATATTGACTGACCTTCATGTCTTAAAGTAATGACTGTCGTTTTTCTTTGCTTATTTGAGCTGTTCTTGCCATAATATGGACTTGGTCTTTTCCAAATAGGGCTATCTTCTGTATACCCCACAATGAGTAGGTGTGTCCAAACTTTTGACTGATACTGGCCGGCGGGGATGTAGCTCAGTTGGTAGAGCATGGTGTTTGCAATGCCAGGGTTGTGGGTTCGATTCCCACGGGGGGCCAGTATGAAAAATAAGAAAATAATGTATGCACTCACTAACTGTAAGTCGCTCTGGATGAGAGCGTCTGCTAAATGACTAAGATGTCAAATGAAAAGTCCTAAGTACTCATTGCTCGACTGGGACAAGGACTATTTAAGTATGCTTGTTTTGCAGAATGAATTGTTGTTAGTGTTTCCACGGATGTACTTAGAAGCAGCATATGAAGTATAACACTTTTCTGTTGACATATTAGAACTGCAGGGGAGATCTTGGCCACCAGCCTTGCCCAAGGGGGACCAGCACCAATATTCTTAAGTGATTGGTGCTACCATTTCCTTTGCACTGGGGAGGTGGACAAGGAGGCCCTAGTAGTAGCAGATATGGCGGATTTAGAGTACCAAGTGCTAATTTGCATGGTAAGTCCTAAATGATGATCCTACAGTCATACAGTAACTTAGATTTCAATGTGTAATGCTGTTAGACACAACAATTACACTTTCTGTGAAATGAATATTGTGCAGTATGTTTGAACATGAAACATTTGAGTGCAAGTGATTTGGTGTGGATGTTCCTTAAGGCCCCAAATCATAGACTGAGGTTGAGCTGGTTTCCTCTGCTGTGGCAGGTTCAGGACCGTGGTTGAGCTGTGATGCAGGGTTGTGGCTAATAATTGAGTATGTGTGTGCGGGGCAGTGTTATGATTTAGATATGTCATCTCATTGCTGAAACTTATCCAAAGCTACATTACTGAATTCAATATTTGTTGTGCAATGATTATTCTGTCATCCAAATTGGACTGTGTTGTTGTGCATACTAAGCCTAATTTAATATTTTTCCCCTCCTGAACTTCCATTGTCGTCAATGCCTGCCTGAAATTGGTCCCCATCCTGCAGCAGCTGTGAGGGGTCCTTCAGCTCTATGGTCTTCAGGACCTGATGGCCAGGCATGAAGTAATATGTCGGCCTCCATTTGTTTCAGGGGAGCAGGTCAAAGTGAGTATTTGTATGCTAGGCATGCACCACAACATTTGCTCTGTTCATGAAAGAATGAACCATGGCAGCATTAAAAAGAGTGTTTACACAAATCCAAACTTGGATCAGGGGGCTAAAAATACTCATTACAGATATGAAAGTGATGTCCACTCATTTTCTGTTGCTTTCACAAGTGATCTTTGCTGTGAACAGATTTTCATTATAAAGCTGTAATAAGAATGTGCAAATAGTTTTGAGAACCAAAACACAATTGGGCAATGCATCCAGTGTTGTTATAAATGAAGTGTTTTCCTATGTTTATTTTAAATATACTGCAGCGACCTGACATTCACATATGTGCACATGCGCTTAATATATGCAAGGTTCTGATTGTACATTAAAACTTATTAAACTAGTTAGTTAGTGAAGAGCAGCCAATTACCAAGCACCCATAACGGTGTACAGCCTACGATTCCTACTGACGCAGTCTTCTACCAATATCATTATTAGGCAACATTTTTTGCATTTGGCTATGATTTGAGTGGTGTGGGTGTCCCACGCGCAGCGTTGTGGGGGCGGGGGGTGCCTCTACTCTGAAGTGGTACTTATACAGATTATTCTAATTCGGCAGGTCGGTATTCATATGATAAGCACGTATTCAGTATTAACTCCCCCAAGGGAGATAGCATTTATGGAGTAATTGGTAGTGTGCAGGACTCCGTTCCTGAAGGTTCTGGGTTCGCTGACCACCTCAGACAAGCTCACTCTCCCTTCCTGTATCATTAAAATACCAATATCAACATATGTAGGCATTTGAGTTTGGTTGTATGAAGTAGATTAAAGAAAGAAAAGGTTGGCAACCCATGGACTAAAATAGATCTTGTCTCAGTGAGGGCAGGGGTGCATTTCATTGGTAATAAGGTTGGGGTGGTATGTCCATGTGTTCTTTATGGTTTCTAAGAGTGTTTTCTTCCCAGCATCCAGCTCCCGCCTCTCTGTATGCAAAGGAAAGTTGTCATGCTATCTGAAATATACTGGGCTGGCTGGCCTTAAATTCTATGTTTCCTTTACAGGCAGATGCTGATGTCATCATTTCCAGCTGCTGTCCTGAGACTTCTTGCAGGAAGTTGAGACAACAGAATTTACATAGTGTATAACTTTATTGTGAATTCATTACACCACCATTTCACCTTACAGTAGGATGTATGGTGCCATGCAATTTGGGAAAGAGTGGAATAGCTTAGCAGTTAGTTGCAGGTAGCATAACATTCAAGAGATTTGGGCCGGTAAGTGAAAGGTTGTTGGTTCAAATTCCGTAGTCGACTAGGTAAAACAATATCTGTCGAGATGCCCTTTTAAACTCATGTTAGTCATTTTTACATTTACATTTTAGTCATTTAGCAGACGCTCTTATCCAGAGCGACTTACAGTCAGTGAATACATATCTTTTTTTTTTTTTATACTGGCCCCCCGTGGGAATCGAACCCACAACCCTGGCGTTGCAAACGCCATGCTCTATTAACTGAGCTACATCCCTGCCGGCCATTCCCTCCCCTACCCTAGACGACGCTGGGCCAATTGTGCGCCGCCCATGAGTCTCCCGGTCGCGGCTGGCTGCGACAGAGCCTGGATAAGAGCGTCTGCTAAATCAGGGCTTCCCAAACTTGGTCCTGGGGCCCCCCCTGGATGCACGTTTGTTTTTTTCCCCCTAGCACTACACAGCTGATTAAAAGAATCAAAGCTTGATGATGTTGGTTATTTGAATCAGATGTTTTGTGCTAGGGCAAAAAACAAAACGTGCACCCAGAGGGGGCCACAGGACCGAGTTTGGGAAACCCTGTGCTAAATGACTCAAATGTAATGAGATGCAAAGGAACTTCCTATTTTGCTTCCTATTGTGGGAGAAGTGTCCAGAAACATTTGTGGTATTCATATTCGTGTGTTAATGCATCACAAGATGGGTTGGAAGCCATTACTGTAAATACAGTGCTAACGCTACCAAGGACTTCATAGAGCAAATTGTAATGCATATACCATAAAACTTAAATTAATGTAAATGCAGTCTCAGATAGCCGCCTGTCCATTTTAATAGCTGGACAGCGGCACATTTCAACAAATAAACGCCTGTTTCATATAAACGCCAAGTCTAAATGAATTGTTTACGAGCTTACCATTAATTACCATGAATTATTTACGAGGTTTAATGTATGATTTGTTACATCAAATAATTCAGTAATTACTGGAAAAAATTATGGCAATCATCCGTTTTTATCGCCAGCAAGAACTGCTAGCCAAATCGCAATCCCCCAAAACAGTTAACAACTTCGGTACAGACCCTTAGAAAATACGAACTGACGAAAATGCACAGTCAAAGAGAAAAATAATTATTCCAAGGAAAACAGGCATACTGAGATAAAAGAAACGTGACACAGTGTGTAAATTATAACACATTAGTGCAGGAAACTAAGAAAATTTATTAAAAGGCTGGAATTGAATGCTGGAATTAAACAATTAACTAGGCAAATTAGCAAAAAAATTGAAACCTGTCTCTAATAAGCGCCTCTTGCGCTGCCGCACCTCAATGCAAACGCACTGTCAAAGCAATAGGCTATTGGCCATCACTCCATTTTGTGCTATGCTATTCGCCCACTGTTAGTATCGATGTCATTGAATTCATCTGTCCATAAATTCATCCCTGCGACACATAGGCAAATTCAGGATTATCAGATGTAGTTGTTTATTTTGACTGTGAATCCGATTAAATTAAATAGGCTATTGACAAGGTTATTCTTTAAATCTGTAAAAACAATTGAAGGAACAAGTGCATAGAAGTTGGTACCGTACGAGATTGGCTGGTGCTGAAGGGATGTTGTAGCGATGCAGAGGAATTGGAAGCGTACAGAGAAGGTAGTGTTCTGGCCTTTTTCATCTCCTCTTCATTGCTCCTTCTCAATGTCTTGCCCTGCGGGCTCCACTCAAGTTCTCTGTCCCAGTTGGGTAGCTATCCATATACTGTATTCTATTTAATACCAATGTCACTATACTAAAAGTATCATTACTGGGCTAATAGGGCGTGGTAGCAGGACCTCTGTGTGAAAGAGTCTTACCTGCTGTTCAACACAAGGCCGCACACCTACTCCTATGATCTTGCTCTGTGAAGGTTGTTCTTCAGCATCCAATTCATGGGCAGCCTTCTCCAGAGTTGAAAGTTCCAACGATACAGAGGAATTGGAACCATACAGAGAAGAATTTGAAGGCCTGCTGTAGCTATGCCATAGAAAAGCGAGCAATAGCACAGTTCCTGTGATCATGAAGGGTTAAACAGGCGTGACTTATTTCAGAGGTTAAAGCATGACACAGGCCGGACATGTTCCATAGAGGGGTGTGTCTCAAGAGGGGCGTGTCCTACTCTTCAGGCCTACGGTTGTTTTGACTCTTTGCACTAAAAAGGTTTCAATTACTTGCCTCCTATGATGGCCAATTCTGAAGGCCTGTTGTAGCTAGTGATGTTATGATTGATACCGGAGCTCCGAGGCATGCGCCGAAATCGCAAAACAGTTTGCTTTTAAAAAGTGTGCCGATGCTTGTGTCACTTTATCAGAAGCACATGATTAATGACATCCGAAGCTTGGTTTTGTCGAACAACCACCTTATTGGTTTCAGTAGAAGACAATAAGGCTACCCTGCGTACGCGCTACGCCGTGTGCAACGTCGTCTATAATAATTTGGCTGTTCTAAATTATTTTGACCAGCAGGTGCCACTAGTGTAGAACGTGTTGATCAAAGCCTCGAGTAATGAACTTATTATCGACACAATTGACTGGAAATGCTCAATGCTTCAGGAAGCTTTGTTTCCCCATCACCAGTAGCCATGCCATAGAGAAGAGAGAAATGTCACAGTTCCTGTGATCTTGAAGGGTGAAACAGGCGGGAGTTGTTTCAGAAAGGGTTGTGTCCCCCAAGAGGGACGTGAACTACTCTCCTCGGCCTATGATTGTTTTGACTCTTTGTGCTGAAAAAGTTTCAAATACTTGCTTCCTGTGATGTCCAACTCTGATGGCCTGCTATAGCTATACAATAGAGAAGAGAGCAACGGCAAGGTTCCTATGATCTTGAAGGGTGACGCAGGTTTGGAGATGTGGGTATCGTAGCCTACCGTGAGCCGGCAACATTTCCCCAGGCGGCCCTGGATAAAAGGGTCGTACTGGTCCAGTTACTTGTGCTCGCTTCGGCAGCACATATACTAAAATTGGATTGATACAGAGAAGATTAGCATGGCCCCTGCGAAAGGATGACATGCAAATTCGTGAAGCGCTCCATATTTTCCTCACACATCGAGAAACAGAGAAATTGGAACCAAACAGAGAAGATTGGCCGGTAGGGAACTTGGAACAAGTGCACAGAAGTTGGTACCGTACGAGATTGGCTGGTGCTGAAGGGATGTTGTAACGATGCAGAGGAATTGGAAGCGTACAGAGAAGGTAGTGTTCTGGCCTTTTTCATCTCCTCTTCATTGCTCCTTCTCCATGTCTTGCCCTGCGGGCTTCACTCAAGTGCCTCTTTTGTTATGATGTTTGGAGGTTTCCTTGGTGTGTTTAGCCCATCCATTTCCACGTTATCTGTCCCAGTTGGGTAGCTATCCATATACTGTATTCTATTTAATACCAATGTCACTATAGTAAAAGTAACATTAATGGGCGAATAGGGCGTTGTAGCAGGACCTCTGTGTGAAAGAGTCTTATCTGCAGTTCAACACAAGGCCGCACACCTACTCCTATGATCTTGCTCTTGTTCTTCAGCATCCAATTCATGGGCAGCCTTCTCCCGAGTTGAAAGTTCCAATGATACAGAGGAATTGGAACCATACAGAGAAGAATTTGAAGGCCTGCTGTAGCTATGCCATAGAAAAGCGAGCAATAGCACTGTTCCTGTGATCATGAAGGGTTAAACAGGCGTGACTTATTTCAGAGGTTAAAGCATGACACAGGCCGGACATGTTCCATAGAGGGGTGTGTCTCAAGAGGGGCGTGTCCTACTCTTCAGGTCTGCGGTTGTTTTGACTCTTTGCACTAAAAAGGTTTCAAATACTTTTCTCCTATGATGGCCAATTCTGAAAGCCTGTTGTAGCAAGTGATGTTATGATTGATACCGGAGCTCCGAGGCATGCGCCGAAATCTCTAAACAGTTTGCTTCTAAAAAGTGTGCCGATGCTTGTGTCACTTTATCAGAAGCACATGATTAATGACGTCCGAAGCTTGGTTTTGTCGAACAACCACCTTATTGGTTTCAGTAGAAGACAATAAGGCTACCCTGCGTACGCACTACGCCGTGTGCAACGTCGTCTATAATAATTTGGCTGTTCTAAATTCTTTTGACCAGCAGGTGCCACTAGTGTAGAACGTGTTGATCAAAGCCTCGAGTAATGAACTTATTACCGACACAATTGACTGGAAATGCTCAATGCTTCAGGAAGCTTTGTTTCCCCATCACCAGTAGCTATGCCATAAAGAAGAGAGAAATGTTACAGTTCCTGTGATCTTGAAGGGTGAAACAGGCGGGACTTGTTTCAGAGAGGGTTGTGTCACCCAAGAGGGACGTGAACTACTCTCCTCGGCCTATGGTTGTTTTGACTCTTTGCGTTGAAAAAGTTTCAAATATTTGCCCACACATTTCAAAACAATACAAAGGTTTCTTTTTCATAATATCCCAAAACAACATAAGTGTTTCTACTCAAACAATATAAGTGTTAGTATCCTAACACATTAAAATACATACAAATATTGCAGGTTTGTTTTAACCATAATATCTATACAAGGCAGTTATCTTGCAATTGTAATTCATAAGCAATATATGAAATAATAAATCCCTTATAATATCATCCCTTATGTTTTACAAGTTCCAGTAATGTGTGCTCTTCCTTGCGGTTTTCTCCCTAACAACCTTCTTCTGAACCTAATCAGAACCTGTTTAGGGAATTAAGAGCCTGGTCCGTGGACACTCGTAACCGGAAACCCCTAAGTTACATACACATACTACTTAGGCAATAGATGAGGGAGGCCTAACTTTATTTATCCATTTAAATGTTGCCTCACCCACTTTTCTTCATTAATGCTTCATCTGTGTATACTTAGTTATCCCAATTCAGACACCAGTCTTGGGTCCTTATCATCACTAATGTAGTATGGAACAGGATATAAGTCTGGGAGATTAATATCTTCAAGTCCTGTTTTCACCAGTTTTTGTTCTTGGTAGTCATGACACGCCCATCCACCTCCAGGGACAACACCATAAAGACGTTCAGGATTCTCAGAAGGGCAATCCAGTGGTTCTCCATTAATGTTGCAGGGCTTCCCATTAGCGTTTTTGTAGTGTCATGGTTGTCCTTGGACGGGTAATACTTATCCTGGAAATAATTCAATTTCCCAGTCTGTTCCGGTTTTCACAGTTGTGACAGTCATCTGTTTTACTGTGGTTTTCATCAAAAGGGATTTCAACATACTACTCCCATTACCACCAGTGCTATGCCTATCATGATTGCCATTTTTGTGAACATTGCTCCCCATTTTCCCAGAGTTAAGTCCAGCCAGTCCCAGGCATGTGTGTCATGCCCAGCATTGTTCGTGACTTCTTGTCTTAATCCTTTAAGCTTGATCATTGCCTCAGTGAATGTTCCACCTGGGGCAGTATTGTTTGGAATAAAAGTGCAGCATAACACAGGCTCCACCTTTTTCTGCTAGGAGCCAATCTAAAGCCTGCATATTCTGCCTTGTCATCCTACTTGTTGCCTGTACTTGTTCTCCCAGAGCTGTCAATGCTGAGTCAGTATAATTTATGAACCTTTGCTGATTGTAATAGATGTAATTGATCCATTCTAAGTTATTATTGGGAGTTATCCAAATGAGTATTGATTCAAATCCTGATTTAACTTCACTTCTAGCTTTAAATTCATCAGGAATTCCCCGGGGTTGGCCTATAGCATCTATCTTTACATTGGGATCGGCTTGATATGCCCTCTTTGATCTTTTTAATTTGGTATCTTGCGTATCAACCTTTAAAGCTTCCCAGTCAGCTATTACAACTTGTTGTATTAGCTGTACTCTGGCCCTTTCCATCTTTTTGGTAATGTTTCCCTGAGTTGTCCTTGACAGACCTAGAAGAAATCTGCCATGGCCAACGACTGATCCTCATAAAGAGCAGTCCACGGTAATGCCAGTGTCTGATACTCGCATTCTTCAGGGGTAATTATTACTCCAGTACTTGACCCTGCTGCATGATAGATTTTCCTTTGGGGGGTGTCTGTATTCCAAAGGATATTCTTATCCAGGTGCCATGTAGTTTCACATTTTCCCTTGAACTCTCCCAAATTATACACCCCGATTGTTTTGTTGTAGCACTCATACTTCTGCTCATAGTCTATTTGATATTTCTCCGGTGCTTCCATTTTCCTGATTTCTATTCTAACATCTAATTGCTTACACTTCTCCCCCCACCCTGTTAGATTATAAAATTGTTTATACATTCTGTTAGGCAACACGGTCTCTTCCGTCTTTTAGATGACAGAAGTTGTGGTTAAACTTAGCACAGTCCTGGTAGCTGTGGGGATTTTGTACTACTATCAATTATTTTAAAGGAGAGGAAGTGCACACTAGACAATTTTCTTTCTTCAGTTTTAATGTAGTATATTGTGTCTTACGCCTCCTTCCATACCCCTTCTTCTAAGTCTGTTGGGGCCCAAATAGGTAAGGGGGCCGGTTTACGTTCCCAGGGATGAACTACTTCAGCAGCATTGCCCCCTGGGAATATCGAGCTTGTAATTAATACATCATATTGTTTATCTCGGTCTTGGGCTGTTGTTCTTATGTCTATGATTGTCACGCCCTGGCTCTGGGGACACTTGTATGTTGAGCCAGGGTGTGAGTTTCATTTGTTTTTCTAGTAGTTGTATTTCTAGGTTGGCCAGAGTGGTTCCCAATCAGAGGCAACGAGTGTCAGCTGTTGCTGGTTGTCTCTGATTGGGAACCATATTTAGACAGGCTGTTTTCCCACAGTGGTTGTGGGATCTTGTTCCAGTGTGGTTTGTGTTTAGACCGTGGACGTCACGTTATCGTTTATGTTGTTTTGTTCGGTTATTCACTAATAAAGAGTATGTTTGCCTTCAACGCTGCGCCTTGGTCCTCCTCTGTTCCCGACGATCGTGACAGAAGATCCCACCAGAACTGGACCAAGCAGCGGGTCCAGGAGCCATCGCCAGGGAAATCTCTGGCGGATATCCAGAGCCTCCTCGACTGGGTCAAGCCGGGTGAGCAAGAGAGGGGCTTGACGTGGAAGCAGAAGGGCGAAAGGCTGGCGAAAAGTATGGAGACCTGGTCCACGGGTAGGAGAGAAGCCCAGAAATTTTTTAGGGGGGGGCTAACGCCGTGGACGACGGGGCAGCAGGAGACCGCGATAGAGCGGCCCAGCGGGTTGGCAGAGGAGGCCGCCAGGTTACGGGGGCCACTGGTCAAAGAGGGGAAGGAAGGTGTAGAGGCACGGCGAGAGGTACTGGGGTGTGTTACCAGTCCGGTCCGGCCCGTTCCAGATCCCTGCGTAGGGCCTGTGGTGTGTGTCCCCAGTACGGTCCGGTCTGTGCCTGCTCCCCGCACCAAGCCAATGGTGCGCGTCGCCAGCCCGGCCCGTCCTGTTCCTGCTCCCCGCACCAAGCCAATGGTGCGCGTCGCCAGCCCGGCCCGTCCTGTTCCTGCTCCCCGCACCAAGCCAATGGTGCTCGTCGCCAGCTCGGCCCGGCCTGTTCCTGCTCCCCGCACCAAGCCTATGGTGCGCGTCGCCAGCCCGGCCCGGCCTGTTCCTGCTCCCCGCACCAGGCCAATGGTGCGCGTCGCCAGCCCGGTCCGGCCCGCTCCTGCCCCCCGCACCAAGCCTATGGTGCGCGTCGCCAGCCCGGCCTGTTCCTGCTCCCCGCACCAGGCCAATGGTGCGCGTCGCCAGCCCGGTCCGGCCCGCTCCTGCTCCCCGCACCAAGCCAATGGTGCGCGTCGCCAGCCCGGTCCGGCCCGCCCCTGCTCCCCGCACCAAGCCAATGGTGCGCGTCGCCAGCCCGGTCCGGCCCGCTCCTGCTCCCCACATCAAGCCAGTGGTGTGCGTCGTCAGTCCGGCACGGCCCGTGCCTGTTCCCCACACCAAGCCAGTGGTGTGCGTCGTCAGTCCGGCACGGCCCGTGCCTGTTCCACCGGTGCCTGGTCCGGCACCGGTCAGCTGCTTCACGCCGGAGCTAGAGCAATCCGCTCCACCAGTGTGCAGTCCAGCTCCGGCCAGCGGGGCCAGACCGGACCAGGGGTACTTTGGGGGGTTGGAGAGGGAGTGGGGATCAGGCCCGGAGCCGGATCCGCCGCCAGGGCGGAGTGCCCACCCGGTCCCTCCCCTGTGGTATTTAGTTGGCGCGGTCGGAGTCCGCGCCTTTAGGGGGGGGTACTGTCACGCCCTGGCTCTGGGGACACTTGTATGTTGAGCCAGGGTGTGAGTTTCATTTGTTTTTCTAGTAGTTGTATTTCTAGGTTGGCCAGAGTGGTTCCCAATCAGAGGCAACGAGTGTCAGCTGTTGCTGGTTGTCTCTGATTGGGAACCATATTTAGACAGGCTGTTTTCCCACAGTGGTTGTGGGATCTTGTTCCAGTGTGGTTTGTGTTTAGACCGTGGACGTCACGTTATCGTTTTTGTTGTTTTGTTCGGTTATTCACTAATAAAGAGTATGTTTGCCTTCAACGCTGCGCCTTGGTCCTCCTCTGTTCCCGACGATCGTGACAATGATCCACCTATCTTCTTCTTTTATTATCTTGATATCACAGTTACCCCATGTGACTTCCTTAAAATCCCGGTGATGGTTCCACCCACACCAATAGTCATCTGACCCTCGTTCCTTAATAGCGATCCCTTTCTGTACTTCAGTCATGGTTCTTGTTTGTGCAGGAATGGACATTCTAATCCTGTCTGTTTCTCTTCTTTGTCTTGTTCCTATGCTTTTCACTATTGTCAGTATGCCATTTTCCTTATTCAACTGTTTTGGTTTCCAATTTCTGTTAGGGGGACCAGCCAAGGGTAGAGAAATCAATGGTGGGGAAGTCTGGGATGTCTTGGAGGTCTGTAGGATCTTGTCCCTCTGCTGAGGGAATCTGCCAGAGTACGTAGCTCATCAACAGCATTCCCACTGCCATCCTCCCCCATTTCCTGATTCTGGCCAGCTCCAGCAGAGAGTGGTGATTCTGCTTGAGCTTCCATCCCTTCTCCTTCTTCTTCTGTTTCCTCTTCTTCCCTATTGGGTGTTTTAGCATCCTCAGCTTCCTCATCTCTAGGTCGTTGGTTTCCATGTGGTGCAGTGGTTTAGGTGATACCAGGTCGAGCTCCCCTCTATCCGTATGGCCGTTGGTGACGATGTATGGTCCCTCGTCTCGGTTCGTTCCACTTCCTTCTGAAGACCCGGATGTAGACCTTGTCCCCTGGCTCTACTGGTCATGGTGGATTCGCTTCTGGTTCTGGAACCATGCTTTTCTCCTGGAGGTAGATAACTTCATGTATAGCAGTTAGTTGCCGGATATACTCTTCTAATTCCCTTTCCAACTGTTCTAAAGGTGGACCCTCATATGGCATATGGCAAGAACTGGCATGGGTTGACCCGTAAGCATTTCATGTGGTGTTAAATGCGTTATTCTGTTAGCTTGCATGTGAAAACTCATTAGTGCCAGAGGTAAGTCATCTACATTTTAGTCATTTAGCAGACGCTCTTATCTAGAGTGACTTACAGTTTTAGTGAGTGCATACATTTTTCATACTGGCCCCCCGTGGGAAACGAACCCACAACCCTGGCGTAGAAAGCGCCATGCTCTACCAACTGAGCTACAGGAGGCCCCAGTTCAACCTCATGCTCTCACAGATCTTTCTAATTTTCGCTTTTATAGTTCCATTTACTCTTTACACCATTCCCTGGAATTTGGTGGTGGTAAACACATCCCAATCTTTATTTTATCCGCAACTGCTGCATCACTAGTTTTACAGTTTTCTGTATAAATGCTGAACCATTGTCTGAACTGATTTCCGTCGGAATTCCAAATCGTGGCATCACTTCTCTTGTTAAACATTTTACTACTGTTCCTGCCCCTAGAGTTTTGGATGGAACTGCTTCAACCCATCTGCTAAATCTGTCAATTATTACTAGCATGTACCTTTTCCCATTAACTGGTCTTATCATATCTACATAATCTATTACCAAATGTTTAAATGGTCCCTCTGGTACTGGAATGTGTCCAATTGGTGCCGTTATTCCTTTTCTAATATTATTTTGCGCACGTTTCACATGTTTCACATTCTTCTAATCTTGAATCTACTGTTGCTTGCATATATGGAGACCAGAAACCTTGTTTTCTAATTTTCCTTATTACCTCCCCCCTTGCACAATGGTCAAAACCATGTGTATTTGTAATAAGTAAGTTCAGAAGTGTTGTAGGAGCCACTATTAGTCCATCACGTGTTCTCCATAATCTATTAATGTCCCTTGTTGCTCCTCTTTTTCCCACATAGTATGCTCATTTATGTTGGCTTTGTTTTGTATTCTTATTATATAATCTATTTCTGGGGCCGCTTCTATCAAAATAAGTTGGGCCTGTATGGCCACTTTACATTTAGATGCCATTTTGGCCGCCTCATCTGCCGCATTGTTTCCTCTGGTAACGTATTCCTTTCCTTTCTTGTGTGCTTGACATCTAACAATTGCTATTTGTTTCGGTCTCATTAATGCAATCATTAGTTATTGTATTTGTTCAAAATGCAAAATTGGGCTTCCATCTGTTTTCCTAAACCCTCTATGTTTCCAGACTGCTCCAAACAGGTGGCATACTCCATGCGCATATGCTGAATCAGTGTAAATATTTACTATTTTATCCCTTCCATGGTTACATGCTGCTGTCAGTGCTCTTAGTTCTGCTAGTTGGCAGAACATGGTTGGTCACAACATTCACTTTCTATGGTGTAGAATTGGTTGTCTAATCCTTTCCTTAATACTGCATAACCAGCATGATTGCCTTCATAATCTCTAAAGCAAGACCCATCCACAAACAATTATTCCGTAGCTCCTAGGATTGGAATTGACAATAAATCAGATCTCAATTTAGTGAATGTCAAGGATTCTGCTACACAGTCATGTGGATCACCTTCAGTTTCTATTGGTATCCTCTCTGCTGGGTTAACTGTAATACGTAGTTTTATGGTTACGTCTGGATAGGTCAGTAATGTCAAATGCTCCAATACTCTGGCATCGGTCAGTACAAATTGTCCAATTTATTCAGTTATTTTATGATGAGTATAGATCACCACTGGGTACCCAATTGTAATTGTGGATGCTTTGTCATATGCATACTGTACAGCTGCCAATCCCTGGTAGCATGGTGGATACCCTTGTGCTACTGAATCTAATTTAGCACTGTAAAATGCTATTGGCTGCTTTCTTCTTCCTGCACATGTTTCTTGCATCAGTACTGCTGTTGGAAATCCCTGTGAGTTTGCCACACACAGTAAAAAGAGTCTCTTGTAGTCTGGAGTTCCTAATGCTGGAGCTGTTTGCATATCCTGTTTTATTGTTTCAAATGCTGCTACAGCATTGCTATTCCATTTTATCTTCGCTCTTAACTGCATTCTTCATTATTTCTCTTAGAGGGGCTGTTTTTACTGTATATTCCTCTACCCAATCTGAACTAAATTCCTAAAAATGTCAGCATTTGTCCCAGCATCCTCAGCTCTCTCATCTCTCAGTCATCGGTTCCCTCACTCTGCTACAATGGTTTAGATGATACCAGGTCACGCTCCCCTCTATCCGTACCGCCGTTGGTGTAACCTGGATGACGATGTATGGTCCCTTTAGCTGTTAACCTTCTTCCGTCACTAGGGTCTCCGGATCAGCCAGAGTCCCTCTCAATCTATCGACATCGGTCTGCGAAGAGTGTCCTTCTACCAGCCTACCCATAGGGAAGCTCGGAGTTACTGCTGCAAAGACACAAGCACAGACAAACACAAAAGACAACAATGCTACCCAATGGGGGGCCGTCTTCCTCTCCTGGGGTTGGAACACTCCTATAGTGGAAAACATGGATCTAAGTATTGGTCTCTCCCACTTTTACCATCATTGAGGTAGCCAACAACACCTGGTACGGGCCCCTCCACATAGGGTCTTTCCAGCTCTTTCTTCTGTAGTCTTTTGCCATCACATAGTCTCCAGGGCGCAGAAAATACTCAGATTCTCCTACTCAGCTGGGCAGAGTTATCTTCACCCATGAAAATAAAATCTTAAGAACATTGTTAGGTTAGGTGAGACACAGTATGCTACTTCTGTCCTCTCATCCGTCAAGAGACGCCTTGAGATTATGAAGCGCATCTGCTTCCAGCTTGTTGTAGTCCACTCATTTCATAGACAGACCACCTCTACACCCTGCCTCCTATCACAAAAACAAAAAACATTTAACCTAACCCATAACACATTATTACTACTGTTCATATCTTTAATACACCTTGCATATTTCCCCACAAAACCATTATAAAACATTAAAACCCCTGTAAGCCCAACTTCCCCCCTTGGACACATGCATCACATCATTATTCATGTGTTCAAAAAACAAAACAACAACAATATTGCCTATCAAACCAAAAATAATAATTAAACTTAAAATGACAACCCTTGAGCATATCTTTACTTAACTGTATCCCATAACACTATTCAAGGAATACCTCTCCTTCAGGACTAACTCTCTCACTTCATCCTTGTCCTGTTTGGACTAATATATAGGATTTTTTCCAAATTATAAACTTCTTCACAATTATCAGTATTATAAATGACCCTCAACTCGGTATAATAAATTACCTTAAACTCATCATCCTATGTCACTCGGCTTTCCAGTGTGGGTGATCAAATCACACTAGAAAGTCAGGACAAAGGTCAGAGGTAATTCAAACCCTTCAAAGAAGTGTTTCATTCTATAGTAGACTAATCATTAACAACCATCAAAACATTTCATAAATGTTGTATCCTGAGTGTACAGTAAGTCCTTAGTACAGCTATTTTCAAAAGAAATCACATGTATTTACTTAAAACTCACTCAGTAAATAAAATCTCAAAATACATGTGTAACCCTTTATGAAATGTCACTTCTAACCCGTGAAAAGTCAAAATTAAAATCAAAACCCTATACAGCTAACATTTCGTACTAAGTGGGTTGTTTGTGGTTATTTGAAAAACATATAGTAAAACAACAAACAAAAATGGCCAGGCCTTTTAATAGTCTCAGGAAATATTTCAAAGAAAGAGAAAATCACTACCCCATTTTCCTGGAAGAAAAAGTGCACATTTCGTTAGTTTCCATTTTAATATCTCTTAACAAGTCCAAACAATTGAAATTCGAAATTCTCACTCTCTATTTAGTTTATCAGTCCACATCTCCTCCTCTTTCAATTCCACAATCCAGTGCACATAAAACGAAATAATGTCTCATGAGATTTAAACCCCTAGGCTTTTTCCTGAGTCGCATTGCTCTCACTCGATCACACCCAACATGCTTAGTGACTTTGAAAACGCCAATCCCCAAATATGCTATCTCTTGCCTTGTTGGTTGCACCTTCCCACATGCCCTGTGACCCCCCTCCACTAAAACAATTTACTAATGTGATGATGGTCTGGCCCATCAGTGTTCTCGTCATTTGACGCCCACAACAATTTACTACAACACACAACCCTCAAAATCACCCCCTTCAGCGATTGTTTAAATGCAGCGTGATACATCATTTTATTATTTGTAACCATCATTCGTGCTGTCGCCCATACATACTGCCAATTTACATGTCACCTTTCAGAATCCATTATCTTTGACCCTCAGGAGGATTCTTTAACCCCACTAAATGTAATACTTTTTTCCCTGTCGCAAATACAGTCCATTTCTCAGTGTAAGGAATCAGTGATATTTGATCCCAAGGATCTATTAAAATGTTGTTTGAGACGTGGTCTCCAACATCTCCCTTATCATTCATACTGTAGGGGATTCAATCCTAGAAGAGAAACTCCTAATCAACACACATCAGATATTACCACGTAAGTGGAATATACAACTATAAAATAAAATAACGAATCCCATAACCACTTTCCGGTAATCTAATCATTTCAACCTATTGCATTGATTTAGTAAAAATATAAATTTGTTGTTCGATCAATCCAGAACCTACAAAAAGTTGGTGCTATCCCATCAGCATAATAGTTAAAACTACCTGCAATCCACTAGTCCATGTACCGAAAACAAATCATCGTTTTAGAATTCATTAACTATTTGCATACTATCCCACTGCATACCTTACATCTCTATTTAGCCCAGCGAGCACGACTCTCTTTCACACGCACCCTAAATCATGACCTTAGTTATCCACAAATCACCAAAAATTAATAACATATTTGCATTCTCATTACTAGAAGGCATTATTTTAATTCCAGTCTTCTCAAACAATTTCGATTTAACATGTATTATTTCCCAATTAACCTACTTTCCTTTTAACCCAGAAAGCCCTCTACAATCTATCATCCTCTACCTCTGTCTTTCCATCCAAGGTACTTTACCATATGAAAAGTTATTTTATAGTTAAAACAATCAAAACATCTATTCACAGAGAGGCCACTAATTACTATGTTACCCTAGGCCGCCTTGAGTTGGTAGGACAATCCCTTTCTGATAATCCAATCATTGCAACCAGTTATCCGGGTCAACACCATCAATGTAACAGATCTGCTTCCATCATTCTCCTCCCCCCAACCTGGGCTCGAACCAGGCATCCTCTGAACACATCAACAACTGCCTCCCACGAAGCATCATTATCTATCGGTCCACAAAAGCCTCGGCCCTTGCAGAACAAGAGAAACAACTACTTCCAGGTCTCAGAGCGAGTGATGTCACTGGTGGAAACACCACTAGTGCGCACCGCTAACTAGTGTGGGGATCTATTTTCTTATAACTAGATGTGATGCCTAGCTTAGAAAGAATACATTAATGATTAAACATAATAGGTTTGTGCTGTACTGATATAGACTGTTTAACATAACAAGCTGTGATTAATGTGAGGAACCATTAGGGGGTAGGCCGAGACAGACTTGTGATTCACACAGACACACACACAGCCTCTTTGTTAAACCGCTCAAGGACAGACTATGTCTGAGGTTGCTGACTCGAGACAAGTTGTGGAGATAACAACTAATGCCTGGCAACAGTGAAGCGCCAAGGGTCTGGGACCAGCCTGTGCGCCAACGATAGGCTGAGTAAGTCTAAACCACGCCTAGCCTCTATCCTGACAGGCCCAGCAGAGAGCGGGAACTGTCTCTGTCAGGGTATTTAAAGAAGAACTTAGAACGATGGCTCAGTTCTCTGACTACCCTGCATGGTTTTTCAGTGGACCCGTATATACGAACATCATATTTACCATTGAAGTGTTTTGCATTAATTAAAATACTAGTCTATTTTAGAAGACGTGTATTGACCTCTTTTTGTTCCAATACCAGATTTGAATTGACGCAATTTAACAATTGGTGACCACCGACGTGATCTGGTAGAGGGACTTCGCTGGGTATTGTCCGGCCCATTGGACATCTCTGTCATTGGACGGTGTGTTTCACAAAGAGTCCAGACTACTAAAAACAGGTAAGCAGACACCTATTGTTATATAACTAGTTCTGCACATTGGCTTTATCCAAATTAATTTTGTGAAACACCTGTCTGATGTAAGTGAACTAAATTATGAATTATTATACAAATTATTATGAGTAGATAAGCACCATATTGTGACATGCAAACCTGTGGGGAATGTGATGTTATTCCATGGTACCATAGATTATTGTTCCACCGGCAAGGTCCGTAATTACGAGGGTACGGCTAGGATCGGGGAAAATACTGAAATGCTATCGGCAAGGTCCGTAACTAGTACGACTAGGATCGTTGGAGCACTTTAAAGTACACTATAGTGTTGCGCTTCGGCAGGGAGTTGTACTTGGGGGTACGACCCAGATCGGAGGAGCACTTTAAAGTATAGGGTGTTGTATGCATGAGAGTGCGAATGATCCCAGTGTAATAAAAGAGTGAATGCGGGTTATTAAAATGAATAAACCTGTATACTGTGGGGATCTATTTTCTTATAACTAGATGTGATGCCTAGCTTAGAAAGAATACATTAATTATTAAATATAATAGGTTTGTGCTGTACTGATATATGGTCAACATAACAAGCTGTGATTAATGTGAGGAACTATTAGGGGGTAGGCCGAGACAGACTTGTGTCTCACATACACACACTGCCTCTTTGCTAGACCGCTCAACACTAGCTAGCCATTTCACACCGGTCACACTCACCCCCCTTTGACCTCCTCCTTTTCCGCAGCAACCAGTGATTCCGCTCTCAATACCACTCCTTGATCCTCTGTGACCCAAGTCTGCTACACATCGAAACTCATTATCCAAATCTACATTAAAACTCATTCCCATATTCACACAATGTTGTTCACAAATGCGCTTAATCACTATTTTTATAACCTACAGGAATATTTTATTGTATCAAAGGGCCCAAATTTGGAATGTTAACCCTATCCCTGTTATTATTTTACTGTGGTCAATTTTACCATAATCCTACATCACCTATAATTTTTCAAAATATAATGTCCAAAACATATCCTAAAAGATTGGCTGAAATACAATGTAGACATCATACGATCACACCAGTACACATGTCCTGTTCCTCCAACAGGATTTATTCTACCCCTCCTGGTAACGTGAATTTTCTACACTCAGTTGGTCAATGAATATCCACGCACCATTTATTATTCTCTTTCCTAATGTGAGATTGGGCATGCCCTTTCTCCATCAGACAGAAGCTTCAAATGACCTCAAATATAGTTCCTTTCCTCAACACAGAAAAGGCTATTACTTGCAGGATTTCTTTTTATTGTCACTCACACAGATGAGCAGCCACTTGTGCCCAAATGAATCCGACAGTTGAATGACTCACAGCCGCCCAAGCAAACCATTCACCCATACGAGATGAGCAGACCTACTCTATTTAACACTTTCTCTATATTTTGAAGCCCTTGTGGCTATTTAACCCGTTCACCTACAATGATCGGTGTTAACTCCAATTTATGGTGTCACCTACGCCGGATGACCTAACTTTTTTACCTGATCGGCCCTTTCTAAATTTTGCATAACCACACCACAGGATGATGCACCACCTACCCGAGCAGCCTCTAACAACCCTACGTTAGAACGGTAACCGTAGGTTCTTGGCTAGCCACCTGCCCATCCAGTCCTCTGGAGTGCTATTTTCAGCTCTCCAAAGCGTTATCTACAGGATTAAAACCTACCCGAGCAGCCTCTAACAACCCTACGTTAGAGCGGTAACCGTAGGTTCTTGGCTAGCCACCTGCCCATTCAGTCCTCTGGAGTGCTAATTTTAGCTCTCCAAAGCGTTATCCACAGGATTAAAACCTACCCGAGCAGCCTCTAATAACCCTACGTTAGAGCGGTAACCATAGGTTCTTGGCTAGCCACCTGCCCATCCAGTCCTCTGGAGTGCTAATTTTAGCTCTCCAAAGCGTTATCCACAGGATTAAAACCTACCAGAGCAGCCTCTAACAACCCTACGTTATTTGTTCTTAGGCCCGAGGCGAAGCCAAGGACCGGGGAAACAGCCTTAGGAGGTTGTTATAGTACATTATTGCTGAATTCGAGGGCCTTAAGGCTTTTATAAAATGTTTTCAAACATATAAAAAAACGATTCACAACATGTTTACATAAAAACGTTATTAAGTAAATTAATTTAATTTCATCCATCCACTACACAATATAGTCCGGGCAACTGCCAGTCGTTAGTTTTGAGATTTTGAAGTTGCTAGCCAAATGGGCTGGTTGTTCGTTCTATCCATTCTATTTTCAATGGTTGCTATGCAAAACAAATAATTGACATGTAGCTATGCAGGCTAGCTACTTCTCATTTGCTACCAGCCAACTAAATCTAACACACAATCACATCAAGCAGCTGAAATGACAGAAAACGATGTGCACTTTCGTTTGTTTTACCATGGATTATATTGCAGTTTCTTTGGATATATCCATTATATTGACCCTGATAAATTAATTTGCCTGGCTCAGAGAAGCTGTCTATCTCGTCACATTCATACATGTGGAGATCAACAAAAAAACGGCAACATTGTTCCACAGGTCGGAAAGGCAGACAGAAAGATTTAGACAAACCCCAACTGTTGCAAACCATATGCTAGCCTAGTAGCATTAGGACATTTTGTCTAGACCAATGGTATTTAAAGTCAGGGGAACTGCAGTGGGGTTATATACACTGCTCAAAAAAATAAAGGGAACACTAAAATAACACATCCTAGATCTGAATGAATGAAATAATCTTATTAAATACTTTTTTCTTTTCATAGTTGAATGTGCTGACAACAAAATCACACTAAAATTATCAATGGAAATCATATTTATCAACCCATGGAGGTCTGGATTTGGAGTCACCCTCAAAATTAAAGTGGAAAACCACACTACAGGCTGATCCAACTTTGATGTAATGTCCTTAAAACAAGTCAAAATGAGGCTCAGTAGTGTGTGTGGCCTCCACGTGCCTGTATGACCTCCCTACAACGCCTGGGCATGCTCCTGATGAGGTGGCGGATGGTCTCCTAAGGGATCTCCTCCCAGACCTGGACTAAAGCATCCGCCAACTCCTGGACAGTCTGTGGTGCAACGTGGCGTTGGTGGATGGAGCGAGACATGATGTCCCAGATGTGCTCAATTGGATTCAGGTCTGGGGAACGGGCGGGCCAGTCCATAGCATCAATGCCTTCCTCTTGCAGGAACTGCTGACACACTCCAGCCACATGAGGTCTAGCATTGTCTTGCATTAGGAGGAACCCAGGGCCAACCGCACCAGCATATGGTCTCACAAGGGGTCTGAGGATCTCATCTCGGTACCTAATGGCAGTCAGGCTACCTCTGGCGAGCACATGGAGGGCTGTGCGGCCCCCCAAAGAAATGACACCCCACACCATGACTGACCGACCACCAAACCGGTCATGCTGGAGGATGTTGCAGGCAGCAGAACGTTCTCCACGGCGACTCCAGACTCTGTCACGTCTGTCACGTGCTCAGTGTGAACCTGCTTTCATCTGTGAAGAGCACAGGGCGCCAGTGGCGAATTTGCCAATCTTGGTGTTCTCTGGCAAATGCCAAACATCCTGCACGGTGTTGGGCTGTAAGCACAACCCCCACCTGTGGACGTCGGGCCCTCATACCACCCTCATGGAGTCTGATTCTGACCGTTTGAGCAGACACATGCACATTTGTGGCCTGCTGGAGGTCATTTTGCAGGGCTCTGGCAGTGCTCCTCCTGCTCCTCCTTGCACAAAGGCGGAGGTAGCAGTCCTGCTGCTGGGTTGTTGATCTCCTACGGCCTCCTACACGTCTCCTGATGTACTGGCCTGTCTCCTGGTAGCGCCTCCATGCTCTGGACACTACGCTGACAGACACAGCAAACTTTCTTGCCACAGCTCGCATTGATGTGCCATCCTGGATGAGCTGCACTACCTGAGCCACTTGTGTGGGGTGTAGACTCTGTCTCATGCTACCACTAGAGTGAAAGCACCACCAGCATTCAAAAGTGACCAAAACATCAGCCAGGAAGCATAGGAACTGAGAAGTGGTCTGTGGTCACCACCTGCAAAACCAGTCCTTTATTGGGAGTGTCTTGCTAATTGCCTATAATTTCCACCTGTTGTCTATTCCATTTGCACAACAGCATGTGAAATGTATTGTCAATCAGTGTTGCTTCCTAAGTGGACAGTTTGATTTCACAGAAGTGTGATTGACTTGGAGTTACATTGTGTTGTTTAAGTGTTCCCTTTATTTTTTGGAGCAGTGTATATTTATTTTTCAGGAACAAAAAATAATGAGTACAGATTATTGTATGAGACAATATAGAAATGTTTTTGAGAATGATAATTAGAAAAAAATTATTGTATTGAGTAATTGAAGGTTATTTGTTGATTTTACTGATTTTCAGGTTGTATTTGGGGTGGGATCACAATACAATATTGCGGGAAAAAAATGGGGTCACCAGAAATTCTGGAGGAAAAAATGGGGTCCCTGCTGAAAAGGTTTGAATACCATTGGTCTAGACGCTTTTTTCTGTTTTGTTAAAATATGCTTCCGCCCGGTTTCCTTTCACATGTGAGGCGAACGTTATAACCACTATACTACGGAAACTGACAGAAAAGGACAGAAGGACAGAAGTCATGGAAAAGATTAGGAATGCCCACAAGTCTACCACCCATAATATTCCAACTGGAGTAGCACAGAAGGAGTAATAACATCCATAAAAACTAGCGTCAAACAGGGAAATGGTTCAGATTGTTTTTCTACCATTCATTTTCCCCATAGGTGATTTTAGAAACACTTAAAATAAGGGCTGTGTTTCTTGTAGGCTTACCCTGGCATGGTAATCGTGTAAATCTCTCTAGGACAAAGTTACTTTTATAAATATATTCGCCTGTATTTACCCCCCCAAAATGAAACGCTAATTAGCTGCTAATGTGGCTATCATAAAGAACTACAATTGCCATGATGATCTGGACAAGACTGCCGAATTGAGGCAAAGGTAAGAATCTCTGGATTAACTATCTAATGTTAGCTAAATGAAGTAATGACTCAATTGGCTACATTTCTTTAAATTGACAATTCTGTGAACTGTCTTGTACAAGTTTTAAATTGAAGTAATACCTGTTAGCAAATGTGTCAGCTAGATATGGAGTGCAGGAGCTTGCAGGGATTTGTAGTTTTGCATGATGTCTACTTTGATGCTCATTAGCATTTTCGAATCTGAGCATGAGAATAGCCTGCTATTCACCCACTATTCATTTGACGTGGAGCTCAAATAAATGAAGTTGTGGCAGAGGTTTGTCTACAGATTCGCTGTATTCTGACCTTGACTTAATTCCGTCATAATTCCAACACCTTTACGCGTAAGGAAACCATCCATAAGGTTGAGCGAACATGCCGGTTCCAAGTGGAAAAAGCATCTACTTTCTTTTATCCAATAGAAATAACAGCATTCTCCATGCACTGTAATTTATAAATTGATAAGAGCTATTGATAAGAGCTAGATAAATGAGTTATCCGTTTGGAGAAGGAGATTGCAAATACACATAGCAATTGTTTTAGATAGTTTTTCCTTATGATCCCTGGTGACGAATGTGAAACCAGCCATATGGAAGCAAACTGAAATTCATATCAACATGACATGTATTGCGGCCCCTTTTCCACAGTTAAATTGGATATAAATAGCTGTGCAGGCGGCTCCCACCCGGTTACATAACCCTGCACCTTAGAGGCTGCTGCCCTATACACATAGATTTGAAATCACTGGCCACTTTAATAATGGAACACTAGTCACTTTAATAATGTTTACATATTTTTGCTTTACTCATCTCATATGTATATACTGTATTCTATTCTACTGTATTTTAGTCTATGCCACCTCCGACAATGCTCGTCCTAATATTTACATTTTTACATTTACATTTTAGTCATTTAGCAGACACTCTTATCCAGAGCAACATACACTTAGTGAGTGCATACATTTTTTTTTCATACTGATTTTGATTTGATTTGATTTATTTATATATTTCTTAATTCCATTCTTTTACTTTTATATTGTTGTGAATTGTTAGATATCACTGCACTGTTAGAGCTAGAAACACAAGCATTTCGCTACACCCGCAATAACATCTGCTAAACATGTGTATGTGACAAATACCATTTGATATGATTTGATTAGCTGGTTAGAAAGGAATTTTAATTGTGTGCCATCATAATTTGCATAGATGAAATTTGGAGACCCAATCTATAGGCTTCTGTAGGGCTGAACCTGCCGAGTTGATGTATGTGCTTTAAAATGTTTTGATTATATGCCCGGCTTTTCACAGTTTTATTTTACCATTTCTATCATGTTACATTTTAGCCACTATCGGGAGCCACGTCAGTAATTCCCACATACATTTATTATGGTTTGAACTTGAATATGACAACTTTCAGGATGAATCAAACCACTGTATTTTTTATTCATCAATATATGTTGTGTGTAAAGGCTCTCCAAACCATTTTTCATTATTCATACTTACTTTCCTAACCCTAAAATGTGAATATGCCTAAATAATCTACAAGGTCAAAGTATTTTGAAATCTACCAGTTGGTGCTAAAACGGAGACGAATATGCATAGATGGCTTTCCTTCATTGATCCCTATTATCTGACCCCGTTCTCTGAATGTCTTCTATTGAGTCTGTCAACAAAATTCAAATTAAAGGTACACCCTATTTAAAGGGATGGCTTAAGATAAATGTACTGAAAAACCCATTGAAGGAAAACTCCAAGAGAAAATCTGTTGACCAGCAAGTAGGAGAGTTTTCAGCGGTTTAATTGAATTTATTCAGAGCGCCCAAGCGAGCACACCTGCAGAGTGCGTTATGTGACTGAAAAAGGACAGTCTGAATACCAAATACTGAAAATGCATAGGAAAGGCATAAATTCCTAAATCAGGATCGGGCCCTAAGTGAATACTCGATTTTTACTGTATTTTCTGTCATTGGCTTACTGTCTAATTTGTTAAAATGTGTTTCCGCCCGGTCTCGAACCGGGGACCTTTCGCGTGTTAGGCAAACGTGATAACCACTACACTACGGAAACTTAATTAGTCCAATACTCAGGGTGTGAGTTTTGCTGGGTGCGACATTTAGTGCTCTCAGAACCTAATGAAGTCAGAAATTACTTAGTCCATTAATTAAGCAATAAGGCTTGAGAACCCGGGAATTATCGTGTGAATAACTCCTGAATAAGGGCTGTTCTTAGGCCTGAGGGGAAGTGTCGTAGTAAATATATAATGTTATAGCTTGGTCTGACTAAAATCTTGTGCATAACCCATCTTGTGTTGGGCCTTTGGATTTAATACAATGCACAAAGACTTCTATCTTGTCGGCCTTATCAGCAGGTGGCTATGGACAACACCCACGCCATAGGTCTCTCAGTTCTCCCAAACTCACGAGTTATTGCTCTGAGGACATACACACACACACCCCCACACACACACACACATACACACACACACACACACACACATCATCATTGTTAAACATACACACATACACACACACACACATACACACACATACACACACACACACACACTCACACACACACACACATACACACACGCACACACACACACACACACATCATCATTGTTAAGCACACACACACAAAAACCCCCTTCTCTTAGGCTGAACATCTGAAGACAGAGAACCCGACTCAGAGCCAATGCAATGGAAGTGACCTCGACCAACTCATCAGGACCAATCAGAAGATCAGAACTACTAGAATCAACCTACTTTATTTTATTGTATAAAATGTCAGCACACAATGTTTAGGGGCGCGCTCTCAGATATCTCCCTACGAGGTTGACGAACGGGTCCGTGCACGCTATTTACAGATATCTTTACCTCTGAATAAACTGCCTCATATTATACAATCATCCACCTTGTCCGAAAGTCTCTACTTGGTCTCCGTTCTCCAGTAAACTTGTGATCATCAACAAACTTGGTAGCAGAGGATGGTTTTCTAACTCTGAATTCGGTCCATAAAAGTTGATAGAGACAGGAGACAAGTAAGAGACGGATCTGAAAGGACGGGTGACCTGTCCGCAGGAGCAGCCGGGAATCCAGCTCGCCTCAGGAAACTGATCTAGACGGCCGTCAATACAAAGGTAAGCAGAACCTGTTAAAACAAAATCTGCATATTGTATTGTAGGATAAACCCAAATTATGATCAGTAGTACTGGGCGTGAGTATGGATTACTGTGAAATTTATAACATATCTATTATGACTCAAAAGGCACATTTGTAAAGATATCTGAATTCTTTAGGTTTTTACTGTTGAAATGTGACTCTAGAGAAGAGTCTAGTTACAGAGGTTGTGGTTCACGAGAGACGGACCCTTTTTATTTTTACTGTTGATATCTGAAATCTTAGGTTTTTACTGTTGAAATGTGACTCTAAGAGAAGAAGTCTAGTTACAGTGGTTTTATTTCCTGTTGAAATGCGGCTTTCTAGTGAGAAGCCTATTACAGTTTTTGGTTCACAAGCGATGGACCCTTTTTATTTGATCCACAAGAGAAGGATC
The DNA here is from genome assembly GCF_964263955.1 of Coregonus lavaretus. Classification (NCBI taxonomy): domain Eukaryota; kingdom Metazoa; phylum Chordata; class Actinopteri; order Salmoniformes; family Salmonidae; genus Coregonus; species Coregonus lavaretus. The sequence continues at coordinate 35,787,269 of NC_140010.1, read as the reverse complement.
TGGTGACTTGATAAAAAGATTCAGATAGTCGGGTTGAGTTAATTCCGTGAGAATCCAAGTCCAGAAAAGTTTCTCCCGACTAGACGCCAGTTGAATGGTTTAAACGACTGGGAGTCTCCTTGAGGAGAATCAAAAAAAAAAAAATACAAGTTCAGATAGTCGGGCAATTGGTTGACGTGGCACTCAACTATATGTACTGTGAGGAACTTAAACTGAATTCGTGTGTTGATGCTGATATGTAATGAAAAATGTAATTGTTGAAATGATAACCTGAATGTTGTGTAAGATTGGTCGTTTCATGAGACTAACTAGTTGATAACTTTTAAGAGGACCACGGAGTCCTATTTTGCTTGTTATGTAGCCGCTGCGCTAAAAGCTGACTTGAACTTTTTCCCTCTTGTGGAGTTGGTATTTCCTTAGTTCCTAAAATTAGATTGGTAATTATTTTGGAAGCGCTCGAGTTTGTTAATATATTGTTCCAAAAGGGCGATTCTGATACCTTTTGGGAAAATATATAATAACTCGAATACCTGAAAAACAATAATAACTTTTGCAAAATAATTCCCAAAATTAAATTGGTAATTATTTTAGGAGCGCTCGAGTTTGCTAATATATTCTTCCAAAAGGGCGATTCTGATACCTTTTGGGAAAATATATAATAATTCGAATAATTGAAAAACAATAATAACTTTTGCTAAATAATTCCTAAAATTAAATTGATAATTATTTTGGGAGCGCTCGAGTTTGTTAAATGTATTGTTCCAAAAGGGCGGTTCTGATACCTTTTGGGAAAATATATAATAATTCGAATAATTGAAAAACAATAATACCTTTTGCAAAATAATTCCTAATAATAAAGTATTGAACATTTTTTGTGTACGAGGGTGGGACATCAGAGATAAATCTCAGTCAGCGCCAAGAATACATTGCTGGATTCGGCCAGTGACGGGCTAAGAGCACCAAGATAGTCTAAAAAAAAAAAACTGTATAAGATTTGACCCACAACTAGATTCCTAAAGGGACCCAGTTTGAACTGAGACCTTTTGCATAAATCCTATTAGGGGAGGTCCTACCCTATAGGTTGCGAGGAGGTAGAAGTTTAACTGTGGCAGAGTTCTAGACATTAGGTGGGGGAGAATCACCGAAAATTGACCAGAGGTATTAAATTCCCGGGGATGCCAGTTATCTCTGTGATTTCACACTTAAAACGTTCCATATAAATGGTTGTGTGAAAGGTACAATTAAGCTGAGATTAAGTCTTTCCTAGTGATTGAGTTGTCTAAAGAAAATCCTTTGATAGGGATCCAGTTGCTTCTGTGACTTCACATAAGTATAAGGTTGTGTGAAGGGTGGCAGTTGAACTGAGACTATGTTTTAGGACGCTCTGGTAACCTAAATTTTTTAAGGTACTGTATTCTAATTGGCAGTTTTGTTTTGCTGTGTTTATATTTTAACGTGTCTGTGTTTTTATGTATTATAACGTGTAATGGATGATGGGAAGTTATAGTGAGACTTATGAGACCGAACACCAATCTGTGGAATTGAGTGAATTTGACCTAGGGTTTCAGGAACCGGGGACTGGGGAGACTGATATTGAAGTTGTGCATGATTCTAGAACAAGCGTGAGATAACTAAAGCGTGGTGTGTGCTGTGTGTAGAGATTACTGCATTGGTATATGTGACTGGAATTCTGATTCTTATGATAATAATTGCATTACAAATTATATAAATTAGCCTCTTTATATGCGAGGGTGTCATACATGAGATAAGTCTGTATTTGATACCGATAATACATCCAAGATAGAGAAAGCAAGATGGCAGGACCAAACATAACCATACCCAAATTCAATGAATACATAGAACAACGAATGACAGGGAGAGTAATGCCAGGTCCACCAAGGGAGGGAGGTCATATGCCCGCCCTTGATGTACAACAGATAGAAATGACTGATTATGTGAAGAAATTGACGGAATTTTCTGCAGCACTCTCTTCTCAGGCGCAGAAGGCCCAAGAGGGGGAGCTGTCGGGAAGTACGCTGACACTGAAGGTAAACGTGGGAGGCTGGGTGAGGGTTAAAGTCCACAAGAGAAAGTGGCTGGAACCCAGGTGGACTGGACCGTACGAAGTGAAGGAGGTTACTTCACACTCAGTCCAGGTCAGAGGTAAATTAGGCGCACACTGACACCATCTAACTCATTGCACACCAGCCCCCACTCCTTCTAGATCACTGACAGAAGTCAGGGCTGATTTGAGCAGCGAGAACCAATCCTGACAACACAATGAAGAAACCCTTATGGGAACAACAATCTCACTCAGGGTGAAGAAGAACTTTTTCCCCCTGGGAGAGATTGGGAGTGTCTGAATGTTTGTATGTATGTTTTCTGATAGGAATTGGACTCCTGCTGGGCACTCCTTATGAGGTGTTGTTCTTTTACATTACATTTGAGTCATTTAGCAGACGCTCTTATCCAGAGCGACTTACAGGAACAATTAGGGTTAAGTGCCTTGCTCAAGGGCACATCGGCAGATTTTTCACCTAGTCAGCTCGGGGATTAGAACCAGCGACCTTTCGGTTACTGGCACAATGCTCTTAACCACTAAGCTACCTGCCGCCCCGTGTTGTGTGAAGCTATTTAGAATTACTTGTTAAATTGACTTATAATATAGAAGAGGTGGCTAAGGGATTTTTAACAGTACCAACCATGGGGGGGGGGCAAATCCTCACAAGAGGTCCCAGAATTTACTGGGGACGAGAAATGCTTGATGTAATTAAAATGGAATCCAGGGATAGCTTCAAATCTCCATTATATAACCAGGTGGAGGGAGAGGTATGGTTTTGAGGGACGTCTGGACGCAGATAAACTCGAATCCATGCTTAAAACAGATACATAAGGTGTGTAAAGGAGAAATGAGCGAGAAAGAGAGAGTTGCGAGGGGAGGGGCTGGAGAGAGCGAAAGTGTGGCTTTTGGAGCGAGGAAAGACTGGAGTTGACTGGGAACACCACGGGGTGATTATTTGAGAGGTGCCTGTGGGTTTCTGACGAGGGATGAGATGGGTGAGAAAGTAGAGAATATTTACATTTGCATTTTTGGTGATTTGGCAGACGCTCTTGTCCAGAGCGACTTGCAGGAGCGATTGGGGTTGAGTGCCTTGCTCGAGGGCACATCGGCAGATTTTTCGCCTGGTCGGCTCGGGGATTGGAACCGGCGACCTCTCGGTTCTTGGCGCGGCGCTACTGATCACTAAGCTGCCTGCCGCCCCATATGAGTTTAAGGTTGTGGCGTTGTTTGATCATGTGATAAGGTTTAATTTGTAATCGGACCATAACTAAAGTGGTTGTAGAAGTAATGTATAGGTAGGGGAGAGCCAATAGGGGGCTCCATTGAACTATTATGGTTTATTTGGCATTTCAATGGCATAAGGTGAAATCTGTATGCATGAGGGGAATTCGATTATGTATTATTATAGTATTATGGACACTCCGTAATAAATAAACTGAACCAAACAAGACGTTACTACAGCAATAGAGAATAGTTAATGTTGTTACGTTAGTTCTTAAACCCGATGATAGAGGAAAATGCAGAACGCTGTTAGTGTGTGTTTTATTTAGGCTACTAGGGTGTTTGAGACGGAAGGGCTGGCTAGACGGGGGTGATGACGTGGCTGGATGTGCGACGTGAAAGTATTTACTTTGTGAGAATCGTAGAGGGTGTGGAGTGACTGGCGATGTCCCTGGTTCGAACACAGGTAGGGACAGTAGACAAAGCTTTCGCAGTGGGGCTATATACCTAGATTACTATGTGGATGTGAAAGGTTGAATTAGATAGCTTAAATAGAAGTATTCTAGAAAAGTCTATGAAAATATGTTATAAGGTTACCATGCGCTCTCCCCGAAGGAGCAAGGGGAGGGTGAGAGACAGTACAGTTCAGATGGTAGGAACATTATTAAATGTATGCTAATCAACGATAGCAAGTATTTGTTTTATTAATTAGGGCATAATCAGAGAGAACAGTTAAATAAATTGAATAGCGAACTGAAATGGTTTAGCGGGAAAATATAAATGTTTGGTACATGTAGCAGAGTTAGGGTAATCAATTAAATAATAATTGTATACTCGAGGAATTTTGAGTGGTTTTATAGATTAGTTATGAGGAATTAGATTGATGCAAACAATTATTGATGGGTTAAGACTGGGGATAACCAGGAGAAAGAGATTAGCTCATCTCGTTGGAATGTTGCCAAGGGCTAGGGGAGCAGTAGTGAAGTTAGGCCGTATTTAGGTCATAAAAGTGAGCTACCAAATTAAGGCCTGGCTATTTGTGGTTGTTTTTCAAATTGGGTTTTCAAATAAAAAACAACACACCTAGTATGATGTTTATAAAGCCTTGTTTCAATTTTGGGGGGTTTCCAGCAGGTCAAGGGTTATAGGTCTTAAAGGTGCACACAGTGAATTTTATGGATTTTTTAGGTTTTGGCTGAGTTTGGGGTATATATGATTTCTTATGAGAATGAATGTCATGAGGACTTAATGAACACTTGGGATAACTAACATTTATGAAATATTTAGAATAATGGTAATTGTTTAGTATACTATGGGATTAAACAGTTCGTTAAATGATTTCAATGGCCTCTGAACTCTGTTTTAACATTCTGGTGTTAATTAATCATCCACACTAGTACATTCTAAAGGCATGAGAGGAAGACTTTAAGATAGTTTATTTTACTAAGTTGAGGGTAATTTATAGTACTGTGAAAATTGTGAAGAAGATTATAATTTGGTAATAATATATTTGATTTGAACCATAAATAACAGAAGAGAGAGTGGAGGAATGGCAATTGGATAATGAAATACCAATATTAACTAAAGTGATTGTTTAGGTAGGTGGTAATATTGACACATGGCCAAATCATGTGTCAAAGAGGGGGATGGTTGGATTAAATATTAAATATATACGAAGGAGAGGACAAAATACTTTATTAAATATATACGAAGGAGAGGACAAAATACTTTTAAAAAAAACAAAACATGTATGATAGTTTATTAACCACACCTGTATGTCAGAGGTTTTGTGCCCCACAGGTGAACTAAAGGAGAAGGTGACCCACTCTATCTAACCAGGAGACTGAATCAGGCCTGGCGGGAAGGGCCCTACCAAGTACTGCCTTTGCCAGCAGAATAGCTGAGAGATCCATCTGGGTGCATGTCACACACTGTACAAAACCAGCTACACCTGACGAACAAACACAGAGTTAGGAGAAAGATCCGATCACCACTATGGTCCGGGGGTTGCCTCCTTAACGAAGATTCCCTTACCCTGTCTGATCATCCCTGTGTGAGTTCGATAGAAGGTAAAGCAATGGGTTGGCCTCTGGCATCTGACATGTTCTCAGGGCAAGGGTGGGGATTCACAGGTCTCCCGACGGTAGGTAGCTGTCTGATTGTGGGGGCCATATTCCTAACACACACGGACCCTCCTGTTTCAGCCAGAAGTGGTAGTTAACCTAACACAAGTTGAAAAGGCATAGGAGACAGCTAGACGTAGGGAAAGGGGAAATTCTAGAGTAAACCTCTCTGAGGGAGGTAGTGAGACCGGGGCTGTGATAAAGATAGTGCAAAACTATGGACCTGGAGGAAGTAGTACAGGTGGAAACGGGGTATAGAAATCTTAACCTGTGGTTGGAATGGATTCAGTATACGGCAAAAAACTATGTCTAAAGAGGACTGTTTTGCCTGTAGGACAGCCAAACCAGGGATAACAACTACTCCGTTCCCCTTGACAGGCTTTAACTCTCTGTCAGGTTTTTCCTCCATGCAAGCCACCTGGGAATGTGGTGAAAGAGTCTTATGGTAACTTGCACTATCTGTTTCCCCCGATAACAAAGTCATCCCGACCTGGGTTGCCTCAGTTTGAAGTCACAGGGGATTCTTATTATTGTTTTTCTAGGACTAGTAAGGATAGGATACAGGGTAGGGCATCTTAGCTCCTGCTCCCACACAGAGAATGTCACACCTAAAGAGACCATGACTAAATCTCTCCTCTTTGTTGCAGCAAGAGGATTATAGGAGCCAAAACCAGGCCCGTGCTGACATCTGATGGATGTGTGGTGATAACTGATTGTGAACTCACCTACATACGCAAACAATCAAACGTGTCAGAGACTGGTGAGTTGTCACATAGAAAGTAGGACCTCCTCCCGGGATCCTTTGATGAAAGGATATATATTGATGGGATCCACAATCAGATCGCAGCTGGGTTTGAATCAAGTATTTTCTGGTGGTCAACAATTAATAAAAATGTAGATTGGATAAATTATATTTAATATAACCAGCAAAATATTTATAAACCACACTCGTGATGCAATAAAGGGATTAGCTGAGCAGACAGCGGCAACTAGCTTAATGACATGGCAGAATAGAATAGCTTTAGATATGCTTTTGGCTGAGCGGGACGGGGTTTGTGTTCTGTTTGGATATATGTGTTGTACTTTCATCTCCAACAATATAGCACCGGACGGGCCTGTGACCAAAGCGCTTGAGTGACCATCACCACTGGCGAACGAACTGGTTGAGAACTCTGGTATTGATAGCTCCATAAACGGTTGGTTTGATAACGTATTTGGTAAATGGAAAACTATTGTTGTGACTATTCTGGGTGAAGTTATGGCCTCTATGGGTATACTTGTTCTTTGTGGATGTTGCCTTATTTCCTGGCTGAGTGACTGGTTTGGTGAGTACTCTTCTATGGTGGTTACTGGATTTCTGACCCTAGTAATTGTGTTTTTGCTGTTAATGTGTTGTGCTGCTTGCATCGTCCCTTGTCTCAGGAGGTCAGTGGTAGGAGTGGTGCAGGCGTCAGGTATGATGCTGTTGTTACCGGCCCAGGATGATGCAGGTGACTCTGCTACTGACTCTGAGACCAAGCTGGATGATCCATGTTTTGCCTAGTAAAATACATACACGCATTTATTTTCAGTTCTTGCTCATTTATTACCTTATGTTTTTACTAACCACTGTGATTGTTTATTCTTCCTGATGTGAAGGTAAAGGATTCCTGGGTGGCTGGTAGCCAACTCAGTACATGTTAGGTGTAGGGGAGGAATAGAGGGTTAAAATTATTATTTTTATTTTCTATTAACATTAAATGTTGTGATTTAATTTCCATATCCTGTTATTCTTAAGGGTGATTATACTCAGTTTAGAGTGACACCATAAAATTGTTGGGTTTTATTTTTAATTGGATCTGTATGTGATGAATAGCTTGGAAGGAATGCATTAAGGAGGAGCACTGCTGATGTGAATTGTTTCACATAACAGGCTGATAAGAACACTCTCTCTTTGTTGTCTGTGAAACTGTCCTTGAACATGGGTACATGGAGTACAGTTTTTGGGGGCTCGTCCTTTTGGGTGCTGACTGTTGTACTATTAATAAAAACGTTGATAGAATTAACTGCATACATTAATGTTAAAAATTAGGCAATTGGACACAACAAGGTTTTGAGGCGGTGCATGGCCAGTTGGCTGCAACCTCTCTCATGGCTTTCCAAAATCGTATTGCTGTCGACATGCTCCTGGCTGAAAAAGGAGGAGTATGTGCTATGTTTGGTGAACAATGTTGCACCTTTATTCCCAACAATACAGCCACAGATGGCAGTTTGATAATTGCCCTGGAAGGGTTACAAACTCTTAATGGTAAGATGAAGAGCCACTCAGGGGTGGACACTTCAATGTGGGACTCTTGGATGGATGCGTTTGGTAAATATAAAACGCTTGTTTCTTCTATACTTGTATCCATCTTAATTTTGCTGCAATTCTAGTGCTTTGTGGATGCTGTTGCATTCCATGCATACGGACGCTGACAACCAGGATTATAACCACCGCTATTGATCCACATCCTGCAGATAACGGTCAGATGTTTCCTTTGCTTGCTATTGACGATGCTGACCAAGGATATCTGGATGATGAATAGCATTTAAGCTTTTTGTCACGTCTCTTGTGAGACGTGAAGAGGGGGAATGTAAAACTTTATCTTCTGATAAAGTTTTCCCTATTTTGCCAATTGCAGCATTTAAGCTTTCTGTCACGTCTCTTGTGAGACGTGAAGAGGGGGAATGTAAAACTTTATCTTCTGATAAAGTTTTCCCTATTTTGCCAATTGCAGCATTTAAGCTTTCTGTCACGTCTCTTGTGAGACGTGAAGAGGGGGAATGTAAAACTTTATCCTCTGATAAAGTTTTCCCTATTTTGCCAATTGCAGCATTTAAGCTTTTTGTCACGTCTCTTGTGAGACGTGAAGAGGGGGAATGTAAAACTTTATCTTCTGATAAAGTTTTCCCTATTTTGCCAATTGCACTGTTAGCTTGTGTCACGTCTTAAGTTTTCCTTCTTTACTGTTACTTGGTCACGTCTCTGGGGAGACGTGAAGAGAGGGATTTGTCGTAGTAAATATATAATGTTATAGCTTGGTCTGACTAAAATCTTGTGCATAACCCATCTTGTGTTGGGCCTTTGGATTTAATACAATGCACAAAGACTTCTATCTTGTCGGCCTTATCAGCAGGTGGCTATGGACAACACCCACGCCATAGGTCTCTCAGTTCTCCCAAACTCACGAGTTATTGCTCTGAGGACATACACACACACACCCCCACACACACACACACATACACACACACACACACACACACATCATCATTGTTAAACATACACACATACACACACACACACATACACACACATACACACACACACACACACTCACACACACACACACATACACACACGCACACACACACACACACACATCATCATTGTTAAGCACACACACACAAAAACCCCCTTCTCTTAGGCTGAACATCTGAAGACAGAGAACCCGACTCAGAGCCAATGCAATGGAAGTGACCTCGACCAACTCATCAGGACCAATCAGAAGATCAGAACTACTAGAATCAACCTACTTTATTTTATTGTATAAAATGTCAGCACACAATGTTTAGGGGCGCGCTCTCAGATATCTCCCTACGAGGTTGACGAACGGGTCCGTGCACGCTATTTACAGATATCTTTACCTCTGAATAAACTGCCTCATATTATACAATCATCCACCTTGTCCGAAAGTCTCTACTTGGTCTCCGTTCTCCAGTAAACTTGTGATCATCAACAGAAGCCAAGGGCCGGGGAAACAGCTCTTAGGACATTGTTATTCTAGATCATTCCCGGGTTCGAGGGCCTTATTGCTTTTAGAAAATGGTTGCCAACATATTTTTAAAAAGATTAACGACATGTTTTCATAAAAACGTTATTGAGTAAATTAATTTAATTTCATCCTTCCACCATACAATATAGTCCGGGCAAACGGCAGTTGTTAGTTCTGAGATTTTGAAGTTGTTAGCCAAATGGGCTTATAGTTCGTTCTAACCATTGTATTTTCAATGGTTGCTATGCTAAACAAATCATTACCATTTACAGTGCATTCGGAAAGTATTCAGACCCCTTTGTCCACATTTTGTTACGTTACAGCCTTATTAAATAGTTTTTTTCCCTCATCAATCTACACACAATATCCCATAATGACAAATCCAAAACAGTTTTTTAGAATTTTTTGCTAATTCATTCAAAATAAAAAACTGAAAAATCATATTTACATAAGTATTCAGACCCTTTACTCAGTACTTTGTTGAAGCACCTTTGGCAGCGATTACAGCCTCGATTCTTCTTGGGTATGATGCTACAAGCTTGGCATACCTGTATTTGGGGAGTTTCTCCCATTCCTCTCTGCAGATTATCTCAAGCTCTGTCAGATTGGATGGGGAGCGTTGCTGCACAGCTATTTTCAGGTCTCTCCAGAGATGTTTGATCGGGTTCAAATCCGGGCTCTGGCTGGGCCACTGAAGGACATTCAGAGACTTGTCCCGAAGACACTCCTGAGTTGTCTTGGCTGTGTGCTTAGGGACGTTGTCCTGTTGGAAGGTGAACCTTTGCCCCAGTCTGAGGTCCTGAGCACTCTGGAGAAGGTTTTCATCAAGGATTTCTCTGTACTTTGCTCCGTTCATCTTTCCCACGATCCTGACTAGTCTCTCAGTCCCTGCCGCTGAAAAACATCCCCACAGCATGATGCTGCCACCACCATGATTCACCATAGGGGTGGTGCCAGGTTTCCTACAGACCTGACACTTGGCATTCAGGCCAAAGAGTTCAATCTTGGTTTCATCAGACAAGAGAATCTTGTTTGTCATGGTCTGAGAGTCCTTTAGGTGCCTTTTGGCAAACTCCAAGCGGGCTGTCATGTGCCTTTTACTGAGGAGTGGCTTCCATCTGGCCACTCTACCATAAAGTCCTGATTGGTGGCGTGCTGCAGAGATGGTTGTCCTTCTGGAAGATTCTCCCATTTCCACAGAGAAACTCTGGAGATCTGTCAGAGTGACCATCGGGTTCTTGGTCACCTTCCTGACCAAGGCCCTTCTCCACCGATTCCTCAGTTTGGCTGGGCGGCCAGCTCTAGGAAGAGTCTTGGTGGTTCCAAACTTCTTCCATTTCAGAATGATGGAAGCCACTGTGTTCTTGGGGACCTTCAATCAGGGGCGGCCTGTTCAATAGGGCGATATGGGCGACGCACTGCCAAACGGGAAAAGGAAGGGATTTTTTTTCTAATCAATTATATCACGGCAACAGTAGTTATCAGTGTTGTAATCTATACGTCTGATCTGCCACAGTGCCACACTGCCACTAAATGTCGAATCAGGCTAAAGTCGTGCTTCAAATGGCTCCCCCCCCTTTTGGGGCGATTTCAGTCAGGTTGAAAATCGCCCAGAAGTCTGTAATAGACTCCCATGTAAAATCTATTTTTTTCAAATTTCAGAGCCTTCAATACAATCTCAATGGGTGTCTGTGGGCTTGCACTTACGCGCTTTCGTCATACGTTACGTAACCATGAACGTAACTGAGAAAAGAGTGGATTGTTTGAAAGAAGTTCCTTTTTGTCGGCGATTCGGCGAACAAATGAAGATAAATTGGCAACGAAACAATTAGGACCTCCCAGACCAAATTTAATAATTCAACAGGTTTCTACTAAAGGCGGAAAGTCCTACACCCGAGGATTTTCCAAAAATTGGTACGAACGAAAAAAGACATTGCCACTCACTCAACTGGATGACGAGGGATACAGGCTAGCTGTCCGACGCCACAACGATGAGGTTAGTGTTGATAATCACAAGTTTACTGGATGTGGATATGGTGTAATAAAGGCAGTTTATTCAGAGGTAAATATATCTGGAATCGCGTTCACGGACCCGTTCGTCAAACTCTTAGGGAGCTATAAATTAAGCCCCATTACTTACCATATCAGATAAGAGAAATTGCTGCAGCTACATATATTTTACATCCTGGCCCTACATAGTTCACTATTTGCATCACTTACCAAAATATTACATGTGTGGTCATATATGCTTGGAAAGTGGAGATGCCATAGAACGTCAAAAAAGTTAACATTGCTGGAGACACATTGCCGTTTTGGAGAAGACATCGCGTTTGCTAGCGAAGAGATTTGTTGTGGCAAATGAACTTGGGCTGGGAATTGCCAGGAACCTCACGATAAGATATATGCATCAGCATTGCGAGTCTCATGATTCTATACGTATTGCGATTCGATACTGTGATTTTATTGCGCACCATATGTCTGTTGCAGAGGGATCAGAAAGCCATGAGAACGAGTTTTGATCAGTCATGGAAATAAAAGTGCTGAAAACAAATTTGCTCCCAATGTGAAAAGATTGAGAACAAGCTATGAAGGAACAATAATGGTGTTTTGGTGCAGGTACAGCCAACTAGCGCTAAAATATTGCGATATTGTCAATACAGTATATCGTAAAGTATCACTATGTAACTCGATTTCTTTCACCCCAATCCCTCAAATTAACGGTAAATAACTGAATTGTTTGCCCCACATTTAGCTAAGATGATTAGCTAGCCAGCTAAAATGTTTTATTTAGTTAGCAGTCGCATCTACAATAGTTTACTGTCAATAACATGTCTCCAAAAATGACGTGGTGTCTCCAATTGTGTTGACATTTTACAATTGCAATGCGCATCCATGAGTATCCACTTTCTGTAGCTCAGCTGGTAGAGCATGGTGCTTGTAACGCCAAGGTAGTGGGTTCGATCCCCGGGACCACCCATACACAAAAATGTATGCACGCATGACTGTAAGTCGCTTTGGATAAAAGCGTCTGCTAAATGGCATATTATTATTATTATTATTATTATTATTATCTGAAGAGAGCCCCGAAACATTGTGTGCAGACATTTTATGCAATAAATGAAGTAGGTTCAATCTAGTAGTTCTGATCTTCTGATTGGTCCTGATGAGTTGGGCGAGGTCCCCTGCAGGCTACTGTCACTGTTGCATTGGCTCTGAGTCGGGTTCTCTGTCTTCAAATGTTCAGCCTAAGAGAGGGGATTTTTGTGTGTGTGTGTGTGTGTGTGTGTTTAACAGTGATGATGTGTGTGTGTGTGTGTGTGTGTTTAACAGTGATGATGTGTGTGTGTGTGTGTGTGTGTGTTTGTGTGTGTGTGTGTCCTCAGAGCAAGAACTCGTGAGTTGGAAGAACTGAGAGGCCTATGGCGTGGGTGTTGTCCTTGGCCACCTGCTGACAAGGCAGACAAGATAGGACCCTTTTGTCCATTGTTATTGGATAGGAACAGAACTTATAACCAGCTCCTGACCTAAATAGATCTTAGCACAACATTTTACTCAACATATCATATTCCATATTCACTATAACAAATATATTTACTACGACATTAGCAAGAACCGCCACATCCTCAGCCGGCTAATCCAGTGTGTGAAGTTTTGCGGAGTGTTTGAGTTAGCTTTGCGAGGCAAAGATGAAACTGAGGGCTCCACCAACCCTGGTAAGCCAACACTTTTGAGATCAGTCAATAAATGCTTCTGGTATTGACTTATATGCTGCCCCTGTCTTCATGTTGTTGCTGGACATATCTTTTTTTAAATGTGTGTAGGTCACCTAAATCATCAGAAAAATTGCCCCTCCTGAGAATTTTTTCAGGAGCCGCCACTGCCTTCAATGCTGCAGATATTTTTTGGTACCCTTCCCCAGATCTGTGCCTTGACACAATCCTGTCTCGGAGCTCTACGGACAATTCCTTCGACCTCATGGCTTGGTTTATGCTCTGACATGCACTGTCAACTGTGGGACGTATATAGACAGACAGGTGTGTGCCTTTCCAAATCATGTCCAATCAATTTAATTTACCACAGGTGGACTCCAATCAAGTTGTAGAAACATCTCAAGGATGAGCAATGGAAAAATGATGCTCCAGAGCTCCATTTCGAGCCTCATAGCAAAGGGTCTGAATACTTATGTAAATAAGGTATTTCTGTTTTGTGTTTTTATAAATACATTTTTTTTTTTATTAAATGATTGCGTTGTCATTATAGCGTATCGTGTGTAGATTTTTTATTTTTATTTAATCCATTTTAGAATAAGGCTGTAACGTAACAAAATGTGGAAAAAAGGAAGGGGTCTGAATACTTTGCGAATGCACTGTAGCTATGCAGGCTAGCTCCTTCTCCTTTGCTAGCCAGCCAACTAAATCTAAACACACAATCACATTTAGCAGCTGAAATGACAGAAAACTATGTGTACTTTCATTGGTTTTACCTTGGATTCTATTGCCATTTCTTTGGATATATCCATTATAATGACCCTGATAGATGAATTTGCCTGGCTCAGAGAAGCTGTCAGTCTCGTCACGTTCATACGCATTGCAGGGTGGAGATCACCAAAAATCAGCAACATTTTTCCACAGGTCAGAGAGGCAGACAGCAAGGTTTAGACCAGGACTGCCCAACCCTGTTCCTGGAGAGCTACCGTCCTGTAGGTTTTTGCTCCAACCCTAATCTAGCACACCTGATTCTAATAATTAGCAGGTTGATAAGATGAATCAGGTTAGTAACACCTGGGGTTGGAGCGAAAACCTACAGGAGGGTAGCTCTCCAGGAACAGGGTTTGACAACCCTGGTTTAGACAAACCCCAACTGTTGCAAACCATATGCTAGCCTAGTAGCATTGGGAAATATTGTCTAGACCAGTGGTATTTAAAGTCAGCGGGAACTACAGTGGGGTTATATATATTTATTTTTTAGGATAAAAGAATTATGAGTACAGATTATTGTATGAGACAATATAGAAATGTTTGAGAAAGAATTAGAAAAAAATAATTGTATTGAGTAATTAAATGTTATTTGTTGATTTTACCGATTTTAAAGTTGTATTTGGGGTGGGATCACGAGAAAAAAAGTCTACCAATTCTGGAGGAAAAAATGGGGTCCCTGCTGAAAAGGTTGGAATACCATTGGCCTAGACGTTTTTTTCCAGGGGAGATTAAGTTAATAAATTGACTGGCTGGGCTGTGGGACAGTGGATGCGCATTTATACATCTAATGGCACCGTTAACAGGCACTACCCGGAGAATGCGGGGATTGTGGTGCTTTAACTCCCTGCTATCAACCAATTAGCAGCCAGGATCCAAACTACCGGTTTTATAACATTGCATTGCCTCTGGTTATTGAAAGAAATGTCCAAGACGTGTCTATTTATGTATGCTGTAGGCCTATCTATTTGTTTAGTTTTTTTTCAGTTATCAACATACCTGTTTGAATAAAACATGTTTCCGCCCGGTTTCGAACCGGGGACCTTTCGCGTGTGAGGCGAACGTGATAACCACTACACTACGGAAACAGACAGAAAAGGATCGAAGTCATGGAAATCATTAGGAATGCCTACAAGTCTACCACCCATAATATTCCAACTGTAGTACCATAGTAAGAGTAATAACATCCATAAAAACTAGCGGTCGAACAGGGAAATGGTTCCAATTGTTTTTCCACCATTCATTTTCCCCATAGGTGATTTTAGAAACACTTAAAATAAGGGCTGTGTTTCTTGTAGGCTTACCCTGGCATGGTAACCGTGTAAATCTCTCTAGGACAAAGTTACTTTTATAAATATATTCGCCTGTATTTACCCCCCCCCAAAATGAAACGCTAATTAGCTGCTAATGTGGCTATCATAAAGAACTACAATTGCCATGATGATCTGGACAAGACTGCCGAATTGAGGCAAAGGTAAGAATCTCTGGATTAACTATCTAATGTTAGCTAAATGAAGTAATGACTCAATTGGCTACATTTCTTTAAATTGACAATTCTGTGAACTGTCTTGTACAAGTTTTAAATTGACACAATACCTGTTAGCAAATGTGTCAGCTAGATATGAAGTGCAGGAGCTTGCAGGGATTTGTAGTTTTGCATGATGTCTACTTTGATGCTCATTAGCATTTTCGAATCTGAGCATGAGAATAGCCTGCTATTCACCCACTATTCATTTGACGTGGAGCTCAAATAAATGAAGTTGTGGCAGAGGTTTGTCTACAGATTCGCTGTATTCTGACCTTGACTTAATTCCGTCATAATTCCAACACCTTTACGCGTAAGGAAACCATCCATAAGGTTGAGCGAACATGCCGGTTCCAAGTGGAAAAAGCATCTACTTTCTTTTATCCAATAGAAATAACAGCATTCTCCATGCACTGTAATTTATAAATTGATAAGAGCTATTGATAAGAGCTAGATAAATGAGTTATCCGTTTGGAGAAGGGGATTGCAAATACACATAGCAATTGTTTTAGATAGTTTTTCCTTATGATCCCTGGTGACGAATGAGAAACCAGCCATATGGAAGCAAACTGAAATTCATATCAACATGACATGTATTGCGGCCCCTTTTCCACAGTTAAATTGGATATAAATAGCTGTGCAGGCGGCTCCCACCCGGTTACATAACCCTGCACCTTAGAGGCTGCTGCCCTATACACATAGATTTGAAATCACTGGCCACTTTAAAAATGGAACACTAGTCACTTTAATAATGTTTACATCTTTTTGCTTTACTCATCTCATATATATATACTGTATTCTATTCTACTGTATTTTAGTCTATGCCACCTCCGACAATGCTCGTCCTAATATTTACATTTACATTTTAGTCATTTAGCAGACACTCTTATCCAGAGCAACATACACTTAGTGAGTGCATACCTTTTTTTTTCATACTGATTTTGATTTGATTTGATTTATTTATATATTTCTTAATTCCATTCTTTTACTTTTATATTGTTGTGAATTGTTAGATATCACTGCACTGTTAGAGCTAGAAACACAAGCATTTCGCTACAACCGCAATAACATCTGCTAAACATGTGTATGTGACCAATACCATTTGATATGATTTGATTAGCTGGTTAGAAAGGAATTTTAATTGTGTGCCATCATCATTTGCATAGATGAAATTTGGAGACCCAATCTATAGGCTTCTGTAGGGCTGAACCTGCCGAGTTGATGTATGCGCTTTAACATGTTTTGATTATATGCCCGGCTTTTCACAGTTTTATTTTACCATTTCTATCATGTTACATTTTAGCCACTACCGGGAGCCACGTCAGTAATTCCCACATACATTTATTATGGTTTGAACTTGAATATGACAACTTTCAGGACGAATCAAACCACTGTATTTTTTATTCATCAATATATGTTGTGCGTAAAGGCTCTCCAAACCATTTTTCATTATTCATACTTACTTTCCTAACCCTAAAATGTGAATATGCCTAAATAATCTACAAGGTCAAAGTATTTTGAAATCTACCAGTTGGTGCTAAAACGGAGACGAATATGCATAGATGGCTTTCCTTCATTGATCCCTATTATCTGACCCCGTTCTCTGAATGTCTTCTATTGAGTATGTCAACAAAATTCAAATTAAAGTTACACCCTATTTAAAGGGATGGCTTAAGATAAATGTACTGAAAAACCCATTGAAGGAAAACTCCAAGAGAAAATCTGTTGACCAGCAAGTAGGAGAGTTTTCAGCGGTTTAATTGAGTTTATTCAGAGCGCCCAAGCGAGCACACCTGCAGAGTGCGTTATGTGACTGAAAAAGGACAGTCTGAATACCAAATACTGAAAATGCAAAGGAAAGGCACAAATTCCTAAATCAGGATCGGGCCCTAAGTGAATACTCGATTTTTACTGTATTTTCTGTCATTGGCTTACTGTCTAATTTGTTAAAATGTGTTTCCGCCCGGTCTCGAACCGGGGACCTTTCGCGTGTTAGGCGAACGTGATAACCACTACACTACGGAAACTTAATTAGTCAAATACTCAGGGTGTGAGTTTTCCTGGGTGCGACATTTAGTGCTCTCAGAACCTAATGAAGTCAGAAATTACTTAGTCCATTAATTAAGCAATAAGGCTTGAGAACCCGGGAATTATCGTGTGAATAACTCCTGAATAAGGGCTGTTCTTAGGCCTGAGGGGAAGCCAAGGGCCGGGGAAACAGCTCTTAGGACATTGTTATTCTAGATCATTCCCGGGTTTGAGGGCCTTATTGCTTTTAGAAAATGGTTGCCAACATATTTTTAAAAAGATTAACGACATGTTTTCATAAAAACGTTATTGAGTAAATTAATTTAATTTCATCCTTCCACCATACAATATAGTCCGGGCAAACGGCAGTTGTTAGTTCTGAGATTTTGAAGTTGTTAGCCAAATGGGCTTATAGTTCGTTCTAACCATTGTATTTTCAATGGTTGCTATGCTAAACAAATCATTACCATTTACAGTGCATTCGGAAAGTATTCAGACCCCTTTGTCCACATTTTGTTACGTTACAGCCTTATTAAATAGTTTTTTTCCCTCATCAATCTACACACAATATCCCATAATGACAAATCCAAAACAGGTTTTTAGAATTTTTTGCTAATTCATTCAAAATAAAAAACTGAAAAATCATATTTACATAAGTATTCAGACCCTTTACTCAGTACTTTGTTGAAGCACCTTTGGCAGCGATTACAGCCTCGATTCTTCTTGGGTATGATGCTACAAGCTTGGCATACCTGTATTTGGCGAGTTTCTCCCATTCCTCTCTGCAGATTCTCTCAAACTCTGTCAGATTGGATGGGGAGCGTTGCTGCACAGCTATTTTCAGGTCTCTCCAGAGATGTTCGATCGGGATCAAATCCGGGCTCTGGCTGGGCCACTGAAGGACATTCAGAGACTTGTCCCGAAGACACTCCTGAGTTGTCTTGGCTGTGTGCTTAGGGACGTTGTCCTGTTGGAAGGTGAACCTTTGCCCCAGTCTGAGGTCCTGAGCGCTCTGGAGAAGGTTTTCATCAAGGATTTCTCTGTACTTTGCTCCGTTCATCTTTCCCACGATCCTGACTAGTCTCTCAGTCCCTGCCGCTGAAAAACATCCCCACAGCATGATGCTGCCACCACCATGATTCACCATAGGGGTGGTGCCAGGTTTCCTACAGACCTGACACTTGGCATTCAGGCCAAAGAGTTCAATCTTGGTTTCATCAGACAAGAGAATCTTGTTTGTCATGGTCTGAGAGTCCTTTAGGTGCCTTTTGGCAAACTCCAAGCGGGCTGTCATGTGCCTTTTACTGAGGAGTGGCTTCCGTCTGGCCACTCTACCATAAAGTCCTGATTGGTGGCGTGCTGCAGAGATGGTTGTCCTTCTGGAAGGTTCTCCCATTTCCACAGAGAAACTCTGGAGATCTGTCAGAGTGACCATCGGGTTCTTGGTCACCTTCCTGACCAAGGCCCTTCTCCACCGATTGCTCAGTTTGGCTGGGCGGCCAGCTCTAGGAAGAGTCTTGGTGGTTCCAAACTTCTTCCATTTCAGAATGATGGAAGCCACTGTGTTCTTGGGGACCTTCAATGATGCAGATATTTTTTGGTACCCTTCCCCAGATCTGTGCCTTGACACAATCCTGTCTCGGAGCTCTACGGACAATTCCTTCGACCTCATGGCTTGGTTTATGCTCTGACATGCACTGTCAACTGTGGGACCTATATAGACAGACAGGTGTGTGCCTTTCCAAATCATGTCCAATCAATTTAATTTACCACAGGTGGACTCCAATCAAGTTGTAGAAACATCTCAAGGATGAGCAATGGAAAAATGATGCTCCTGAGCTCCATTTCGAGCCTCATAGCAAAGGGTCTGAATACTTATGTAAATAAGGTATTTCTGTTTTGTGTTTTTATAAATACATTTTTTTTTTTATTAAATGATTGCGTTGTCATTATAGCGTATCGTGTGTAGATTTTTTATTTTTATTTAATCCATTTTAGAATAAGGCTGTAACGTAACAAAATGTGGAAAAAAGGAAGGGGTCTGAATACTTTGCGAATGCACTGTAGCTATGCAGGCTAGCTCCTTCTCCTTTGCTAGCCAGCCAACTAAATCTAAACACACAATCACATTTAGCAGCTGAAATGACAGAAAACTATGTGTACTTTCATTGGTTTTACCTTGGATTCTATTGCCATTTCTTTGGATATATCCATTATAATGACCCTGATAGATGAATTTACCTGGCTCAGAGAAGCTGTCAGTCTCGTCACGTTCATACGCATTGCAGGGTGGAGATCACCAAAAATCAGCAACATTTTTCCACAGGTCAGAGAGGCAGACAGCAAGGTTTAGACCAGGACTGCCCAACCCTGTTCCTGGAGAGCTACCGTCCTGTAGGTTTTTGCTCCAACCCTAATCTAGCACACCTGATTCTAATAATTAGCAGGTTGATAAGATGAATCAGGTTAGTAACACCTGGGGTTGGAGCGAAAACCTACAGGAGGGTAGCTCTCCAGGAACAGGGTTTGACAACCCTGGTTTAGACAAACCCCAACTGTTGCAAACCATATGCTAGCCTAGTAGCATTGGGAAATATTGTCTAGACCAGTGGTATTTAAAGTCAGCGGGAACTACAGTGGGGTTATATATATTTATTTTTTAGGATAAAAGAATTATGAGTACAGATTATTGTATGAGACAATATAGAAATGTTTGAGAAAGAATTAGAAAAAAATAATTGTATTGAGTAATTAAATGTTATTTGTTGATTTTACCGATTTTAAAGTTGTATTTGGGGTGGGATCACGAGAAAAAAAGTCTACCAATTCTGGAGGAAAAAATGGGGTCCCTGCTAAAAAGGTTGGAATACCATTGGCCTAGACGTTTTTTTCCAGGGGAGATTAAGTTAATAAATTGACTGGCTGGGCTGTGGGACAGTGGATGCGCATTTATACATCTAATGGCACCGTTAACAGGCACTACCCGGAGAATGCGGGGATTGTGGTGCTTTAACTCCCTGCTATCAACCAATTAGCAGCCAGGATCCAAACTACTGGTTTTATAACATTGCATTGCCTCTGGTTATTGAAAGAAATGTCCAAGACGTGTCTATTTATGTATGCTGTAGGCCTATCTATTTGTTTAGTTTTTTTTCAGTTATCAACATACCTGTTTGAATAAAACATGTTTCCGCCCGGTTTCGAACCGGGGACCTTTCGCGTGTGAGGCGAACGTGATAACCACTACACTACGGAAACAGACAGAAAAGGATCGAAGTCATGGAAATCATTAGGAATGCCTACAAGTCTACCACCCATAATATTCCAACTGTAGTACCATAGTAAGAGTAATAACATCCATAAAAACTAGCGGTCGAACAGGGAAATGGTTCCAATTGTTTTTCCACCATTCATTTTCCCCATAGGTGATTTTAGAAACACTTAAAATAAGGGCTGTGTTTCTTGTAGGCTTACCCTGGCATGGTAACCGTGTAAATCTCTCTAGGACAAAGTTACTTTTATAAATATATTCGCCTGTATTTACCCCCCCCCAAAATGAAACGCTAATTAGCTGCTAATGTGGCTATCATAAAGAACTACAATTGCCATGATGATCTGGACAAGACTGCCGAATTGAGGCAAAGGTAAGAATCTCTGGATTAACTATCTAATGTTAGCTAAATGAAGTAATGACTCAATTGGCTACATTTCTTTAAATTGACAATTCTGTGAACTGTCTTGTACAAGTTTTAAATTGACACAATACCTGTTAGCAAATGTGTCAGCTAGATATGAAGTGCAGGAGCTTGCAGGGATTTGTAGTTTTGCATGATGTCTACTTTGATGCTCATTAGCATTTTCGAATCTGAGCATGAGAATAGCCTGCTATTCACCCACTATTCATTTGACGTGGAGCTCAAATAAATGAAGTTGTGGCAGAGGTTTGTCTACAGATTCGCTGTATTCTGACCTTGACTTAATTCCGTCATAATTCCAACACCTTTACGCGTAAGGAAACCATCCATAAGGTTGAGCGAACATGCCGGTTCCAAGTGGAAAAAGCATCTACTTTCTTTTATCCAATAGAAATAACAGCATTCTCCATGCACTGTAATTTATAAATTGATAAGAGCTATTGATAAGAGCTAGATAAATGAGTTATCCGTTTGGAGAAGGGGATTGCAAATACACATAGCAATTGTTTTAGATAGTTTTTCCTTATGATCCCTGGTGACGAATGTGAAACCAGCCATATGGAAGCAAACTGAAATTCATATCAACATGACATGTATTGCGGCCCCTTTTCCACAGTTAAATTGGATATAAATAGCTGTGCAGGCGGCTCCCACCCGGTTACATAACCCTGCACCTTAGAGGCTGCTGCCCTATACACATAGATTTGAAATCACTGGCCACTTTAATAATGGAACACTAGTCACTTTAATAATGTTTACATCTTTTTGCTTTACTCATCTCATATATATATACTGTATTCTATTCTACTGTATTTTAGTCTATGCCACCTCCGACAATGCTCGTCCTAATATTTACATTTACATTTTAGTCATTTAGCAGACACTCTTATCCAGAGCAACATACACTTAGTGAGTGCATACCTTTTTTTTTCATACTGATTTTGATTTGATTTGATTTATTTATATATTTCTTAATTCCATTCTTTTACTTTTATATTGTTGTGAATTGTTAGATATCACTGCACTGTTAGAGCTAGAAACACAAGCATTTCGCTACAACCGCAATAACATCTGCTAAACATGTGTATGTGACCAATACCATTTGATATGATTTGATTAGCTGGTTAGAAAGGAATTTTAATTGTGTGCCATCATCATTTGCATAGATGAAATTTGGAGACCCAATCTATAGGCTTCTGTAGGGCTGAACCTGCCGAGTTGATGTATGCGCTTTAACATGTTTTGATTATATGCCCGGCTTTTCACAGTTTTATTTTACCATTTCTATCATGTTACATTTTAGCCACTACCGGGAGCCACGTCAGTAATTCCCACATACATTTATTATGGTTTGAACTTGAATATGACAACTTTCAGGACGAATCAAACCACTGTATTTTTTATTCATCAATATATGTTGTGCGTAAAGGCTCTCCAAACCATTTTTCATTATTCATACTTACTTTCCTAACCCTAAAATGTGAATATGCCTAAATAATCTACAAGGTCAAAGTATTTTGAAATCTACCAGTTGGTGCTAAAACGGAGACGAATATGCATAGATGGCTTTCCTTCATTGATCCCTATTATCTGACCCCGTTCTCTGAATGTCTTCTATTGAGTATGTCAACAAAATTCAAATTAAAGTTACACCCTATTTAAAGGGATGGCTTAAGATAAATGTACTGAAAAACCCATTGAAGGAAAACTCCAAGAGAAAATCTGTTGACCAGCAAGTAGGAGAGTTTTCAGCGGTTTAATTGAGTTTATTCAGAGCGCCCAAGCGAGCACACCTGCAGAGTGCGTTATGTGACTGAAAAAGGACAGTCTGAATACCAAATACTGAAAATGCAAAGGAAAGGCACAAATTCCTAAATCAGGATCGGGCCCTAAGTGAATACTCGATTTTTACTGTATTTTCTGTCATTGGCTTACTGTCTAATTTGTTAAAATGTGTTTCCGCCCGGTCTCGAACCGGGGACCTTTCGCGTGTTAGGCGAACGTGATAACCACTACACTACGGAAACCTAATTAGTCGAATACTCAGGGTGTGAGTTTTCCTGGGTGCGACATTTAGTGCTCTCAGAACCTAATGAAGTAAGAAATTACTTAGTCCATTAATTAAGCAATAAGGCTTGAGAACCCGGGAATTATCGTGTGAATAACTCCTGAATAAGGGCTGTTCTTAGGCCTGAGGGGAAGCCAAGGGCCGGGGAAACAGCTCTTAGGACATTGTTATTCTAGATCATTCCCGGGTTTGAGGGCCTTATTGCTTTTAGAAAATGGTTGCCAACATATTTTTAAAAAGATTAACGACATGTTTTCATAAAAACGTTATTGAGTAAATTAATTTAATTTCATCCTTCCACCATACAATATAGTCCGGGCAAACGGCAGTTGTTAGTTCTGAGATTTTGAAGTTGTTAGCCAAATGGGCTTATAGTTCGTTCTAACCATTGTATTTTCAATGGTTGCTATGCTAAACAAATCATTACCATTTACAGTGCATTCGGAAAGTATTCAGACCCCTTTGTCCACATTTTGTTACGTTACAGCCTTATTAAATAGTTTTTTTCCCTCATCAATCTACACACAATATCCCATAATGACAAATCCAAAACAGGTTTTTAGAATTTTTTGCTAATTCATTCAAAATAAAAAACTGAAAAATCATATTTACATAAGTATTCAGACCCTTTACTCAGTACTTTGTTGAAGCACCTTTGGCAGCGATTACAGCCTCGATTCTTCTTGGGTATGATGCTACAAGCTTGGCATACCTGTATTTGGGGAGTTTCTCCCATTCCTCTCTGCAGATTATCTCAAACTCTGTCAGATTGGATGGGGAGCGTTGCTGCACAGCTATTTTCAGGTCTCTCCAGAGATGTTCGATCGGGATCAAATCCGGGCTCTGGCTGGGCCACTGAAGGACATTCAGAGACTTGTCCCGAAGACACTCCTGAGTTGTCTTGGCTGTGTGCTTAGGGACGTTGTCCTGTTGGAAGGTGAACCTTTGCCCCAGTCTGAGGTCCTGAGCGCTCTGGAGAAGGTTTTCATCAAGGATTTCTCTGTACTTTGCTCCGTTCATCTTTCCCACGATCCTGACTAGTCTCTCAGTCCCTGCCGCTGAAAAACATCCCCACAGCATGATGCTGCCACCACCATGATTCACCATAGGGGTGGTGCCAGGTTTCCTACAGACCTGACACTTGGCATTCAGGCCAAAGAGTTCAATCTTGGTTTCATCAGACAAGAGAATCTTGTTTGTCATGGTCTGAGAGTCCTTTAGGTGCCTTTTGGCAAACTCCAAGCGGGCTGTCATGTGCCTTTTACTGAGGAGTGGCTTCCATCTGGCCACTCTACCATAAAGTCCTGATTGGTGGCGTGCTGCAGAGATGGTTGTCCTTCTGGAAGATTCTCCCATTTCCACAGAGAAACTCTGGAGATCTGTCAGAGTGACCATCGGGTTCTTGGTCACCTTCCTGACCAAGGCCCTTCTCCACCGATTCCTCAGTTTGGCTGGGCGGCCAGCTCTAGGAAGAGTCTTGGTGGTTCCAAACTTCTTCCATTTCAGAATGATGGAAGCCACTGTGTTCTTGGGGACCTTCAATGCTGCAGATATTTTTTGGTACCCTTCCCCAGATCTGTGCCTTGACACAATCCTGTCTCGGAGCTCTACGGACAATTCCTTCGACCTCATGGCTTGGTTTATGCTCTGACATGCACTGTCAACTGTGGGACGTATATAGACAGACAGGTGTGTGCCTTTCCAAATCATGTCCAATCAATTTAATTTACCACAGGTGGACTCCAATCAAGTTGTAGAAACATCTCAAGGATGAGCAATGGAAAAATGATGCTCCAGAGCTCCATTTCGAGCCTCATAGCAAAGGGTCTGAATACTTATGTAAATAAGGTATTTCTGTTTTGTGTTTTTATAAATACATTTTTTTTTTTATTAAATGATTGCGTTGTCATTATAGCGTATCGTGTGTAGATTTTTTATTTTTATTTAATCCATTTTAGAATAAGGCTGTAACGTAACAAAATGTGGAAAAAAGGAAGGGGTCTGAATACTTTGCGAATGCACTGTAGCTATGCAGGCTAGCTCCTTCTCCTTTGCTAGCCAGCCAACTAAATCTAAACACACAATCACATTTAGCAGCTGAAATGACAGAAAACTATGTGTACTTTCATTGGTTTTACCTTGGATTCTATTGCCATTTCTTTGGATATATCCATTATAATGACCCTGATAGATGAATTTGCCTGGCTCAGAGAAGCTGTCAGTCTCGTCACGTTCATACGCATTGCAGGGTGGAGATCACCAAAAATCAGCAACATTTTTCCACAGGTCAGAGAGGCAGACAGCAAGGTTTAGACCAGGACTGCCCAACCCTGTTCCTGGAGAGCTACCGTCCTGTAGGTTTTTGCTCCAACCCTAATCTAGCACACCTGATTCTAATAATTAGCAGGTTGATAAGATGAATCAGGTTAGTAACACCTGGGGTTGGAGCGAAAACCTACAGGAGGGTAGCTCTCCAGGAACAGGGTTTGACAACCCTGGTTTAGACAAACCCCAACTGTTGCAAACCATATGCTAGCCTAGTAGCATTGGGAAATATTGTCTAGACCAGTGGTATTTAAAGTCAGCGGGAACTACAGTGGGGTTATATATATTTATTTTTTAGGATAAAAAAATTATGAGTACAGATTATTGTATGAGACAATATAGAAATGTTTGAGAAAGAATTAGAAAAAAATAATTGTATTGAGTAATTAAATGTTATTTGTTGATTTTACCGATTTTAAAGTTGTATTTGGGGTGGGATCACGAGAAAAAAAGTCTACCAATTCTGGAGGAAAAAATGGGGTCCCTGCTGAAAAGGTTGGAATACCATTGGCCTAGACGCTTTTTTCCAGGGGAGATTAAGTTAATAAATTGACTGGCTGGGCTGTGGGACAGTGGATGCGCATTTATACATCTAATGGCACCGTTAACAGGCACTACCCGGAGAATGCGGGGATTGTGGTGCTTTAACTCCCTGCTATCAACCAATTAGCAGCCAGGATCCAAACTACCGGTTTTATAACATTGCATTGCCTCTGGTTATTGAAAGAAATGTCCAAGACGTGTCTATTTATGTATGCTGTAGGCCTATCTATTTGTTTAGTTTTTTTTCAGTTATCAACATACCTGTTTGAATAAAACATGTTTCCGCCCGGTTTCGAACCGGGGACCTTTCGCGTGTGAGGCGAACGTGATAACCACTACACTACGGAAACAGACAGAAAAGGATCGAAGTCATGGAAATCATTAGGAATGCCTACAAGTCTACCACCCATAATATTCCAACTGTAGTACCATAGTAAGAGTAATAACATCCATAAAAACTAGCGGTCGAACAGGGAAATGGTTCCAATTGTTTTTCCACCATTCATTTTCCCCATAGGTGATTTTAGAAACACTTAAAATAAGGGCTGTGTTTCTTGTAGGCTTACCCTGGCATGGTAACCGTGTAAATCTCTCTAGGACAAAGTTACTTTTATAAATATATTCGCCTGTATTTACCCCCCCCCAAAAATGAAACGCTAATTAGCTGCTAATGTGGCTATCATAAAGAACTACAATTGCCATGATGATCTGGACAAGACTGCCGAATTGAGGCAAAGGTAAGAATCTCTGGATTAACTATCTAATGTTAGCTAAATGAAGTAATGACTCAATTGGCTACATTTCTTTAAATTGACAATTCTGTGAACTGTCTTGTACAAGTTTTAAATTGACACAATACCTGTTAGCAAATGTGTCAGCTAGATATGAAGTGCAGGAGCTTGCAGGGATTTGTAGTTTTGCATGATGTCTACTTTGATGCTCATTAGCATTTTCGAATCTGAGCATGAGAATAGCCTGCTATTCACCCACTATTCATTTGACGTGGAGCTCAAATAAATGAAGTTGTGGCAGAGGTTTGTCTACAGATTCGCTGTATTCTGACCTTGACTTAATTCCGTCATAATTCCAACACCTTTACGCGTAAGGAAACCATCCATAAGGTTGAGCGAACATGCCGGTTCCAAGTGGAAAAAGCATCTACTTTCTTTTATCCAATAGAAATAACAGCATTCTCCATGCACTGTAATTTATAAATTGATAAGAGCTATTGATAAGAGCTAGATAAATGAGTTATCCGTTTGGAGAAGGGGATTGCAAATACACATAGAAATTGTTTTAGATAGTTTTTCCTTATGATCCCTGGTGACGAATGTGAAACCAGCCATATGGAAGCAAACTGAAATTCATATCAACATGACATGTATTGCGGCCCCTTTTCCACAGTTAAATTGGATATAAATAGCTGTGCAGGCGGCTCCCACCCGGTTACATAACCCTGCACCTTAGAGGATGCTGCCCTATACACATAGATTTGAAATCACTGGCCACTTTAATAATGGAACACTAGTCACTTTAATAATGTTTACATCTTTTTGCTTTACTCATCTCATATGTATATACTGTATTCTATTCTACTGTATTTTAGTCTATGCCACCTCCGACAATGCTCGTCCTAATATTTACATTTACATTTTAGTCATTTAGCAGACACTCTTATCCAGAACAACATACACTTAGTGAGTGCATACCTTTTTTTTTCATACTGATTTTGATTTGATTTGATTTATTTATATATTTCTTAATTCCATTCTTTTACTTTTATATTGTTGTGAATTGTTAGATATCACTGCACTGTTAGAGCTAGAAACACAAGCATTTCGCTACACCCGCAATAACATCTGCTAAACATGTGTATGTGACCAATACCATTTGATATGATTTGATTAGCTGGTTAGAAAGGAATTTTAATTGTGTGCCATCATAATTTGCATAGATGAAATTTGGAGACCCAATCTATAGGCTTCTGTAGGGCTGAACCTGCCGAGTTGATGTATGCGCTTTAACATGTTTTGATTATATGCCCGGCTTTTCACAGTTTTATTTTACCATTTCTATCATGTTACATTTTAGCCACTACCGGGAGCCACGTCAGTAATTCCCACATACATTTATTATGGTTTGAACTTGAATATGACAACTTTCAGGACGAATCAAACCACTGTATTTTTTATTCATCAATATATGTTGTGCGTAAAGGCTCTCCAAACCATTTTTCATTATTCATACTTACTTTCCTAACCCTAAAATGTGAATATGCCTAAATAATCTACAAGGTCAAAGTATTTTGAAATCTACCAGTTGGTGCTAAAACGGAGACGAATATGCATAGATGGCTTTCCTTCATTGATCCCTATTATCTGACCCCGTTCTCTGAATGTCTTCTATTGAGTATGTCAACAAAATTCAAATTAAAGTTACACCCTATTGAAAGGGATGGCTTAAGATAAATGTACTGAAAAACCCATTGAAGGAAAACTCCAAGAGAAAATCTGTTGACCAGCAAGTAGGAGAGTTTTCAGCGGTTTAATTGAGTTTATTCAGAGCGCCCAAGCGAGCACACCTGCAGAGTGCGTTATGTGACTGAAAAAGGACAGTCTGAATACCAAATACTGAAAATGCAAAGGAAAGGCACAAATTCCTAAATCAGGATCGGGCCCTAAGTGAATACTCGATTTTTACTGTATTTTCTGTCATTGGCTTACTGTCTAATTTGTTAAAATGTGTTTCCGCCCGGTCTCGAAGCGGGGACCTTTCGCGTGTTAGGCGAACGTGATAACCACTACACTACGGAAACCTAATTAGTCGAATACTCAGGGTGTGAGTTTTCCTGGGTGCGACATTTAGTGCTCTCAGAACCTAATGAAGTCAGAAATTACTTAGTCCATTAATTAAGCAATAAGGCTTGAGAACCCGGGAATTATCGTGTGAATAACTCCTGAATAAGGGCTGTTCTTAGGCCTGAGGGGAAGCCAAGGGCCGGGGAAACAGCTCTTAGGACATTGTTATTCTAGATCATTCCCGGGTTTGAGGGCCTTATTGCTTTTAGAAAATGGTTGCCAACATATTTTTAAAAAGATTAACGACATGTTTTCATAAAAACGTTATTGAGTAAATTAATTTAATTTCATCCTTCCACCATACAATATAGTCCGGGCAAACGGCAGTTGTTAGTTCTGAGATTTTGAAGTTGTTAGCCAAATGGGCTTATAGTTCGTTCTAACCATTGTATTTTCAATGGTTGCTATGCTAAACAAATCATTACCATTTACAGTGCATTCGGAAAGTATTCAGACCCCTTTGTCCACATTTTGTTACGTTACAGCCTTATTAAATAGTTTTTTTCCCCTCATCAATCTACACACAATATCCCATAATGACAAATCCAAAACAGGTTTTTAGAATTTTTTGCTAATTCATTCAAAATAAAAAACTGAAAAATCATATTTACATAAGTATTCAGACCCTTTACTCAGTACTTTGTTGAAGCACCTTTGGCAGCGATTACAGCCTCGATTCTTCTTGGGTATGATGCTACAAGCTTGGCATACCTGTATTTGGGGAGTTTCTCCCATTCCTCTCTGCAGATTATCTCAAACTCTGTCAGATTGGATGGGGAGCGTTGCTGCACAGCTATTTTCAGGTCTCTCCAGAGATGTTCGATCGGGATCAAATCCGGGCTCTGGCTGGGCCACTGAAGGACATTCAGAGACTTGTCCCGAAGACACTCCTGAGTTGTCTTGGCTGTGTGCTTAGGGACGTTGTCCTGTTGGAAGGTGAACCTTTGCCCCAGTCTGAGGTCCTGAGCGCTCTGGAGAAGGTTTTCATCAAGGATTTCTCTGTACTTTGCTCCGTTCATCTTTCCCACGATCCTGACTAGTCTCTCAGTCCCTGCCGCTGAAAAACATCCCCACAGCATGATGCTGCCACCACCATGATTCACCATAGGGGTGGTGCCAGGTTTCCTACAGACCTGACACTTGGCATTCAGGCCAAAGAGTTTAATCTTGGTTTCATCAGACAAGAGAATCTTGTTTGTCATGGTCTGAGAGTCCTTTAGGTGCCTTTTGGCAAATTCCAAGCGGACTGTCATGTGCCTTTTACTGAGGAGTGGCTTCCGTCTGGCCACTCTACCATAAAGTCCTGATTGGTGACGTGCTGCAGAGATGGTTGTCCTTCTGGAAGGTTCTCCCATTTCCACAGAGAAACTCTGGAGATCTGTCAGAGTGACCATCGGGTTCTTGGTCACCTTCCTGACCAAGGCCCTTCTCCACCGATTGCTCAGTTTGGCTGGGCGGCCAGCTCTAGGAAGAGTCTTGGTGGTTCCAAACTTCTTCCATTTCAGAATGATGGAAGCCACTGTGTTCTTGGGGACCTTCAATGCTGCAGATATTTTTTGGTACCCTTCCCCAGATCTGTGCCTTGACACAATCCTGTCTCGGAACTCTACGGACAATTCCTTCGACCTCATGGCTTGGTTTATGCTCTGACATGCACTGTCAACTGTGGGACCTATATAGACAGACAGGTGTGTGCCTTTCCAAATCATGTCCAATCAATTTAATTTACCACAGGTGGACTCCAATCAAGTTGTAGAAACATCTCAAGGATGAGCAATGGAAAAATGATGCTCCTGAGCTCCACTTCGAGCCTCATAGCAAAGGGTCTGAATACTTATGTAAATAAGGTATTTCTGTTTTGTGTTTTTATAAATACATTTTTTTTTTTATTAAATGATTGCGTTGTCATTATAGCGTATCGTGTGTAGATTTTTTATTTTTATTTAATCCATTTTAGAATAAGGCTGTAACGTAACAAAATGTGGAAAAAAGGAAGGGGTCTGAATACTTTGCGAATGCACTGTAGCTATGCAGGCTAGCTCCTTCTCCTTTGCTAGCCAGCCAACTAAATCTAAACACACAATCACATTTAGCAGCTGAAATGACAGAAAACGATGTGTACTTTCATTGGTTTTACCTTGGATTCTATTGCCATTTCTTTGGATATATCCATTATAATGACCTTGATAGATGAATTTGCCTGGCTCAGAGAAGCTGTCAGTCTCGTCACGTTCATACGCATTGCAGGGTGGAGATCACCAAAAATCAGCAACATTTTTCCACAGGTCAGAGAGGCAGACAGCAAGGTTTAGACCAGGACTGCCCAACCCTGTTCCTGGAGAGCTACCGTCCTGTAGGTTTTTGCTCCAACCCTAATCTAGCACACCTGATTCTAATAATTAGCAGGTTGATAAGATGAATCAGGTTAGTAACACCTGGGGTTGGAGCGAAAACCTACAGGAGGGTAGCTCTCCAGGAACAGGGTTTGACAACCCTGGTTTTGCAAACCATATGCTAGCCTAGTAGCATTGGGAAATATTGTCTAGACCAGTGGTATTTAAAGTCAGCGGGAACTACAGTGGGGTTATATATATTTATTTTTTAGGATAAAAAAATTATGAGTACAGATTATTGTATGAGACAATATAGAAATGTTTGAGAAAGAATTAGAAAAAAATAATTGTATTGAGTAATTAAATGTTATTTGTTGATTTTACCGATTTTTAAGTTGTATTTGGGGTGGGATCACGAGAAAAAAAGTCTACCAATTCTGGAGGAAAAAATGGGGTCCCTGCTGAAAAGGTTTGAATACCATTGGCCTAGACGCTTTTTTCCAGGGGAGATTAAGTTAATAAATTGACTGGCTGGGCTGTGGGACAGTGGATGCGCATTTATACATCTAATGGCACCGTTAACAGGCCCTACCCGGAGAATGCGGGGATTGTGGTGCTTTAACTCCCTGCTATCAACCAATTAGCAGCCAGGATCCAAACTACTGGTTTTATAACATTGCATTGCCTCTGGTTATTGAAAGAAATGTCCAAGACGTGTCTATTTATGTATGCTGTAGGCCTATCTATTTGTTTAGTTTTTTTTCAGTTATCAACATACCTGTTTCAATAAAACATGTTTCCGCCCGGTTTCGAACCGGGGACCTTTCGCGTGTGAGGCGAACGTGATAACCACTACACTACGGAAACAGACAGAAAAGGATTGAAGTCATGGAAATCATTAGGAATGCCTACAAGTCTACCACCCATAATATTCCAACTGGAGTACCATAGTAAGAGTAATAACATCCATAAAAACTAGCGGTCGAACAGGGAAATGGTTCCAATTGTTTTTCCACCATTCATTTTCCCCATAGGTGATTTTAGAAACACTTAAAATAAGGGCTGTGTTTCTTGTAGGCTTACCCTGGCATGGTAACCGTGTAAATCTCTCTAGGACAAAGTTACTTTTATAAATATATTCGCCTGTATTTACCCCCCCAAAATGAAACGCTAATTAGCTGCTAATGTGGCTATCATAAAGAACTACAATTGACATGATGATCTGGACAAGACTGCCAAATTGAGGCAAAGGTAAGAATCTCTGGATTAACTATCTAATGTTAGCTAAATGAAGTAATGACTCAATTGGCTACATTTCTTTAAATTGACAATTCTGTGAACTGTCTTGTACAAGTTTTAAATTGACACAATACCTGTTAGCAAATGTGTCAGCTAAATATGAAGTGCAGGAGCTTGCAGGGATTTGTAGTTTTGCATGATGTCTACTTTGATGCTCATTAGCATTTTCGAATCTGAGCATGAGAATAGCCTGCTATTCACCCACTATTTATTTGACGTGGAGCTCAAATAAATGAAGTTGTGGCGGAGGTTTGTCTACAGATTCGCTGTATTCTGACCTTGACTTAATTCCGTCATAATTCCAACACCTTTACGCGTAAGGAAACCATCAATAAGGTTGAGCGAACCTGCCGGTTCCAAGTGGAAAAAGCATCTACTTTCTTTTATCCAATAGAAATAACAGCATTCTCCATGCACTGTAATTTATAAATTGATAAGAGCTATTGATAAGAGCTAGATAAATGAGTTATCCGTTTGGAGAAGGGGATTGCAAATACACATAGCAATTGTTTTAGATAGTTTTTCCTTATGATCCCTGGTGACGAATGTGAAACCAGCCATATGGAAGCAAACTGAAATTCATATCAACATGACATGTATTGCGGCCCCTTTTCCACAGTTAAATTGGATATAAATAGCTGTGCAGGCGGCTCCCACCCGGTTACATAACCCTGCACCTTAGAGGCTGCTGCCCTATACACATAGATTTGAAATCACTGGCCACTTTAATAATGGAACACTAGTCACTTTAATAATGTTTACATCTTTTTGCTTTACTCATCTCATATGTATATACTGTATTCTATTCTACTGTATTTTAGTCTATGCCACCTCCGACAATGCTCGTCCTAATATTTACATTTACATTTTAGTCATTTAGCAGACACTCTTATCCAGAACAACATACACTTAGTGAGTGCATACCTTTTTTTTTCATACTGATTTTGATTTGATTTGATTTATTTATATATTTCTTAATTCCATTCTTTTACTTTTATATTGTTGTGAATTGTTAGATATCACTGCACTGTTAGAGCTAGAAACACAAGCATTTCGCTACACCCGCAATAACATCTGCTAAACATGTGTATGTGACCAATACCATTTGATATGATTTGATTAGCTGGTTAGAAAGGAATTTTAATTGTGTGCCATCATAATTTGCATAGATGAAATTTGGAGACCCAATCTATAGGCTTCTGTAGGGCTGAACCTGCCGAGTTGATGTATGCGCTTTAACATGTTTTGATTATATGCCCGGCTTTTCACAGTTTTATTTTACCATTTCTATCATGTTACATTTTAGCCACTACCGGGAGCCACGTCAGTAATTCCCACATACATTTATTATGGTTTGAACTTGAATATGACAACTTTCAGGACGAATCAAACCACTGTATTTTTTATTCATCAATATATGTTGTGCGTAAAGGCTCTCCAAACCATTTTTCATTATTCATACTTACTTTCCTAACCCTAAAATGTGAATATGCCTAAATAATCTACAAGGTCAAAGTATTTTGAAATCTACCAGTTGGTGCTAAAACGGAGACGAATATGCATAGATGGCTTTCCTTCATTGATCCCTATTATCTGACCCCGTTCTCTGAATGTCTTCTATTGAGTATGTCAACAAAATTCAAATTAAAGTTACACCCTATTGAAAGGGATGGCTTAAGATAAATGTACTGAAAAACCCATTGAAGGAAAACTCCAAGAGAAAATCTGTTGACCAGCAAGTAGGAGAGTTTTCAGCGGTTTAATTGAGTTTATTCAGAGCGCCCAAGCGAGCACACCTGCAGAGTGCGTTATGTGACTGAAAAAGGACAGTCTGAATACCAAATACTGAAAATGCAAAGGAAAGGCACAAATTCCTAAATCAGGATCGGGCCCTAAGTGAATACTCGATTTTTACTGTATTTTCTGTCATTGGCTTACTGTCTAATTTGTTAAAATGTGTTTCCGCCCGGTCTCGAAGCGGGGACCTTTCGCGTGTTAGGCGAACGTGATAACCACTACACTACGGAAACCTAATTAGTCGAATACTCAGGGTGTGAGTTTTCCTGGGTGCGACATTTAGTGCTCTCAGAACCTAATGAAGTCAGAAATTACTTAGTCCATTAATTAAGCAATAAGGCTTGAGAACCCGGGAATTATCGTGTGAATAACTCCTGAATAAGGGCTGTTCTTAGGCCTGAGGGGAAGCCAAGGGCCGGGGAAACAGCTCTTAGGACATTGTTATTCTAGATCATTCCCGGGTTTGAGGGCCTTATTGCTTTTAGAAAATGGTTGCCAACATATTTTTAAAAAGATTAACGACATGTTTTCATAAAAACGTTATTGAGTAAATTAATTTAATTTCATCCTTCCACCATACAATATAGTCCGGGCAAACGGCAGTTGTTAGTTCTGAGATTTTGAAGTTGTTAGCCAAATGGGCTTATAGTTCGTTCTAACCATTGTATTTTCAATGGTTGCTATGCTAAACAAATCATTACCATTTACAGTGCATTCGGAAAGTATTCAGACCCCTTTGTCCACATTTTGTTACGTTACAGCCTTATTAAATAGTTTTTTTCCCCTCATCAATCTACACACAATATCCCATAATGACAAATCCAAAACAGGTTTTTAGAATTTTTTGCTAATTCATTCAAAATAAAAAACTGAAAAATCATATTTACATAAGTATTCAGACCCTTTACTCAGTACTTTGTTGAAGCACCTTTGGCAGCGATTACAGCCTCGATTCTTCTTGGGTATGATGCTACAAGCTTGGCATACCTGTATTTGGGGAGTTTCTCCCATTCCTCTCTGCAGATTATCTCAAACTCTGTCAGATTGGATGGGGAGCGTTGCTGCACAGCTATTTTCAGGTCTCTCCAGAGATGTTCGATCGGGATCAAATCCGGGCTCTGGCTGGGCCACTGAAGGACATTCAGAGACTTGTCCCGAAGACACTCCTGAGTTGTCTTGGCTGTGTGCTTAGGGACGTTGTCCTGTTGGAAGGTGAACCTTTGCCCCAGTCTGAGGTCCTGAGCGCTCTGGAGAAGGTTTTCATCAAGGATTTCTCTGTACTTTGCTCCGTTCATCTTTCCCACGATCCTGACTAGTCTCTCAGTCCCTGCCGCTGAAAAACATCCCCACAGCATGATGCTGCCACCACCATGATTCACCATAGGGGTGGTGCCAGGTTTCCTACAGACCTGACACTTGGCATTCAGGCCAAAGAGTTTAATCTTGGTTTCATCAGACAAGAGAATCTTGTTTGTCATGGTCTGAGAGTCCTTTAGGTGCCTTTTGGCAAATTCCAAGCGGACTGTCATGTGCCTTTTACTGAGGAGTGGCTTCCGTCTGGCCACTCTACCATAAAGTCCTGATTGGTGACGTGCTGCAGAGATGGTTGTCCTTCTGGAAGGTTCTCCCATTTCCACAGAGAAACTCTGGAGATCTGTCAGAGTGACCATCGGGTTCTTGGTCACCTTCCTGACCAAGGCCCTTCTCCACCGATTGCTCAGTTTGGCTGGGCGGCCAGCTCTAGGAAGAGTCTTGGTGGTTCCAAACTTCTTCCATTTCAGAATGATGGAAGCCACTGTGTTCTTGGGGACCTTCAATGCTGCAGATATTTTTTGGTACCCTTCCCCAGATCTGTGCCTTGACACAATCCTGTCTCGGAACTCTACGGACAATTCCTTCGACCTCATGGCTTGGTTTATGCTCTGACATGCACTGTCAACTGTGGGACCTATATAGACAGACAGGTGTGTGCCTTTCCAAATCATGTCCAATCAATTTAATTTACCACAGGTGGACTCCAATCAAGTTGTAGAAACATCTCAAGGATGAGCAATGGAAAAATGATGCTCCTGAGCTCCACTTCGAGCCTCATAGCAAAGGGTCTGAATACTTATGTAAATAAGGTATTTCTGTTTTGTGTTTTTATAAATACATTTTTTTTTTTATTAAATGATTGCGTTGTCATTATAGCGTATCGTGTGTAGATTTTTTATTTTTATTTAATCCATTTTAGAATAAGGCTGTAACGTAACAAAATGTGGAAAAAAGGAAGGGGTCTGAATACTTTGCGAATGCACTGTAGCTATGCAGGCTAGCTCCTTCTCCTTTGCTAGCCAGCCAACTAAATCTAAACACACAATCACATTTAGCAGCTGAAATGACAGAAAACGATGTGTACTTTCATTGGTTTTACCTTGGATTCTATTGCCATTTCTTTGGATATATCCATTATAATGACCTTGATAGATGAATTTGCCTGGCTCAGAGAAGCTGTCAGTCTCGTCACGTTCATACGCATTGCAGGGTGGAGATCACCAAAAATCAGCAACATTTTTCCACAGGTCAGAGAGGCAGACAGCAAGGTTTAGACCAGGACTGCCCAACCCTGTTCCTGGAGAGCTACCGTCCTGTAGGTTTTTGCTCCAACCCTAATCTAGCACACCTGATTCTAATAATTAGCAGGTTGATAAGATGAATCAGGTTAGTAACACCTGGGGTTGGAGCGAAAACCTACAGGAGGGTAGCTCTCCAGGAACAGGGTTTGACAACCCTGGTTTTGCAAACCATATGCTAGCCTAGTAGCATTGGGAAATATTGTCTAGACCAGTGGTATTTAAAGTCAGCGGGAACTACAGTGGGGTTATATATATTTATTTTTTAGGATAAAAAAATTATGAGTACAGATTATTGTATGAGACAATATAGAAATGTTTGAGAAAGAATTAGAAAAAAATAATTGTATTGAGTAATTAAATGTTATTTGTTGATTTTACCGATTTTTAAGTTGTATTTGGGGTGGGATCACGAGAAAAAAAGTCTACCAATTCTGGAGGAAAAAATGGGGTCCCTGCTGAAAAGGTTTGAATACCATTGGCCTAGACGCTTTTTTCCAGGGGAGATTAAGTTAATAAATTGACTGGCTGGGCTGTGGGACAGTGGATGCGCATTTATACATCTAATGGCACCGTTAACAGGCCCTACCCGGAGAATGCGGGGATTGTGGTGCTTTAACTCCCTGCTATCAACCAATTAGCAGCCAGGATCCAAACTACTGGTTTTATAACATTGCATTGCCTCTGGTTATTGAAAGAAATGTCCAAGACGTGTCTATTTATGTATGCTGTAGGCCTATCTATTTGTTTAGTTTTTTTTCAGTTATCAACATACCTGTTTCAATAAAACATGTTTCCGCCCGGTTTCGAACCGGGGACCTTTCGCGTGTGAGGCGAACGTGATAACCACTACACTACGGAAACAGACAGAAAAGGATTGAAGTCATGGAAATCATTAGGAATGCCTACAAGTCTACCACCCATAATATTCCAACTGGAGTACCATAGTAAGAGTAATAACATCCATAAAAACTAGCGGTCGAACAGGGAAATGGTTCCAATTGTTTTTCCACCATTCATTTTCCCCATAGGTGATTTTAGAAACACTTAAAATAAGGGCTGTGTTTCTTGTAGGCTTACCCTGGCATGGTAACCGTGTAAATCTCTCTAGGACAAAGTTACTTTTATAAATATATTCGCCTGTATTTACCCCCCCAAAATGAAACGCTAATTAGCTGCTAATGTGGCTATCATAAAGAACTACAATTGACATGATGATCTGGACAAGACTGCCAAATTGAGGCAAAGGTAAGAATCTCTGGATTAACTATCTAATGTTAGCTAAATGAAGTAATGACTCAATTGGCTACATTTCTTTAAATTGACAATTCTGTGAACTGTCTTGTACAAGTTTTAAATTGACACAATACCTGTTAGCAAATGTGTCAGCTAAATATGAAGTGCAGGAGCTTGCAGGGATTTGTAGTTTTGCATGATGTCTACTTTGATGCTCATTAGCATTTTCGAATCTGAGCATGAGAATAGCCTGCTATTCACCCACTATTTATTTGACGTGGAGCTCAAATAAATGAAGTTGTGGCGGAGGTTTGTCTACAGATTCGCTGTATTCTGACCTTGACTTAATTCCGTCATAATTCCAACACCTTTACGCGTAAGGAAACCATCAATAAGGTTGAGCGAACCTGCCGGTTCCAAGTGGAAAAAGCATCTACTTTCTTTTATCCAATAGAAATAACAGCATTCTCCATGCACTGTAATTTATAAATTGATAAGAGCTATTGATAAGAGCTAGATAAATGAGTTATCCGTTTGGAGAAGGGGATTGCAAATACACATAGCAATTGTTTTAGATAGTTTTTCCTTATGATCCCTGGTGACGAATGTGAAACCAGCCATATGGAAGCAAACTGAAATTCATATCAACATGACATGTATTGCGGCCCCTTTTCCACAGTTAAATTGGATATAAATAGCTGTGCAGGCGGCTCCCACCCGGTTACATAACCCTGCACCTTAGAGGCTGCTGCCCTATACACATAGATTTGAAATCACTGGCCACTTTAATAATGGAACACTAGTCACTTTAATAATGTTTACATCTTTTTGCTTTACTCATCTCATATGTATATACTGTATTCTATTCTACTGTATTTTAGTCTATGCCACTCCGACAATGCTCGTCCTAATATTTACATTTTTACATTTACATTTTAGTCATTTAGCAGACACTCTTATCCAGAGCAACATACACTTAGTGAGTGCATACATTTTTTTTTCATACTGATTTTGATTTGATTTGATTTATTTATATATTTCTTAATTCCATTCTTTTACTTTTATATTGTTGTGAATTGTTAGATATCACTGCACTGTTAGAGCTAGAAACACAAGCATTTCGCTACACCCGCAATAACATCTGCTAAACATGTGTATGTGACCAATACCATTTGATATGATTTGATTAGCTGGTTAGAAAGGAATTTTAATTGTGTGCCATCATAATTTGCATAGATGAAATTTGGAGACCCAATCTATAGGCTTCTGTAGGGCTGAACCTGCCGAGTTGATGTATGCGCTTTAACATGTTTTGATTATATGCCCGGCTTTTCACAGTTTTATTTTACCATTTCTATCATGTTACATTTTAGCCACTACCGGGAGCCACGTCAGTAATTCCCACATACATTTATTATGGTTTGAACTTGAATATGACAACTTTCAGGACGAATCAAACCACTGTATTTTTTATTCATCAATATATGTTGTGCGTAAAGGCTCTCCAAACCATTTTTCATTATTCATACTTACTTTCCTAACCCTAAAATGTGAATATGCCTAAATAATCTACAAGGTCAAAGTATTTTGAAATCTACCAGTTGGTGCTAAAACGGAGACGAATATGCATAGATGGCTTTCCTTCATTGATCCCTATTATCTGACCCCGTTCTCTGAATGTCTTCTATTGAGTATGTCAACAAAATTCAAATTAAAGTTACACCCTATTGAAAGGGATGGCTTAAGATAAATGTACTGAAAAACCCATTGAAGGAAAACTCCAAGAGAAAATCTGTTGACCAGCAAGTAGGAGAGTTTTCAGCGGTTTAATTGAGTTTATTCAGAGCGCCCAAGCGAGCACACCTGCAGAGTGCGTTATGTGACTGAAAAAGGACAGTCTGAATACCAAATACTGAAAATGCAAAGGAAAGGCACAAATTCCTAAATCAGGATCGGGCCCTAAGTGAATACTCGATTTTTACTGTATTTTCTGTCATTGGCTTACTGTCTAATTTGTTAAAATGTGTTTCCGCCCGGTCTCGAACCGGGGACCTTTCGCGTGTTAGGCGAACGTGATAACCACTACACTACGGAAACCTAATTAGTCGAATACTCAGGGTGTGAGTTTTCCTGGGTGCGACATTTAGTGCTCTCAGAACCTAATGAAGTCAGAAATTACTTAGTCCATTAATTAAGCAATAAGGCTTGAGAACCCGGGAATTATCGTGTGAATAACTCCTGAATAAGGGCTGTTCTTAGGCCTGAGGGGAAGCCAAGGGCCGGGGAAACAGCTCTTAGGACATTGTTATTCTAGATCAAAATGGTTGCCAACATATTTTAAAAAAGATTAACGACATGTTTTCATAAAAACGTTATTGAGTAAATTAATTTAATTTAATCCTTCCACCATACAATATAGTCCGGGCAAACGGAAGTTGTTAGTTCTGAGATTTTGAAGTTGTTAGCCAAATGGGCTTATAGTTCGTTTTAACCATTGTATTTTCAATGGTTGCTATGCTAAACAAATCATTACCATTTACAGTGCATTCGGAAAGTATTCAGACCCCTTTGTCCACATTTTGTTACGTTACAGCCTTATTAAATAGTTTTTTTCCCTCATCAATCTACACACAATATCCCATAATGACAAATCCAAAACAGGTTTTTAGAATTTTTTGCTAATTCATTCAAAATAAAAAACTGAAAAATCATATTTACATAAGTATTCAGACCCTTTACTCAGTACTTTGTTGAAGCACCTTTGGCAGCGATTACAGCCTCGATTCTTCTTGGGTATGATGCTACAAGCTTGGCATACCTGTATTTGGGGAGTTTCTCCCATTCCTCTCTGCAGATTATCTCAAACTCTGTCAGATTGGATGGGGAGCGTTGCTGCACAGCTATTTTCAGGTCTCTCCAGAGATGTTCGATCGGGATCAAATCCGGGCTCTGGCTGGGCCACTGAAGGACATTCAGAGACTTGTCCCGAAGACACTCCTGAGTTGTCTTGGCTGTGTGCTTAGGGACGTTGTCCTGTTGGAAGGTGAACCTTTGCCCCAGTCTGAGGTCCTGAGCACTCTGGAGAAGGTTTTCATCAAGGATTTCTCTGTACTTTGCTCCGTTCATCTTTCCCACGATCCTGACTAGTCTCTCAGTCCCTGCCGCTGAAAAACATCCCCACAGCATGATGCTGCCACCACCATGATTCACCATAGGGGTGGTGCCAGGTTTCCTACAGACCTGACACTTGGCATTCAGGCCAAAGAGTTTAATCTTGGTTTCATCAGACAAGAGAATCTTGTTTGTCATGGTCTG
Source organism: Coregonus lavaretus (assembly GCF_964263955.1). NCBI lineage: Eukaryota > Metazoa > Chordata > Actinopteri > Salmoniformes > Salmonidae > Coregonus > Coregonus lavaretus. The sequence goes on along the minus strand of NC_140010.1, from coordinate 35,745,963 downwards.
AGAGTCCTTTAGGTGCCTTTTGGCAAACTCCAAGCGGGCTGTCATGTGCCTTTTACTGAGGAGTGGCTTCCGTCTGGCCACTCTACCATAAAGTCCTGATTGGTGGCGTGCTGCAGAGATGGTTGTCCTTCTGGAAGGTTCTCCCATTTCCACAGAGAAACTCTGGAGATCTGTCAGAGTGACCATCGGGTTCTTGGTCACCTTCCTGACCAAGGCCCTTCTCCACCGATTGCTCAGTTTGGCTGGGCGGCCAGCTCTAGGAAGAGTCTTGGTGGTTCCAAACTTCTTCCATTTCAGAATGATGGAAGCCACTGTGTTCTTGGGGACCTTCAATGCTGCAGATATTTTTTGGTACCCTTCCCCAGATCTGTGCCTTGACACAATTCTGTCTCGGAACCAGTGGCGGCTCCTGAAAAAATTCTCAGGGGGGGCAATTTTTCTGATGATTTAGGTGACCTACACACATTTTTAAAAAGATATGTCCAGCAACAACATGAAGACAGGGGCAGCATATAAGTCAATACCAGAAGCATTTATTGACTGATCTCAAAAGTGTTGGCTTACCAGGGTTGGTGGAGCCCTCAGTTTCATCTTTGCCTCGCAAAGCTAACTCAAACACTCCGCAAAACTTCACACACTGGATTAGCCGGCTGAGGATGTGGCGGTTCTTGCTAATGTCGTAGTAAATATATTTGTTATAGTGAATATGGAATATGATATGTTGAGTAAAATGTTGTGCTAAGATCTATTTAGGTCAGGAGCTGGTTATAAGTTCTGTTCCTATCCAATAACAATGGACAAAAGGGTCCTATCTTGTCAGCCTTGTCAGTTTCAGTTCTCCAGTAAACTTGTGATTATCAACACTAACCTCATCGTTGTGGCGGCGGACAGCTAGCCTGTATCCCTCATCCAGTTGAGTGGGAATGTTCACTCTCCCCAAAGCAGACAATCTCAAACAGCTATCCATGTGGGTCTTTGACAGCTCATGTTTCTTAATCTTTCCTGAAAGATGGTGCATGTCCGTTACACACCAGTCGCTGTCCAAGCGGTGCTGTCTGCCGTGCCGCCTTCAGGGTGAAAGAGTAAGCAGGGGGTAGCAGAAGACTGCATTAGCTACATCGCAGCCTGCTAGCCAGGTTTTTCGTTCGTACCAATTTTTGGAAAATCCTCGGGTGTAGGACTTCCCCCCTTTAGTAGAAACCTGTTGAATTATTAAATTTGGTCTGGGAGGTCCTAATTGTTTCGTTGCCAATTTATCTTCATTTGTTCGCCGACAAAAAGGAACTTCTTTCAAAGACACAATCGAGTTGCACTGAAGCCTAGCCATTTTGATAGTAGTAGTGAATTGATTGAGGCTGCTACCCGCTCTTTTCTTAGTTACGTTCATGGTTATGTTACGTATGACGAAAGCGCGTAAGTGCAAGCCCTCAGAAACCCATAGAGATTGTATTGAAAGCTCTGATATTTGAAAAAAATAGATTTTACATGGGAGTCTATGACAGACTTCTGGGCGATTTTCAACCTGACTGAAATCGCCCCAAAAGGGGGGGGGGGGGCATTTGAAGCACGACTTTAGCCTGATTGGACATTTAGTGGCACTGTGGCAGATCAGACGTCTAGATTACAACACTGATAACTACTGTTGCCGTGATATAATTGATTAGAAAAAAAATCCCTTCCTTTTCCCGTTTGGCAGTGCGTCGCCCATATCGCCCTATTGAACACACCGCCCCTGCTCGGAACTCTACGGACAATTCCTTCGACCTCATGGCTTGGTTTATGCTCTGACATGCACTGTCAACTGTGGGACCTATATAGACAGACAGGTGTGTGCCTTTCCAAATCATGTCCAATCAATTTAATTTACCACAGGTGGACTCCAATCAAGTTGTAGAAACATCTCAAGGATGAGCAATGGAAAAATGATGCTCCTGAGCTCCACTTCGAGCCTCATAGCAAAGGGTCTGAATACTTATGTAAATAAGGTATTTCTGTTTTGTGTTTTTATAAATAATTTTTTTTATTTATTAAATGATTGCGTTGTCATTATAGCGTATCGTGTGTAGATTTTTTATTTTTATTTAATCCATTTTAGAATAAGGCTGTAACGTAACAAAATGTGGAAAAAAGGAAGGGGTCTGAATACTTTGCGAATGCACTGTAGCTATGCAGGCTAGCTCCTTCTCCTTTGCTAGCCAGCCAACTAAATCTAAACACACAATCACATTTAGCAGCTGAAATGACAGAAAACGATGTGTACTTTCATTGGTTTTACCTTGGATTCTATTGCCATTTCTTTGGATATATCCATTATAATGACTTTGATAGATGAATTTGCCTGGCTCAGAGAAGCTGTCAGTCTCGTCACGTTCATACGCATTGCAGGGTGGAGATCACCAAAAATCAGCAAAATTTTTCCACAGGTCAGAGAGGCAGACAGCAAGGTTTAGACCAGGACTGCCCAACCCTGTTCCTGGAGAGCTACCGTCCTGTAGGTTTTTGCTCCAACCCTAATCTAGCACACCTGATTCTAATAATTAGCAGGTTGATAAGATGAATCAGGTTAGTAACACCTGGGGTTGGAGCGAAAACCTACAGGAGGGTAGCTCTCCAGGAACAGGGTTTGACAACCCTGGTTTAGACAAACCCCAACTGTTGCAAACCATATGCTAGCCTAGTAGCATTGGGAAATATTGTCTAGACCAGTGGTATTTAAAGTCAGCGGGAACTACAGTGGGGTTATATATATTTATTTTTTAGGATAAAAAAATTATGAGTACAGATTATTGTATGAGACAATATAGAAATGTTTGAGAAAGAATTAGAAAAAAATAATTGTATTGAGTAATTAAATGTTATTTGTTGATTTTACCGATTTTTAAGTTGTATTTGGGGTGGGATCACGAGAAAAAAAGTCTACCAATTCTGGAGGAAAAAATGGGGTCCCTGCTGAAAAGGTTTGAATACCATTGGCCTAGACGCTTTTTTCCAGGGGAGATTAAGTTAATAAATTGACTGGCTGGGCTGTGGGACAGTGGATGCGCATTTATACATCTAATGGCACCGTTAACAGGCCCTACCCGGAGAATGCGGGGATTGTGGTGCTTTAACTCCCTGCTATCAACCAATTAGCAGCCAGGATCCAAACTACTGGTTTTATAACATTGCATTGCCTCTGGTTATTGAAAGAAATGTCCAAGACGTGTCTATTTATGTATGCTGTAGGCCTATCTATTTGTTTAGTTTTTTTTCAGTTATCAACATACCTGTTTCAATAAAACATGTTTCCGCCCGGTTTCGAACCGGGGACCTTTCGCGTGTGAGGCGAACGTGATAACCACTACACTACGGAAACAGACAGAAAAGGATCGAAGTCATGGAAATCATTAGGAATGCCTACAAGTCTACCACCCATAATATTCCAACTGGAGTACCATAGTAAGAGTAATAACATCCATAAAAACTAGCGGTCGAACAGGGAAATGGTTCCAATTGTTTTTCCACCATTCATTTTCCCCATAGGTGATTTTAGAAACACTTAAAATAAGGGCTGTGTTTCTTGTAGGCTTACCCTGGCATGGTAACCGTGTAAATCTCTCTAGGACAAAGTTACTTTTATAAATATATTCGCCTGTATTTACCCCCCCAAAATGAAACGCTAATTAGCTGCTAATGTGGCTATCATAAAGAACTACAATTGACATGATGATCTGGACAAGACTGCCAAATTGAGGCAAAGGTAAGAATCTCTGGATTAACTATCTAATGTTAGCTAAATGAAGTAATGACTCAATTGGCTACATTTCTTTAAATTGACAATTCTGTGAACTGTCTTGTACAAGTTTTAAATTGACACAATACCTGTTAGCAAATGTGTCAGCTAAATATGAAGTGCAGGAGCTTGCAGGGATTTGTAGTTTTGCATGATGTCTACTTTGATGCTCATTAGCATTTTCGAATCTGAGCATGAGAATAGCCTGCTATTCACCCACTATTTATTTGACGTGGAGCTCAAATAAATGAAGTTGTGGCGGAGGTTTGTCTACAGATTCGCTGTATTCTGACCTTGACTTAATTCCGTCATAATTCCAACACCTTTACGCGTAAGGAAACCATCAATAAGGTTGAGCGAACCTGCCGGTTCCAAGTGGAAAAAGCATCTACTTTCTTTTATCCAATAGAAATAACAGCATTCTCCATGCACTGTAATTTATAAATTGATAAGAGCTATTGATAAGAGCTAGATAAATGAGTTATCCGTTTGGAGAAGGGGATTGCAAATACACATAGCAATTGTTTTAGATAGTTTTTCCTTATGATCCCTGGTGACGAATGTGAAACCAGCCATATGGAAGCAAACTGAAATTCATATCAACATGACATGTATTGCGGCCCCTTTTCCACAGTTAAATTGGATATAAATAGCTGTGCAGGCGGCTCCCACCCGGTTACATAACCCTGCACCTTAGAGGCTGCTGCCCTATACACATAGATTTGAAATCACTGGCCACTTTAATAATGGAACACTAGTCACTTTAATAATGTTTACATCTTTTTGCTTTACTCATCTCATATGTATATACTGTATTCTATTCTACTGTATTTTAGTCTATGCCACTCCGACAATGCTCGTCCTAATATTTACATTTTTACATTTACATTTTAGTCATTTAGCAGACACTCTTATCCAGAGCAACATACACTTAGTGAGTGCATACATTTTTTTTTCATACTGATTTTGATTTGATTTGATTTATTTATATATTTCTTAATTCCATTCTTTTACTTTTATATTGTTGTGAATTGTTAGATATCACTGCACTGTTAGAGCTAGAAACACAAGCATTTCGCTACACCCGCAATAACATCTGCTAAACATGTGTATGTGACCAATACCATTTGATATGATTTGATTAGCTGGTTAGAAAGGAATTTTAATTGTGTGCCATCATAATTTGCATAGATGAAATTTGGAGACCCAATCTATAGGCTTCTGTAGGGCTGAACCTGCCGAGTTGATGTATGCGCTTTAACATGTTTTGATTATATGCCCGGCTTTTCACAGTTTTATTTTACCATTTCTATCATGTTACATTTTAGCCACTACCGGGAGCCACGTCAGTAATTCCCACATACATTTATTATGGTTTGAACTTGAATATGACAACTTTCAGGACGAATCAAACCACTGTATTTTTTATTCATCAATATATGTTGTGCGTAAAGGCTCTCCAAACCATTTTTCATTATTCATACTTACTTTCCTAACCCTAAAATGTGAATATGCCTAAATAATCTACAAGGTCAAAGTATTTTGAAATCTACCAGTTGGTGCTAAAACGGAGACGAATATGCATAGATGGCTTTCCTTCATTGATCCCTATTATCTGACCCCGTTCTCTGAATGTCTTCTATTGAGTATGTCAACAAAATTCAAATTAAAGTTACACCCTATTGAAAGGGATGGCTTAAGATAAATGTACTGAAAAACCCATTGAAGGAAAACTCCAAGAGAAAATCTGTTGACCAGCAAGTAGGAGAGTTTTCAGCGGTTTAATTGAGTTTATTCAGAGCGCCCAAGCGAGCACACCTGCAGAGTGCGTTATGTGACTGAAAAAGGACAGTCTGAATACCAAATACTGAAAATGCAAAGGAAAGGCACAAATTCCTAAATCAGGATCGGGCCCTAAGTGAATACTCGATTTTTACTGTATTTTCTGTCATTGGCTTACTGTCTAATTTGTTAAAATGTGTTTCCGCCCGGTCTCGAACCGGGGACCTTTCGCGTGTTAGGCGAACGTGATAACCACTACACTACGGAAACCTAATTAGTCGAATACTCAGGGTGTGAGTTTTCCTGGGTGCGACATTTAGTGCTCTCAGAACCTAATGAAGTCAGAAATTACTTAGTCCATTAATTAAGCAATAAGGCTTGAGAACCCGGGAATTATCGTGTGAATAACTCCTGAATAAGGGCTGTTCTTAGGCCTGAGGGGAAGCCAAGGGCCGGGGAAACAGCTCTTAGGACATTGTTATTCTAGATCAAAATGGTTGCCAACATATTTTAAAAAAGATTAACGACATGTTTTCATAAAAACGTTATTGAGTAAATTAATTTAATTTAATCCTTCCACCATACAATATAGTCCGGGCAAACGGAAGTTGTTAGTTCTGAGATTTTGAAGTTGTTAGCCAAATGGGCTTATAGTTCGTTTTAACCATTGTATTTTCAATGGTTGCTATGCTAAACAAATCATTACCATTTACAGTGCATTCGGAAAGTATTCAGACCCCTTTGTCCACATTTTGTTACGTTACAGCCTTATTAAATAGTTTTTTTCCCTCATCAATCTACACACAATATCCCATAATGACAAATCCAAAACAGGTTTTTAGAATTTTTTGCTAATTCATTCAAAATAAAAAACTGAAAAATCATATTTACATAAGTATTCAGACCCTTTACTCAGTACTTTGTTGAAGCACCTTTGGCAGCGATTACAGCCTCGATTCTTCTTGGGTATGATGCTACAAGCTTGGCATACCTGTATTTGGGGAGTTTCTCCCATTCCTCTCTGCAGATTATCTCAAACTCTGTCAGATTGGATGGGGAGCGTTGCTGCACAGCTATTTTCAGGTCTCTCCAGAGATGTTCGATCGGGATCAAATCCGGGCTCTGGCTGGGCCACTGAAGGACATTCAGAGACTTGTCCCGAAGACACTCCTGAGTTGTCTTGGCTGTGTGCTTAGGGACGTTGTCCTGTTGGAAGGTGAACCTTTGCCCCAGTCTGAGGTCCTGAGCACTCTGGAGAAGGTTTTCATCAAGGATTTCTCTGTACTTTGCTCCGTTCATCTTTCCCACGATCCTGACTAGTCTCTCAGTCCCTGCCGCTGAAAAACATCCCCACAGCATGATGCTGCCACCACCATGATTCACCATAGGGGTGGTGCCAGGTTTCCTACAGACCTGACACTTGGCATTCAGGCCAAAGAGTTTAATCTTGGTTTCATCAGACAAGAGAATATTGTTTGTCATGGTCTGAGAGTCCTTTAGGTGCCTTTTGGCAAACTCCAAGCGGGCTGTCATGTGCCTTTTACTGAGGAGTGGCTTCCGTCTGGCCACTCTACCATAAAGTCCTGATTGGTGGCGTGCTGCAGAGATGGTTGTCCTTCTGGAAGGTTCTCCCATTTCCACAGAGAAACTCTGGAGATCTGTCAGAGTGACCATCGGGTTCTTGGTCACCTTCCTGACCAAGGCCCTTCTCCACCGATTGCTCAGTTTGGCTGGGCGGCCAGCTCTAGGAAGAGTCTTGGTGGTTCCAAACTTCTTCCATTTCAGAATGATGGAAGCCACTGTGTTCTTGGGGACCTTCAATGCTGCAGATATTTTTTGGTACCCTTCCCCAGATCTGTGCCTTGACACAATTCTGTCTCGGAACCAGTGGCGGCTCCTGAAAAAATTCTCAGGGGGGGCAATTTTTCTGATGATTTAGGTGACCTACACACATTTTTAAAAAGATATGTCCAGCAACAACATGAAGACAGGGGCAGCATATAAGTCAATACCAGAAGCATTTATTGACTGATCTCAAAAGTGTTGGCTTACCAGGGTTGGTGGAGCCCTCAGTTTCATCTTTGCCTCGCAAAGCTAACTCAAACACTCCGCAAAACTTCACACACTGGATTAGCCGGCTGAGGATGTGGCGGTTCTTGCTAATGTCGTAGTAAATATATTTGTTATAGTGAATATGGAATATGATATGTTGAGTAAAATGTTGTGCTAAGATCTATTTAGGTCAGGAGCTGGTTATAAGTTCTGTTCCTATCCAATAACAATGGACAAAAGGGTCCTATCTTGTCAGCCTTGTCAGTTTCAGTTCTCCAGTAAACTTGTGATTATCAACACTAACCTCATCGTTGTGGCGGCGGACAGCTAGCCTGTATCCCTCATCCAGTTGAGTGGGAATGTTCACTCTCCCCAAAGCAGACAATCTCAAACAGCTATCCATGTGGGTCTTTGACAGCTCATGTTTCTTAATCTTTCCTGAAAGATGGTGCATGTCCGTTACACACCAGTCGCTGTCCAAGCGGTGCTGTCTGCCGTGCCGCCTTCAGGGTGAAAGAGTAAGCAGGGGGTAGCAGAAGACTGCATTAGCTACATCGCAGCCTGCTAGCCAGGTTTTTCGTTCGTACCAATTTTTGGAAAATCCTCGGGTGTAGGACTTCCCCCCTTTAGTAGAAACCTGTTGAATTATTAAATTTGGTCTGGGAGGTCCTAATTGTTTCGTTGCCAATTTATCTTCATTTGTTCGCCGACAAAAAGGAACTTCTTTCAAAGACACAATCGAGTTGCACTGAAGCCTAGCCATTTTGATAGTAGTAGTGAATTGATTGAGGCTGCTACCCGCTCTTTTCTTAGTTACGTTCATGGTTATGTTACGTATGACGAAAGCGCGTAAGTGCAAGCCCTCAGAAACCCATAGAGATTGTATTGAAAGCTCTGATATTTGAAAAAAATAGATTTTACATGGGAGTCTATGACAGACTTCTGGGCGATTTTCAACCTGACTGAAATCGCCCCAAAAGGGGGGGGGGGGGGCATTTGAAGCACGACTTTAGCCTGATTGGACATTTAGTGGCACTGTGGCAGATCAGACGTCTAGATTACAACACTGATAACTACTGTTGCCGTGATATAATTGATTAGAAAAAAAATCCCTTCCTTTTCCCGTTTGGCAGTGCGTCGCCCATATCGCCCTATTGAACACACCGCCCCTGCTCGGAACTCTACGGACAATTCCTTCGACCTCATGGCTTGGTTTATGCTCTGACATGCACTGTCAACTGTGGGACCTATATAGACAGACAGGTGTGTGCCTTTCCAAATCATGTCCAATCAATTTAATTTACCACAGGTGGACTCCAATCAAGTTGTAGAAACATCTCAAGGATGAGCAATGGAAAAATGATGCTCCTGAGCTCCACTTCGAGCCTCATAGCAAAGGGTCTGAATACTTATGTAAATAAGGTATTTCTGTTTTGTGTTTTTATAAATAATTTTTTTTATTTATTAAATGATTGCGTTGTCATTATAGCGTATCGTGTGTAGATTTTTTATTTTTATTTAATCCATTTTAGAATAAGGCTGTAACGTAACAAAATGTGGAAAAAAGGAAGGGGTCTGAATACTTTGCGAATGCACTGTAGCTATGCAGGCTAGCTCCTTCTCCTTTGCTAGCCAGCCAACTAAATCTAAACACACAATCACATTTAGCAGCTGAAATGACAGAAAACGATGTGTACTTTCATTGGTTTTACCTTGGATTCTATTGCCATTTCTTTGGATATATCCATTATAATGACTTTGATAGATGAATTTGCCTGGCTCAGAGAAGCTGTCAGTCTCGTCACGTTCATACGCATTGCAGGGTGGAGATCACCAAAAATCAGCAAAATTTTTCCACAGGTCAGAGAGGCAGACAGCAAGGTTTAGACCAGGACTGCCCAACCCTGTTCCTGGAGAGCTACCGTCCTGTAGGTTTTTGCTCCAACCCTAATCTAGCACACCTGATTCTAATAATTAGCAGGTTGATAAGATGAATCAGGTTAGTAACACCTGGGGTTGGAGCGAAAACCTACAGGAGGGTAGCTCTCCAGGAACAGGGTTTGACAACCCTGGTTTAGACAAACCCCAACTGTTGCAAACCATATGCTAGCCTAGTAGCATTGGGAAATATTGTCTAGACCAGTGGTATTTAAAGTCAGCGGGAACTACAGTGGGGTTATATATATTTATTTTTTAGGATAAAAAAATTATGAGTACAGATTATTGTATGAGACAATATAGAAATGTTTGAGAAAGAATTAGAAAAAAATAATTGTATTGAGTAATTAAATGTTATTTGTTGATTTTACCGATTTTTAAGTTGTATTTGGGGTGGGATCACGAGAAAAAAAGTCTACCAATTCTGGAGGAAAAAATGGGGTCCCTGCTGAAAAGGTTTGAATACCATTGGCCTAGACGCTTTTTTCCAGGGGAGATTAAGTTAATAAATTGACTGGCTGGGCTGTGGGACAGTGGATGCGCATTTATACATCTAATGGCACCGTTAACAGGCCCTACCCGGAGAATGCGGGGATTGTGGTGCTTTAACTCCCTGCTATCAACCAATTAGCAGCCAGGATCCAAACTACTGGTTTTATAACATTGCATTGCCTCTGGTTATTGAAAGAAATGTCCAAGACGTGTCTATTTATGTATGCTGTAGGCCTATCTATTTGTTTAGTTTTTTTTCAGTTATCAACATACCTGTTTCAATAAAACATGTTTCCGCCCGGTTTCGAACCGGGGACCTTTCGCGTGTGAGGCGAACGTGATAACCACTACACTACGGAAACAGACAGAAAAGGATTGAAGTCATGGAAATCATTAGGAATGCCTACAAGTCTACCACCCATAATATTCCAACTGGAGTACCATAGTAAGAGTAATAACATCCATAAAAACTAGCGGTCGAACAGGGAAATGGTTCCAATTGTTTTTCCACCATTCATTTTCCCCATAGGTGATTTTAGAAACACTTAAAATAAGGGCTGTGTTTCTTGTAGGCTTACCCTGGCATGGTAACCGTGTAAATCTCTCTAGGACAAAGTTACTTTTATAAATATATTCGCCTGTATTTACCCCCCCAAAATGAAACGCTAATTAGCTGCTAATGTGGCTATCATAAAGAACTACAATTGACATGATGATCTGGACAAGACTGCCAAATTGAGGCAAAGGTAAGAATCTCTGGATTAACTATCTAATGTTAGCTAAATGAAGTAATGACTCAATTGGCTACATTTCTTTAAATTGACAATTCTGTGAACTGTCTTGTACAAGTTTTAAATTGACACAATACCTGTTAGCAAATGTGTCAGCTAAATATGAAGTGCAGGAGCTTGCAGGGATTTGTAGTTTTGCATGATGTCTACTTTGATGCTCATTAGCATTTTCGAATCTGAGCATGAGAATAGCCTGCTATTCACCCACTATTTATTTGACGTGGAGCTCAAATAAATGAAGTTGTGGCGGAGGTTTGTCTACAGATTCGCTGTATTCTGACCTTGACTTAATTCCGTCATAATTCCAACACCTTTACGCGTAAGGAAACCATCAATAAGGTTGAGCGAACCTGCCGGTTCCAAGTGGAAAAAGCATCTACTTTCTTTTATCCAATAGAAATAACAGCATTCTCCATGCACTGTAATTTATAAATTGATAAGAGCTATTGATAAGAGCTAGATAAATGAGTTATCCGTTTGGAGAAGGGGATTGCAAATACACATAGCAATTGTTTTAGATAGTTTTTCCTTATGATCCCTGGTGACGAATGTGAAACCAGCCATATGGAAGCAAACTGAAATTCATATCAACATGACATGTATTGCGGCCCCTTTTCCACAGTTAAATTGGATATAAATAGCTGTGCAGGCGGCTCCCACCCGGTTACATAACCCTGCACCTTAGAGGCTGCTGCCCTATACACATAGATTTGAAATCACTGGCCACTTTAATAATGGAACACTAGTCACTTTAATAATGTTTACATCTTTTTGCTTTACTCATCTCATATGTATATACTGTATTCTATTCTACTGTATTTTAGTCTATGCCACCTCCGACAATGCTCGTCCTAATATTTACATTTTTACATTTACATTTTAGTCATTTAGCAGACACTCTTATCCAGAGCAACATACACTTAGTGAGTGCATACATTTTTTTTTCATACTGATTTTGATTTGATTTGATTTATTTATATATTTCTTAATTCCATTCTTTTACTTTTATATTGTTGTGAATTGTTAGATATCACTGCACTGTTAGAGCTAGAAACACAAGCATTTCGCTACACCCGCAATAACATCTGCTAAACATGTGTATGTGACCAATACCATTTGATATGATTTGATTAGCTGGTTAGAAAGGAATTTTAATTGTGTGCCATCATAATTTGCATAGATGAAATTTGGAGACCCAATCTATAGGCTTCTGTAGGGCTGAACCTGCCGAGTTGATGTATGCGCTTTAAAATGTTTTGATTATATGCCCGGCTTTTCACAGTTTTATTTTACCATTTCTATCATGTTACATTTTAGCCACTACCGGGAGCCACGTCAGTAATTCCCACATACATTTATTATGGTTTGAACTTGAATATGACAACTTTCAGGACGAATCAAACCACTGTATTTTTTATTCATCAATATATGTTGTGCGTAAAGGCTCTCCAAACCATTTTTCATTATTCATACTTACTTTCCTAACCCTAAAATGTGAATATGCCTAAATAATCTACAAGGTCAAAGTATTTTGAAATCTACCAGTTGGTGCTAAAACGGAGACGAATATGCATAGATGGCTTTCCTTCATTGATCCCTATTATCTGACCCCGTTCTCTGAATGTCTTCTATTGAGTCTGTCAACAAAATTCAAATTAAAGGTACACCCTATTTAAAGGGATGGCTTAAGATAAATGTACTGAAAAACCCATTGAAGGAAAACTCCAAGAGAAAATCTGTTGACCAGCAAGTAGGAGAGTTTTCAGCGGTTTAATTGAATTTATTCAGAGCGCCCAAGCGAGCACACCTGCAGAGTGCGTTATGTGACTGAAAAAGGACAGTCTGAATACCAAATACTGAAAATGCATAGGAAAGGCATAAATTCCTAAATCAGGATCGGGCCCTAAGTGAATACTCGATTTTTACTGTATTTTCTGTCATTGGCTTACTGTCTAATTTGTTAAAATGTGTTTCCCCCCGGTCTCGAACCGGGGACCTTTCGCGTGTTAGGCGAACGTGATAACCACTACACTACGGAAACCTAATTAGTCGAATACTCAGGGTGTGAGTTTTCCTGGGTGCGACATTTAGTGCTCTCAGAACCTAATGAAGTCAGAAATTACTTAGTCCATTAATTAAGCAATAAGGCTTGAGAACCCGGGAATTATCGTGTGAATAACTCCTGAATAAGGGCTGTTCTTAGGCCTGAGGGGAAGCCAAGGGCCGGGGAAACAGCTCTTAGGACATTGTTATTCTAGATCATTCCCGGGTTTGAGGGCCTTATTGCTTTTAGAAAATGGTTGCCAACATATTTTTAAAAAGATTAACGACATGTTTTCATAAAAACGTTATTGAGTAAATTAATTTAATTTCATCCTTCCACCATACAATATAGTCCGGGCAAACGGCAGTTGTTAGTTCTGAGATTTTGAAGTTGTTAGCCAAATGAGCTTATAGTTCGTTCTAACCATTGTATTTTCAATGGTTGCTATGCTAAACAAATCATTACCATTTACAGTGCATTCGGAAAGTATTCAGACCCCTTTGTCCACATTTTGTTACGTTACAGCCTTATTAAATAGTTTTTTTCCCTCATCAATCTACACACAATATCCCATAATGACAAATCCAAAACAGGTTTTTAGAATTTTTTGCTAATTCATTCAAAATAAAAAACTGAAAAATCATATTTACATAAGTATTCAGACCCTTTACTCAGTACTTTGTTGAAGCACCTTTGGCAGCGATTACAGCCTCGATTCTTCTTGGGTATGATGCTACAAGCTTGGCATACCTGTATTTGGGGAGTTTCTCCCATTCCTCTCTGCAGATTATCTCAAACTCTGTCAGATTGGATGGGGAGCGTTGCTGCACAGCTATTTTCAGGTCTCTCCAGAGATGTTCGATCGGGATCAAATCCGGGCTCTGGCTGGGCCACTGAAGGACATTCAGAGACTTGTCCCGAAGACACTCCTGAGTTGTCTTGGCTGTGTGCTTAGGGACGTTGTCCTGTTGGAAGGTGAACCTTTGCCCCAGTCTGAGGTCCTGAGCGCTCTGGAGAAGGTTTTCATCAAGGATTTCTCTGTACTTTGCTCCGTTCATCTTTCCCACGATCCTGACTAGTCTCTCAGTCCCTGCCGCTGAAAAACATCCCCACAGCATGATGCTGCCACCACCATGATTCACCATAGGGGTGGTGCCAGGTTTCCTACAGACCTGACACTTGGCATTCAGGCCAAAGAGTTTAATCTTGTTTTCATCAGACAAGAGAATCTTGTTTGTCATGGTCTGAGAGTCCTTTAGGTGCCTTTTGGCAAACTCCAAGCGGGCTGTCATGTGCCTTTTACTGAGGAGTGGCTTCCGTCTGGCCACTCTACCATAAAGTCCTGATTGGTGGCGTGCTGCAGAGATGGTTGTCCTTCTGGAAGGTTCTCCCATTTCCACAGAGAAACTCTGGAGATCTGTCAGAGTGACCATCGGGTTCTTGGTCACCTTCCTGACCAAGGCCCTTCTCCACCGATTGCTCAGTTTGGCTGGGCGGCCAGCTCTAGGAAGAGTCTTGGTGGTTCCAAACTTCTTCCATTTCAGAATGATGGAAGCCACTGTGTTCTTGGGGACCTTCAATGCTGCAGATATTTTTTGGTACCCTTCCCCAGATCTGTGCCTTGACACAATCCTGTCTCGGAACTCTACGGACAATTCCTTCGACCTCATGGCTTGGTTTATGCTCTGACATGCACTGTCAACTGTGGGACCTATATAGACAGACAGGTGTGTGCCTTTCCAAATCATGTCCAATCAATTTAATTTACCACAGGTGGACTCCAATCAAGTTGTAGAAACATCTCAAGGATGAGCAATGGAAAAATGATGCTCCTGAGCTCCACTTCGAGCCTCATAGCAAAGGGTCTGAATACTTATGTAAATAAGGTATTTCTGTTTTGTGTTTTTATAAATACATTTTTTTTTTTATTAAATGATTGCGTTGTCATTATAGCGTATCGTGTGTAGATTTTTTTATTTTTATTTAATCCATTTTAGAATAAGGCTGTAACGTAACAAAATGTGGAAAAAAGGAAGGGGTCTGAATACTTTGCGAATGCACTGTAGCTATGCAGGCTAGCTCCTTCTCCTTTGCTAGCCAGCCAACTAAATCTAAACACACAATCACATTTAGCAGCTGAAATGACAGAAAACGATGTGTACTTTCATTGGTTTTACCTTGGATTCTATTGCCATTTCTTTGGATATATCCATTATAATGACCTTGATAGATGAATTTGCCTGGCTCAGAGAAGCTGTCAGTCTCGTCACGTTCATACGCATTGCAGGGTGGAGATCACCAAAAATCAGCAACATTTTTCCACAGGTCAGAGAGGCAGACAGCAAGGTTTAGACCAGGACTGCCCAACCCTGTTCCTGGAGAGCTACCGTCCTGTAGGTTTTTGCTCCAACCCTAATCTAGCACACCTGATTCTAATAATTAGCAGGTTGATAAGATGAATCAGGTTAGTAACACCTGGGGTTGGAGCGAAAACCTACAGGAGGGTAGCTCTCCAGGAACAGGGTTTGACAACCCTGGTTTAGACAAACCCCAACTGTTGCAAACCATATGCTAGCCTAGTAGCATTGGGAAATATTGTCTAGACCAGTGGTATTTAAAGTCAGCGGGAACTACAGTGGGGTTATATATATTTATTTTTTAGGATAAAAAAATTATGAGTACAGATTATTGTATGAGACAATATAGAAATGTTTGAGAAAGAATTAGAAAAAAATAATTGTATTGAGTAATTAAATGTTATTTGTTGATTTTACCGATTTTAAAGTTGTATTTGGGGTGGGATCACGAGAAAAAAAGTCTACCAATTCTGGAGGAAAAAATGGGGTCCCTGCTGAAAAGGTTGGAATACCATTGGCCTAGACGCTTTTTTCCAGGGGAGATTAAGTTAATAAATTGACTGGCTGGGCTGTGGGACAGTGGATGCGCATTTATACATCTAATGGCACCGTTAACAGGCACTACCCGGAGAATGCGGGGATTGTGGTGCTTTAACTCCCTGCTATCAACCAATTAGCAGCCAGGATCCAAACTACCGGTTTTATAACATTGCATTGCCTCTGGTTCTTGAAAGAAATGTCCAAGACGTGTCTATTTATGTATGCTGTAGGCCTATCTATTTGTTTAGTTTTTTTTCAGTTATCAACATACCTGTTTCAATAAAACATGTTTCCGCCCGGTTTCGAACCGGGGACCTTTCGCGTGTGAGGCGAACGTGATAACCACTACACTACGGAAACAGACAGAAAAGGATCGAAGTCATGGAAATCATTAGGAATGCCTACAAGTCTACCACCCATAATATTCCAACTGGAGTACCATAGTAAGAGTAATAACATCCATAAAAACTAGCGGTCGAACAGGGAAATGGTTCCAATTGTTTTTCCACCATTCATTTTCCCCATAGGTGATTTTAGAAACACTTAAAATAAGGGCTGTGTTTCTTGTAGGCTTACCCTGGCATGGTAACCGTGTAAATCTCTCTAGGACAAAGTTACTTTTATAAATATATTCGCCTGTATTTACCCCCCCAAAATGAAACGCTAATTAGCTGCTAATGTGGCTATCATAAAGAACTACAATTGCCATGATGATCTGGACAAGACTGCCGAATTGAGGCAAAGGTAAGAATCTCTGGATTAACTATCTAATGTTAGCTAAATGAAGTAATGACTCAATTGACTACATTTCTTTAAATTGACAATTCTGTGAACTGTCTTGTACAAGTTTTAAATTGACACAATACCTGTTAGCAAATGTGTCAGCTAGATATGAAGTGCAGGAGCTTGCAGGGATTTGTAGTTTTGCATGATGTCTACTTTGATGCTCATTAGCATTTTCGAATCTGAGCATGAGAATAGCCTGCTATTCACCCACTATTCATTTGACGTGGAGCTCAAATAAATGAAGTTGTGGCAGAGGTTTGTCTACAGATTCGCTGTATTCTGACCTTGACTTAATTCCGTCATAATTCCAACACCTTTACGCGTAAGGAAACCATCCATAAGGTTGAGCGAACATGCCGGTTCCAAGTGGAAAAAGCATCTACTTTCTTTTATCCAATAGAAATAACAGCATTCTCCATGCACTGTAATTTATAAATTGATAAGAGCTATTGATAAGAGCTAGATAAATGAGTTATCCGTTTGGAGAAGGGGATTGCAAATACACATAGCAATTGTTTTAGATAGTTTTTCCTTATGATCCCTGGTGACGAATGTGAAACCAGCCATATGGAAGCAAACTGAAATTCATATCAACATGACATGTATTGCGGCCCCTTTTCCACAGTTAAATTGGATATAAATAGCTGTGCAGGCGGCTCCCACCCGGTTACATAACCCTGCACCTTAGAGGCTGCTGCCCTATACACATAGATTTGAAATCACTGGCCACTTTAATAATGGAACACTAGTCACTTTAATAATGTTTACATATTTTTGCTTTACTCATCTCATATGTATATACTGTATTCTATTCTACTGTATTTTAGTCTATGCCACCTCCGACAATGCTCGTCCTAATATTTACATTTTTACATTTACATTTTAGTCATTTAGCAGACACTCTTATCCAGAACAACATACACTTAGTGAGTGCATACATTTTTTTTTCATACTGATTTTGATTTGATTTGATTTATTTATATATTTCTTAATTCCATTCTTTTACTTTTATATTGTTGTGAATTGTTAGATATCACTGCACTGTTAGAGCTAGAAACACAAGCATTTCGCTACACCCGCAATAACATCTGCTAAACATGTGTATGTGACCAATACCATTTGATATGATTTGATTAGCTGGTTAGAAAGGAATTTTAATTGTGTGCCATCATAATTTGCATAGATGAAATTTGGAGACCCAATCTATAGGCTTCTGTAGGGCTGAACCTGCCGAGTTGATGTATGCGCTTTAAAATGTTTTGATTATATGCCCGGCTTTTCACCGTTTTATTTTACCATTTCTATCATGTTACATTTTAGCCACTACCGGGAGCCACGTCAGTAATTCCCACATACATTTATTATGGTTTGAACTTGAATATGACAACTTTCAGGACGAATCAAACCACTGTATTTTTTATTCATCAATATATGTTGTGCGTAAAGGCTCTCCAAACCATTTTTCATTATTCATACTTACTTTCCTAACCCTAAAATGTGAATATGCCTAAATAATCTACAAGGTCAAAGTATTTTGAAATCTACCAGTTGGTGCTAAAACGGAGACGAATATGCATAGATGGCTTTCCTTCATTGATCCCTATTATCTGACCCCGTTCTCTGAATGTCTTCTATTGAGTATGTCAACAAAATTCAAATTAAAGTTACACCCTATTGAAAGGGATGGCTTAAGATAAATGTACTGAAAAACCCATTGAAGGAAAACTCCAAGAGAAAATCTGTTGACCAGCAAGTAGGAGAGTTTTCAGCGGTTTAATTGAGTTTATTCAGAGCGCCCAAGCGAGCACACCTGCAGAGTGCGTTATGTGACTGAAAAAGGACAGTCTGAATACCAAATAGGCCTACTGAAAATGCAAAGGAAAGGCACAAATTCCTAAATCAGGATCGGGCCCTAAGTGAATACTCGATTTTTACTGTATTTTCTGTCATTGGCTTACTGTCTAATTTGTTAAAATGTGTTTTTTTGTTAAAAAAGTTTTCCTTCAAGGGCGGCAGGTAGCGTAGTGGGTAAGAGCGTTGTGCCAGTAACCGAAAGGTCGCTGGTTCTAATCCCCGAGCCTCCTAGGTGAAAAATCTGTCGATGTGCCCTTAAGCAAGGCACTTAACCCTAATTGCTCCTGTAAGTCGCTCTGGATAAGAGCGTCTGCTAAATGACTAAAATGTAATGTAAATGTTTCCGCCTGGTCTCGAACCGGGGACCTTTCGCGTGTTAGGCGAACGTGATAACCACTACACTACGGAAACCTAATTAGTCAAATACTCAGGGTGTGAGTTTTCCTGGGTGCGACATTTAGTGCTCTCAGAACCTAATGAAGTCAGAAATTACTTAGTCCATTAATTAAGCAATAAGGCTTGAGAACCCGGGAATTATCGTGTGAATAACTCCTGAATAAGGGCTGTTCTTAGGCCTGAGGGGAAGCCAAGGGCCGGGGAAACAGCTCTTAGGACATTGTTATTCTAGATCATTCCCGGGTTTGAGGGCCTTATTGCTTTTAGAAAATGGTTGCCAACATATTTTTAAAAAGATTAACGACATGTTTTCATAAAAACGTTATTGAGTAAATTAATTTAATTTCATCCTTCCACCATACAATATAGTCCGGGCAAACGGCAGTTGTTAGTTCTGAGATTTTGAAGTTGTTAGCCAAATGGGCTTATAGTTCGTTCTAACCATTGTATTTTCAATGGTTGCTATGCTAAACAAATCATTACCATTTACAGTGCATTCGGAAAGTATTCAGACCCCTTTGTCCACATTTTGTTACGTTACAGCCTTATTAAATAGTTTTTTTCCCTCATCAATCTACACACAATATCCCATAATGACAAATCCAAAACAGGTTTTTAGAATTTTTTGCTAATTCATTCAAAATAAAAAACTGAAAAATCATATTTACATAAGTATTCAGACCCTTTACTCAGTACTTTGTTGAAGCACCTTTGGCAGCGATTACAGCCTCGATTCTTCTTGGGTATGATGCTACAAGCTTGGCATACCTGTATTTGGGGAGTTTCTCCCATTCCTCTCTGCAGATTATCTCAAACTCTGTCAGATTGGATGGGGAGCGTTGCTGCACAGCTATTTTCAGGTCTCTCCAGAGATGTTCGATCGGGATCAAATCCGGGCTCTGGCTGGGCCACTGAAGGACATTCAGAGACTTGTCCCGAAGACACTCCTGAGTTGTCTTGGCTGTGTGCTTAGGGACGTTGTCCTGTTGGAAGGTGAACCTTTGCCCCAGTCTGAGGTCCTGAGCGCTCTGGAGAAGGTTTTCATCAAGGATTTCTCTGTACTTTGCTCCGTTCATCTTTCCCACGATCCTGACTAGTCTCTCAGTCCCTGCCGCTGAAAAACATCCCCACAGCATGATGCTGCCACCACCATGATTCACCATAGGGGTGGTGCCAGGTTTCCTACAGACCTGACACTTGGCATTCAGGCCAAAGAGTTTAATCTTGGTTTCATCAGACAAGAGAATCTTGTTTGTCATGGTCTGAGAGTCCTTTAGGTGCCTTTTGGCAAACTCCAAGCGGGCTGTCATGTGCCTTTTACTGAGGAGTGGCTTCCGTCTGGCCACTCTACCATAAAGTCCTGATTGGTGGCGTGCTGCAGAGATGGTTGTCCTTCTGGAAGGTTCTCCCATTTCCACAGAGAAACTCTGGAGATCTGTCAGAGTGACCATCGGGTTCTTGGTCACCTTCCTGACCAAGGCCCTTCTCCACCGATTGCTCAGTTTGGCTGGGCGGCCAGCTCTAGGAAGAGTCTTGGTGGTTCCAAACTTCTTCCATTTCAGAATGATGGAAGCCACTGTGTTCTTGGGGACCTTCAATGCTGCAGATATTTTTTGGTACCCTTTCCCAGATCTGTGCCTTGACACAATCCTGTCTCGGAACTCTACGGACAATTCCTTCGACCTCATGGCTTGGTTTATGCTCTGACATGCACTGTCAACTGTGGGACCTATATAGACAGACAGGTGTGTGCCTTTCCAAATCATGTCCAATCAATTTAATTTACCACAGGTGGACTCCAATCAAGTTGTAGAAACATCTCAAGGATGAGCAATGGAAAAATGATGCTCCTGAGCTCCACTTCGAGCCTCATAGCAAAGGGTCTGAATACTTATGTAAATAAGGTATTTCTGTTTAGTGTTTTTATAAAAAAAAATTATTTTTTATTAAATGATTGCGTTGTCATTATAGCGTATCGTGTGTAGATTTTTTATTTTTATTTAATCCATTTTAGAATAAGGCTGTAACGTAACAAAATGTGGAAAAAAGGAAGGGGTCTGAATACTTTGCGAATGCACTGTAGCTATGCAGGCTAGCTCCTTCTCCTTTGCTAGCCAGCCAACTAAATCTAAACACACAATCACATTTAGCAGCTGAAATGACAGAAAACGATGTGTACTTTCATTGGTTTTACCTTGGATTCTATTGCCATTTCTTTGGATATATCCATTATAATGACCTTGATAGATGAATTTGCCTGGCTCAGAGAAGCTGTCAGTCTCGTCACGTTCATACACATTGCAGGGTGGAGATCACCAAAAATCAGCAACATTTTTCCACAGGTCAGAGAGGCAGACAGCAAGGTTTAGACCAGGACTGCCCAACCCTGTTCCTGGAGAGCTACCGTCCTGTAGGTTTTTGCTCCAACCCTAATCTAGCACACCTGATTCTAATAATTAGCAGGTTGATAAGATGAATCAGGTTAGTAACACCTGGGGTTGGAGCGAAAACCTACAGGAGGGTAGCTCTCCAGGAACAGGGTTTGACAACCCTGGTTTAGACAAACCCCAACTGTTGCAAACCATATGCTAGCCTAGTAGCATTGGGAAATATTGTCTAGACCAGTGGTATTTAAAGTCAGCAGGAACTACAGTGGGGTTATATATATTTATTTTTTAGGATAAAAACATTATGAGTACAGATTATTGTATGAGACAATATAGAAATGTTTGAGAAAGAATTAGAAAAAAATAATTGTATTGAGTAATTAAATGTTATTTGTTGATTTTACCGATTTTAAAGTTGTATTTGGGGTGGGATCACGAGAAAAAAAGTCTACCAATTCTGGAGGAAAAAATGGGGTCCCTGCTGAAAAGGTTTGAATACCATTGGCCTAGACGCTTTTTTCCAGGGGAGATTAAGTTAATAAATTGACTGGCTGGGCTGTGGGACAGTGGATGCGCATTTATACATCTAATGGCACCGTTAACAGGCCCTACCCGGAGAATGCGGGGATTGTGGTGCTTTAACTCCCTGCTATCAACCAATTAGCAGCCAGGATCCAAACTACCGGTTTTATAACATTGCATTGCCTCTGGTTATTGAAAGAAATGTCCAAGACGTGTCTATTTATGTATGCTGTAGGCCTATCTATTTGTTTAGTTTTTTTTCAGTTATCAACATACCTGTTTCAATAAAACATGTTTCCGCCCGGTTTCGAACCGGGGACCTTTCGCGTGTGAGGCGAACGTGATAACCACTACACTACGGAAACAGACAGAAAAGGATCGAAGTCATGGAAATCATTAGGAATGCCTACAAGTCTACCACCCATAATATTCCAACTGGAGTACCATAGTAATAACATCCATAAAAACTAGCGGTCGAACAGGGAAATGGTTCCAATTGTTTTTCCACCATTCATTTTCCCCATAGGTGATTTTAGAAACACTTAAAATAAGGGCTGTGTTTCTTGTAGGCTTACCCTGGCATGGTAACCGTGTAAATCTCTCTAGGACAAAGTTACTTTTATAAATATATTCGCCTGTATTTACCCCCCCAAAATGAAACGCTAATTAGCTGCTAATGTGGCTATCATAAAGAACTACAATTGCCATGATGATCTGGACAAGACTGCCGAATTGAGGCAAAGGTAAGAATCTCTGGATTAACTATCTAATGTTAGCTAAATGAAGTAATGACTCAATTGGCTACATTTCTTTAAATTGACAATTCTGTGAACTGTCTTGTACAAGTTTTAAATTGACACAATACCTGTTAGCAAATGTGTCAGCTAGATATGAAGTGCAGGAGCTTGCAGGGATTTGTAGTTTTGCATGATGTCTACTTTGATGCTCATTAGCATTTTCGAATCTGAGCATGAGAATAGCCTGCTATTCACCCACTATTCATTTGACGTGGAGCTCAAATAAATGAAGTTGTGGCAGAGGTTTGTCTACAGATTCGCTGTATTCTGACCTTGACTTAATTCCGTCATAATTCCAACACCTTTACGCGTAAGGAAACCATCCATAAGGTTGAGCGAACATGCCGGTTCCAAGTGGAAAAAGCATCTACTTTCTTTTATCCAATAGAAATAACAGCATTCTCCATGCACTGTAATTTATAAATTGATAAGAGCTATTGATAAGAGCTAGATAAATGAGTTATCCGTTTGGAGAAGGGGATTGCAAATACACATAGCAATTGTTTTAGATAGTTTTTCCTTATGATCCCTGGTGACGAATGTGAAACCAGCCATATGGAAGCAAACTGAAATTCATATCAACATGACATGTATTGCGGCCCCTTTTCCACAGTTAAATTGGATATAAATAGCTGTGCAGGCGGCTCCCACCCGGTTACATAACCCTGCACCTTAGAGGCTGCTGCCCTATACACATAGATTTGAAATCACTGGCCACTTTAATAATGGAACACTAGTCACTTTAATAATGTTTACATATTTTTGCTTTACTCATCTCATATGTATATACTGTATTCTATTCTACTGTATTTTAGTCTATGCCACCTCCGACAATGCTCGTCCTAATATTTACATTTTTACATTTACATTTTAGTCATTTAGCAGACACTCTTATCCAGAACAACATACACTTAGTGAGTGCATACATTTTTTTTTCATACTGATTTTGATTTGATTTGATTTATTTATATATTTCTTAATTCCATTCTTTTACTTTTATATTGTTGTGAATTGTTAGATATCACTGCACTGTTAGAGCTAGAAACACAAGCATTTCGCTACACCCGCAATAACATCTGCTAAACATGTGTATGTGACCAATACCATTTGATATGATTTGATTAGCTGGTTAGAAAGGAATTTTAATTGTGTGCCATCATAATTTGCATAGATGAAATTTGGAGACCCAATCTATAGGCTTCTGTAGGGCTGAACCTGCCGAGTTGATGTATGCACTTTAAAATGTTTTGATTATATGCCCGGCTTTTCACAGTTTTATTTTACCATTTCTATCATGTTACATTTTAGCCACTACCGGGAGCCACGTCAGTAATTCCCACATACATTTATTATGGTTTGAACTTGAATATGACAACTTTCAGGACGAATCAAACCACTGTATTTTTTATTCATCAATATATGTTGTGCGTAAAGGCTCTCCAAACCATTTTTCATTATTCATACTTACTTTCCTAACCCTAAAATGTGAATATGCCTAAATAATCTACAAGGTCAAAGTATTTTGAAATCTACCAGTTGGTGCTAAAACGGAGACGAATATGCATATATGGCTTTCCTTCATTGATCCCTATTATCTGACCCCGTTCTCTGAATGTCTTCTATTGAGTATGTCAACAAAATTCAAATTAAAGTTACACCCTATTGAAAGGGATGGCTTAAGATAAATGTACTGAAAAACCCATTGAAGGAAAACTCCAAGAGAAAATCTGTTGACCAGCAAGTAGGAGAGTTTTCAGCGGTTTAATTGAGTTTATTCAGAGCGCCCAAGCGAGCACACCTGCAGAGTGCGTTATGTGACTGAAAAAGGACAGTCTGAATACCAAATACTGAAAATGCAAAGGAAAGGCACAAATTCCTAAATCAGGATCGGGCCCTAAGTGAATACTCGATTTTTACTGTATTTTCTGTCATTGGCTTACTGTCTAATTTGTTAAAATGTGTTTACGCCCGGTCTCGAACCGGGGACCTTTCGCGTGTTAGGCGAACGTGATAACCACTACACTACGGAAACCTAATTAGTCGAATACTCAGGGTGTGAGTTTTCCTGGGTGCGACATTTAGTGCTCTCAGAACCTAATGAAGTCAGAAATTACTTAGTCCATTAATTAAGCAATAAGGCTTGAGAACCCGGGAATTATCGTGTGAATAACTCCTGAATAAGGGCTGTTCTTAGGCCTGAGGGGAAGCCAAGGGCCGGGGAAACAGCTCTTAGGACATTGTTATTCTAGATCATTCCCGGGTTCGAGGGCCTTATTGCTTTTAGAAAATGGTTGCCAACATATTTTTAAAAAGATTAACGACATGTTTTCATAAAAACGTTATTGAGTAAATTAATTTAATTTCATCCTTCCACCATACAATATAGTCCGGGCAAACGGCAGTTGTTAGTTCTGAGATTTTGAAGTTGTTAGCCAAATGGGCTTATAGTTCGTTCTAACCATTGTATTTTCAATGGTTGCTATGCTAAACAAATCATTACCATTTACAGTGCATTCGGAAAGTATTCAGACCCCTTTGTCCACATTTTGTTACGTTACAGCCTTATTAAATAGTTTTTTTCCCTCATCAATCTACACACAATATCCCATAATGACAAATCCAAAACAGGTTTTTAGAATTTTTTGCTAATTCATTCAAAATAAAAAACTGAAAAATCATATTTACATAAGTATTCAGACCCTTTACTCAGTACTTTGTTGAAGCACCTTTGGCAGCGATTACAGCCTCGATTCTTCTTGGGTATGATGCTACAAGCTTGGCATACCTGTATTTGGGGAGTTTCTCCCATTCCTCTCTGCAGATTATCTCAAACTCTGTCAGATTGGATGGGGAGCGTTGCTGCACAGCTATTTTCAGGTCTCTCCAGAGATGTTCGATCGGGATCAAATCCGGGCTCTGGCTGGGCCACTGAAGGACATTCAGAGACTTGTCCCGAAGACACTCCTGAGTTGTCTTGGCTGTGTGCTTAGGGACGTTGTCCTGTTGGAAGGTGAACCTTTGCCCCAGTCTGAGGTCCTGAGCGCTCTGGAGAAGGTTTTCATCAAGGATTTCTCTGTACTTTGCTCCGTTCATCTTTCCCACGATCCTGACTAGTCTCTCAGTCCCTGCCGCTGAAAAACATCCCCACAGCATGATGCTGCCACCACCATGATTCACCATAGGGGTGGTGCCAGGTTTCCTACAGACCTGACACTTGGCATTCAGGCCAAAGAGTTTAATCTTGGTTTCATCAGACAAGAGAATCTTGTTTGTCATGGTCTGAGAGTCCTTTAGGTGCCTTTTGGCAAACTCCAAGCGGGCTGTCATGTGCCTTTTACTGA
Source organism: Coregonus lavaretus (assembly GCF_964263955.1). Taxonomy (NCBI): domain Eukaryota; kingdom Metazoa; phylum Chordata; class Actinopteri; order Salmoniformes; family Salmonidae; genus Coregonus; species Coregonus lavaretus. Next base: position 35,720,112 of record NC_140010.1, on the reverse strand, counting down.
GGAGTGGCTTCCGTCTGGCCACTCTACCATAAAGTCCTGATTGGTGGCGTGCTGCAGAGATGGTTGTCCTTCTGGAAGGTTCTCCCATTTCCACAGAGAAACTCTGGAGATCTGTCAGAGTGACCATCGGGTTCTTGGTCACCTTCCTGACCAAGGCCCTTCTCCACCGATTGCTCAGTTTGGCTGGGCGGCCAGCTCTAGGAAGAGTCTTGGTGGTTCCAAACTTCTTCCATTTCAGAATGATGGAAGCCACTGTGTTCTTGGGGACCTTCAATGCTGCAGATATTTTTTGGTACCCTTCCCCAGATCTGTGCCTTGACACAATCCTGTCTCGGAACTCTACGGACAATTCCTTCGACCTCATGGCTTGGTTTATGCTCTGACATGCACTGTCAACTGTGGGACCTATATAGACAGACAGGTGTGTGCCTTTCCAAATCATGTCCAATCAATTTAATTTACCACAGGTGGACTCCAATCAAGTTGTAGAAACATCTCAAGGATGAGCAATGGAAAAATGATGCTCCTGAGCTCCACTTCGAGCCTCATAGCAAAGGGTCTGAATACTTATGTAAATAAGGTATTTCTGTTTTGTGTTTTTATAAATACATTTTTTTTTTTATTAAATGATTGCGTTGTCATTATAGCGTATCGTGTGTAGATTTTTTATTTTTATTTAATCCATTTTAGAATAAGGCTGTAACGTAACAAAATGTGGAAAAAAGGAAGGGGTCTGAATACTTTGCGAATGCACTGTAGCTATGCAGGCTAGCTCCTTCTCCTTTGCTAGCCAGCCAACTAAATCTAAACACACAATCACATTTAGCAGCTGAAATGACAGAAAACGATGTGTACTTTCATTGGTTTTACCTTGGATTCTATTGCCATTTCTTTGGATATATCCATTATAATGACCTTGATAGATGAATTTGCCTGGCTCAGAGAAGCTGTCAGTCTCGTCACGTTCATACGCATTGCAGGGTGGAGATCACCAAAAATCAGCAACATTTTTCCACAGGTCAGAGAGGCAGACAGCAAGGTTTAGACCAGGACTGCCCAACCCTGTTCCTGGAGAGCTACCGTCCTGTAGGTTTTTGCTCCAACCCTAATCTAGCACACCTGATTCTAATAATTAGCAGGTTGATAAGATGAATCAGGTTAGTAACACCTGGGGTTGGAGCGAAAACCTACAGGAGGGTAGCTCTCCAGGAACAGGGTTTGACAACCCTGGTTTAGACAAACCCCAACTGTTGCAAACCATATGCTAGCCTAGTAGCATTGGGAAATATTGTCTAGACCAGTGGTATTTAAAGTCAGCGGGAACTACAGTGGGGTTATATATATTTATTTTTTAGGATAAAAAAATTATGAGTACAGATTATTGTATGAGACAATATAGAAATGTTTGAGAAAGAATTAGAAAAAAATAATTGTATTGAGTAATTAAATGTTATTTGTTGATTTTACCGATTTTAAAGTTGTATTTGGGGTGGGATCACGAGAAAAAAAGTCTACCAATTCTGGAGGAAAAAATGGGGTCCCTGCTGAAAAGGTTTGAATACCATTGGCCTAGACGCTTTTTTCCAGGGGAGATTAAGTTAATAAATTGACTGGCTGGGCTGTGGGACAGTGGATGCGCATTTATACATCTAATGGCACCGTTAACAGGCCCTACCCGGAGAATGCGGGGATTGTGGTGCTTTAACTCCCTGCTATCAACCAATTAGCAGCCAGGATCCAAACTACCGGTTTTATAACATTGCATTGCCTCTGGTTATTGAAAGAAATGTCCAAGACGTGTCTATTTATGTATGCTGTAGGCCTATCTATTTGTTTAGTTTTTTTTCAGTTATCAACATACCTGTTTCAATAAAACATGTTTCCGCCCGGGGACCTTTCGCGTGTGAGGCAAACGTGATAACCACTACACTACGGAAACAGACAGAAAAGGATCGAAGTCATGGAAATCATTAGGAATGCCTACAAGTCTACCACCCATAATATTCCAACTGGAGTACCATAGTAAGAGTAATAACATCCATAAAAACTAGCGGTCGAACAGGGAAATGGTTCCAATTGTTTTTCCACCATTCATTTTCCCCATAGGTGATTTTAGAAACACTTAAAATAAGGGCTGTGTTTCTTGTAGGCTTACCCTGGCATGGTAACCGTGTAAATCTCTCTAGGACAAAGTTACTTTTATAAATATATTCGCCTGTATTTACCCCCCCAAAATGAAACGCTAATTAGCTGCTAATGTGGCTATCATAAAGAACTACAATTGCCATGATGATCTGGACAAGACTGCCGAATTGAGGCAAAGGTAAGAATCTCTGGATTAACTATCTAATGTTAGCTAAATGAAGTAATGACTCAATTGGCTACATTTCTTTAAATTGACAATTCTGTGAACTGTCTTGTACAAGTTTTAAATTGACACAATACCTGTTAGCAAATGTGTCAGCTAGATATGAAGTGCAGGAGCTTGCAGGGATTTGTAGTTTTGCATGATGTCTACTTTGATGCTCATTAGCATTTTCGAATCTGAGCATGAGAATAGCCTGCTATTCACCCACTATTCATTTGACGTGGAGCTCAAATAAATGAAGTTGTGGTGGAGGTTTGTCTACAGATTCGCTGTATTCTGACCTTGACTTAATTCCGTCATAATTCCAACACCTTTACGCGTAAGGAAACCATCAATAAGGTTGAGCGAACCTGCCGGTTCCAAGTGGAAAAAGCATCTACTTTCTTTTATCCAATAGAAATAACAGCATTCTCCATGCACTGTAATTTATAAATTGATAAGAGCTATTGATAAGAGCTAGATAAATGAGTTATCCGTTTGGAGAAGGGGATTGCAAATACACATAGCAATTGTTTTAGATAGTTGTTCCTTATGATCCCTGGTGACGAATGTGAAACCAGCCATATGGAAGCAAACTGAAATTCATATCAACATGACATGTATTGCGGCCCCTTTTCCACAGTTAAATTGGATATAACTAGCTGTGCAGGCGGCTCCCACCCGGTTACATAACCCTGCACCTTAGAGGATGCTGCCCTATACACATAGATTTGAAATCACTGGCCACTTTAATAATGGGACACTAGTCACTTTAATAATGTTTACATCTTTTTGCTTTACTCATCTCATATGTATATACTGTATTCTATTCTACTGTATTTTAGTCTATGCCACCTCCGACAATGCTCGTCCGAATATTTACATTTTTACATTTACATTTTAGTCATTTAGCAGACACTCTTATCCAGAGCAACATACACTTAGTGAGTGCATACATTTTTTTTTTCATACTGATTTTGATTTGATTTGATTTATTTATATATTTCTTAATTCCATTCTTTTACTTTTATATTGTTGTGAATTGTTAGATATCACTGCACTGTTAGAGCTAGAAACACAAGCATTTCGCTACACCCGCAATAACATCTGCTAAACATGTGTATGTGACCAATACCATTTGATATGATTTGATTAGCTGGTTAGAAAGGAATTTTAATTGTGTGCCATCATAATTTGCATAGATGAAATTTGGAGACCCAATCTATAGGCTTCTGTAGGGCTGAACCTGCCGAGTTGATGTATGCGCTTTAAAATGTTTTGATTATATGCCCGGCTTTTCACAGTTTTATTTTACAATTTCTATCATGTTACATTTTAGCCACTACCGGGAGCCACGTCAGTAATTCCCACATACATTTATTATGGTTTGAACTTGAATATGACAACTTTCAGGACGAATCAAACCACTGTATTTTTTATTCATCAATATATGTTGTGCGTAAAGGCTCTCCAAACCATTTTTCATTATTCATACTTACTTTCCTAACCCTAAAATGTGAATATGCCTAAATAATCTACAAGGTCAAAGTATTTTGAAATCTACCAGTTGGTGCTAAAACGGAGACGAATATGCATAGATGGCTTTCCTTCATTGATCCCTATTATCTGACCCCGTTCTCTGAATGTCTTCTATTGAGTATGTCAACAAAATTCAAATTAAAGTTACACCCTATTTAAAGGGATGGCTTAAGATAAATGTACTGAAAAACCCATTGAAGGAAAACTCCAAGAGAAAATCTGTTGACCAGCAAGTAGGAGAGTTTTCAGCGGTTTAATTGAGTTTATTCAGAGCGCCCAAGCGAGCACACCTGCAGAGTGCGTTATGTGACTGAAAAAGGACAGTCTGAATACCAAATACTGAAAATGCAAAGGAAAGGCACAAATTCCTAAATCAGGATCGGGCCCTAAGTGAATACTCGATTTTTACTGTATTTTCTGTCATTGGCTTACTGTCTAATTTGTTAAAATGTGTTTCCGCCCGGTCTCGAACCGGGGACCTTTCGCGTGTTAGGCGAACGTGATAACCACTACACTACGGAAACCTAATTAGTCGAATACTCAGGGTGTGAGTTTTCCTGGGTGCGACATTTAGTGCTCTCAGAACCTAATGAAGTCAGAAATTACTTAGTCCATTAATTAAGCAATAAGGCTTGAGAACCCGGGAATTATCGTGTGAATAACTCCTGAATAAGGGCTGTTCTTAGGCCTGAGGGGAAGCCAAGGGCCGGGGAAACAGCTCTTAGGACATTGTTATTCTAGATCATTCCCGGGTTCGAGGGCCTTATTGCTTTTAGAAAATGGTTGCCAACATATTTTTAAAAAGATTAACGACATGTTTTCATAAAAACGTTATTGAGTAAATTAATTTAATTTCATCCTTCCACCATACAATATAGTCCGGGCAAACGGCAGTTGTTAGTTCTGAGATTTTGAAGTTGTTAGCCAAATGGGCTTATAGTTCGTTCTAACCATTGTATTTTCAATGGTTGCTATGCTAAACAAATCATTACCATTTACAGTGCATTCGGAAAGTATTCAGACCCCTTTGTCCACATTTTGTTACGTTACAGCCTTATTAAATAGTTTTTTTCCCTCATCAATCTACACACAATATCCCATAATGACAAATCCAAAACAGGTTTTTAGAATTTTTTGCTAATTCATTCAAAATAAAAAACTGAAAAATCATATTTACATAAGTATTCAGACCCTTTACTCAGTACTTTGTTGAAGCACCTTTGGCAGCGATTACAGCCTTGATTCTTCTTGGGTATGATGCTACAAGCTTGGCATACCTGTATTTGGGGAGTTTCTCCCATTCCTCTCTGCAGATTATCTCAAACTCTGTCAGATTGGATGGGGAGCGTTGCTGCACAGCTATTTTCAGGTCTCTCCAGAGATGTTCGATCGGGATCAAATCCGGGCTCTGGCTGGGCCACTGAAGGACATTCAGAGACTTGTCCCGAAGACACTCCTGAGTTGTCTTGGCTGTGTGCTTAGGGACGTTGTCCTGTTGGAAGGTGAACCTTTGCCCCAGTCTGAGGTCCTGAGCGCTCTGGAGAAGGTTTTCATCAAGGATTTCTCTGTACTTTGCTCCGTTCATCTTTCCCACGATCCTGACTAGTCTCTCAGTCCCTGCCGCTGAAAAACATCCCCACAGCATGATGCTGCCACCACCATGATTCACCATAGGGGTGGTGCCAGGTTTCCTACAGACCTGACACTTGGCATTCAGGCCAAAGAGTTTAATCTTGGTTTCATCAGACAAGAGAATCTTGTTTGTCATGGTCTGAGAGTCCTTTAGGTGCCTTTTGGCAAACTCCAAGCGGGCTGTCATGTGCCTTTTACTGAGGAGTGGCTTCCGTCTGGCCACTCTACCATAAAGTCCTGATTGGTGGCGTGCTGCAGAGATGGTTGTCCTTCTGGAAGGTTCTCCCATTTCCACAGAGAAACTCTGGAGATCTGTCAGAGTGACCATCGGGTTCTTGGTCACCTTCCTGACCAAGGCCCTTCTCCACCGATTGCTCAGTTTGGCTGGGCGGCCAGCTCTAGGAAGAGTCTTGGTGGTTCCAAACTTCTTCCATTTCAGAATGATGGAAGCCACTGTGTTCTTGGGGACCTTCAATGCTGCAGATATTTTTTGGTACCCTTCCCCAGATCTGTGCCTTGACACAATCCTGTCTCGGAACTCTACGGACAATTCCTTCGACCTCATGGCTTGGTTTATGCTCTGACATGCACTGTCAACTGTGGGACCTATATAGACAGACAGGTGTGTGCCTTTCCAAATCATGTCCAATCAATTTAATTTACCACAGGTGGACTCCAATCAAGTTGTAGAAACATCTCAAGGATGAGCAATGGAAAAATGATGCTCCTGAGCTCCACTTCGAGCCTCATAGCAAAGGGTCTGAATACTTATGTAAATAAGGTATTTCTGTTTTGTGTTTTTATAAATACATTTTTTTTTTTATTAAATGATTGCGTTGTCATTATAGCGTATCGTGTGTAGATTTTTTATTTTTATTTAATCCATTTTAGAATAAGGCTGTAACGTAACAAAATGTGGAAAAAAGGAAGGGGTCTGAATACTTTGCGAATGCACTGTAGCTATGCAGGCTAGCTCCTTCTCCTTTGCTAGCCAGCCAACTAAATCTAAACACACAATCACATTTAGCAGCTGAAATGACAGAAAACGATGTGTACTTTCATTGGTTTTACCTTGGATTCTATTGCCATTTCTTTGGATATATCCATTATAATGACCTTGATAGATGAATTTGCCTGGCTCAGAGAAGCTGTCAGTCTCGTCACGTTCATACGCATTGCAGGGTGGAGATCACCAAAAATCAGCAACATTTTTCCACAGGTCAGAGAGGCAGACAGCAAAGTTTAGACCAGGACTGCCCAACCCTGTTCCTGGAGAGCTACCGTCCTGTAGGTTTTTGCTCCAACCCTAATCTAGCACACCTGATTCTAATAATTAGCAGGTTGATAAGATGAATCAGGTTAGTAACACCTGGGGTTGGAGCGAAAACCTACAGGAGGGTAGCTCTCCAGGAACAGGGTTTGACAACCCTGGTTTAGACAAACCCCAACTGTTGCAAACCATATGCTAGCCTAGTAGCATTGGGAAATATTGTCTAGACCAGTGGTATTTAAAGTCAGCGGGAACTACAGTGGGGTTATATATATTTATTTTTTAGGATAAAAAAATTATGAGTACAGATTATTGTATCAGACAATATAGAAATGTTTGAGAAAGAATTAGAAAAAAATAATTGTATTGAGTAATTAAATGTTATTTGTTGATTTTACCGATTTTAAAGTTGTATTTGGGGTGGGATCACGAGAAAAAAAGTCTACAAATTCTGGAGGAAAAAATGGGGTCCCTGCTGAAAAGGTTTGAATACCATTGGCCTAGACGCTTTTTTCCAGGGGAGATTAAGTTAATAAATTGACTGGCTGGGCTGTGGGACAGTGGATGCGCATTTATACATCTAATGGCACCGTTAACAGGCCCTACCCGGAGAATGCGGGGATTGTGGTGCTTTAACTCCCTGCTATCAACCAATTAGCAGCCAGGATCCAAACTACCGGTTTTATAACATTGCATTGCCTCTGGTTATTGAAAGAAATGTCCAAGACGTGTCTATTTATGTATGCTGTAGGCCTATCTATTTGTTTAGTTTTTTTTCAGTTATCAACATACCTGTTTCAATAAAACATGTTTCCGCCCGGTTTCGAACCGGGGACCTTTCGCCCGTGATAACCACTACACTACGGAAACAGACAGAAAAGGATCGAAGTCATGGAAATCATTAGGAATGCCTACAAGTCTACCACCCATAATATTCCAACTGGAGTACCATAGTAAGAGTAATAACATCCATAAAAACTAGCGGTCGAACAGGGAAATGGTTCCAATTGTTTTTCCACCATTCATTTTCCCCATAGGTGATTTTAGAAACACTTAAAATAAGGGCTGTGTTTCTTGTAGGCTTACCCTGGCATGGTAACCGTGTAAATCTCTCTAGGACAAAGTTACTTTTATAAATATATTCGCCTGCATTTACCCCCCCAAAATGAAACGCTAATTAGCTGCTAATGTGGCTATCATAAAGAACTACAATTGCCATGATGATCTGGACAAGACTGCCGAATTGAGGCAAAGGTAAGAATCTCTGGATTAACTATCTAATGTTAGCTAAATGAAGTAATGACTCAATTGGCTACATTTCTTTAAATTGACAATTCTGTGAACTGTCTTGTACAAGTTTTAAATTGACACAATACCTGTTAGCAAATGTGTCAGCTAGATATGAAGTGCAGGAGCTTGCAGGGATTTGTAGTTTTGCATGATGTCTACTTTGATGCTCATTAGCATTTTCGAATCTGAGCATGAGAATAGCCTGCTATTCACCCACTATTCATTTGACGTGGAGCTCAAATAAATGAAGTTGTGGCGGAGGTTTGTCTACAGATTCGCTGTATTCTGACCTTGACTTAATTCCGTCATAATTCCAACACCTTTACGCGTAAGGAAACCATCAATAAGGTTGAGCGAACATGCCGGTTCCAAGTGGAAAAAGCATCTACTTTCTTTTATCCAATAGAAATAACAGCATTCTCCATGCACTGTAATTTATAAATTGATAAGAGCTATTGATAAGAGCTAGATAAATGAGTTATCCGTTTGGAGAAGGGGATTGCAAATACACATAGCAATTGTTTTAGATAGTTTTTCCTTATGATCCCTGGTGACGAATGTGAAACCAGCCATATGGAAGCAAACTGAAATTCATATCAACATGACATGTATTGCGGCCCCTTTTCCACAGTTAAATTGGATATAAATAGCTGTGCAGGCGGCTCCCACCCGGTTACATAACCCTGCACCTTAGAGGCTGCTGCCCTATACACATAGATTTGAAATCACTGGCCACTTTAATAATGGAACACTAGTCACTTTAATAATGTTTACATATTTTTGCTTTACTCATCTCATATGTATATACTGTATTCTATTCTACTGTATTTTAGTCTATGCCACCTCCGACAATGCTCGTCCTAATATTTACATTTTTACATTTACATTTTAGTCATTTAGCAGACACTCTTATCCAGAGCAACATACACTTAGTGAGTGCATACATTTTTTTTTCATACTGATTTTGATTTGATTTGATTTATTTATATATTTCTTAATTCCATTCTTTTACTTTTATATTGTTGTGAATTGTTAGATATCACTGCACTGTTAGAGCTAGAAACACAAGCATTTCGCTACACCCGCAATAACATCTGCTAAACATGTGTATGTGACCAATACCATTTGATATGATTTGATTAGCTGGTTAGAAAGGAATTTTAATTGTGTGCCATCATAATTTGCATAGATGAAATTTGGAGACCCAATCTATAGGCTTCTGTAGGGCTGAACCTGCCGAGTTGATGTATGCGCTTTAACATGTTTTGATTATATGCCCGGCTTTTCACAGTTTTATTTTACCATTTCTATCATGTTACATTTTAGCCACTACCGGGAGCCACGTCAGTAATTCCCACATACATTTATTATGGTTTGAACTTGAATATGACAACTTTCAGGACGAATCAAACCACTGTATTTTTTATTCATCAATATATGTTGTGCGTAAAGGCTCTCCAAACCATTTTTCATTATTCATACTTACTTTCCTAACCCTAAAATGTGAATATGCCTAAATAATCTACAAGGTCAAAGTATTTTGAAATCTACCAGTTGGTGCTAAAACGGAGACGAATATGCATAGATGGCTTTCCTTCATTGATCCCTATTATCTGACCCCGTTCTCTGAATGTCTTCTATTGAGTATGTCAACAAAATTCAAATTAAAGTTACACCCTATTTAAAGGGATGGCTTAAGATAAATGTACTGAAAAACCCATTGAAGGAAAACTCCAAGAGAAAATCTGTTGACCAGCAAGTAGGAGAGTTTTCAGCGGTTTAATTGAGTTTATTCAGAGCGCCCAAGCGAGCACACCTGCAGAGTGCGTTATGTGACTGAAAAAGGACAGTCTGAATACCAAATACTGAAAATGCAAAGGAAAGGCACAAATTCCTAAATCAGGATCGGGCCCTAAGTGAATACTCGATTTTTACTGTATTTTCTGTCATTGGCTTACTGTCTAATTTGTTAAAATGTGTTTCCGCCCGGTCTCGAACCGGGGACCTTTCGCGTGTTAGGCGAACGTGATAACCACTACACTACGGAAACCTAATTAGTCGAATACTCAGGGTGTGAGTTTTCCTGGGTGCGACATTTAGTGCTCTCAGAACCTAAAGAAGTCAGAAATTACTTAGTCCATTAATTAAGCAATAAGGCTTGAGAACCCGGGAATTATCGTGTGAATAACTCCTGAATAAGGGCTGTTCTTAGGCCTGAGGGGAAGCCAAGGGCCGGGGAAACAGCTCTTAGGACATTGTTATTCTAGATCATTCCCGGGTTTGAGGGCCTTATTGCTTTTAGAAAATGGTTGCCAACATATTTTTAAAAAGATTAACGACATGTTTTCATAAAAACGTTATTGAGTAAATTAATTTAATTTCATCCTTCCACCATACAATATAGTCCGGGCAAACGGCAGTTGTTAGTTCTGAGATTTTGAAGTTGTTAGCCAAATGGGCTTATAGTTCGTTCTAACCATTGTATTTTCAATGGTTGCTATGCTAAACAAATCATTACCATTTACAGTGCATTCGGAAAGTATTCAGACCCCTTTGTCCACATTTTGTTACGTTACAGCCTTATTAAATAGTTTTTTTTCCCTCATCAATCTACACACAATATCCCATAATGACAAATCCAAAACAGGTTTTTAGAATTTTTTGCTAATTCATTCAAAATAAAAAACTGAAAAATCATATTTACATAAGTATTCAGACCCTTTACTCAGTACTTTGTTGAAGCACCTTTGGCAGCGATTACAGCCTCGATTCTTCTTGGGTATGATGCTACAAGCTTGGCATACCTGTATTTGGGGAGTTTCTCCCATTCCTCTCTGCAGATTCTCTCAAACTCTGTCAGATTGGATGGGGAGCGTTGCTGCACAGCTATTTTCAGGTCTCTCCAGAGATGTTCGATCGGGATCAAATCCGGGCTCTGGCTGGGCCACTGAAGGACATTCAGAGACTTGTCCCGAAGACACTCCTGAGTTGTCTTGGCTGTGTGCTTAGGGACGTTGTCCTGTTGGAAGGTGAACCTTTGCCCCAGTCTGAGGTCCTGAGCGCTCTGGAGAAGGTTTTCATCAAGGATTTCTCTGTACTTTGCTCCGTTCATCTTTCCCACGATCCTGACTAGTCTCTCAGTCCCTGCCGCTGAAAAACATCCCCACAGCATGATGCTGCCACCACCATGATTCACCATAGGGGTGGTGCCAGGTTTCCTACAGACCTGACACTTGGCATTCAGGCCAAAGAGTTTAATCTTGGTTTCATCAGACAAGAGAATCTTGTTTGTCATGGTCTGAGAGTCCTTTAGGTGCCTTTTGGCAAACTCCAAGCGGGCTGTCATGTGCCTTTTACTGAGGAGTGGCTTCCGTCTGGCCACTCTACCATAAAGTCCTGATTGGTGGCGTGCTGCAGAGATGGTTGTCCTTCTGGAAGGTTCTCCCATTTCCACAGAGAAACTCTGGAGATCTGTCAGAGTGACCATCGGGTTCTTGGTCACCTTCCTGACCAAGGCCCTTCTCCACCGATTGCTCAGTTTGGCTGGGCGGCCAGCTCTAGGAAGAGTCTTGGTGGTTCCAAACTTCTTCCATTTCAGAATGATGGAAGCCACTGTGTTCTTGGGGACCTTCAATGCTGCAGATATTTTTTGGTACCCTTCCCCAGATCTGTGCCTTGACACAATCCTGTCTCGGAACTCTACGGACAATTCCTTCGACCTCATGGCTTGGTTTATGCTCTGACATGCACTGTCAACTGTGGGACCTATATAGACAGACAGGTGTGTGCCTTTCCAAATCATGTCCAATCAATTTAATTTACCACAGGTGGACTCCAATCAAGTTGTAGAAACATCTCAAGGATGAGCAATGGAAAAATGATGCTCCTGAGCTCCACTTCGAGCCTCATAGCAAAGGGTCTGAATACTTATGTAAATAAGGTATTTCTGTTTTGTGTTTTTATAAATACATTTTTTTTTTTATTAAATGATTGCGTTGTCATTATAGCGTATCGTGTGTAGATTTTTTATTTTTATTTAATCCATTTTAGAATAAGGCTGTAACGTAACAAAATGTGGAAAAAAGGAAGGGGTCTGAATACTTTGCGAATGCACTGTAGCTATGCAGGCTAGCTCCTTCTCCTTTGCTAGCCAGCCAACTAAATCTAAACACACAATCACATTTAGCAGCTGAAATGACAGAAAACGATGTGTACTTTCATTGGTTTTACCTTGGATTCTATTGCCATTTCTTTGGATATATCCATTATAATGACCTTGATAGATGAATTTGCCTGGCTCAGAGAAGCTGTCAGTCTCGTCACGTTCATACGCATTGCAGGGTGGAGATCACCAAAAATCAGCAACATTTTTCCACAGGTCAGAGAGGCAGACAGCAAGGTTTAGACCAGGACTGCCCAACCCTGTTCCTGGAGAGCTACCGTCCTGTAGGTTTTTGCTCCAACCCTAATCTAGCACACCTGATTCTAATAATTAGCAGGTTGATAAGATGAATCAGGTTAGTAACACCTGGGGTTGGAGCGAAAACCTACAGGAGGGTAGCTCTCCAGGAACAGGGTTTGACAACCCTGGTTTAGACAAACCCCAACTGTTGCAAACCATATGCTAGCCTAGTAGCATTGGGAAATATTGTCTAGACCAGTGGTATTTAAAGTCAGCGGGAACTACAGTGGGGTTATATATATATTTATTTTTTTGGATAAAAAAATTATGAGTACAGATTATTGTATGAGACAATATAGAAATGTTTGAGAAAGAATTAGAAAAAAATTAAATGTTATTTGTTGATTTTACCGATTTTAAAGTTGTATTTGGGGTGGGATCACGAGTAAAAAAGTCTACCAATTCTGGAGGAAAAAATGGGGTCCCTGCTGAAAAGGTTGGAATACCATTGGCCTAGACGCTTTTTTCCAGGGGAGATTAAGTTAATAAATTGACTGGCTGGGCTGTGGGACAGTGGATGCGCATTTATACATCTAATGGCACCGTTAACAGGCACTACCCGGAGAATGCGGGGATTGTGGTGCTTTAACTTCCTGCTATCAACCAATTAGCAGCCAGGATCCAAACTACCGGTTTTATAACATTGCATTGCCTCTGGTTATTGAAAGAAATGTCCAAGACGTGTCTATTTATGTATGCTGTAGGCCTATCTATTTGTTTAATTTTCTTTCAGTTATCAACATACCTGTTTCAATAAAACTTGTTTCCGCCCGGTTTCGAACCGGGGACCTTTCGCGTGTGAGGCGAACTTGATAACCACTACACTACGGAAACAGACAGAAAAGGATCGAAGTCATAGAAATCATTAGGAATGCCTACAAGTCTACCACCCATAATATTCCAACTGGAGTACCATAGTAAGAGTAATAACATCCATAAAAACTAGCGGTCGAACAGGGAAATGGTTCCAATTGTTTTTCCACCATTCATTTTCCCCATAGGTGATTTTAGAAACACTTAAAATAAGGGCTGTGTTTCTTGTAGGCTTACCCTGGCATGGTAACCGTGTAAATCTCTCTAGGACAAAGTTACTTTTATAAATATATTCGCCTGTATTTACCCCCCCAAAATGAAACGCTAATTAGCTGCTAATGTGGCTATCATTAAGAACTACAATTGCCATGATGATCTGGACAAGACTGCCGAATTGAGGCAAAGGTAAGAATCTCTGGATTAACTATCTAATGTTAGCTAAATGAAGTAATGACTCAATTGGCTACATTTCTTTAAATTGACAATTCTGTGAACTGTCTTGTACAAGTTTTAAATTGACACAATACCTGTTAGCAAATGTGTCAGCTAGATATGAAGTGCAGGAGCTTGCAGGGATTTGTAGTTTTGCATGATGTCTACTTTGATGCTCATTAGCATTTTCGAATCTGAGCATGAGAATAGCCTGCTATTCACCCACTATTCATTTGACGTGGAGCTCAAATAAATGAAGTTGTGGCAGAGGTTTGTCTACAGATTCGCTGTATTCTGACCTTGACTTAATTCCGTCATAATTCCAACACCTTTACGCGTAAGGAAACCATCCATAAGGTTGAGCGAACATGCCGGTTCCAAGTGGAAAAAGCATCTACTTTCTTTTATCCAATAGAAATAACAGCATTCTCCATGCACTGTAATTTATAAATTGATAAGAGCTATTGATAAGAGCTAGATAAATGAGTTATCCTTTTGGAGAAGGGGATTGCAAATACACATAGCAATTGTTTTAGATAGTTTTTCCTTATGATCCCTGGTGACGAATGTGAAACCAGCCATATGGAAGCAAACTGAAATTCATATCAACATGACATGTATTGCGGCCCCTTTTCCACAGTTAAATTGGATATAAATAGCTGTGCAGGCGGCTCCCACCCGGTTACATAACCCTGCACCTTAGAGGCTGCTGCCCTATACACATAGATTTGAAATCACTGGCCACTTTAATAATGGAACACTAGTCACTTTAATAATGTTTACATATTTTTGCTTTACTCATCTCATATGTATATACTGTATTCTATTCTACTGTATTTTAGTCTATGCCACCTCCGACAATGCTCGTCCTAATATTTACATTTTTACATTTACATTTTAGTCATTTAGCAGACACTCTTATCCAGAACAACATACACTTAGTGAGTGCATACATTTTTTTTTCATACTGATTTTGATTTGATTTGATTTATTTATATATTTCTTAATTCCATTCTTTTACTTTTATATTGTTGTGAATTGTTAGATATCACTGCACTGTTAGAGCTAGAAACACAAGCATTTCGCTACACCCGCAATAACATCTGCTAAACATGTGTATGTGACCAATACCATTTGATATGATTTGATTAGCTGGTTAGAAAGGAATTTTAATTGTGTGCCATCATAATTTGCATAGATGAAATTTGGAGACCCAATCTATAGGCTTCTGTAGGGCTGAACCTGCCGAGTTGATGTATGCGCTTTAACATGTTTTGATTATATGCCCGGCTTTTCACAGTTTTATTTTACCATTTCTATCATGTTACATTTTAGCCACTACCGGGAGCCACGTCAGTAATTCCCACATACATTTATTATGGTTTGAACTTGAATATGACAACTTTCAGGACGAATCAAACCACTGTATTTTTTATTCATCAATATATGTTGTGCGTAAAGGCTCTCCAAACCATTTTTCATTATTCATACTTACTTTCCTAACCCTAAAATGTGAATATGCCTAAATAATCTACAAGGTCAAAGTATTTTGAAATCTACCAGTTGGTGCTAAAACGGAGACGAATATGCATAGATGGCTTTCCTTCATTGATCCCTATTATCTGACCCCGTTCTCTGAATGTCTTCTATTGAGTATGTCAACAAAATTCAAATTAAAGTTACACCCTATTTAAAGGGATGGCTTAAGATAAATGTACTGAAAAACCCATTGAAGGAAAACTCCAAGAGAAAATCTGTTGACCAGCAAGTAGGAGAGTTTTCAGCGGTTTAATTGAGTTTATTCAGAGCGCCCAAGCGAGCACACCTGCAGAGTGCGTTATGTGACTGAAAAAGGACAGTCTGAATACCAAATACTGAAAATGCAAAGGAAAGGCACAAATTCCTAAATCAGGATCGGGCCCTAAGTGAATACTCGATTTTTACTGTATTTTCTGTCATTGGCTTACTGTCTAATTTGTTAAAATGTGTTTCCGCCCGGTCTCGAACCGGGGACCTTTCGCGTGTTACGCGAACGTGATAACCACTACACTACTGAAACTTAATTAGTCGAAAACTCAGGGTGTGAGTTTTCCTGGGTGCGACATTTAGTGCTCTC
Source organism: Coregonus lavaretus (assembly GCF_964263955.1). Taxonomy (NCBI): domain Eukaryota; kingdom Metazoa; phylum Chordata; class Actinopteri; order Salmoniformes; family Salmonidae; genus Coregonus; species Coregonus lavaretus. Next base: position 35,704,211 of record NC_140010.1, on the reverse strand, counting down.
AGAACCTAATGAAGTCAGAAATTACTTAGTCCATTAATTAAGCAATAAGGCTTGAGAACCCGGGAATTATCGTGTGAATAACTCCTGAATAAGGGCTGTTCTTAGGCCTGAGGGGAAGCCAAGGGCCGGGGAAACAGCTCTTAGGACATTGTTATTCTAGATCATTCCCGGGTTTGAGGGCCTTATTGCTTTTAGAAAATGGTTGCCAACATATTTTTAAAAAGATTAACGACATGTTTTCATAAAAACGTTATTGAGTAAATTAATTTAATTTCATCCTTCCACCATACAATATAGTCCGGGCAAACGGCAGTTGTTAGTTCTGAGATTTTGAAGTTGTTAGCCAAATGGGCTTATAGTTCGTTCTAACCATTGTATTTTCAATGGTTGCTATGCTAAACAAATCATTACCATTTACAGTGCATTCGGAAAGTATTCAGACCCCTTTGTCCACATTTTGTTACGTTACAGCCTTATTAAATAGTTTTTTTCCCTCATCAATCTACACACAATATCCCATAATGACAAATCCAAAACAGGTTTTTAGAATTTTTTGCTAATTCATTCAAAATAAAAAACTGAAAAATCATATTTACATAAGTATTCAGACCCTTTACTCAGTACTTTGTTGAAGCACCTTTGGCAGCGATTACAGCCTCGATTCTTCTTGGGTATGATGCTACAAGCTTGGCATACCTGTATTTGGGGAGTTTCTCCCATTCCTCTCTGCAGATTATCTCAAACTCTGTCAGATTGGATGGGGAGCGTTGCTGCACAGCTATTTTCAGGTCTCTCCAGAGATGTTCGATCGGGATCAAATCCGGGCTCTGGCTGGGCCACTGAAGGACATTCAGAGACTTGTCCCGAAGACACTCCTGAGTTGTCTTGGCTGTGTGCTTAGGGACGTTGTCCTGTTGGAAGGTGAACCTTTGCCCCAGTCTGAGGTCCTGAGCGCTCTGGAGAAGGTTTTCATCAAGGATTTCTCTGTACTTTGCTCCGTTCATCTTTCCCACGATCCTGACTAGTCTCTCAGTCCCTGCCGCTGAAAAACATCCCCACAGCATGATGCTGCCACCACCATGATTCACCATAGGGGTGGTGCCAGGTTTCCTACAGACCTGACACTTGGCATTCAGGCCAAAGAGTTTAATCTTGGTTTCATCAGACAAGAGAATCTTGTTTGTCATGGTCTGAGAGTCCTTTAGGTGCCTTTTGGCAAACTCCAAGCGGGCTGTCATGTGCCTTTTACTGAGGAGTGGCTTCCGTCTGGCCACTCTACCATAAAGTCCTGATTGGTGGCGTGCTGCAGAGATGGTTGTCCTTCTGGAAGGTTCTCCCATTTCCACAGAGAAACTCTGGAGATCTGTCAGAGTGACCATCGGGTTCTTGGTCACCTTCCTGACCAAGGCCCTTCTCCACCGATTGCTCAGTTTGGCTGGGCGGCCAGCTCTAGGAAGAGTCTTGGTGGTGCCAAACTTCTTCCATTTCAGAATGATGGAAGCCACTGTGTTCTTGGGGACCTTCAATGCTGCAGATATTTTTTGGTACCCTTCCCCAGATCTGTGCCTTGACACAATCCTGTCTCGGAACTCTACGGACAATTCCTTCGACCTCATGGCTTGGTTTATGCTCTGACATGCACTGTCAACTGTGGGACCTATATAGACAGACAGGTGTGTGCCTTTCCAAATCATGTCCAATCAATTTAATTTACCACAGGTGGACTCCAATCAAGTTGTAGAAACATCTCAAGGATGAGCAATGGAAAAATGATGCTCCTGAGCTCCACTTCGAGCCTCATAGCAAAGGGTCTGAATACTTATGTAAATAAGGTATTTCTGTTTTGTGTTTTTATAAATACATTTTTTTTTTTATTAAATGATTGCGTTGTCATTATAGCGTATCGTGTGTAGATTTTTTATTTTTATTTAATCCATTTTAGAATAAGGCTGTAACGTAACAAAATGTGGAAAAAAGGAAGGGGTCTGAATACTTTGCGAATGCACTGTAGCTATGCAGGCTAGCTCCTTCTCCTTTGCTAGCCAGCCAACTAAATCTAAACACACAATCACATTTAGCAGCTGAAATGACAGAAAACTATGTGTACTTTCATTGGTTTTACCTTGGATTCTATTGCCATTTCTTTGGATATATCCATTATAATGACCTTGATAGATGAATTTGCCTGGCTCAGAGAAGCTGTCAGTCTCGTCACGTTCATACGCATTGCAGGGTGGAGATCACCAAAAATCAGCAACATTTTTCCACAGGTCAGAGAGGCAGACAGCAAGGTTTAGACCAGGACTGCCCAACCCTGTTCCTGGAGAGCTACCGTCCTGTAGGTTTTTGCTCCAACCCTAATCTAGCACACCTGATTCTAATAATTAGCAGGTTGATAAGATGAATCAGGTTAGTAACACCTGGGGTTGGAGCGAAAACCTACAGGAGGGTAGCTCTCCAGGAACAGGGTTTGACAACCCTGGTTTAGACAAACCCCAACTGTTGCAAACCATATGCTAGCCTAGTAGCATTGGGAAATATTGTCTAGACCAGTGGTATTTAAAGTCAGCGGGAACTACAGTGGGGTTATATATATTTATTTTTTAGGATAAAAAAATTATGAGTACAGATTATTGTATGAGACAATATAGAAATGTTTGAGAAAGAATTAGAAAAAAATTAAATGTTATTTGTTGATTTTACCGATTTTAAAGTTGTATTTGGGGTGGGATCACGAGAAAAAAAGTCTACCAATTCTGGAGGAAAAAATGGGGTCCCTGCTGAAAAGGTTTGAATACCATTGGTCTAGACGCTTTTTTCCAGGGGAGATTAAGTTAATAAATTGACTGGCTGGGCTGTGGGACAGTGGATGCGCATTTATACATCTAATGGCACCGTTAACAGGCACTACCCGGAGAATGCGGGGATTGTGGTGCTTTAACTCCCTGCTATCAACCAATTAGCAGCCAGGATCCAAACTACCGGTTTTATAACATTGCATTGCCTCTGGTTATTGAAAGAAATGTCCAAGACGTGTCTATTTATGTATGCTGTAGGCCTATCTATTTGTTTAGTTTTTTTTCAGTTATCAACATACCTGTTTCAATAAAACATGTTTCCGCCCGGTTTCGAACCGGGGACCTTTCGCGTGTGAGGCGAACGTGATAACCACTACACTACGGAAACAGACAGAAAAGGATCGAAGTCATGGAAATCATTACGAATGCCTACAAGTCTACCACCCATAATATTCCAACTGGAGTACCATAGTAAGAGTAATAACATCCATAAAAACTAGCGGTCGAACAGGGAAATGGTTCCAATTGTTTTTCCACCATTCATTTTCCCCATAGGTGATTTTAGAAACACTTAAAATAAGGGCTGTGTTTCTTGTAGGCTTACCCTGGCATGGTAACCGTGTAAATCTCTCTAGGACAAAGTTACTTTTATAAATATATTCGCCTGTATTTACCCCCCCCCCCAAAATGAAACGCTAATTAGCTGCTAATGTGGCTATCATAAAGAACTACAATTGCCATGATGATCTGGACAAGACTGCCGAATTGAGGCAAAGGTAAGAATCTCTGGATTAACTATCTAATGTTAGCTAAATGAAGTAATGACTCAATTGGCTACATTTCTTTAAATTGACAATTCTGTGAACTGTCTTGTACAAGTTTTAAATTGACACAATACCTGTTAGCAAATGTGTCAGATAGATATGGAGTGCAGGAGCTTGCAGGGATTTGTAGTTTTGCATGATGTCTACTTTGATGCTCATTAGCATTTTCGAATCTGAACATGAGAATAGCCTGCTATTCACCCACTATTCATTTGACGTGGAGCTCAAATAAATGAAGTTGTGGCAGAGGTTTGTCTACAGATTCGCTGTATTCTGACCTTGACTTAATTCCGTCATAATTCCAACACCTTTACGCGTAAGGAAACCATCAATAAGGTTGAGCGAACATGCCGGTTCCAAGTGGAAAAAGCATCTACTTTCTTTTATCCAATAGAAATAACAGCATTCTCCATGCACTGTAATTTATAAATTGATAAGAGCTATTGATAAGAGCTAGATAAATGAGTTATCCGTTTGGAGAAGGGGATTGCAAATACACATAGCAATTGTTTTAGATAGTTTTTCCTTATGATCCCTGGTGACGAATGTGAAACCAGCCATATGGAAGCAAACTGAAATTCATATCAACATGACATGTATTGCGGCCCCTTTTCCACAGTTAAATTGGATATAAATAGCTGTGCAGGCGGCTCCCACCCGGTTACATAACCCTGCACCTTAGAGGCTGCTGCCCTATACACATAGATTTGAAATCACTGGCCACTTTAATAATGGAACACTAGTCACTTTAATAATGTTTACATATTTTTGCTTTACTCATCTCATATGTATATACTGTATTCTATTCTACTGTATTTTAGTCTATGCCACCTCCGACAATGCTCGTCCTAATATTTACATTTTTACATTTACATTTTAGTCATTTAGCAGACACTCTTATCCAGAGCAACATACACTTAGTGAGTGCATACATTTTTTTTTCATACTGATTTTGATTTGATTTGATTTATTTATATATTTCTTAATTCCATTCTTTTACTTTTATATTGTTGTGAATTGTTAGATATCACTGCACTGTTAGAGCTAGAAACACAAGCATTTCGCTACACCCGCAATAACATCTGCTAAACATGTGTATGTGACCAATACCATTTGATATGATTTGATTAGCTGGTTAGAAAGGAATTTTAATTGTGTGCCATCATAATTTGCATAGATGAAATTTGGAGACCCAATCTATAGGCTTCTGTAGGGCTGAACCTGCCGAGTTGATGTATGCGCTTTAACATGTTTTGATTATATGCCCGGCTTTTCACAGTTTTATTTTACCATTTCTATCATGTTACATTTTAGCCACTACCGGGAGCCACGTCAGTAATTCCCACATACATTTATTATGGTTTGAACTTGAATATGACAACTTCCAGGACGAATCAAACCACTGTATTTTTTATTCATCAATATATGTTGTGTGTAAAGGCTCTCCAAACCATTTTTCATTATTCATACTTACTTTCCTAACCCTAAAATGTGAATATGCCTAAATAATCTACAAGGTCAAAGTATTTTGAAATCTACCAGTTGGTGCTAAAACGGAGATGAATATGCATAGATGGCTTTCCTTCATTGATCCCTATTATCTGACCCCGTTCTCTGAATGTCTTCTATTGAGTATGTCAACAAAATTCAAATTAAAGTTACACCCTATTTAAAGGAATGGCTTAAGATAAATGTACTGAAAAACCCATTGAAGGAAAACGCCAAGAGAAAATCTGATGACCAGCAAGTGGGAGAGTTTTCAGCGGTTTAATGGAATTTATTCCGAGCGCCCAAGCGAGCCACACCTGCAGTGCGTTACGTGACTGAAAAAGGTCAGTCTGAATACCAAATACTGAGAAGTGCATAGGAAAGGCATAAATTCCTAAATCGGGATCGGGCCCTAAGAGAATACTAGATTTTTACTGTAATTTCAGTCATTGGCCTACTGTCTCATTTTTTAAAATGTGTTTCTGCCCGGTCTCGAACCGGTGACTTTTCGCGTGTTAGGGGAACGTGACAACCACTACACTACGGAAACTGAACAAAGGGAATAGTCGGGGTGTCATTTTGCCTGGGTGGGGCATTTAGTGCTCTCCGAACCTAATGAAGTCAGAAATAGCTTAGTCCATTAATTAAGCAATAAGGCTTGAGAACCTGGGAATTATCGTGTATAAGGACTGTTGTTAGGCCCGATGGTGAAGCCAAAGGCCGGGGAAACAGCCCTTAGGAGGTTGTTATTCTAGATAATTCATGGGTTCGAGGGCCTTATTGCTTTTAGAAAACGGTTGCCAACATACACTATATATACAACAGTATGTGGACACCCCTTCAAATTAGTGGATTCGGCTATTTCAGCCACACCCGTTGCTGACAGGTCTACAAAATCTTGCACACAGCCATGCAATCTCCATAGACAAACATTGGCAGATGAATGGCCTTACTGAAGAGCTTAGTGACTTTCAACGTGGCACCGTCATAGGATGCCACCTTTCCAACAAGTCAGTTTGTCAAATTTCTGCCCTGCCAGAGCTGCCCCGGTCAACTGTAAGTGCTGTTATTGTGAAGTGGAAACGTCTAAGTGCAACAGCGGCTCAGCCGCGAAGTGGTAGGCCACACAAGCTCACAGAACGGGACCGCCAAGTGCTGAAGCGCGCAGCACACAAAAATCGTCTGTCCTCGGTTGCAACACTCACTATCGAGTTCCTAACTGCCTCTGGAAGCAACGTCAGCACAATAACTGTTCGTCTGGAACTTCATGAAATGGGTTTCCATGGCCAAGCAGCGGCACACAAGCCTAAATCACAATGCGCAATGCCAAGCGTCGGCTGGAGTGGTGTAAAGCTCGCCTCCATTGGACTCTGGAGCAGTATAAACGCGTTCTCTAGAGTGATGAATCACGCTTCACCATCTGGCAGCCCGACGGACTAATCTGGGTTTGGCAAATGCCAGGAGAACGCTACCTGCCCAATTCATAGTGCCAACTGTGAAGTTTGGTGGAGGAGGAATAATGGTCTGGGGCTGTTTTTCATGGTTTGGGCTAGGCCCCTTAGCTCCAGTGAAGAAAAATCTTAACGCTACAGCATACAATGAAATTCTAGGAGATTCTGTGCTTCAAACTTTGTGGCAAAAGTTTGGGGAAGCCCTTTTCCTGTTTCAGCATGACAATGCCCCCGTGCACAAAGCGAGGTCCATACAGAAATGGTTTGTTGAGATCAGTGTGGAAGAACTTGACTGGCCTGCACAGAGCCCTGACCTCAACCCCATTGAACACATTTGGGAAAATAATCAGAACGCCGACTGCGAGCCAGGCCTAATCGCCCAACATCCGTGCCTGACCTCACTAATGCGCTTGTGGCTGAATGGAAGCAAGTCCTCGCAGCAATGTTCCAACATCTAGTGGAAAGCCTTCCCAGAAGAGTGGAGGCTGTTATAGCAGCAAAGTGGGGACCAACTGCATATTAATGCCCATGATTTTGGAATGAGATGTTTGATGAGCAGGTGTCCACCTACTTTTGGCCATGTAGTGTATGTAATGGTTTAAATATAATGATAATATTTGTCTAGGAACTCACTTGGTGAAGGTCACAGGACTAAAAATGAACAAATTCAACAACCATATCTCTGTCACTAACAAATACAGTCATGGGTGGTAACTCTACCATTCAATCGAAGAGCCATGGCGCACTGGGAAATTATTGGAGGGTGGCTTAGTGGGGGCGTTAAATTTAAGCATACCTTACAAAAAAATACTGCATTTGTATTATTCATATGAAGGTAGTACTGCTCACTTCAGCTATTTAAGTTTCTTAATTTAACTTAATTTTTTTGAGGTAATCGGTTTCCTCAAAGTGTTTGAGCAGCCAGAACTTATCTGGTTTTACAGTGTACAAGGAGCGAAAACCCACAGACTGTCACGTTCGTTGAGTAAAGGATCGGACCAAGGTGCAGCGTGGTATTCGTACATGGTCGTTTATTATTATAAACTCAAAACAAAATAACAAACTCCAACAGAACGTGAAGTTCAAGAGGCTAAACATCCAACAAGCCAAACAGAAACAAGATCCCACAACATAGGTAGGCAAAATGGCTGCCTAAGTATGATCCCCAATCAGAGACAACGATCGACAGCTGCCTCTGATTGGGAACCACACCCGGCCAAACATAGAAATAGATAAACTAGATTATATCCAAATCACACCCTGATCTAACCAAACAGAGAATACAGGTGATCTCTAAGGTCAGGGCGTGACACAGACACTCGGCCCTCCGTGGAACAAGTCTATGGGCAAGCGCAGAAAATTATACTGAACAAAAATATAAACGCAACATGAAAAATGTTGGTCCCATCTTTCATGAACTGAAATAAAAGATCCCAGAATATTTTCATTTGCACAAAAAGCTTATTTCTCTCAAATTATGTGCATAACTTTGTTCACATCCTTATTAGTGAACATTTCTCCTTTGCCAAGATAATCCATCCACTTGACAGGTGTGGTATATCAAGAAGCTGATTAAACAGCATGATCATTACACAGGTGCACCTTGTGCTGGGGACAATAAAATACACAACACAATACCACAGATGTCTCAAGTTTTGAGGGAGCGTGCTATTGGCATGCTGACTGCAGGAATGTCCACCAGAGCTGTTGCCAGAGAATTTAATGTTAATTTCTCTACCATTAGCCACCTTCAACTTCGTTTTTTTCGAATTTGGCAATACTTCCAACCGGCCTCACAACCGCAAACCACTTGTAACTCATTCTGATTGGCTAGGCCTGGCTCCCCAGTGGTTGCACCCCTGCCCAGTCATGTGAAATCCATAGATTAGGGCCTAAGGAATTTATTTAAATTGACTGATTTCCTTATATGAACTGTAACTCAGTAAAAAATCAGTCCTACTTGCCTGAAGGACAAGTGGCTAAAAAGTTCATGTCAAGCCCTGCTAATAATAATAATTATCATACCTCATACTATAACCATACTATTGTGGGGATCTATTTTCTTATAACTAGATGTGATGCCTAGCTTAGAAAGAATACATTAATGATTAAACATAATAGGTTTGTACTGTACTGATATAGATTGTTTAATATAACAAGCTGTGATTAATGTGGGGAACCGTTAGGGGGTAGGATGAGATAAGACTTGTGACTCACATACACACACACTGCCTCTTTGTTAAACCGCTCAAGGACATGTGTTCTGCTACAGTGGAGAGGAACAGACTATGTCTGAGGTTGCTGACTCTGAGACAAGTTGTGGAGATAACAACTAATGCCTGGCAACAGTGAAGCGCCAAGGGGCTGGGACCAGCCTGTGCGCCAACGATAGGCTGAGTAAGTCTAAACCACGCTCAGTCTCTACTCTGATAGGCCTGCTTGGAGCAGGAACTATCTCTGTCAGAGTATTTAAAGAAGAACGTATAACAATGGCTCAGTTCTCTGACTGCCCTGCGTGGTTTTTCAGTGGGCCCGTATATACGAACATCATATTTACCATTCAAGTGTTTGCATTAATTAAAATACTAGTCTATTTTAGAAGACGTGTATTGACCTCTTTTTGTTCCTATACCAGATTTGAATTGACGCAACTTAACAATTGGTGACCGCCGACGTGATCTGGTAGAAGGGACTTCGCTGGGTATTGTCCGGCCCATTGGACATCTCTGTCATTGGACGGTGTGTTTCACAAAGAGTCCGGACAACTAAAAACAGGTAAGCAGACACCTATTGTTATATAACTAAAGTTCTGCACATTAGCTTTATCCAAATTAATTTTGTGAAACACCTGTTTGATGTAAGTGAACTAAATTATGAATTATTATACGAATTATTATGAGTAGATAAGCCCCATATTGTGACATTCAAACCTTTGGTGAATGTGATGTTAAACCATGGTACCATAGAGTATTGTTCCACTGGCAAGGTCCGTAACTACGAGGGTACGGCTAGGTTCGGGGAAAATACTGAAATCTATCGGCAAGGTCCGTAACTACGAGGGTACGGCTAGGTTCGAAGATACAGGGAATAATTGAATTAGTAATTGCTATCGGCAAGGTCCGTAACTACGAGGGTACGGCTAGGTTCGAAGAATTACACCGGCAAGGTCCGTAACTACGAGGGTACGGCTAGGTTCAGCTGAGTATTTTTTAGATAGGGAGGAGGATAGTAGGCGAGGTTGAGATTGAAAATAGAGGTAAAGATAATGAATAGTCAATATAACTAAATTGAAATGTATTGAACTGATATAATTAAACTGTAACGTTGGTATTTGAAATAACATTATACTGGTTTGATATATTTGATATATTATTCAACTTAACATTGGATGTTCAACACAACATGATATTGGCTTGATGTGATTAAGATTCCCTAATATATAAATATTTTATATTTAACATCACACAATATTGATCTGGGAAATTGAAATGAAATACCTGGATTTATAAGTTGAATCAAATGTTTAGGAGCTGAGCTCAGGAGAGAGTCATTATGAGTTAGGAGATGAGAGAGTAGGAGGGGGCCAGTACCCACTGATAGCCTTACCTAATCTATTGGCGGGGAATGAAAGAGGCCCCAGCAACCTTAGAATGAGGTGAGAGCTAGTGCGGTTTTCATTTGGTGATGTCACTTGCTCTATGAACTGGAAGTATTTACTTTGAAAGGATCGCGGAATGTGTGGGGTGACTGGCAATGTATGTAGAGGGTCCCTGGTTCAAACACAGGTATGGACAGTGGGTAAAGCTTTCGCATTGGGGCTATAGACCTAGATTACTACGTAGATTGAGAAATGTGAAAGGTTGAATTAGATAGCTTAAGTAGAAGTATTCTAGAAAGGTCTATGAAAATATGTTACAAGGTCCCCGCGCCTCCCCCGTTGTGTAGGAAGGAGCAAGGGGAGGGGTGAGAGATAGTTCAAATGATAGGAATATCATTAAATGTATGCTTATCAACGATAGCAAGTATTTGTTTTATTAATTAGGGCCTAATCAGAGAGAACAGTTAAAGAAATTGAATAGTGAACTGAAATGGCGATAGAGCTGTGAAAATTGAGTTGAGGACAAAGGAGAATAATTTATGGCTCTGGTTAGCGGAAAAAAAAATAGCGACAGTCCGGTGAGTTAGATTGAGCTGTAAGATTTCAAGTAGAGGTCTAAATACTTGACTGGAAGGCAGTGCTTTAATAAATTCTAATTGTTATTACTTTATTCGATAGGTTGCTTAACACCAGTGGTGTATGCAAATAGTTGGTGAACTCTAGAACAATAATTTATTTTCGTTACGGGGACCAGGGGATGCAAGTAGCTTTAGCTATTATGCTGAGGGAATAGCACCAACCTATAGTGGGTTCTAGATTTGTTAAATAAACAAACTTATATTTTAAACTAAAGTAATGCAATAGGCTACAATTATAACATTATCAGAAAAAGGCACAATTTAATGTGAAATAGTTATTACAATTATTATTAATAGTTATTACAGTTATTATCATTGATCCAGTAATGATAGAAGGATAGTAGAGGAAAGGCAAGGGATTAAATCTCATTTAGGGAAAGAAGAAGAGTATGAAGATATATTAGGGAGAAAATACCATTAACTGAGGGATATAAAACGTTTAGCTGAAAAAGACAACAGGAATAATTTACCTTACACCCTAATATAGACATTAGACCACACCAGAAGTAGAGATGGCAGGATCACCAGTAGCAATCATGAAGAGAAGGTTCCCAGAAAATAGTGAAGATATTGGTAATATCTCTAACAAATGAGAAAAAGGACCAGAAAGATAGTAACTAAATGGCCAAAGGAGGGAACATTTGATGTAACCGTGATTGTATTGGCTAAAAAATGAAATATGACATTTACAGGGGGGACAGGAACAATAGAAGGGGAGACAGATTTTCCTAGGGGGTTGATCAAATAATTGATAATGGATCATTTGAGATGAGATCACATGTAGCAGATTTAGGGTAATCAATTAAATAATCATTGTATACTCGAGGAATTTTGAGTGGTTTTATGGATTAGTTATGAGGAATTAGATTGATACAAACAATTATTGATGGGTTAGGACTGGGGATATCTGTATCATGTTTTGTGTGTACTACCATCTTTAGATTACTGATGGTAATTGAAGGTTAACAAAATGTATAACCAGGAGAAAGAGATTAGTTTATCTCATTGGAATGTTGCCCAGGGCTAGGGGGAGCAGTTGTGAAGTTTTTATAAGTATTTAAAAAGAAGGGATGGCAATTGGATGATAAATTACCAATATTACCTAAGTGATTGTTTAGGTAGGTGGTAATATTGACACATGGGCAAAACATGTGTCAAAAGGGGGATGGTAGGAGACGGTAGGATTAAATAATAAATATATACGAAGGAGATGACAAAATACTTTTAAAAAAACAAAAACAATTTTTTAGATACAGTCTAGAAAGAGAATGCAGTCAGAAATAGAAATTGAGAGCTCAACACGTGTGAAGATAGTTTATTAACCACACCCGTATGTCAGAGGTTTTGTGCCCCACAGGTGAACTAAAGGAGAAGGTGACCCACTCTATCTAACCAGGTGACTGGTGAGCATCCAGTCCCTAAAGAAGAAAAACTGGAAGCAGGCCTGTTGGAAAGGGCCCTATCAGGTTATATTGGTCACTGCCTTTGCCATTAGAATAGCAGAAAGAGCAACCTGGGTCCACGTTACCCACTGCAAAAAGGTAAGAACACATGCAAGCACCACTGAACACATGCAGAGTTAGAGAGAAGAACTTGACCAATAGGGTCTGGGGATCACCTCTGTTAACGAAGATCTCCTACCCCGACCTATCATCACTGTAGTGTGTTCTCAGGGTGTGAGTATGGGGTAGTACCAAGCAGAAAGACTGAGGACAGGAGAGGTTTGGCGGTTTTTGGGAATATGGATAACTTGGGTTGCATCATAGTCTCGGCAATGGTCTTGATATGTCAAGATCCACCACCAATTATGCTATGCCCTTACCATTGTTAAGAAGTAAAAGAGAAGAGAAGTGACCCGACATACTGACCGTCAAGGACGAGTGGCCTGCAAAATGGGAGTCAGAGAAGGGCAGACTGTCAGATTCAAAATAAGGGTTAGGGACGTAGCCAACGGGTGGGGTACATGTCAATAAGCAGCTTGGGATTATAAAATCCCATTATATTCGTGTTCGGCCCCCACAGCGGATTGTTCCTAGACTCAGGTGTTTAAATACACTTGGGGATGGGGATATGAGACCGAGGGGGACTGAACATCCAGATGGGGGGTAAAGAGAAACAAAGACATCACCAATTATCAATTGGAGATTTAAGTTCGGAAGCACAGGAGAGAATTCTAAACCTTACAGCCCCTGTAACCGATGTGTGGTGGGCGTGTGCCAGTAAAGGCAGTGTAAGGCAGAGAATTCCAAAAGGGTGGCTAGATACATGCGCCCTGGTTCTACTGGTTCAGCTAGTTAGAATTAGTCACCAGGAACCAAGGATTAAACAGATGTAGGAGTTTTAACAAGAAGGAGAATAGCCCTATTTAGATGGATGCGATTGGGATACCAAGGGGGGTATCGGATGGATACCGAGCTATGAAACAATTAGGGGAAGGGTTTACTACCACGTTCTTTTGGTGGGTGACAGGCAAAATTGTGGATTGGATTAATTATATCTATTACGACCAACAACGATTTATTGGCTGGACTAGGGATGCAACGGAAGGGATCTTTGAACAATTATCTGCCATCTCACTCTTATGACTTAGTAAAAAGAGGTTGGGGTCTATAGAATGGTAAGCCATTGTTGTACGTTTATCCCTAACAATACCAGTCCTGATGGGAGTATCTCTAAAGCCCTAGTTGGTTTAGATAAACTATCAGCTGAAATGAAGAGCATGGCTGGAATGGAGGGAAACGGACTGTTCTCCTGGTTGGGGGAGTGGTTTGGTAAGTATGCTGCACTGGTGGTTACTGGATTTCTGACCCTAGTAGTTGTGTTTCTAATATTAATGTGCTGTGCTGCCTGTGTAATTCCTTGTCTGAGAAAGTCTGTTACAGATGTTGTGCATACGGCGGGTATGATGCCCCTCCTAGGGGCTCAAGAAGGAGATGCAGACACTGAGATGGGGTTGACAAAGGATGACCCTTGGTTTGCTATTGGTGAGGTGGTGGAGTGACACCCTAGTGGGTGTCTAAAGGGGAAATCAAAATTCCCTGTTTGTGTTTTTATGTTTTATAAATCCATTTTAACTATTGTGAATGTTTGTCTTTCCTTATGTGAAGGTTTGAAGTTCCTGGGTGGCTGGTAGCCAACCTAGTACAAGTTAGTTGTAGATGGAAGGACTGAGGGTTTTTATTTTTATTCAACATTGCCTATTAATAAAAGTGTGACTGTATTTTAGTGAGTGACACCCTAGTGGGTGTCAAAAGGGGGAATCCTAAATTTCCCTGAAATTTCTTATTTTGGGGTTCACACCCAGCGGGTGTGAAAAGGGGGATTGTGGGGGTCTATTTTCTTATAACTAGATGTGATGCCTAGCTTAGAAAGAAAACATTAATGATTAAACATAATAGGTTTGTACTGTACTGATATAGATTGTTTAATATAACAAGCTGTGATTAATGTGGGGAACCGTTAGGGGGTAGGATGAGATAAGACTTGTGACTCACATACACACACACTGCCTCTTTGTTAAACCGCTCAAGGACATGTGTTCTGCTACAGTGGAGAGGAACAGACTATGTCTGAGGTTGCTGACTCAAGACAGGTTGTGGAGATAACAACTAATGCCTGGCAACAGTGAAGCGCCAAGGGACTGGGACCAGCCTGTGCGCCAACGATAGGCGGAGTAAGTCTAAACCACGCTCAGTCTCTACTCTGATAGGCCTGCTTGGAGAAGGAACTATCTCTGTCAGAGTATTTAAAGAAGAACTTATAACAGTGGCTCAGTTCTCTGACTGCCCTGCGTGGTTTTTCAGTGGGCCCGTATATACGAACATCATATTTACCATTCAAGTGTTTGCATTAATTAAAATACTAGTCTATTTTAGAAGACATGTATTGACCTCTTTTTGTTCCTATACCAGATTTGAATTGACGCAACTTAACACTATAAAATCCACTTTAGTTGTATTAATAGTTTAAACAAATACTAAAGACTGATCCCTAGAACGGGGCATTGGTAGAGAGCTATAGGTGCCAGTGGATATACGGTTCAGCCGCCAGATCTGTCCAGTCCAAGATATCTTCAGAACAGGTTTATTACAGATACTGAGTTCAACCAAACCACACTCATTGTTTTGACTGCTAACAGTGTAAAATTGGTTCTATGATGATGGAGGAATATAAATAAATAACTATGAGTACTGGCTTACATTACATACAAATATACATGTCCATATCGAAGACTGTCGAGGTTTACAGAATAGACATGGTACTGCTATGCCATGATAATGGCCAAAGCCAAATGCACACAGAGACACATACAGGATAAAGACCCAATTACTGGTAAGTAAATGACTAAAATGTAAATGTAAATGTAAATACATGTATCCAAAGTCTGCGCACCTGCACTGAGACCATGAACCATTGTGGAATAGTAACTGCGCCACTTGGAAAGGCACAGGCAGGCTATATGCTCAGGGATGAAAATTTAGCTAGCCCATAGCTAATACTTCTCAGACCTGGCTAGTAGAAAATGTGCCGGTTAGTGAAATCTTTGCCTTTTAAAATATCCCATAGCACAGATGTTGTACCCGGGCTAGTAAAAATGGGCGTCTACTAGCCCCTCTGACAGGCAGTGCCCAAAATCCTTAAATTCCATCCCGTCTATGTTAGCTAGCTACATTAGGCTACATACATTTATTTTTATTTTTAACCAGGTAAGCCAGTTGAGAACAAGTTCTCATTTACAACTGAGACCTGATGATAGCATGAGGCTACATAAAATACTCTTAAATGTCCATAAACATGGCTATAACTTGAACCTGACAATATGAACAGAATAATAGTATTATGTGCTAGCTAGCTATACCAGGCATAACAAGCTAACATGGCTGGCTAATATATTGGTTTAACTAGCTAGCTAGCTGGCTAAAAATAGCATGAAGCACCTGGAAAAGGAAAATACATGGTAAATAACTTTACTGCCTTAGCAACACCCAACTAAATAAGCAATGTCACAGTACTTACAATGAGAGTCACGCACTAAACACAGGTCAAATTCGATAAACTTGAGGAACAAGTCCAATAAGTCCAAAATGATCTATCTGCGATCTCACTCACAGTGCCACCGCCGGCTGGGCTCAGTCAGGTGTTCGGGGAATGGCGAACTGTGATTGGCTGATACAAGTGGGGTGACTTGTAGGCCTAGGTACCTAGGTACTAGGGGTCGTCACTAGTTACCACAGCTACAAAGTTATAAACCCCGCCCATTTCTAGAATTTATCTTCTTAAAATCTGATTTTAAACCTAACCCTAACCATAACCACACTGCTAACCTTATGCCTAACCCTGACCTTAAATTAAGATCAAAAAGCACATTTTTGTTTTTATGAATTTTTAACATATAGCCAATTTTCTGTTCAAATATTTTTTATTGAACACACACAATAATGGTGTATAGGTATGAAAGACATGTGTACCGTTCTTATCTAAACATAAGAGAACAGACATGAACGAACAACAAGACCCAGAGTTCTGGACACAAAACAAATATTACAAAACACGACATACAGAACAGGGACAGGTAGAAAGAAAAAGGGTAGATGTAACCCCCCCACTTATACCCCCCTTTATCCCCCCCCCCCCCCCCCCCCCCCCCTTATTCCACCCTATTCCCCTCCCGACTGCTCGAGTGTCGGGGCCAGCACACGCTGCCCAAAGGTTGATTACAACATGACAATTGAGAGTGTGTTAAAAAGTACAAATTCACAGCACCGACTGGTCCAGGTAAGAGAGGAAAGGCTGCCAGATTTGATCAAATGTTGATAATTTATTGTTCAGAATATATCTAATTCTTTCTAAGTGTACAGTTTTTGCCAATTCGCTGAGCCATAATTTGGTAGAGGGCGCTTCCCTCCTTTTCCAAAACAACAAGATTATTTTTTTTGCCGAAATGAGACTGTAAGAGATGAGTTGTTTTTGGGAGTTGGTTAATCCGTTTAGGGAATCGGACACTCCCAGGATTATCAGAAGCGGGTCTGGGTCTATTGAAGTCTCCAGAACTTCAGAGAGGACCCCAAAAATTCCACACCAATAACCATACAGACTAGAGCATAGGGCAAAGCAGTGGAGTAGTGTACCCTGCTCAGCCTGACATTTATCACACATAGGGGATGTATAAGGAAATATCCTATGCAGTTTAGTTTTGGCCATATAGCCAATTTTGACTTTGTGGCTGAGTATAGTACTAGCAAAGATTTTTTATAAATAACTCAAGATAGACCACAGCCTGTCGTTTCCAATGGGGAGCAAATTAATCATAGTGGGCAGAACAAGCAAGAGTTGAGCAGAGCCAAACACGAGCTAGGGAGAGCCTATTGGCTCGTTCTATGGTAGTGCGTGTTTGCAATAACTCAATTCGCCCTTGCACTCCATGTAAACAACACCATTTCTTGAAACTTTGGCAAAGGGTAAAGTCTACAAAACTTAGTCTACTCTGTTCGTAACAGATTGTAGTTTTTGAAACAGAAAACTGTATTGTGATCAAATGTTGGATGAGAAAATTAGCAGAATGTGGGCTTCCTCTCACCACCATATTTGGTAGTGAGTGGAAACTCCAACTGGATGCTTCACATTTATAAATCCAGTGAAATATCTGTCTCATTGTTCTATCTGTGGTACTAGCCTAGCCTGTGAGTCAAACCTCTGGCAATTATGACTTTCTCCATTGAAGTTCTCCATTGACAATTATTTTTTGACGAGTACTAGTTAATCTAGGTTCTGGAAACTGGCCCTGAAAAGTCTACCTGTTTGAGGGGACTAGTAGTAGACAACCTTTTAAACCAATTATTTTGAAAAGCATGACAGGACTCTGTAGGCAGCCTTCCATAAAAGAGAACATGAGTTCTTACGCTGTTATAAGCATTTGTTTGTTTTATTCATATAAATAGACTTCCAATGCCTCTATTATGTTGCTGGCGCTCCTGTATTTAGAGTTTTATCATAATAATACCAACTTCATTTAGAAAGCACTCAAAGCAGTCATATTTAGTATGGGAGTAAATGCATGTCTTTGTCTCCATAGAGGCCGACAGCCAAGGAGCTGGTGAAGCACAAGTTCATCACGTGCTACACCAAGAAGACGGCCTACCTGTCGAAACTCATCGACCGCTACTACCGCTGGAGGTCCGAGGGCCACGGGGAGGAGTCCAGCTCAGACGACTCGGATATGTGAGGCCCTTAACACACACAGAAATGCGCGCACATGCACACATGCACACACATGGCATGCACACATGCACACCCACAAGCATACACAATGGATTAATCAGTTTTGGGCCATTTCTGTTAGTCCCTAAACACAAACACACACAGATATTTCTGACTCTGACTGTAGATGTAGAATGTATAGAACATGCAATTCTCTATTTTACATGGCACTGAATTCAATATCTCAAACAGACCTACTCTCTCTGACTGTCTCCTTATCTTACAGGAATGCTGATGGTGATGACAACCAGTGTCCCATATGGACCTTCCCCACAGTCCGACTAGGTCCATGAACAAAATACAGAAGGGCTACACACACACAGATACAGAGGTGAGACCATGTCGGTGCACATTTAAACACATAAACAAATGGCTTTGGCTGGGAAAGTAATTTGTTGTCTTGTAATTTATTTCAGTCTGCGTATTCGGTGAAACGGCAACCCAAGTCACAGTGTCTGTCGGCATTGGTCACTCCCATTTCCAAAGAGGTAACAAGTTACAGAAGCACACATTGTGTGGACAATGCAATTTTCCTATTCTTTTAACTTTATATCTATACTGAAATCGAATTATCCCCTGTGTTTCTCCCGTCCAGTGAAAAGACAAGCAGAGGGTAGCGTGGGGGCCATCGAGGAGCTGGAGAACGCCTTTAACCTGGCCGAGGAGTCCTGTCTCGGCATCTCCGACCGCCTCGTCACACACATGATGGAGAGAGTCTGAAGGTGAGTCTGGTGGGCTCAGACTGGGCTCAAACACGCACAATTCCAATACACTTCAGTGACATCCTCTCCTTATAATAATAATATGCCATTTAGCAGACGCTTTTATCCAAAGCATCATGTGTGCATACATTTTTACGTATGGGCGGTCCCAGGGATCGAACCCACTACCCTGGCGTTACAAGCACCATGCTCTACCAGTTGAGCTACAGAGGACCACCCTTATCTCTTGTCCTTTGTGACTACCACCACTGATCTGAAAGCACAAAGAATAAAAGTTGAGGTAGCCTATGGAAACCATTTATGACTATAGGGACAAACGTGAGTGCAATTCATTTATCACTACAATATCACTTAGTCACTCATCCAAATCTACTCTCCTCCTTCTCTTCTGTCCATCAGGTTTTCTCTCAACAGTAACAACACCCCCTCCTCGCGGTGAACCCGTTCTGTCTACCACAGAAACCCCCCTCCTTTGCCCCCCAGTCCACCCGCCCATCCCCAAGAGATGTTTTAATTAGTTATTACTAATTAGTAATTACATATTTTTTACAGTTTTTCTTTGTAGATTGGATAGTATTTAAGACAGAAAATACATTGAGAGTGCTGTGTATACAGTGCATTCGGAAAGTATTCAGACCCCTTGACTTTTTCCACATTTTGTTACGTTACAGCCTTGTTCTAAAATCGATAAAAGAATAAAAAATCTAATCAATCTACACACAAAACCCCATAATGACGAAGCGAAAACAGTTTTTTTCCAACAGGACAATGACACTAAGCACACAACGAAGACAACGCAAGAGTGGCTTCAGGACAAGTCTCGGAATGTCCTTGAGTGGCCCAGCCAGAGCCCGGACTTGAACCCGGTCGAACATCTATTGAGAGACCTGAAAATAGCTGTGCAGCGACGCTCCCCATCCAACCTTACAGAGCTTGAGAGGATCTGCAGAGAAGAATGGGAGAAACAACCCTAATACAGGTGTGCCAAGCTTGTAGCGTCATACCCAAGAAGACTCAAGGCTGTAATCGCTGGCAAAGGTGCTCCTACAAAGTACTGAGTAAAGGGTCTGAATACTT
The DNA here is from genome assembly GCF_964263955.1 of Coregonus lavaretus. NCBI lineage: Eukaryota > Metazoa > Chordata > Actinopteri > Salmoniformes > Salmonidae > Coregonus > Coregonus lavaretus. The sequence continues at coordinate 35,684,358 of NC_140010.1, read as the reverse complement.
ATGTACATTTGATATTTCTGTTTTTTATTTTTAATACATTTGCTAAAATTTATAAAAACCTGTTTTTGCTTTGTCATTATGGGGTGTTGTGTGTAGATTGATGGGGGGGGGGACTATTTAATCAATTTTAGAATAAGGCTGTAACGTAACAAAATCTGGAAAAAGTCAAGGGGTCTGAATACTTTCTGAATGCACTGTACCTGTTAGATAGTTTTTTTTTAAATCCTATAAAAGTCTATGGAAACGTTTGGGTTTGAGAGCTTGTCTGTTCAGAACATTCAGAATATTGCAGGTTTTCTATGAAGTCAATACTATTCAATGTATTTCTATCAGCAAATAACACCTGGGTCGAATACATATTTAAAATATTAGAAATACTTGAGTTGCGCTTGGTTTAGCTTGCCTGGCATATGGAGTTTGCACTATTCCATTGTGCCTGACAAGCTAAATCAAGCACACCTCAAGTATTTCAAGTATTTGAGATACATATTCAACCTAGATCTGCAGTAAATTCTCTGAACATTTTGTCCCATATAAAAACCACCTCCTAAGACTGTTCATGCCTGTCACACCCTGGCTCTGGGACTCTATATGTTGAGCCAGGGTGTGTGCATTCTATGTGTTCATTTTCTATGTTGGGTGTTCTAGGTTGTCTATGTCTATGTTTGCATGTGTGACTCCCAATCAGAGGCAACGAGTGTCAGCTGTCGGCTGGTTGTCTCTGATTGGGAGCCATATTTAAACTGTGTGTTTTCTCTTGGGTGTTGTGGGTTTTTGTTCCGTGTCGGTATGTTAACTGTTGGACTTCACGAGTCGTGTTTTGTTTGTTTGTTAGTACTTTAATTAAATAAAGTCATGTTTCTTTCACACGCTGCGCCTTGGTCTACTACTCCTTACTCAGACGATCGTGACAGAAAAACCCACCATACCAGGACCAAGCAGCGTGTCCAGGAACAGGCAACCTGGACGTGGGAGCAGCGTCGGAGGGTCGAGAGGCAACCCCAATAAATTTTTAGGGGGGGGCACACGGCATGGACGAAGGGGCTGACGGAGGCAAAGATGGGGCGAATCCAGGAGGCCACCAGGCCAGGGGTACACCGCCCTGTACGTCCTGTGCGGATGCCTCACACAGAGTGTGTGAGGGTAGGCATTCAGCCAGGACGGGTGGTGGCCGCTCTTCACTCCAGGTCTCCTATCCGTCTCCACAGCCCGGTTCGGCCTGTCCCTGCTCCACGCACCAAGCCTACGGGGTGCGTCGCAAGACCAGCCCGGCCTGTCCCTGCTCCACGCACCAAGCCTACGGGGTGCGTCGCCAGCCCAGCCCGGCCTGTCCCTGCTCCACGCACTAAGCCTACGGGGTGCGTCGCCCGGCCTGTCCCTGCTCCACGCACTAAGCCTACGGGGTGCGTCGCCAGCCCAGCCCGGCCTGTCCCTGCTCCACGCACTAAGCCTACGGGGTGCGTCGCCAGCCCAGCCCGGCCTGTCCCTGCTCCACGCACCAAACCTACGGTGTGCGTCGCCAGCCCAGCCTGGCCTGTCCCTGCTCCACGCACCAAGCCTACGGGGTGCGTCGCCAGCCCGGCCCAGCCTGTTCCTGCCACTCGCACCAAACCTACGGTGCGCGTCGCCAGCCCGGCCCGGCCCGTTCCTGCCACTCGCACCAAGCCAGGGGTGCGCGTCGTCAGCCTGGTCCAGCCCGTTCCTGCCACTCGCACCAAGCCAGGGGTGCGAGTCGTCAGCCTGGTCCAGCCCGTTCCTGCCACTCGCACCAAGCCAGGGGTGCGAGTCGTCAGCCTGGTTCAGCCCGTTCCTGCTACTCGCACCAAGCCCGGGGTGCGAGTCGTCAGCCTGGTAAGACCGGTCAGCTGCTCCACAACGGAGCGTAAGCTATCCGCTCCGTCTATGTCCAGTCCAGATCCAGCCAGCGGTGTCAGACCGGACCAGGGGCGCTACGGGGGTATTATGGAGGGGTGGTGGTCAAGGCCGGAGCCGGAGCCGCCTCCGAGGAGGAATGCCCACCCAGCCCTCCCCTGTTTGGGGTTTGTTAAGACGCGGTCGCAGTCCACGCCTTTAGGGGGGGGTACTGTCACACCCTGGCTCTGGGACTCTATATGTTGAGCCAGGGTGTGTGCATTCTATGTGTTCATTTTCTATGTTGGGTGTTCTAGGTTGTCTATGTCTATGTTTGCATGTGTGACTCCCAATCAGAGGCAACGAGTGTCAGCTGTCGGCTGGTTGTCTCTGATTGGGAGCCATATTTAAACTGTGTGTTTTCTCTTGGGTGTTTTGGGTTTTTGTTCCGTGTCGGTATGTTAACCGTTGGACTTCACGAGTCGTGTTTTGTTTGTTTGTACTTTAATTAAATAAAGTCATGTTTCTTTCACACGCTGCGCCTTGGTCTACTACTCCTTACCCAGACGATCGTGACAATGCCATTTAGATCGGTGGCAAGTTCCAATGTTTCCACCTGTCTGGTTCATTTAAGCTACTTATCTTTCCTCACACTGGCAGTGAATGGCAGGCCGTCGGGTGACCTAAGTGTTTGCCAGGCCTCTGCTCCACTGTTGCCGGGTGGACAGGGGTATGAAGAGTGAAGGCTACTTGAGAGCAATCACCATTTTAGCAGTATTTCACTATGAGAGCTAGGCTAGTGTAACCTTTCTCTGTTAGGAGTTTGAGTTTATGCTTTAAACACTTTTCTCGCCCTCCTCTCTGACTTAGTTGCATAAACACACACATGCATACAAACAAAAATGAGCCAACTAGCAAACACACGCACACGTGCACGCGCACATACACACACTGGGTTACAATAGTAATGACATAATGGGTCTTTGAACAGAAAATTGTCTGGTGTGACTACATTCAAAATAGTTAGTTTGGCAAAATGTTTTTAGAGAGAAAAAACTGCTTGCTCTGGATATTTCAGTTAAGATTAAAGAGAGTATTTTGACACATTTGTTTATTTTTGAACCACTCCAAAAATGTTATTATTTTATTTTTGTTACATTTATTGATAGCAATAGCTCTCTCAGATCTCTCAGATACATTCACTGTGAATTAGAATACATAATTTGAACTCTGATGTAACCCGCTGATTATGACATCAGCATGAATTCCATACATAAATTAGAATACTAAGCAGTTCTCTCATTACACTTGTCTAGGACAACCTGATTAATTACAGCAGTGCTATTCAAAGTCAAGGTCGCCAAAATATTTGTTATTTGTATTAATTTTTTTAACAAAAAAATCAGAATACAGATTATTGTATGGGACAATATACAAACGTTTTTCAGAAAGATAATTAAAAAATATGAATTTTATTGAGTAAATGTATTTATTGGTTTCTTTTCATTTTGATAAGAGATGAAAAGGCAATGAATTGAAGGTTATTTGTTGATGTAAAAACCGACATTTACAGATTTTAAGGTTGTGTCATTAGATTTGGGGTGGGGTGGGGTTGTGAGAAATTATTGGTAAAAAAAATGGGGTCCCCAGAATTTCTGGCAGAAAAAATTGGGTCCCCACTGAAAAAGTTTGAATACCACTGAATTACAGGTTGCAACGCTCTACCAAAGTTTAGAGCACTAGCCCCAACTATGGATACTGTAAGAAACTGTACTCTTACAACAGACTGCTTTAACTGCCTCTCCCACGAGTTGTAAAACTAATTAGAAATCGTAGATTTTTGAGCTGCCACAAAGATGTTTATTCTCATTCTTTATAATTTCTTTACACATTTATCGATTGTTTACTGTTTACTTTTTCAGAGCGATCCATCCAGTGGATGGCAGCATACTAGTAGTCATAATGAGGACTATAATGAGGTAGACAATGATTATTGGAGGCGATATGGTCAACAGGGTAAGTACTAATCCTCTCTAATGGGTCTTTGTTTCCCTTGATGCTTTCCTTTCTAATAATGAGAGAGAAAATAACACTATCCTCATTATTTTACCAGGGACAGGCCACTATCACTACCACCACCACAACCACTTTCACTATGGCAAGAGGTTGTTGCCCTAAAATGCTCAGTGGGTCTCTGCCTAAAGAAAGCCACACAACTGACGGAGATCATGCAGAGCCTCTTGGAACAGATTCAGAACAGTCTACAGGTGTCTGATATTCACATCACAGAGATAGAGGTATGTGATATCCAGAGCCCCCGAGAGCAAACGTTTACCTTGGTAGAGGAAAAAGCAGACTCTGGACCCATCCTCTTTCCAGGACAACCAGACTCTAGACCATCTACTCAGACTCTGGACCAAGAACATCTACAGGTTCCTCTCGTTTTGATCTCAATGGAGGAAGTGGTTCTGCTGGCAGATGAGATCCCGGCCTTGTTCGAGGAAACAGTTGGTGGACAACCCTTTGACCTCCTTGGACAATGGTACCAAGAAAGATTACCAACCGACCTCCCAGGAACAAGAGTATCGAACCTCTCTAAGCATGATGGTGATACTTCAACCTCCGTGAAACCAACACATGATGTCTGGTCCATCCTAGAAGGAGGTGCTAAACTGGTCAATGACCCTGTGATCTCCCAGGACCAAAATGGTTCACAGGTTAAAGGAAGACGCACTTCCCTAAAGGACTTTTACCAAAGATGGAGGTTGGCCCTTCCTGGAGCAAAATACTACCAAGGGAAACGATATCCAGACCTCACTTGAGGAAAGTCCTCTACCCAGGGACCATGTTCCAATGCACTCATTGGCAACAGCTCCATCCCTCAACAGTACATTGACCACCTCAATTTGGCCCTCCTCAATGGTATGTATGCACTCAAATATCATACAATATACTGTATACATTATGTGTACATACAGTCACTGGCGTACCGGACACCCCCGCAGCCCCAGAAGGTGGGGGGGCACGAGCTCTGGGGGCCCATGCGCCTGTCATTGATGTTTATTTATTTAAATGTAATAAATAATTTAGACAGTAACCCTCCAAAAAGTAATTCATAGACCTTTTTATTTCCATATGTACTAGTAAGCTAAGTGTTTGTTTCTTGGGATTCAGGAATGTGGCTGAAAAATTAAACATTTACTAATTGAAAGTATGAGGGGATATCAGTGAACAAATACCGTGGTCAAGGCTATGACGGCGCAAGTGCAATGAGTGAGGCTTACTCAGGTGTTCAAAGCGCATGTCAGACCAAGAGCCTAATGCTTCTTAAGTAGTTTTTTATGCGTTTTAGTTTAGAAAACAATCTCTCCGCAGAAGCGACAGTTACAGGAATGGTAGAAACAGCTTGATTGCCATAGCAACAGCAGGGAAACTGGGCAGAAGGGAGTTGTGCATCAAATACAGCACTTCTGTAACATATTTGTAATTGAGCCTCTCATTCTCCTTAATTGCCGGTATAGGAAGCACTGGGGACAGATCATATAGATACTGGACAGCCAATAAATGGGCAGATGCAAACAATTATCATCTTAAGCAGACAATAGTTCTTGAGGACTTGAACAAAAAAAGCTGTTTGCAATTGCTTTCGCACTGTTGAACCGGCGTTTGAGTTGTGTGGTTGCAATATCAACAGTCCATTTTCTAAACTAAAACGCATAAAAAACTACTTAAGAAGCATTAGGCTCTTGGTCTGATATGCGCTTTGAACACCTGAGTAAGCCTCACTCATTGCACTGGCGCCGTCATAGCCTTGACCACGGTATTTGTTAACCGATATCCCCTCATACTTTAAATAGTGGCTGAATTTATCCTCAAGCCAACTACTTTTTTCTAGTTGATTTGAAATGTTTATGAAAAGTTTATGAGTAGCAGCTAAATACGGTATATAGCCGTGCATTTGGAAAGTATTCAGACCCCTTCCCTTTTTCCACATTTTGTTACGTTACAGCCTTATTCTAAAATTGATTAAATAAAAAAATGTCCTCATCAATCTACACACAATACCCCATAATGACAAAGAAAAAACAGGTGTAGTGGAAATTCTACACAGGGACACTCAAAGTCAATCTTAAATTAATCATTATTTATTAACAGCAAGCTGGAGAGGTCACAGTCAAACTTAGACGCATAAAGTACCGGTCTGAAGTGAGCTCCCTCGGGGCAGTCCCGTTAGATCTCTTATATACTGCTTACAGACACGTTACATAGGCATAGTTCATAGGGTTGGTTCCGGCATGTGTCTGGCACCATCTCCTATCTTAACTTAGCTCCCGAGTGGCGCAGTGGTCTAAGGCACTGCATCTCAGTACTTGAGGCGTCACTACAGACCCCCTGGTTCAATTCCAGGCTGTATCACAACCGGCCGTGATTGGGAGTCCCATAGGGCGGTGCAGAATTGGCCCAGCGTCGTCCGGGTTTGGCCGGTGTAGGCTGTCATTGTAAATAAGAATTTGTTCTTAACTGACTTGCCTAGTTAAATTAAGGTAAAATAAAATAAATAAAAATAGAACATATTCTGGGCGTTCTGCCAGATGGTCCTAAGGAGGGGGTCATGTCGCCCCCCTCACGCCTTTTCCAAGCACAGGCAGGAACCAACCCTATGAACTAAGACAAGATTAACATTTTCAAGGCTGTCTCGTCACATGATAAAATGTTCCATCACATTCCCTCCTCTTATCACTCAATCTGTGATAATTATCATTAAATTTTATTCATTTGGTTATTACCTAAACTATCGATGGAGGTTCTATCAAAATACTTTATTATAATAAATCGTAATAAAGGTGATACTTCTATTAACAGGAGTGAATCAAATTTCATTCATAATCATCATAATAAAGCTCAAATCTACAATCAAAGTCATAACTAAACAAAATCAACGCATAAAACCACAAACACTTTTAAACCCTTCATTCTGGGTTGTACAATCATTCTGGGTTGTACTTGTTAAACCATTGCAGTAGAATGTTTTAACTTAAGATCTTCGCTTCATACTGTAGTGTCGAGTTAATGTGGCTAATTATGCTGTTAAACAAAGGAGTCCGCTTATACTGAACTTTGATTATACGTTTTATTCATATCACAAGATTTCAGCATAAGTTTACAGATGTCTATAGCATCCGAACAGAGTCCCAAAAGAATAAGTCTGTTCTAATCTTCTTTGTTCCCATCCAGTACTTATAATCTTTCCCAAAATATGGGTGGTTCCCCATACTGACCAATCCCCTGTCTACAACAAACAGACTCCCTCTGTTCTATGAGGTGTCACTCTAAAACGGCTCCCTCTGAAACTGAATAAACATCCTCTCAGGTTCCACTTGAAAACATTAGCAAAGTCATAATTCTCCATATACTACAATACAGTTACACATATGCTTCATTACACAATTTCATTTATGAATTCTGGCAATGACATTTCAGCTGGAGCTTTTGTCGCAAGTGGCATGTTAATGACAGATCGGTATTTCAATGCAATTTTTGTCTAAATTACTATACATTTCACAGTGTGCAGACCTCCACAATCAACCTGATACCCTAAATAAACAATTTTGGATAAGCCTAAATCAATTACGGGCACGGTTGACCACCCCCTCCCTGCCGGCATTCTTCTGGCGTTTCCTTCGCTTTCTTCTTCAGATAGTGTTTCAGTTCATCCTCCCAATGGCACATGTTCAAAGTGGATGGTGCTTGATAATGTCCCAATTTCAATATCTGGGGAATAATCTGATTTCCCCAAGCAGACGAAACTCTCACCTGAGCCGCCACCATCCTTTACGGTCCATTATATCCATTTTCCTACCAGTACACCAGCAGCATGAGAGAAGTTTGGGCGGGTTATCCCTCCATGCTCACTCCATAGTACTCATGTCGCACTCCTGAGGGAAAAGGCATGAGTGAAAAGGCAGTTGATAGCTTAAATTGGATGCTGTGTACAAGTTGCTGGCTCGGACTCAGGTCTCAGGTGGTGAAGGACCATAGTGAACGCCATTGTCGCCATTACTTCAGCCAGTTAGAGGGGGTGAGGCTGAATAAACATCCTCTCAGGTTCCACTTGAAAACATTAGCAAAGTCATAATTCTCCATATACTACATATTTCCCCCCTTCAAGACTAACTAAAAGTCTCGAAAACAAAAAGAATAGGATTATGACAAGTAACAATTTATCTTATTGAGTATCTTTAACAATAAACCAAAAACATTTTTCTATTGAGTGTAAATATATTTCTATGAAATATAACAAATCTTTATGGAGTGTGAATACATTACTATGAAATATGAACAAATCTTTATGGAGTGTGAGAGCGAAAAACCTGTCTGGCAGCCTTCTTTCCAAATATCCATCCATCAATCAAGACAGTAAAATTCTCTCACGGCCCCTCTGCCCCAGGCAACCACCTAAGTACTCCAGATCAATTCATGAATCTTTATCAATACATTTGAAACTATGATGCAATTAAATACACATGAAAGCCCCAGCAAACAAAATCCTATCCAAAATGTCCACTCTCAGGCTGGTCGACCCATCGAACCCTACTGTGGATTATCTCTATCCCTGCCTAGACTCCATGTCCCTAAGCTTCCACGAAATAAACAAAAACATCTAAGATCCCCACATGTATCCAATAACATCAAATATCATTCTACAAAAATTAATACAGAAAGAATATGACACAAATTATGTATTACACATGCAAATATGTCTATATATCATTGCAGACACTGGAATGTAGTCTACTACACTTCATCTCCTCAGCAGTGTCGACTTCCAATGCATCGTTGCTGATGGAATTGGAACATTTCCACACCTTCCTTGTTCCATCTCCTCCAGTCCCTTCATATTGTCCTTTCATATTGTCCTTGTTTGAGTATTTCAATCTCTACATATTCCCCCATATGCTTCTGGAAGAAAAGAAAAGACCAAACAGTATCTTTTGCAAAACAACACATTAAAATTAAAACATCAATATCAACTAAGAATATAAAAATGATATATAAAATGATATATGAATGAATCACATTATTGTATTTCCCCCCTTTGATTCATAAGAAAATACTAAAATCACACTAATATTGAAAAACATTTGAAAAATGATCAAATAATCAAAAAGGATATTTATCCATCAATACTCCATCCAGTCCCACTTGTCCATCTTCATCCAGATCAGGAACAGTCAACAACGGCATCTGAGTGTTGTCTCCAGGCATCACAACTCCAACCCATCTCAATATCATAGCTTTCGCAAAGGTCAGTAATGTTAGAAATTGCGTAATTCAAATCTGGTATTGGAATAAGAATCAAGAGATCTTCAATCCAAGCTTAATTTATTATATGCAAAATGTATGTATGATAAGTATGAAGGTTCGTATATACGGGCTCACTGAAAAACCACGCAGGGCAGACAGAGAACTAGAAGTATTGTTTACAGATTCTTTCTCAAATACTCTGACAGAAAGCCTCCACCTCTTCTGTTGGCCAACCAGAGCAAAGGACTGAGTGTGGTCCAGACTCCATTCAGCCAATCCGTTGGCGCAGGGGTTGGTCCCAACTCCTCGGCACTCCAGTTGTTGCACTGTTGCCAGGCATAAGTTGCTATGATAATAACATGCGGAGTCAGCACCCAAAAGACACCATTCCACTGTACTCCATGTACCCATGTTCAAGGACAGTTTCACAGACAACAAAGAGAGAGTGTTCGTATCTGTAAGAAATACAAGTCTTATCTGTCCTACCCCTAACGTTCCTTACATGAAAAACAGCCTGTTATGTGAAACAATTTATATCAGTACAGTTCATTAATGCATTCCTTCCAAGCTATTCATCACATACAGATCTAATTATGAGAAAAATAGAACCCAACAATCCCCCTTTTGACGCCCTCTAGGGTGTCACTCATTAAAATACAATACAAACAAAAATAAACACTTTTATTAATAGACAATTTGATAATAAAAGGCCTTCAGTCCTTCCATCTACACCCAACTTGCAAACGGTTGGCTACAAGTCACCCAGGCACTTCAAACCTTCACATAAGGAAAGACAAACATTCTCAATGGTTAACTTGATTAATAAAGCATAAAACACAGGATTAATAGAACACAAAACATAAGATTATTAAAACATAAAACACCAACAGGGAAGTACATTTTGGCCCCCTTTAGACACCCTCTAGAGTGTCACTCCACCAAGCCTGGTAGGTCATATCCTTCATTCCTTAGGTCGGAGTCCGGGATTGGGCCGTATCTCACCATCTGTTTGGAAACCACATTCTCCATCTCCTTTTCTCACCAACCCTCAGACACAGGAAATAAGACAACATCCACAAAGAACAAGTATACCCATAGAAGCTATAACTTCACCCAGAATAGTTACAACAATAGTTTTCCATTTACCAAATATGTTATCAAACCAACCGTTTATGGAGCTATCAATACCAGAGTTCTCAGCCAGTTCGTTCGCCAGCATGGTGATGGTCACTCAAGCGCTTTGGTCACGGGCCCGTCCGGTGCTGTGTTGTTGGAGATGAAAGTACAGCACATATATCCAAACAGAACACAAACCCCGTCCCGCTCAGCCACAAGCATATCTAAAGCTATTCTATTCTGCCATGTCATTAAGCTAGTTGCCGCTGTCTGCTCAGCTAATCCCTTTATTGCATCACGAGTGTGGTTTATAAATCTTTTGCTGGTTATATTAAATATAATTTATCCAATCTACATTTTTATTAATTGTTGACCACCAGAAAATACTTGATTCAAACCCAGCTGCGATCTGATTCCTAGCTTTGAATTGTTCTGGAACCCCTCGGGGTGCTGCTATCCCATCAATATATATCCTTTCATCAAAGGATCCCAGGAGGAGGTCCTACTTTCTATGTGACAACTCACCAGTCTCTGACACGTTTGATTGTTTGCATATGTAGGTGAGTTCACAATCAGTTATCACCACACAACCATCAGATGTCAGCACGGCCCTGGTTTTGGTTCCTAAAATCCTCTGGCTGCAACAAAGAGGAGAGATTAGTCATGGTCTCTTTTACTTGTGACATTCTCTGTGTGGGAGCAGGATCTAAGATGCCCTACCCTGTATCCTATCTTATTAGTCCTAGAAAAACAATAAGAATCCCCTGTGACTTCAAACTGAGGCAACCCAGGTCGGGATGACTTTGTTATCGGGGGAAACAGATAGTGCAAGTTACCATAAGACTCTTTCACCACATTCCCAGGTGGCTTGCATGGAGGATAAACCTGACAGAGAGTCAAAGCCTGTCAAGGGGAACGGAGTAGTTGTTAACCTTGGTTTGGCTGTCCTACAGGCATAACAGTCCTCTTTAGACCGTATACTGAATCCATTCAAACCACAGGTTAAAATCTATTTACTCCATCTCCATCTGTACTACTTCCTTCAGGTCTATAGTTTGCACTGTCTCACTACCTCCCTCAGAGAGGTTTACTCTATAGGGTGCCCCAGTTGAAGAAGATATCTCACTTGTCAGGTCTGTAATCTGTTTTAGCATAATTCAGACTTTCAGACAGTACCTACCCTTATATGGGTCGCACTGCCATTTCTGATAATTCCCTACTTTCACAATACTACACCTGTCCCTAAACTGTGTATGGAGATTGACATGTCCCTCCCTAAAGTCCCTAGTATTTCCCCTTTCCCTACGTCTAGCTGTCTCCTATGCCTTTTCAACTTGTGTTAGGTTAACTACCACTTCTGGCTGAAACAGGAGGGTCCGTGTGTGTTAGGAATATGGCCCCCACAATCAGACAGCTACCTACCGTCGGGAGACCTGTGAATCCCCACCCTCACCCTGAGAACATGTCAGACGCCAGAGGCCAACCCATTGCTTCACCTTCTATCGAACTCACACAGGGATGATCAGACAGGGTAAGGGAATCTTCGTTAAGGAGCCAACCCCCGAACCCTAGTGGTGATCGGTTCTTTCTCCTAACTCTGTGTTTGTTCGTCAGGTGTAGCTGGGTTTACCTTTTTGCAGTGAGTGACATGCACCCAGATGGATCTCTCAGCTTTTCTGCTGGCAAAGGCAGTACTTGGTAGGGCCCTTCCCGCCAGGCCTGCTTCAGTCTCCTGGTTAGATAGAGTGGGTCACCTTCTCCTTTAGTTCACCTGTGGGGCACAAAACCTCTGACATACAGGTGTGGTTAATAAACTATCATACATGTTTTTTTTATTTTTCTTTATTTTGTCCTCTCCTTCGTATATATTTAATATTTAATCCAACCATCCCCCTTTTTGACACATGATTTGGCCATGTGTCAATATTACCACCTATCTAAACAATCACTTTAGTTAATATTGGTAATTCATTATCCAATTGCCATTCCTCCACTCTCTCTTCTGTTATTTAATGGTTCAAATCAAATATATTATTACCAAATTATAATCTTCTTCACAATTTTCACAGTACTATAAATTACCCTCAACTTAGTAAAATAAACTATCTTAAAGTCCTCCTCTCATGCCTTTAGAATTTACTAGTGTGGATGATTAATTAACACCAGAAGGTTAAAACAGAGTTCAGAGGCAATTGAAATCATTTAACGAACTGTTTAATCCCATAGTATACTAAACATTACCATTATTCTAAATATTTCATAAATGTTAGTTATCCCAAGTGTTCATTAAATCCTCATGACATTCATTCTCATAAGAAATCATATATACCCCAAACTCAGCCAAAAGCTAAAAAACTCCATAAAATTAACTGTGTGCTCCTCTAAGACCTATCACCCTTGACCTGCTGAAACCCCCCAAAATTGAAACAACAAGGCTTTATAAACATCATACTAGGTGTGTTGTTTTTTGTTTGAAAAACCAAATTTGAAAAACAACCACAAATAGCCAGGCCTTAATTTGGTAGCTCACTTTTATGACCTAAATACTGCCTAACTCCACTACTGCTCCCCTAGCCCTTGGCAACATTCCAACGAGATGAGCTAATCTCTTTCTCCTGGTTATCCCCAGTCTTAACCCATCAATAATTGTTTGTATCAATCTAATTCCTCATTTCCCGCTAAACCATTTCAGTTCGCTATTCAATTTATTTAACTGTTCTCTCTGATTATGCCCTAATTAATAAAACAAATACTTGCTATCGTTGATTAGCATACATTTAATGATGTTCCTACCATCTGAACTGTACTGTCTCTCACCCTCCCCTTGCTCCTTCGGGGAGAGCGCATGGTAACGTTATAACATATTTTCATAGACTTTTCTAGAATACTTCTATTTAAGCTATCTAATTCAACCTTTCACATTTCTCAATCCACATAGTAATCTAGGTATATAGCCCCACTGCGAAAGCTTTGTCTACTGTCCCTACCTGTGTTCGAACCAGGGACATCGCCAGTCACTCCACACCATCTACGATTCTCTCAAAGTAAATACTTTCACGTCGCACATCCAGCCACGTCATCACCCCCGTCTAGCCAGCCCTTCCGTCTCAAACACCCTAGTAACAAATATAAAACACACTCTAACAGCGTTCTGCATTTACCTCTATCATCGGGTTTAAGAACTAAAGTAACAACATTAACTATTCTCTATTGCTGTAGTAACGTCTTGTTTTTGGTTCAGTTTATTTAGTGTCCATAATACTATAATAATACATAATCGAATTCCCCTCATGCATACAGATTTCACCTTATGCCATTGAAATGCCAAATAAACCATAATAGTTCAATGGAGCCCCCGATTGGCTCTCCCCTACCTATACATTACTTCCATAACCACATTAGTTATGGTCCGATTAGCAATTAAACCTTATCACATGATCAAACAACGCCACAACCTTAAACTCATATGGGGCGGCAGGCAGCTTAGTGATCAATAGCGCCGCGCCAACAACCGAGAGGTCGCCGGTTCCAATCCCCGAGCCGACCAGGCGAAAATCTGCCGATGTGCCCTCGAGCAAGGCACTCAACCCCAATCGCTCCTGCAAGTCGCTCTGGACAAGAGCATCTGCCAAATCACCAAAAATGCAAATGTAAATATTCTCCACTTTCTCACCCATGACGCACGTCTACGCTCGGATGAGCAAGTTCAGAACATCCATCGTCAGAAACCCCCAGGCACCTCTCAAATAATCACCACGTGGTGTTCCCAGCCAACTCCCTGGCTCCAAAAGCCACACTTTCGCTCTCTCCAGCCCCTCCCCTCGCAACTCTCTCTTCAGCTTTCGGTGGGAGCAGGCTCTTTTGAAGAGCTGTTTTTCGTTTTAGTGTTCCAAATATTCTGTGGTTATTTAAAGTATTTTCATCTATTTATTTAAATCAAATCATTCCCACCTAATTAGTTAAAGTTGGTGCATGTTTATATTGAAACGATAAACCAAATTATTTCTGTCTAATTGTTTAACCAGTATTTTGCAGGGTCAAACATCAAATGTTAAATCAAATAATAAACCAAAAAGCCTCAACCCAAGCACCTATAACCAGAATTATGCTATGTCTAACACCAAACAGCACAGTTCAAACATATCAGCTCAACCATTTCAGTTCAGTCACACAATTCATCACTTTAGCTTTATGTTCCCAATTGTTTTAACGGGTTATATGGTTTAAGCAACCACAAACCCAACAGTTATCCCCAAATTATACAGTTTGGACAGGCACAGACGTCTTTGATTCCCAATTAGTTTTCTATCAAGGTATACAGGTTTATCATTCACACTCTCATGCATACGTCACCCCTGTCTTAAAGAATTTTAAGTGTCTCCTTTGAACCTAGTCATATCTAGTCTGAACTGATATGTGCCATAGCGTCGCACTGCCTATTTATTTAAAGTACCTCCTATGGGTGTCTTTTGTTAACGTTTGCACAATTTAAACTTTATTTCCTAATTGTAATTCTCATTATTTACTGTTTTAAAATATTGTTTGTATTCTCAGCCAAAATGGTACACAGTTATTACACAGTTAAACGTAGTATACAGTTATCACACTCACTCACAATAACCAGTCATAATCCTATCACAGTCATAAATGACACACTTACACTCGACACACAATCGTAATTCTTTGTCACACAACTAAAGTTTCTTAGGACACACAGATAACAAAGGTATACAATGGGGCACACAGCCACCTCTACAATGGGGCACACAGCCACCTCTACTATGGGGCACACAGCCACCTCTACTATGGGGCACACAGCCACCTCTACTATGGAGCACACAGCCACCTCTTCTATGGGGCACACAGCCACCTCTACTATGGGGCACACAGCCACCTCTACTATGGGGCACACAGCCACCTCTACTATTCCATGGGTTTAACCATCAGAATTATCAAACATTTGCATATTATATTATGAAATCGAAATAGTATACTGTAATCGTTATTTATAGTACAATAGGGTTCACTTACATCAAACAGGTGTTTCACAAATTTAATTTGGATAAAGCCAATGTGCAAAACTTTAGTTATATTACAATAGGTGTTTTGCTTACCTTTATAGAAGCCCGGGCAATTTGTGAAACACACGGTTCGAAGACAGCGATTGTCCAATAGGCTGGATGAATTCCAGCGAAGTGAAGTTCCGCTACCAGATCACAGTCGGAGGTCACCAATTGTTAGAAATTGCATAATTCAAATCTGGTATTGGAATAAGAATCAAGAGATCTTCAATCCAAGCTTAATTTATTATATGCAAAATGTATGTATGATAAGTATGAAGGTTCGTATATACGGGCTCACTGAAAAACCACGCAGGGCAGACAGAGAACTAGAAGTATTGTTTACAGATTCTTTCTCAAATACTCTGACAGAAAGCCTCCACCTCTTCTGTTGGCCAACCAGAGCAAAGGACTGAGTGTGGTCTAGACTCCATTCAGCCAATCCGTTGGCGCAGGGGTTGGTCCCAACTCCTCGGCACTCCAGTTGTTGCACTGTTGCCAGGCATAAGTTGCTATGATAATAACCTGCGGAGTCAGCACCCAAAACACACCATTCCACTGTACTCCATGTACCCATGTTCAAGGACAGTTTCACAGACAACAAAGAGAGAGTGTTCGTATCTGTAAGAAATACAAGTCTTATCTGTCCTACCCCTAACGTTCCTTACATGAAAAACAGCCTGTTATGTGAAACAATTTATATCAGTACAGTTCATTAATGCATTCCTTCCAAGCTATTCATCACATACAGATCTAATTATGAGAAAAATAGAACCCAACAGTAACAAAGTACAAAAGCAAAACATCACACACAGTGCTATCAGAGCTGCTACTAAAAGCTGAACCATCACTGCTCCCACTGGGCCTAACTGATCTTGCAACCAAGTCTTCGCTGACCATCCAGCTCCTTCAGATCTACCAAATGCATCCCTTATATTCTTCAATGCATCTATAACACTAGTGATATTATCGGAACTATCTGGAATCAAAGTATAACAATCATCCCCCGTCAAATTCATAGCCAAACATAAGCCACCTTGTTTTGCCAGAATATAGTCAAGAGCCATATCATTTTCCATAGCCGTTTCAACAGCGTCAGTCTGTGACTTCTTTGAGTATTTGACAGAAGATTAAACCCTCTTATCGTTTCATTTGCAAAACCCTGCAAAGTATAGGTAATATTATCAATATGATCTGCCAAAAATGTTACACCATACCATGGAAAAAGTCCCAGTCCCCACTTCTCTCCTAGACTTATCCTCCAATGGTAGGCTTCCAGACTATGAAATTCTGCCATGTCCCTTTTCACCCTATTTCCAAACCTAGACTCAGATTTATCTGTGTCCGGTGCTTCCCCTCTTTCAATGGTAAAAACCTCATATGGAAGCTTCAATGTCGACATATAACAACATCCTATCCATCCATAGGGTAAGAATATATACGCTTTATCACCACAAACCCACCAAATATCTCAAAAATTCCCAATAGTCACATTGCCAGGCAAAAGCTGATCTTTCACCATCAAAGTCCTGCTCTTCTTACTAACTGGAACATAAAAAGTTACATTATATTTCTCATTACTAACCTTAAGGTCATGCTTACCCAAAGTCATCGTATAATCATCACAATCTGATATTCCCATAAACATACCCTTTCCATCATATGTTTTATTAGAACAAAAACAGCTTTTAGCCCTTACTGCTTTCACCTCCAATGCTTCAGGAGTCGCTGTTAACTGATTTTCCTTCCCATCTAACACATTCACATAGGGTATTTCATTTAACCAAGAACACTTAAACCTAGGCCTAAACAAATGTTTCGACAACGACATTATTGTAGCCGTTAATGATTGTTGCTGATACAACAGCCATGATAAAGCATAAGATTGACACGTACTTGATAAAGGTTTAGCGACCGTCTCTAAAATAGAACCCCATGTGCCTGGTGCTGGAATTCTCAACAGACATGGACCCTCAAGATTCCTCACTGATCTTACAGAATGAGTTAACTGCTGGAACCAAAGATTCCTACCTGCCCATCCATCTTTAATTTTCAAAACAGAAGAATCAAACCCATATGCCTTCCATTTAGTTTCTCTCTTCCCTAACGAGCGGTACTGATCAAATACCTCTTCTTGTATGTCAGTAAAATCAAAGAACTCATCCTGTACCTCCATGATAGTATCCTTCACTATTTCAGCTGAATCTGCATCATTCTCTACTACCATCTGCTCTCCTATTTTAACACTATCCTTACTACCATTGACAGCACTCTTCATCCGTATCATAAACTCCTGAGTCACTCTTGCTACATCCTTTAATTTCAGAAAAGTTGTTGTTGGTGTCTGTGTCATACTTCCTACATTTGTTATCTCCGTCGTACCATTAATCTCTTTCAAAGTTAGTATTAAAATAGTTGCTTTAGTTGATGTATTAACACTCTTAACTATTTCCAGTGGGAAAGTTACTGATATCCTCTGTGTAGTATTTACTGTTGGAGTGGCTACTGTAATATACTTCTCCTGAACTCCTTTGGTGACTGTGAAAGTTTCAACAGACTTCAAATCTTCCATCATAAGCGTCACCTTACGAGTTACATAGCCTTTTAACCAATAATTCTTAGCCGGAACAAACTTTAATGCTTGCACTAAATAAGTACACATATATTCTCCCTGATCTTTCCATGTAACATTACGCAAAATAAGTGAGCAATCACTCATAACCCTCTTCCACTTCATGTCGTTGTACAAAATATACTTCCTTTGACTAGGTGCAACAGCTTCTACTTCTGGTCCTGATAACAACACTTCTTCTCCATAATTATCTCTCCATGTGGGAGGAACGTCACCTCCCCCACTCCATCTCTCACAACTACAAGGAAGATGAGCTGTATCACCCATCCTAACCCTAATAACAGTCTTTTTCTCTAAAATTGGTGCTGGAGCGATTGGCTCCCTTGTAATCAAATGCGATATATTTATGGCTTTAATAACTGTCAATGTTGAAAGAGTTAAATTGCTTCTCACTGTTGTTATAATAGGCTGAAGTGTTGATCTCATTGTTGTTAATTCATCCATTCTCCCTAAAGCTTTGAACTCTTGACTTGTATTTCCATCTGTCACCACTAGTGTCACTACATTAACTCTCAGTCCTAACTCTAATCCCTCACTTTCAAACTGTTGATTATAAAAAATACACTTATAATCACCTTGATCTTCCTGCTGGGAATTGTAAATATAGATACCGCAATCACCCTCAATTTTCATTCTTCTCTCATCATTCAGCAACGCATACTTTCTCAATGCCACTGCTCCTAACAGATCTAAACTCTTGCCATATTTATCTTCCCACTGAACTCTAAATTTCCCTTCACCACTGTTCTCTCTCATGCACTGACATGGGAGCTGAGCTGACTGTCCCAGAGTTACTGCAACCCTAGTTTTCGTAACGTTTTGGTCTGACTTTTCTCCTAACTGGTCTGGGCCTACTTTGTCTAACCGAATCACCAGCTTCTCCTGTAACAGAGTTGCCCTTGGTGATCTCCGCTGCTTCACATTCCACTGAAATATTCCCTGTTGTTTCTGGGACATATTGAAAATCAATCTCCCCAAATCTCCTGTCCTTTCCCTCCATTGCAGAGTCATCTCTGGCATCATCAGAAGTGTAAACATAATCATCCATGCTATCCATAACATTGACAATCTCCCCTTCTTCCTGTTCTCTTGAGCCCTCAACATCCTCTCTCTCTGCGCGTTGCACCTCTTCTCCAGGCGCTTTAACACAATGTGACAAATGATACCACGTTGGAGACCCTTTAACCTGGACAGCTGTTCCAGTACTACGAACCACTTCAAATGGTCCTTCACGACGTTCGTTATACCACTTCCTTCTAAATACCTTCACGAACACCTTGTCCCCAGGTTGCACTGTGCTCCTTTTTTTCTCATCAAGCTCCTCCTCCACCTCTTCTTTTCTTTGCCTGTCAGAAACATATGTGGACAACTTTTTATGAAAATTGGCCATATATGTAACGTAAGCTCTCATTTCATCTTCCAAAAGAGCCAAGCTTGGACCCTTTCCATTTGTTCGCAAACAAGGCGTAGGCATCCTTCTTCCTGTTACCAATTCATGGGGTGTCATACGTAGATCACGCAACTCACTTGAGTGACACACCATTAATGCTAAAGGAAGCGCCGCTACCCAGTTTAGACCCGTATGCTGACAAATTTTGACAATGCGATTTTTCAAGACACCGTTCATTATTTCACAAATCCCTTGACTTTGTGGGTGATAAACTGCTCCAAGACGTTGCTTAATTCCCAATTTTTGCAACAGCAATTTCACTGATTTATCCACAAATTCCCTCCCATTATCTGAGGATATTCGATCGGGTAATCCCCACCTGCTTATGACTTCTTTACACAAGAAGTTGGCAACCGACTGAGCATCCTTTCGCTTGGTTGGACAGGCCTCCGGCCATCGTGAAAATCTATCTACAACCACCAACATGTATCTTTTCCCCTCAACTGGTTTTATCATATCAACAAAGTCAATAACCAATTCACGCATAGGACCTCTCGGTGTAGGAATGTACCCAGGAAGAACAGTCACACCCCTGCGAACATTATTTTTCAGACAGATATACACCTTCCTATCATATAGTCAATCTGTTCAAACAAATATGGAGCCCAAAAACCATACACCTTTGTGATCTTTCTTCTAACCTCCCCCCTTGCAACATGAGCTAACCCATGTGCTTCCTGAATCATCAGACCTAAGAGGTCTAGAGGCACTACTATCAACCCCTCATGGTTTCTCCAAAGACCAGTAGCATCTTTGACCGCCCCTCGGTCTAGCCACAGCTGTTTGTCAATCATAGAAGCAGCTTCCTGCATCAAAATCACATCCTTAAGCGTAATTATGTCTTCCAAGTCCACTCCATGAGTGACCAGAAGAACCTTGCCCAATTTGTCCGCTCCTGTGACGGCTTTTGCAGCTTCATCAGCAGCTTTGTTCCCTTGTGTGACTTTTGACACATCTGTTTTATGAGCTGCACACTTAGCTATCGCTATCGCTTTAGGCTTCATCATAGCATGCAACAGTTGCATTATTTGCGCATGATGTTGTATCGGAGAACCATCCGCTTTCTTAAACCCTCGACCTTTCCATACTGCCCCAAACAAATGACATACACTATGTGTATATGCTGAATCAGTGTATATCGTCACTCGCTTTCCTTCTGCTAACAAACATGCTTCTGTTAGCCCCACAAGTTCAGCAAGTTGTGCAGACGCAGGCTGTGGTATTACTTCAGCCTTTTCAACAACAAATCCAGTTCCTTGGGCTTTAACTACTGCATAGCCAGCACACAATTTATCTCCCACACGATAACAAGACCCATCAGTCCAATACTCCAGATCTGCCTCACTTAATGGAAAGGCTTGCAAATCTGATCTAAGCCTCGAGTATTTATCTGCTTCTTGGACACAATCATGTGACTCACCATCCTCTGAAGTTGGCAAATTCTCAGCCAGATTTACCGTATCACACCTCACTAGGGTGACATCTTCCTGCTCTAAGAGCCTATAATAGTCTCTGAGCCTAGGCATAGTCAATGTATATTTCCCATAGTTCAGAAGATTTCTGAGACTATGATGGGTAAGAATTGTTACTGGGTAACCCATCGTAACAGATGATGCTTTGTCATACATTAAATATACTCCCACCATTGCTCTGTAGCACAGTGGTAGCCCTAGTTCTACTTCTGAATAGGCAGTAGAGTAGTAGGAAATAGGCTGAGGATTCGTTCCTGTGCCTGTCGGCTGACAAAGAACTGCACATGCATATCTACCTCCAGTAGAAGTAGATACATATAGTAAAAAGTTCTTAGAGTAATCTGGTAGTGTAAGTGCAGGTGCCTCCTGCAACCTCTGTTTGATCGTTTCAAATGCCACATGGCCTTCCTGTGTCCAGGAAAGATTGCTATGTAGTTGTCCACTTCCAGCATCCTTAACCATAGCTCTCAAAGGTCCCATCAAACTAGTATAGTTCTCCACCCAAGCTGAGGAATAACCCGCAATACCAAGAAATGTCATCATCTCTCTTACAGTTCTAGGCTTCGGAGCTTTACGAATAGCTTCCAATTGACTTTCCGAAATGCTTCTGTGTCCATGTGTTATTTTCTGACCCAAATAAACAACCCTCTCCTGGCAATATTGCAACTTTTTCTGTGAAACCTTATGCCCCTTTTCTGCCAACACTTGTAGCAATTTAATTGAATCTCTATGACATGTTTCTTTATTTTTTGAGCAAATTATTATATCATCTACGTACTGAATGACAGTGCTTTGCAATATCTGATCTATCCCTACCAAATCATCCTTCAGTACTTTATTGAAGATATGAGGACTATGCTTGTAGCCCTGGGCTAAACGACTATACTCATAGAATTGTCCCTTATATGTGAACCCAAATAAACCCTGACTTTCTACACTTAGTGGAACACTAAAAAATGCACCACATAAGTCTAACACCGTAAAATGTGTCGCATCAGGAGGAATTTGGGCTAACAAGGTATGAGGGTCTGGCACTTCTGCTGGAAAGTCAGTCACTACCTCATTTACTGCTCTCAAATCATGAACCACACGATAAGTTTCATCTGGTTTTTCCACAGGCAACAAAGGTGTGTTACTCTGAGGATTTTTTGTTGTCCTTAAAACACCTGCTTTCAAAAGTCCTTCAATTTGAGGTTCAATCCCTTGGATTGCTTCATCTTTCAATGGATACTGATTCTTCCAAGGAGGTCTTGCTCCTGGTCGAAGTTCAACTTTCACAGGTTGGGCTGATTTCACAAGTCCAATATCGGTACTGTGTTGAGACCACAAACATTCTGGAACTTGTTGCAACATCTCCTCTTTCATAGGGTCTGAATCCATCTTCGCACTGCAAATAGACTAATGTGTCATCCGTACAGCTTGTGGCTCTCCTTGTCCTTGAGCCGAAATCATTATTTTGAGAAATCGTTGATCTTCACTCCTCCAAATCGCCAAATTCTCATTCATCGGTCTAAAAACAGCTTTCTCTGCTTCTGTCATCATTTCTCCTATTTGCTTCTGGTCATAGTCTTCCGAAACCAACAAGGTCACATGTGGCACACTCTTCTCAATCTCAAATTCTTTATTCAGATAATCATCTGTGTTTATCTTCATAGCTGCTCCTTGTGGTCCTAAAATAATGCAACATGAGCTAAGTTGAACATTCTTAGGTTGATGACTCAACCATTCCTCTGAGTCTGGTTGGGCAGCATTCTTGAAATACTTAAGCGTACAATGAAATTGATATTCCGGAAGCCTCGCATCTGGCATATTTGCCACAATAAATTTCTCCCATATCTTAGCCTGCTCCAAAAAATCTTCACTGAGATTTCCAATCCAGAATACTGAAGACGAATCCATCTCTGTCATCATCAACAATTTGTAAACCTTTTCCTTTGGCACTTCTACCAGACAGCCGTCTGGTGTACATCTTATTGTACAGTTCAACTTACACAATGCATCTCTTCCCAACAATGCAATAGGTGTATGTTCTGATACCAGTATGGGTATTGTAATTTTTTGATTTTTATAGCAGAGCTCAATTGGTTCCGTAAGAGGAATCAGCTGTTTTACTCCCTCGAATCCGATTGTCCTAATGAGTTGATTGGACATAGGGAGATGTGTAGCATCTTCAGGCCGAACACAGGTGAAAGCAGCTCCGCTATCCGCCATCACTTCCAATGGTCGGTTGTTTATTTTCACCTCAATTGTTGGATCTTTTTCCGGTCCTGATGCTACCAGCTGACACCCCCCTATCGGATCTTCTGGGCACCCCTAGAATCCTTGCTCCGGGCCCCTATAGGAGTTCACCGGTCCTCCAGATGATCTTGACTGACCCCTGTATCTTCCTCTGAAATTCCCTCTGATGTTTCCTCCGATGTTTCCTCCTGGCACATTGCAATCACGGGCAAAGTGACCAACCTGTCCACAATTATAACATGCTTCTGAAAGTTGCTGGAAGTATGGCTTAAATCTTCCTCCTCTTCCTCTTTCTGCGCCTTCTCGTCCTCTTCCTCTCCAATTCTGTGTCTGTCCAGAAACTGGCTGTGGATATGGAACAACTGGAACCGCTATTGGTGGCTGATACAATTGCGGTTGGAACTGGTCCTGTTGAAGCTGTGGCAGTGATTGTTGATTTGGTGCACCCTGATTCTGCATAACCAAAGCTTGTTTCTTCTCCTTCTTATTCTCCCCCAGCTGTATTTGATTGAGTTTTCTGAGAGTTTCTTGGTCCTGTTCTTTCTGGTTGTGTTTCTTTTTTCTGTACAAATCCACTTGATGGGCTATATGATCTGTATAGATGCCTTTTGTCATGCTTCCAAGTCCAACCACCCCTGCCAGTTTACTCCTTACTGGTGAGGGCTGTCCCATCTGCAATTTAGCTCTCAAAATTGACTGCTCAATTTGACTCACATCTGGATCATTTCCAGTAATATTTCTCCACACTTGATGGACTCTTGACACATAGGCTCTTGGATTTTCTTGTTGTCCTAGTGGGTCAATCAGAATGTTATCAGGATGTACATTTGTTGGAAATGTATCTTTCAATGCTCTCCACAGACGATTCCTACTTGCAGCCAACAATTCAGGGTCGTTCACTGCAGTCCCCCCACATATCTATTGAGTCCCGCTCTCTGAAAAATGTCTTCCATACCTGGAATCCCAAGGAGATTAGCCAAAAGTCTCTTAATGTCTCCTATAGCAGACTGTGTTCCCACCGTAATTTCTTCCAATTTTGAAATCCAAGGATAGGCTCCATCTTGAAGAGTAGGCAGCTTCTCAAGTATATCTGACATATCGGTACTTTGCAAAGGCTTATATTCTAAGTTTTGACCTCGAATGATCACTGGCATCATTTTCTTACTAGTGCCCTCTTTCCTTGGCCTCAATGTATATTTTTTTCTCAAATTCTTGGGATTCTTTTCTCAGCAGTTTCTTCTTCTGTATCTTCAGCTTCTTGAGTTGTTCCTCCAGTTCTTTTACTTCTCCTAAATCATTCGCTTTATCCAGGCATGATACGCATCGGTCTATATCTCTTTCTATTTCTTCTGTGCTAGTCATTGTTGGATAAAATCCTCTTGAATATGAAGCACCTTTACTCTCCCACTCTTTATCGCTGTCTTCATCTTTGCTTTTATCAGAACTCGAATCTCCTGTATTCTTCTTCTTCAAACATCCATCACCCCTTTTTTCCGCTCTGGCCAACCTCCGTCTGATCACAGGGTCATACCCACCCATGATCTCTTCTGAATCACTCTGATCATCATCATCATCATCATCATCATCAAGTTCCATTCTCCTGAACCTCATTCTACCCTTAGTTTCCAGACATCTCGGTTTTTTCTTACTTCTGGAGTTTGGATTCATTTTTATGGTCGTTTCTGCTTGTCCTCTCTCTATTATTCGTTCATCTTCATCTCTGATGCAATAATCACCCTCCTGAACGATCACCGGAAGCTGAGGATAGACGTCCTTAAGCTCTACTTCTTTCTCATAAGGTGGGGGTCTTTTTGCTGAATCCGTATGTGAGAAAGGTGTACTGACTTCTGCCATTAGTTTTTCTGTCGCCTTTCCTTGTTTCACCATTTTCTCTATACCTTTGTTTATTTTATCGTTGGCATCTTTTATCAGTTTTTGTCCTTCATTCTTGAACAACTTAAGAACACCCAGCTCTCTTTGTGTATTTTCTTTACGTTGTTCCCTTTTTTCCCCTTTCTTTTGATCTGCTTTATGAATTGACAGAAGCACTTTCATTATGTTGATTACGTCAGGGTTAAGAGTCCCTTCCACTGGCCATGGTTGTTCAATGTCAGGCCAATGTTTGTTCCATTTTCCAGATAACTTTGCAATACCATTAACTAGAGGATTACTATTTTGTACTATATCAACAGGTGTAATTACCTTCATAGTCCTGATATCCTTTTTCCCCGTTGTAACAACTGTATTATATTCCTTTAATGTGAATTATTTTATTATTTTAGAATATATAGCCTATAGTGTCCTCCCTTTAATTATTAATATAAACTAAAAAAAATGTTTTTTTGTTTTTATCTAAATAATAAAAAATTAATCAATAAATGTATGAATAATCAAAAATAAAAATAAAAATTATTTTACTAATTTATCAATTAGTGGCTATCTTACCACCTTCAATCAGGAAAAGTACAGGAAAGTAGACAACTTCAGAGCAATCCAAAAAGAAAATACCTATAATCCAGCAACACTACAGTACTCATAAACCAATTATTTAATAAGCACCAAATGACCTCAATCTTACAGAATAATGTCAGTACTCGATTCCCAACACAACTGTAATCAAACCCACTCATGCACAAAAACTCCAATACGCAATTACATCAATTGATCAGTCTGTTGCCAAGTCCCTGTCAAATTGTCATAACATCAAATATCCTGTAGGGGAAGGTTTTGTAAACATAACAGTACTGGCCTGATTTTTGACGAGATCCGGTGCAGCAGATTCTGTCGCGTCACACCCTGTCACGTGATGTATACGTCAGCACTTCCGCTCTTTTCCTCTCTCCTCTTACCGTCTCTCATATGACAGAATAACAAAGGACAAACAAGAATTTAGTATTTTATGCACACACTGAGTTTATGTCAAACATTCAATACTCCTCCGTTCACATTTGCGCTAAGAAATAAGCAAAAACTTAACTCAGGAATATTATAAGTAACTCAATAACATTTTATTTTATTTATTTAAATCCGTCAACATATCTCTAGTTTATCAATTCAATAGGTCACAAGAAAACAGTTTCATCTTCAAACAACAGCCGATGTAACAACCAGAATACACCATTAGACTCTAAATCTCCATGTCTTTGTTCCTTCGTTCGTCTGCGCCTCCCCGCAGAAGAGTATAGCAGAGGAGTGACCTATTTACCCCTACGTCACTCTAGAGACATAAAATCACACGCATGCGCAGTCCATTCATCACTACGATTTCACAGTGGAAGGAGCTCTCTCCCAGCTCTCTCCACGCCAGACAACTTTAGAATGTTAACAGTCCCACTATCCTTCCTCTCTTTTACCCTTATAGACAAACAATAACACTTAACAGAGCTCACAAAACATCAGGCACCAAACCCAAACTATCTAAACATGATATTGGTGGCTCGACCCATTCCAATGGACCACCAAGGAAAAAATATCGAACATAACCCGCATCAAATTTGGCATGTAGCATGAATAAATTAGCATTAGCATGTAGCATTAGCATGTAGCATTAGCATTAGCATTAGCATGTAGCATGAAGCGTTATTAGCAGGCCACGTTTAGCATTTCTCCCTTCGCCGTGTCGTAAAATTTCTTTGTTAGCTAAATTTGTGCTACCACGAGGTCCCTCCGGAATTGTAATGAGCGGTTACATCAAACAAATGATTCATCAACCACCAGCTGAGCGGTAACATACAATCACAATATACCACGGCCTCAAGTCCCCAGGACTCACCTGAGTCACCTAATGTGCTTCTAGGATTTCGGCCCACCTCAGAGGTCGCCTTTACAAAAAGGGCTTCCGTAGATTCACAGCGGTTCTAAGTTACATACATATGCCTAGGCCTTATTTCTCTCAATCGATTGTTCTTTAACTCTTATTCAAGACAAATATCTCTATAGACACTCCCCCCTTTTTGCGCTGTTTACCAGTGCAAACAAATTTAGAATAGTTATGACAGACCCCTAGTCCACAGCAATAACAGCCACACCAGCACACACAAGTCCTTTACGGTACATCTCCCCAGCGCACACACCCATAACCAGACGAACGAAATCGCACACAAGACCGGGAGAAATCTCACCTTATGAGGGGGCGTCTTGAGCGGGAGTCACTTCGCTGTTCATGAATATAACACTGGAGAGACGCAGATCGCCCCAATCACTCGTCGCCAAATTTGTAGTGTCGAGTTAATGTGGCTAATTATGCTGTTAAACAAAGGAGTCCGCTTATACTGAACTTTGATCATAAGTTTTATTCATATCACAAGATTTCAGCATAAGTTTACAGATGTCTATAGCATCCAGAGAACAGAGTCCCAAAAGAATAAGTCTGTTCTAATCTTCTTTGTTCCCATCCAGTACTTATAATCTTTCCCAAAATATGGGTGGTTCCCCATACTGACCAATCCCCTGTCTACAACAAACAGACTCCCTCTGTTCTATGAGGTGTCACTCTAAAACGTCTCCCTCTGAAACTGAATAAAAATCCTCTCAGGTTCCACTTGAAAACATTAGCAAAGTCATAATTCTCCATATACTACAATACAGTTACACATGTGCTTCATTTCACAATTTCATTTATGGATTCTGGCAATGACATTTCAGCTGGAGCTTTTGTCGCAAGTGGCATGTTAATGACAGATCGGTATTTCAATGCAATTTTTGTCTAAATTACTATACATTTCACAGTGTGCAGACCTCCACAATCAACCTGATACCCTAAATAAACAATTTTGGATAAGCCTAAATAAATTACGGGCACGGTTGACCACCCCCTCCCTGCCGGCATTCTTCTGGCGTTTCCTTCGCTTTCTTCTTCAGATAGTATTTCAGTTCATCCTCCCAATGGCACATGTTCAAAGTGGATGGTGCTTGATAATGTCCCAATTTCAATATCTGGGGAATAATCTGATTTCCCCCAGCAGACGAAACTCTCACCTGAGCCGCCACCATCCTTTACGGTCCATTATATCCATTTTCCTACCAGTACACCAGCAGCATGAGAGAAGTTTGGGCGGGTTATCCCTCCATGCTCACTCCATAGTACTCATGTCGCACTCCTGAGGGAAAAGGCATGAGTGAAAAGGCAGTTGATAGCTTAAATTGGATGCTGTGTACAAGTTGCTGGCTCGGACTCAGGTCTCAGGTGGTGAAGGACCATAGTGAACGCCATTGTCGCCATTACTTCAGCCAGTTAGAGGGGGTGAGGCTCACACTGTTCTCGTCGAATTAGAGACACATCTGTGGCCACCTTCGCCATAACTTCGAGAGAGGACAGACCAGAACAACAGTTTAGTTTAGGGCATTTCTGATTCAGGAAATCCAGACAAATTATTCACTGTATGACAAATTATTACTATTACCAATATTCTTAATACAAATGTCTAAGACAAATGTCAAAGAGAATAACAAAAAAAATTTCTCAAATTGAATTATACTCCCCTATCATCTTGGCGATCTCACTGCAGAGTTACAGGGTCAGGGAGTTGATGGCTAATCCTTAGGGAGAAATCCCAACCATCCAGCAGACCCAATCTGGTGAGATTTGTTATTGAAGCAAGACAAAAACAAAACAAAACAACAACAGCAACAGCAATACACTTCTTCATATATCACTCGATACACTTCTTCATATTTCACTTGAAGTGGGGTAAAATTCAGTACATTTGGAGTAACTGTCAACGATTACCAACATATATTTCTTCCTTTTATAGGCAGTGTCATGACTCTCTTGGCTGAGGATCCAAAGGCCTCAGATCAGCTTGGCAAATAACTGATGATAGCTAGAACCCCCTCTCTCCCACAGAAGAGGAGAGGGGGAGCTAGGCCGGTTTTAACACCTCACTCCCGGTCGTAAATCTAAGAGAAGGGGAATCTATCACTTGCTCTTCAGTATTGGGATTGGAATGTGTCTTTGTTCCAGATACTTTTTGCCGCCCAAACCTTTTATGTCCAAAAAGTGAACATCATGTCATATTGTTTATTATTTTGTGATGTCATTAAGGATGGTATCAAGAAATAACTGTAATTTGGAAAGTGTACACACTTTATCTGTGAAGTTTACATTGTGTATATAATATGGAGAATTACAATAGTATTTTTGTTAAGATAGGAATGTGATTTTAGTTTTCTAACGAGATCATAGGTTTTCATATAAACTATGCACGGTGACTAGATACGCCCCGAGTGAGCTCAGAGAGCGTGTCAGCAAGTAGGAACGCCCCTTTTACCAGAGTGCATAAAGGCTTGAACAACAAATTCACATCAGACTAGAAAGCGTGGAGCTGTGGCTGCACGGCTTAAAATGGTTAGATCAGAAAGTGTGGAGACGGTAGTCCACATGTATGAAATGGTTAGAACTTTGAATCTCAACACGAGGAGAAGAAGATAAACTCACTAGACCAGAACATTGCCAGTCTGCAGCTGTGCGTGTAAAGTGATCTAGAACTTTGACTAAAGAAGGAGAAAATTCCATCTCAGACAATCACAGAGTACCTGCTCTGAGGACATTGTGACCTCTGGTGGACAATCAGAGCCTTACAAGTGAGTTGAGCAAAGACCCAACCAAAACCTTTCCAAGAGGGCTTGGGTCAACAGAGATAGACGAGCGGCAAACACGTAAATACATTAAATGGTTTCTTACTCCGAACGGGCGGTGGTTCGTGAGCAAAGTATTATGATTACTTTGAGGGTAGCTTCCAAATGTAGCAACGATAAGTTGACACTCTCTTTGTCTCTCCCTCTCCCCCTCCCTTCCTTACCCCTCCCTCTTTTGATAACCAAGCAGTCATGCTGTTAGTCCACTAGGGACTTTTTCTCATGTATTAAGTGTATGTAGTCTGTGTTATTATTTAGTTAGCTAGTAAATAAAAAATTAAACCAATTTGGGTAGTACTGAATCATAAGTAAAGCTGGGGTTCGTGCAGATCCAAGAAGTCTGCGACTGTTCAAAATGAGACTGATAAGAGGTAATGATTGATACGTTGACTGTTTTATACATATTGATAGGTAAAGACCTTTTAGAGTTTAATTTGGGAGATGGTAACTCTATAAACAACTTCTTCCTTGGTGCCCCAAATCCTAATGAGTTAATTGTTACATGATTAATTTAGTTGAGTAAAAATTAAACATAGTTAGTTGATTCGATAAATAACAGTCATCATATTAATGAAAGTCACGTCACAACAGCAGGCATGTGAAAAAATACATTTTCATATTTACCAAAGGGCCCCAGGGGACCGGTAATTCCCCCTTTGGACACATGACTCACATCATGATTCATGCGTCCCAAAAAAACAACGACACTGCCTGTTAAATCAAAATTACAAAGAAAATTAGAATTACAACCCTTGATAACTCCATAAGGAAATACTTGTATCCCATAAGGTAATAGTCAAATAGACTAGAGACAGGTGTCCCTCATTCAGGGGCAGCACTCTCTCTCCTTCTCGTGGTCCGAATCACACATAGGACTGTTGATAAATTATAAACTTCTTCCTAATTATCAATGTTTACATAGCCCATTTAAATCTCACCCAATGTCTCTAGTCTTTCTAGTAATGGTGATCAGGCCTCACCAGAAAGTCAGAACAGAGGTCAGAGGTCAGTCAACCCTATTAAGTGAGTGTTTCTTTCCCTGTACCTCAGACATTATTTCAAACATTTTATGTATCAGGTTTACATTGGGTTTTTCTGTACATTTCTTATCAAGAGAATTTATATGTGTGCAACCAAAACTCTGACATTAGATACTTCAGAAAATGTAGTGTGTGCTAAAACGTAGGGTGAAAACAAACAAAATGGCCTTTCTTAATTTGGGAGCTCCCTTAACAACCGGATCCGGGTACCTTTATACTAACTATTTTCCCAAGGCACCTGCCTCAGAAAGCAATTCAAAGGGAGAGATACAGAATCATTGATAAACATGTCCAAAAATAACTTGGTAGTGGACATTCCATCAGTCATGGAAGAAAGAAAATAAACATTTTAATCAGTCCTAAAAAATCTTAATCGAGTTTACTGCATCTTGGGCAGGAACTTGATAAAACCATGCGTATACAGAATTATACTTCAGACACATCAGATGATACAGTGTCCCATTAAGCGGAATAGGCACCTTCTAAAGTAAACAATCCCAGAGCCCCTCTCCTGTAATCTTATCATTTTGACCTGTTGCATTGACATACAGTTCTGTACTAACTGTCCCTGGGACATAAACTAGTGAAAATATGAAACCTGTTTTTTAACAAATCTGCTCGGACCTTCAAAAAGTTGGTGCTGGTTTATCAACTCAATATTCGGTACAAAAACATTTACTTGGATCTACTTCAATTCTGGACACAGTTCCATGAAATGGAAACAGATGATTGTTTTAGATGACTTTACCTATTTACTTAAATCATTTGTGTTACCCAAACTATAGAATTGAGTAATAATAATTGGAAATTGTAATAAATGTATCTTGTTCAATTATTCATACCTCTGTCCCAAATTTCCCCACTGTACCCCTTACAGCCTGTTTGAGTTCAGTGAGTACTGGCGGCTACCTATTGTTTCACAGGAAACTTATCTCTAACCCAAACACCAGATGGCGGCCTCTAATTTAATATTGGTCCCAATGCTCAATCCCTCTGTTTGTCATGTGACCTTGTTGTATTGAAACATTTACTCTTCAAATTACTAAGATAATGCATTATTAGAGTGCTATCTGAAAGCCACTAATATTACCATTCCCTTTGTTACTTTCACTAGTCTCCATATCTGTTTCCCTCAACTAGGACTCCCTTCTTCCCAATAGGAAGACCTTCTCAATCTCTACTGCTAATACACTCGGATCACTCTCAAACAATGTTCTGCTTTTCCCCCTATTGCAAGGTTTAAAAACAAAACAAAACAAACATGATAACTTTCTCCGTATTGGAAGGCATTGTTTTAATTTGAGTCTAGCCTAACAATGTTACCTCTTAATATTTATTACTAATTTCTGTTGGATATTCACTTTCTGCTTCACACTTATTAAATGTCTATTATTTTAAGATGAACATGTAATGCGCTGAATTTATAAAATACATCTGCCAATTCAGAAGGGAAGAGATAAACTTTGGAGGGAGCTTTTTTTTTTAAGGTAGCTCTCGAGACTAGAGTCTCTTTCTGGGATCAACTTTCACTATAACTGGGCTGGCACTCTCTATCAGTCCCCTATAGATGGCGTGCTCTGTCCATACTAAGTCTCTACCTAGCAAGTTCAACTCTAGTAACCCATTATACATTCATACATTGTTACTTTATCAAATTTAGTAA
This sequence comes from Coregonus lavaretus, assembly GCF_964263955.1. Lineage (NCBI taxonomy): Eukaryota > Metazoa > Chordata > Actinopteri > Salmoniformes > Salmonidae > Coregonus > Coregonus lavaretus. The sequence continues at coordinate 35,651,895 of NC_140010.1, read as the reverse complement.
CCCATTATACTATTAATTTATATTAATACTTTTTACACCACTTACGTACGTCTATGTGTCGGTGTGCAAGTTGTATATATATATTTTTTTTTTCTTCTATTGTTACTTCATCCAATCTCTAGTAACCCATTATACTCTTCATATGTTACTACACCACCCCATGTGTGTCTTCAACTATACCTATATGCCTACAATAACACCTTGTGCTATTATCAGCGGTTCAGACCACCTAGACTTTTCTATTGTTACATCCTATGCACACCGTCTATCTTCAACGGTTCTCTTGCCACTATAATAACACCTCATGCTAGTGGTCCCAGACTACGATGGGCGGTGATGGACAGAACCCCTAGATAACAGAACCGAAGATAACGTTATAGATCGAAAAACACAGCTCACCCAGAACTGGAAAACTCAGCTCATACAGGACTGGTTGGGGTATTCATTCCGACCTCTTTCACACCGGAGCTAGTCCCCTGACAGCTCTCATTCACTCAGTACTTAATAGCAAAATGTATTATCCAAATTTCAATCAGCTTATTATCCAAATATCAATCAGCTTAATATACAAATTACAATCCTCCTTTCCACACTTACACAACTCTCACATCCACATTCACTTAGTACTATTCCCAAACACACTCGGTAATCTCCCTTATTACCCCATGTGCATCTTCAATGATTCTCTGTCATTACTTCCTATGCACCATACTGTATGTATCTTTCACATACATATATAATAACACCACGTGCTATTAGTAGTTGCTGCAGACCATGTAGACACTTCTCTTATAAATGCCTACAGACAGCTGTCAGCGGGGCTTTCCATGGTACCGTTACACCCTCGTTCTAGTCTTCTCATAAGACTAGTGAATAGCCTTCTCCAATAAGACTATGGATACGTTTTTATGCGTTACTCACATTCATTTGATTGGTTTTATCATTTGTATTTTATAGAGATTCATTTAAAATGACTTACTGAAATTCATTAGACATGTCCCTCAATTGTTCGTGGGGGATGTGTCTCCTCCTGGGCAGCTCACAGTAAGGGTCTGGTCTGGTCGGGTCCTCGTCCCCTACTGGAACGCTCCGTAGGCAGAATCAATCATCCGTGATGCCAAATTAACATGGAAATTCTACACAGGGACAATCGAAGTCAATCTTAAATGAATCTCATTGTTTATTAACAGCAAGCTGGAGAGGTCACAGTCAAACTTAGATGCATAAAGTACCGGTCTGAAGTGAGCTCCCTCGGGGCAGTCCCGTTAGATCTCTTATATACTGCTTACAGACACGTTACATTCACATACTTCATAGGGTTGGTTCCAGCATGTGTCTGGCACCGTCTCCTATCTTAACTTATAGAACATATTCTGGGCGTTCTGCCAGATGGTCCTAAGGAGGGGGTCATGTTGCCCCCTCTTCATTCTTTACCAAGCACAGGCAGGAACCAAGCATTATTTATGACACAAAAGACAAGATTAACATTTTTAAGGCTCTCTTCACATTATAAAATGTTCCATCACACTGGTTTTTCAAAATTTTTGCAAATATATTTTAAAAAACTACAAAACTGAAATACTTTATTTACGTAACTATACAGGCCCTTTGCTATGAGACTCCAAATTGAGCTCAGGTGCATCCTGTTTCCATTAATCATCATTGATGTTTCTACAACTTGATTGGAGTCCACCTGTGGTAAATTCAATTGATTGGACATGATTTAGAAAGGCACACACCTGTCTATCAATTAACAGGTGTGCCTTCTTAAAAGTTAATTTGTGGAATTTCTTTCCTTCTTAATGCGTTTGAGCCAATCAGTTGAGTTGTGACAAGGTATACAGAAGATAGCCCTACTTGGTAAAAAACCAAGTCCATATTATGGCAAGAACAGCTCAAATAAGCAAAGAGAAACGACAGCCCATTATTACTTTAAGACATGAAGATCGGTCAATCCGGAACATTTCTAGAACTTTGAAAGTTTCTTCAAGTGCAGTCGCAACAGCCATCAAGCGCTATGATGAAACTGGCTCTCATGAGGACCGGCACAGGAAAGGAAGACCCAGAGTTACCTCTGCTGTAGAGGATAAGTTCATTAGAATTACCAGCCCAAATAAAGGCTTCACAGAGTTCAAGTAACAGACACATCCCAACATCAACTGTTCGGAGGAGACTGTGTGAATCAGGCCTTCATGGTCGAATTGCTGCAAAGAAAACACTACTAAAGGACACCAATAAGAAGAAGAAACTTGCTTGGGCCAAGAAACATGAACAATGGACGTTAGACCGGTGGAAATCTGTCCTTTGTTCTGATGAGTCCAAATTTGAGATTTTTGGTTCCAACTGCCGTGTCTTTGTGAGACACAGAGGAGGTGAACGGATGATCTCTGCATGTGTGGTTCCCACCGTGAAGCATGGAGGAGGAGGTGTGATGGTGTGGGGGTGCTTTGCTGTTGACACTGTCAGTGATTTATTTAGAATTCAAGGCACACTTAACCAGCATGGCTACCACAGCATTCTGCAGCGATACGCCATCCCATCTGGTTTGTGCTTAGTGGGACTATAATTTGTTTTTCAACAGGACAATGACTCAACACACCTCCAGGCTGTGTAAGGGCTATTTGACCAAGAAGGAGAGTGATGGAGTGCTGCATCAGATGACCTGGCCTCCACAATCACCCGACCTCAACCCAATTGGATTGTTTGGGATGAATTGGACTGCAGAGTGGAGGAAATACAGCCAACAAGCGCTCAGCATATGTGAGAACTCCTTCAAGACTGTTGGAAAAGCATTCCAGGTGAAGCTGGTTGGGAGAATGCCAAGAGTGTGAAAAGCTGTCATCAAGGCAAAGGGTGGCAACTTTGAAGAATCTCAAATATAAAATATATTTTGATTTGTTTAACACTTTTTTGGTTACTACATGATTCCATATGTGTTATTTCATAGTTTTGATGTCTTCACTATTATTCTACAATGTAGAAAATAGTAAAAATAAAGAAAAACCCTTGAATGAGTAGGTGTGTCAAAACTTTTGACTGGTACTGTATATAAATATGATATTTCAGTTGTTGTTTTTTTATACATTTGCAAAAATGTCTAAAACCTGTTTTTGCTTTGTCATTATGGGGTATTGTGTGTAGGAATGGAAAAAACTATTTTATCCATTTTAGAATCAGGCTGTAACGTAACAAAATGTGGAAAAAGTGAAGGGGTCTGAATACTTTCCGAATGCACTGTAGCTATAGAAAGTACACTATATAATGAAACACTCCCTAGTAAGCTAGTGTTTTGAGGGTGGACTGACTGTATTATTTGGCATTAATAGACTGTTTTTACAGACAACTTTCTATTCAAGATGGGAGAGAGCGTGAGGACGGCTCATGTCATGCAGGTTCAGGTAGCCTGTACAGGACAGTTGTGTATATATATAAAAACATTAATTGGTAGCTGATTAGTATGCTGTTGCATCAAACATTTATTTTACAATCTGCAATGTTTGAATTTCCAACTTTAATTACTGAACAAGTAATTACATTATTGCCCCCAGCCAGCAGTCTAAAAATGGCAGCATTGCTACACCGTGTATAGCTTTGTGAAATGTTAGGCTTAACATGAGAAAATGACAACCAAATAAGCCTACTAATAAACATTGATCCATTAGAGGCTCCCGAGTGGCGTAGCGGTCTAAGGCACTGCATCTCAGTGCTTGAGGCGTCACTACAGACCCCCTGGTTTGATTCCAGGCTGTATCACAACCGGCCGTGATTGGGAGTCTAATAGGGCGGCGCACAATTGGCCAGGATCGTCCGGGTTTGGCCGGTGTAGGCCGTCATTGTAAATAAGAATTTGTTCTTAACTGACTTGCCTAGTTAAATAAAAAATTAATTGACTAAAGCTAAGCCCTGGCACCAGAGAAAGCCTACAGTGCCTTCAGAAAGTATTCATACCCCTTGAATTATTCCACATTTTGTTGTGTTACAGCCTGAATTAAAAATGTATGCAATCGATTTTTTCTCACCCATCTACACACAATACCCCATAATGATAGTGAAAACATGTTTTTAGAAATATTTGAAAATGCATTGTAAATGAAATACAGAAATATCTCATTTACATAAGTGTTCACGCCCCTGAGTCAATACATGTTAGAATCACCTTTGGCAGCGATTACAGCTGAGTCTTTCTAGGTAAGTCTCGAAGAGCTTTGCACACCTGGATTGTAAAATATTAGCACATTATTCTTAAAAATATTATTCAAACTCCGTCAAGTTGGTTGTTGATCATTGCTAAACAGCCATTTTCAAGTCTTGCCATAGATTTTCAAGACGATTTAAGTCAAAACCTAACTACGCCAAACAGGAACATTCAATGTCGTCTTGGCAAGCAACTCCAGTGTATATTTGGCCTTGTGTTTTAGGTCATTGTCCTGCTGAAAGGGGAATTTGTCTCCCAGTGTCTGTTGGAAAGCAGACTGAACCAGGTTTCCTCTACGATTTTGCCAGTGCTTAGCTCTCTTCCGTACTTTTTTATCCTAAAAAAACCTCCCTAGTCCTTGAAAATGACAAGCATTCCCATAACATGATGCAGCCACCACCATGCTTGAAATAAAAGAGTGGTACTCAGCGATGTTACAATTTTTTATTTAACCTTTATTTTATCAAGGAGTTATACTGAGACCAAGGTCTCTTTTACAGATGAGCCCTGAATTAAATAAATTACAGAAAGTACACTAATCAATATAAATACCAAATGCAAGCAGAGAGAACAACATGGTCATAAAAAAAGAACACATTAATCAGTAATAAGGTCCTCAATCAGCCTTCTAAATTGCCCTAGAGGGATCAAAACATCACATTTAAGAACATTTTCAAGATTGTTCCACAGATAAGGTGCAAGAAAACTAAAAGCTGATTTACGTAACTCAGTAGAGACCAAATACATTTCCAGAGTTAACCATCCCTGAGACCAGGTGTGTTAACTTGTATGTCTAAAGTTCAGTAAAGATTTTAGGTACAGTGGGACTTTTTGTTAAAGAGTTTTATAAATAAAAACATAGTAATGTATCAACCTACGTGACATCAAAGAGGACAAACCAACTTTCTGGTAGAGAATGCAGTGATGAGTACTAAAACTGTCACACGTAATAAAGCGCAGTGCGCTATGATAAACAGCATCTAACGGCTTTAATGAAGTGGTAACTGCATTCATTTAAATGATGTCGCCATAGTATAGGACCTATAGGAACAATAGCAACGGAATAATCTGCTTTGTACTATTTCCTTACTAATTAGTGACCTTAATTCATCAATCAAGTACAAGGGAGGAGTGAAAATCCGCAGAAACTCGGCCCTCCGTGGAATTAGTTTGACACGTGCTCTATATCTTGAGTCAGAAGCCACTGGGAGCACTTTGAGAAACCATGTGACTAAACTGAATAAAAAGGAGAAGAAACTACACTATGAAACAAAGATAAATGACAAAGAATACCAGTAAAAAGTTTTGGAGCACCTTAAATTAAATGTTGGGCAAAAAGGCAAACTGCTCCATCATTCATTGAATCAGATGGCTCATTCATCACAAAACCCACTGATATTGCCAACTACTTTAAGGATTTTTTCATTGGCAAGATTAGCAAATTTAGGCATGACATGCCAGCAACAAAAGCTGACACTACACATCCAAGTATATCTGACCAAATTATGAAAGACAAGCGTTGTAATTTGAATTCCGTAAAGTAAGTGTGGAAGAGGTGTAAAAAATGATTGTCTATCAACAATGACAAGCCACCGGGGTCTGACAACTTGGATTGAAAATTACTGAGAATAATAGCGGACGATATTGCCACTCCTATTTGCCATATCTTCAATTTAAGCCTACTAGAAAGTGTGTGCCCTCAGGCCTGGAGGGAAGCAAAAGTCATTCCCCTAACTAAAAATAGTAAAGCCCCCTTTACTGGCTCAAATAGCCGACCAATCAGCCTGTTACCAACCCTTCGTAAACTTTTGGAAACTATTGTTTGACCAGATACAATGCTATTTTACAGTAAACTAATTGACAAGACTTTCAACACGCTTATAGGGAAGGACATTCAACAAGCACAGCACTTACACAAATGACTGATGATTGGCTGAGAGAAATTGATGATAAAAAGATTGTGGAGGCTGTTTTGTTAGACTTCAGTGCGGCTTTTGACATTATCAATCATAGTCTGCTGCTGGAAAAACGTATGTGTTGTGGATAAAGAGTAACAGAACACAGAGGGTGTTCTTTAATGGAAGCCTATCCAACATAATCCAGGTAGAATCAGGAATTCCCCAGGGAAGCTGTCTAGGCCCCTTACTTTTTTCAATCTTTACTAACGACATGCGTAAAGCCAGTGTGTCTATGTATGCGGAAGACTCAACACTATACAAGTCAGCTACTACAGCGACTGAAATACTTAACAAAGAGCTGCAGTTCGTTTCAGAATGGGGTGGCAAGGAATACGTTTGTCCTAAATATTTCAAAAACTAAAAGCATTGTATTTGGGACAAATCATTCACTAAACCCTAAACCTCAACTAAATCTCGTAATGAATAATGTGGAAATTGAGCAAGTTGAGGTGACTAAACTGCTTGGAGTAATCCTGGATTGTAAACTGTTATGGTCAAAACATATTAATACAACAGTAGCCAAGATGGGGAGAAGTCTGTCCATAATAAAGCGCAGCCCTGCCTTCTTAACAGCACTATCAACAAGGCAGGTCCTATAGGCACTAGTTTTGTCGCACCTGGACTACTGTTCAGTTGTGTGGTCAGGTGCCACAAAGAGGGATTTAGGACAATTACAATTGGCTCAGGACAGGGCAGCACGGCTGGCCCTTAGATGTACACAGAGAGCTAACAATAATATGCATGTCACTCTCCTGGCTCAAAGTGGAGGAGAGATTGACTTCATCACTACTTGTATTTGTGAGAGGTATTGACATGTTTAATGCACCAAGCTGTCTGTTTGAACTACTGGCACACAGCTCGGACACCCATGCATACCCCACAAGACATGCCACCAGAGGTCTCTTCACAGTCCCCAAGTCCAGAATAGACTATGGGAGGCGCACAGTACTACATAGAGCCTTGACTACATGGAACTCTATTCCACATCAAGTAACTCATCCAAGCAGTGGAACAGCGGGGACTGTGAAGCAACACAAATATAGGCACAGACACATACACACTATACACACGTACACATGGATTTTGTGTTGTAGATATGTGGTAGTATAGTAGGGGCCTGAGGGCACACAATGTGTTGTGAATGAATTGTAATGTTTTTAAAATTGTATAACTGCCTTAATTTTGCTGGACCCAAGGAAGAGTAGCTGCTGCCTTGGCAGCTGCTAATGGGGATCCATAATAAATACAAAATATTTTACCAGACTGAAGATATTGGAATCTGTAAAAACAATCTGGATTGAAGATTCGATAATGACGGATTTATCGCATGGCTAGACATGAGCCACTTATAGATATATTACGATACATATAGGAACATTGCCAAACACTTGGATCTGGATTTTTGTTTTTGTAAAATGACAAATGAGGCAAACTAGAATCTAGCTTTAATAAAAACTTTATTACAAGATAGCATACGTCAAGGGTTTTATTTGATAGTTATTGGATAAAACAGCAGAGATTGGAATGTTAACTCTGACTTGGCTTGCGTAGGATAGTGACAAGGCCAGCGGTCACAGCAACTGTAACTGGACCTGTCCAACATCAGTCACTTTTCAGTCTTAATCCATTGACACTCAGCCATAAAGAATAGAAGGCTATGGATATCATATTACACCAAGTACAGCATGGGCTTTACAGCACGACCTCCACATCAGACTGGATGCACTTCATTCAACAAATCATCAATATCACGGGGGACCACGAGGAAAAGCATAAGTCCGAACAGCACAGTAATTCAATTGACTTTTAGTTCGCTAGGACTTTCACCTCAAACATCAATTCACTTTGCAATATGTTAAAACCTGGGGACATAAAGTGTCTCAGAGTAGGAGTGCTGATCTGGGATCAGGTCCCCAGTCTATATAACCACATTCATTATGATCTAAAAGGCTAAACTGATCCTAGATCAGCACTCCTACTCTGAGACACTTTACAGGTCCAGTATTCATATAGGCACATACAGTAAAAAACACCAAGGTATGTCTCCTTCATTGGTTCAGGGCTACAGGATGACTGGGAAGGTCACAGTGTCATGTATTTCAGTCATAACCAGTCGTTTCAACACAACACCACTTCAGACAGGGGAAAGAGCTGTGTGCAAGGGAGTAGGAGAAAGAACACGGTCAATGAATCCTAGCAATATAAGGAAACATATTTTTGCTGCTTTTCAAAGACTGTTTAAACAATATCTTTAAACAATACACAATCTTTAAAGAATCCTCCAACATTGGCATGACAACCATTAGAGAAAAAAAAAATACAGTTTTAACTGTATGGCTCCACGAAAGACAGAAGAGAGCTGCTAACTTTCACAATAAGTTGGTCTTTCCCACTCGTAACGCGGAGCCACAGTAACTAACATGATCGACCGTTAATGAGCGATTTTAGCAGAGGCCGAGTGGAAAGCCTTGGCTATGACAGTACTGAAAAGCAGCAGCTTTTGGCTTTCTCAACAGCAAAAAAAAAAAACTATGTCTCTATAATAAAAGCATTCCCCTGGTTAAAGGAGTTCTTCTTCATTTGGTGACTAACTGGCATGGTCCATTCCAATAGAATGGAACAAATGAATAATGAGCAATATGGAATATTAGAAAGAAAATGTGTGTAAATATAAAAATGTAATACTGCTTATATAAAAATAAAGAAAAAATAAAAGAAAACTCAAAATCATCCCAAGTAGGAGTGAAATAAACTAAATATAGTGGCAAGCAGTATGAGGACCAGTTATCTTTCTCTTGTTTTCGCACCCTTCTCTCCTGCAATCCCTCCATCCATCTCTGGTCAAGCTCAAATAACAGCTTGAAAACCTGTAGGGAAATACAAAAGTGATACATAAGGACTTGTACTTCCTAATGTTGGATTTATATGAACACTCAAAGACTTAAATTGAAAAAAATTAAATCCTTGTTAGTGAGCATTTCTCCTTTGCCAAGATAATCCATCCACCTGACACCTCAAGTTGGGGGAGAGTGCAATTGGCATGTTGACTGCAGGAATGTCCAATAGAGCTGTTGCCAGATAATTTAATGTTAATTTCTCTAACGTCGTTTTAGAGAATTTGGCAGTATGTCCAACCGGCCTCACAACCGCAGACCACGTGTAATCATGCCAGCCCAGGACCTCCACATCTGGCTTCGTCACCTGCGTGATCTTCTGAGGAGCATTTCTATCGGTAATAAAGGTACACTGCTCAAAAAAATAAAGGGAACACTAAAATAACACATCCTAGATCTGAATGAATGAAATAATCTTATTAAATACTTTTTTCTTTACATAGTTGAATGTGCTGACAACAAAATCACACAAAAATTATCAATGGAAATCAAATTTATCAACCCATGGAGGTCTGGATTTGGAGTCACCCTCAAAATTAAAGTGGAAAACCACACTACAGACTGATCCAACTTTGATGTAATGTCCTTAAAACAAGTCAAAATGAGGCTCAGTAGTGTGTGTGGCCTCCACGTGCCTGTATGACCTCCCTACAACGCCTGGGCATGCTCCTGATGAGGTGGCGGATGGTCTCCTGAGGGATCTCCTCCCAGACCTGGACTAAAGCATCCTCCAACTCCTGGACAGTCTGTGGTGCAACGTGGCGTTGGTGGATGGAGCGAGACATGATGTCCCAGATGTGCTCAATTGGATTCAGGTCTGGGGAACGGGCGGGCCAGTCCATAGCATCAATGCCTTCCTCTTGCAGGAACTGCTGACACACTCCAGCAGGAACTGCTGACACACTCCAGCCACATGAGGTCTAGCATTGTCTTGCATTAGGAGGAATCCAGGGCCAACCGCACCAGCATATGGTCTCACAAGGGGTCTGAGGATCTCATCTCGGTACCTAATGGCAGTCAGGCTACCTCTGGCGAGCACATGGAGGGCTGTGCAGCCCCCCAAAGAAATGCCACCCCACACCATGACTGACCCACCGCCAAACCGGTCATGCTGGAGGATGTTGCAGGCAGCAGAACGTTCTCCACTGCGTCTCCAGACTCTGTCACGTCTGTCACATGTGCTCAGTGTGAACCTGCTTTCATCTGTGAAGAGCACAGGGCGCCAGTGGCGAATTTGCCAATCTTGGTGTTCTCTGGCAAATGCCAAACGTCCTGCACGGTGTTGAGCTGTAAGCACAACCCCCACCTGTGGACGTCGGGCCCTCATACCACCCTCATGGAGTCTGTTTCTGACTGTTTGAGCAGACACATGCACATTTGTGGCCTGCTGGAGGTCATTATGCAGGGCTCTGGCAGTGCTCCTCCGGCTCCTCCTTGCACAAAGGCGGAGGTAGCAGTCCTGCTGCTGGGTTGTTGCCCTCCTACGGACTCCTCCACGTCTCCTGATGTACTGGCCTGTCTCCTGGTAGCGCCTCCATGCTCTGGACACTACACTGACAGACACAGCAAACCTTCTTGCCACAGCTCGCATTGATGTGCCATCCTGGATGAGCTGCACTACCTGAGCCACTTGTGTGGGTTGTAGACTCCGTCTCATGTTACCACTAGAGTGAAAGCACCGCCAGCATTCAAAAGTGACCAAAACATCAGCCAGGAAGCATAGGAACTGAGAAGTGGTCTGTGGTCACCACCTGCAAAACCAGTCCTTTATTGGGGGTGTCTTGCTAATTGCCTATAATTTCCACCTGTTGTCTATTCCATTTGCACAACAGCATGTGAAATGTATTGTCAATCAGTGTTGCTTCCTAAGTGGACAGTTTGATTTCACAGAAGTGTGATTGACTTGGAGTTACATTGTGTTGTTTAAGTGTTCCCTTTATTTTTTTGAGCAGTGTATTTTGTGGGGAAAACCAATTCTGATTGGCTGGGCCTGGCTCCCCAGTGGGTGGGCCTGGCTACCAAGTGGGTGGGCCTATGCCCTCCTAGGCCCACCCATGGCTACGCCCCTGCCCAGTCATGTGAAATCCATAGATTAGGGCCTAATTAATTTATTTCAATTGACTGATTTCCTTCTATGAACAGTAACTCAGTAAAATCTTTGAAATTGATGCATGTTGCGTTTATATTTTTGTTCAGTCTAGTAAAACACGCAAGAGCGAATGTTAACCAGAAAAAAACAAATACCCTCTCATCTGCCCAAAAAATAAATAACACAACCCTCCCCAAAGAAAAAATAATGTTTGTTAACCCTCCCCTACTTTGGACCACCCCAGCCCACCCCCAATAAACTGCAATCTGTGCAGTTTTGTGACAACACGATGCCACAGATGTCTCAAGTTGAGGGAGCATGCAATTGGCATGCTGACTGCAAGAATGTCCACCAGAGCTGTTGCCAGAGAATGTAATGTTCATTGCTCTACCATAACCTGCTTCCAATGTCGTTTTAGAGAATTTGGCAGTATGTCCAACCGGCCTCACAACCGCACACCACGTGTATGGCATTGTGGGCGAGCGGTTTGCGGATGTCAACGTTGTGAACAGAGTGCCCCATGGTGGCAATGGGGTTACAGTATGGGCAGGCATAAGCTATGGACTACGAACACAATTGCATTTTATCGATGGCAATTTGAATGCACAGAGATACTGTGACGAGATCCTGAGGCCCATTGTCGTGCCATTCATCCGCCCCCATCACCTCATGTTTCAGCATAATGCACAGCCCCATGTCGCAAGGATCTGTACACAATTCCTGGAAGCTGAAAATGTCCCAATTCTTCCATGGCCTGCATACTCACCAGACATGTCACCAATTGAGCATGTTTGGGTATCTGTGACCAACAGTTACATATCTGTATTCCCAATCATGTGAAATCCATAGATTAGGGCCTAATTAATTGATTTAAATTATTTCCTTATATGTACTGTAACTCAGTAAAATCTTTGAAATTGTTGCATGTTGCGTTTATATTTTTGTTCAGTATAGTAATAAAAAATATATACCACCTAGCATACACTTTTATCCAAAGAGACTTACCGTAGAGCGAGTTCAAATATATTTGTATGTGTATTTTGATTACTACATGTGTTGAACCCACCTTGGCATTGCACACTCTTACCAACTGAGCCATATAGGTCCACAATATGCCAGTGTACATTTTAGTTTTCATAGCATAGGTTTGCTGTGTTTAGTGTCAAAATGGACGTGTTGTTCTTACCGTGGTGGGTTTCACACATGCTGGCCGTCTCCCGCTCCATCAGGCTTAATCTGCATCTGGGCCTGCATCTTGGTAATCATCTCCTGCATTCTCCTCAGCTGCACAGAACAAAATAAACATAACATTACTACCAAATCTTTGAACACCGACTACTTGACTAAACCCCCTCCCCTCCTCAAAACAACCACCTGTATCACATGGAATAAACTTATTGCAGTCCAAGTAAGAGTTTGGGTATAAGAGGTCCGGTGAGTGGGGTATTCAAGATGGTGTGATACTCCCATAAATGCGATATTTGAATGGAAGTATACAGTATAAGGGTAGTGTGAGTTGTAGGTAGTGAGAGAGGGATATTAATGATTAGCTATCCCACCTCAGCCTCCTTCTCCTGCAGGATCATGTCCTTATCCATTTCCTCCGGCTCCGGTCCCTTCCTGTAACACGGACACAGGTTTGTTGAGTTAGGCTCTTTAGGCTAAAGGCTCAATCATTGGGGAGACTTGGCATAAATATCCACATAAATGAACACTGGAAATCTCATACATTTCAAATTATTATATAGTTTGTGCATTCAGAAGAAAATACAGTATTCAAAAGCATATCATTGTCATTCATAGAATCAGCAGAAAGGTGGAGGAGTGAAAACTCATGTGCATACGGGGTCTCTGGAAGAGAGTTTTGGTAGATCCCCAAGTCTGGTGGTTGTGTGTGTGTGTGTGTGTGTGGGGGGTGCAGTTTCTAGCTTTCTAGTATTTAAGCAGACGTGACGAAAGCAACACTTAGAAAGTCGAAAGAAGGGCCGGAGAGAAATTAGTGAGAGAGAAAAAACAGATTGGGGGAAATGTAGAAAGCTGGGTGCTAAAGTGAAAGAGGGCAAGCTGCAGAAGCAAGAAGAGAGCAGCAAGTGTAGGGGACGGGGGGGATAGTTGTACCTCCCCCATTGAAAACAGTACCTCCAGCAGTCCACTCAGAGGATTGGACCGACCAGACCACCATCATTGGGCTGATGGTGAGCCAATAGGAAGGCAGTAAAATCTCTCCCTTCTCCTGGATTGGCTATAGAGGAAGGTCTCAAAGAATCCAAAGGGTCCACACTCCTAGAGTCATATGACACCCATACTACTACAAATACAACCTATAACCAAACTATATACTGGTTTAAAACCCATAGCCCACTACAAAAATAAATAAATAACCAAGGTAAAAATAGCCCACGGACTATACATGCCTAACTCAAACCCACTACTAAGGTCAAATTGTTGTAGAATGTACATCCAAAATGATAGTTTTTCAACTTATTTAAAAACACGTTTTTTCCAACAATGTAATATTAATGAACACAATGGAGATTTACTTTCAATGCTGACGACCACCTAATCACTTCTTGACAGACATTAACCCAAGATAAGTGGAACTGGCTGACTGAGACACTGAATTAGTTACCAACCAATTGTCTTAGTCATTCAATTCTAAGGAAGTTAAGCCACACAAGTCTTGTGTTACAAATGTCTCAACATTGTATCAACATGCTCTGTTACATTCAGCTGTCTACGTGGCATTAAGTTTGTCTGAGTCTTTGGTTGTATATTATATTACTGCGTATGGGAAGTTTTGGGGGGAGGTAGGGTATAGAAAGTCAGGCAGACAGACAGGTACGTACGCAGGAGACAGAGGCAGAACGTAACCATGGGAGGACAACCTGCCGCCTCGTTTGAGGCGCTCTGAGCGGAAGTTCTCGTAGTGCAGGTCCTGGGTCACCTCCTGCAGGTCCTGCATGTGGGTGCTGTAGAAGGATAGGTATCCGTCAATCAATCAAGCACTAAACCAGTCGCTCAACTCAAGATAGTCATAAGCGAAACACCAAGCAGTATGTGAGACGGGACAGTCACTGCTCACTACTGACATTTAATGGAAACAACATATACAATTATACAACTGACACAGCTTTGTAGAAGACAAGCATTCAGCATGTTCAATATAAGAATATACCGTAATTTTCGGACTATAAGCCGCGCCTTTTTTCCAATTTTTCGACCCCTGCGGCTTATATAACGGTGCGGCTAATCTATGGATTTTTACAGCTAACGGCCACTAGAAGACCTCCTAAATCTATGGATTTTACAGGTTACAGTCCACCAACTTTAACTCTATGGGCTCTATGACCGGTCCGCGCCCCTCACCTTTAAGCCGCGGGCTCCAGCAGGAAAAGCTGGAGGCCGGAAAAGAGTGAGACAGGTAGCGCGCAAAAGTAAAAGTGGAACCGAGAGTGGTACGAGAGACAGAACGAGAGCAAGACAGACAGACATTACGAGAGCGAGACAGTTTGTGCAAAGGAAGTTTTCATGCACAAACCCTCATTATGGAAAACAAACGTAGAAATGCATATGATGCAGCTTTTAAGTTAAAGGCAGTCAATCTGGCTGTAAAAGAAGGAAATAGAGCTGCTGCACGTAGCCTTGGCATCAATGAGTCAATGGTGAGACGTTGGAGACGCCAGCGGGAAGAACTGTCTCAATGCAAAAAGTCAAAAAAAGCTTTCAGAGGTAATAAAAGCAGATGGCCCGAACTTGAAGACTTTCTTGAAGATTGGGTGAACACACAGAGAGCAGACGGCCGAGGTGTTTCCACCGTGCAGATCCGACTGAAAGCTGAAACAGTCGCCACCGAAATGAAAATTGAAAATTTTAGAGGTGGACCATCCTGGTGTTTCAGATTTATGAGACGAAAGGGACTCTCCATCAGGGCGCGGACGACTGTGTGTCAGCAACTCCCTCCCGACTACCAGGAAAAAATAACAAACTTCGGCGAATTCACACAAAGAATGATAGAGGAATATTCCATCGGACCGGACCAGATCATAAATATGGATGAAGTGCCTTTGACGTTTGACCTGCCTCTCACTAGGACTGTTAACAAGAAAGGTGAATCGTCCATCACGTTGAGAACCACTGGCCACGAGAGAACGAATTTCACTTGTGTTCTTGGCTGCACAGCATCTGGATTAAAGCTTCCGCCAATGGTGATTTTTAAGCGGATTACAATGCCAAAAGAAAAGATCCTGAACGGCATCTCCTTTAAAGTCAACAAGAAAGGGTGGATGATGGAAAGCGTAATGAATGAGTGGCTGAATGAGTGCTACGTCAAGCGCCCTGGAGGATTCTTTCGCCAAAAAAAAGCTTTGCTCGTTTTGGACAGCATGAGGGCCCATATAACGGATTATGTGAAAGCAGCCATCAAGAGCACAAACTCGATTCCAGCTGTGATTCCTGGGGGCACAACGAAGCATCTGCAGCAACTCGACATCAGTGTCAATCGTGCGTTCAAAGTGGCACTACGCGTTCAGTGGGAGGCGTGGATGACTAGCGGCGATAAATCATTCACCAAAACTGGTCGCATGCGAAAAGCAACTTTCGCTCAAGTTTGCGAGTGGATCCTGATAGCGTGGAGGAGTGTCAAAACATCCACGATCATTAACGGGTTCCGAAAGGCTGGACTGCTGCGTGATGAAGAGGAGGACGCCGCCACAGCTGAGGCCCTTCAGAGTCTGTTCGATTCCGACAGTGACGAAGAGGAGTTCGTTGGTTTTGAGAGCGTCAACGAAGGAGAGAGGAGAGTGGCTGACGAAGCCACCCTGAGCCTGTTCATTTCCGACACTGAAGATGAGGACTTTGGTGGTTTTAGTACGCAGGAAGAAGACGGAGATGAGGATTAATGACTTGACTTTTCTGGTTACAGCCGTGTACTGCACCTTAGCCTAAAAGATGAAGACGAGGATTAATGACTTTTCTGGTAGGCTGATTACCGTATATTTTAAGCAGCCGTGTTGCTGCAACTTTAGGTTTACGCGCTTACTGTCGTGTTACAGGCACTTTATTTTGCACTTTAAAAAAAACACATTTAATTTAGCCATTGATATTGCCTCGTCAAGCGCTGTAAGCTTAGTTTTTTGTTATGGTACTACTGTAGGCTATAATGTAGATAAATATTCAAAGATGAGCACACTTTTTCAAGATTTTTCAAAAATAACCAAAGTTAAGTGGTTAAATGATTGTGACGCTATTAACTAATTTTGCTGGAATACGTTATGCAAATATGCAACTTGTTTGTTGAAATGTTAATAAATGGGAGCTTCCTCAAGCAGCCATCTCTTTCCCGACAATCCCCTCTGTGCACGAACCCTTACATATGGTAATTAAACATTAAAACACCTGCGGCTTATAGTCCAGTGCGGCTTATATATGTACACATCATTCAATATCATTCAATTTAGCTGCTGCGGCTTATACTCCGGTGCGCCTTATAGTGCGGAAAATACGGTAATCCAAATCAACCATAAACACTCAATTAAATCGGCATTAGCCACTATTTCCGTTCGGGATTCTGAAGCTGCTATTCTATGCTGCTATTCAAGTCGAATATATGAAGAAACCAGAGCAGCCCCTCTGAGGATATGGCCCAGTGCAGGCCCTCTCTCTCCCACCCACTCACATGAGCATGGTGCGCAGCTTGAGGAAGTCGTTGTGCTCGGGGTTCTCCACCTCCACCACGCCCCAGGGATACAGGCGACCCCGCACCTTCTTCCCCTTGGCCTCAATCTGCTGGTTGGAGCCCACCACCGCAAAGGGAATACTGGCCTAGAGGGAGGAGAGAGGAGACATTGATGGTCAAAACAGATAGCATGTTTGTGATTTTGGTGATTGCATACCATTCTGAGCTTATTTGTAAAGTTGTGTTTTTTTTTAGTTGGAACTTCCAATGCTAGTAACTTTCAGGAACAGTAGTAAAAGTCTCAAAGAAACCATCCTCGATGTCAATTCCGATCGCCAAGATAATGTATGTACAGTGGGGTCCGAAATGATTGACACCCTTGTTAAAGATGACAGGGGAGATTAGCATGTCCTCGGGGTATGATCTTTGACCCTCTAACTTTCTCATTCATAATTATTCACCATTCATTCAGGATTATCCGTAATCATAGTAGCATCCACATTAATGTAGAAGTGTTCAGAAACATTCTATTCTTATTTACAATAAAAGTGACCACAAAATTACACAATAGATTACTTATCATTCATTTCTATTTGGCACAAAATAATCTGAAACACAACCAAAACGAACTGCAAAGAGTCACAAGCTTGATGTAGTCATGTGCTAGGAATATGGGACCAAATAATACACTTTTGACTACTTTATTTATCAGAATTTGTAGGTGTGTCAATAATTTTGACCCCTACCTTTTTGAGAGAAATAAGTATTACTTATTAAACAAAACCTCTTTCTCTGAGCAATTGTATTAGTATAAAATAATATAATTTCAGAGAAAAACAATAGCATACAATATAGCTCAGTATTTAAATTATTTATTTTATACAGTTATTATGGCTAATTTTTAATCAAGGGTGCCAATAATTTCAGACCCCACTATATGTGGAAATGACAATTGAGGTTCAGAATCCTTAGGTAGGCAGGCCCAATTCTAGAAAAGGAGGTGGGGATTACTTTGAGAATCCTTGTCTGCTCCTTGAAGTCTTCGTCCTCGTCAGACTCTGCGTCGGGGAGGTGGTAGATCTTGATGCCGTGCTCGTCAATCTCATCCAGAATCTACAGCCACACACAGGAATATGGAGGATGTACACATCATTTTGGCTATTTACTTTAGCTGCGCTTTAACTATTGAATTGAATATACAGTACTTTATTAATCCACAGAGGGATTCTTTTTTTAACAATACAGGCACGCGGTGCAGTCCATTGGTGCAGTTGTATCATATGAAAGGAAGACCACAACATTTACATCCCTTGTGTGAGATTACTTAAAATGTTCTCCTATTGTATACTTTTGAGAGTCAGGTTGAGCTATAATGTCTCCTACCCTGCGCTTGAGCCTCTCCCTCTCTCTCAGGGTGAGTGTGTCGGCCTTGGCGATGACAGGAACCACGTTGACTTTGTTGTGGATGGCCTTCATGAACTGTACATCCAGAGGCTTCAGCCTGAGAGAGAAAGGGAGAGCGAGAGCGAGTAAAATAACTGGAAAGTCCACGGGGGGGTACTCATTTAAAGTCATTAAGTCAAGGTTAATTAAAAGTGCATGTTGAAAATGTGTGTATACCCATGGCCCAGCGGGGAGATGAAGTAGAAGCAGCAGTGAACACGGTTGTCCACGATGTGCCGTCGGTTCAGACCGCTCTCGTCGTGGAGGTAGCGCTCAAACTGGTCATCGATGTAGGCGATGATGGTGCTGAAACTGGAGGAGAAACAAGAAGCAGTGGCCATTAGAAAAGCCAAGCCATATAACACTGTATGACATGGGTAGAGCAATGGGAACTGACATTTTAGTTACAGGGGTGTCGTCTGCCAAGTCCAGAAACTCATGCAAAGCTAAAACTTTTAAAAAGCGAACTATCCCTTTAAATGTTAGAAAATGTGTTTTTAAAACTATAAAGATTTCCCAAAAATTTTACTTCAACTATATTCCAACAATTTCCATGTTGGACAAAAGAGGTTGTGGACAGTGGCGTACCAGTCCTGGCTGTTGATGGCGTCGCCATATCCGGGTGTGTCCACCACGGTGAGGCGGAGCTTCACCCCTCTCTCCTCGATCTCAACCGTAGACGCCTCGATCTGAACCGTGCGCTCAATCTTCTCTGTGGGTCAAAATTAAAACCAGGGGGAGAGGAGCGAAAAGGTTGTGCTTTTCGAGATACTCGAGGCCACTGACTAAATGAGAGGGGATTTGGCGTAATTTGTTTTAAATGACTCCCATTAGGTTATGCGGGAAGAAATTCGGTTTTGATGATAGCGGAAAGTTTGGCCTTGGTGTGTGTGTATAACCATTACCTGCTGCTCCAGGGATCACTCTCTCTGGGTAGAGGTCCGTAAGGAACAGGCTATTGATGAGGGTGGACTTCCCCAGACCAGATTCCCCTAAAAAGAACACACAGAATCATCAATATAAAAACCATATCATCCTATCACAACCAAAGACACGATTAAAACCAAATAGAACAGACTATTGCGCCTGCATGGCAAAATACAGAATATATGGCAATATATATCTGTTCATAACGGATTACTTTTTTGTCTACGAACCACAAATACTACAAGAATCTACAATTAGATGTGTGCAGGGTGTTCCTTTTTCCACAAAATACCCAATATTGCCTGCTAGTTGGGCAACGGGCACAACTAGCCTGGACTCTGTATGCTAGCCAAGCATCTTCCTACACATTAGGCCTCTCATAGCCTGGGAAATGCATTAACCTCGCAGTAAAACAAGACACACACACACGGTCCTTAGTCCTAAATGCAAAAAGCTCAAGTGACGGTTCGCTGCTTCCCCAATCAAAAGCCCTGGATTAACACAGAGGTGCGCACTAAACTAAAGTCAGAGCTACCGCACACAAAAGGTCAATATAGGAACAAGGTGAACAATATAGGAACAAGGTGTAAACCTACTACACCGGTTCCGACACTCGATGCATGTGGCAGGGGCTACAGTCCATTACGGATTACAAAGGTAGACCTAGCCGTGATCTATCCAACGATGCCCCTCTACCAGACGAACTCAATGCATTTTATGCACGCTTTGACAAAAAACATCACCGAAACGTGCACGAGGGTCCCCGCTGTCCCAGATGACTAGGTGATCTCGCTTGCCGAGGCCGACATGACTGAGGTTTTTAACACTCCCAAAGCCATGGGGCCAGATGGTATTCCAGGGCACGTTCTCAGAGCATTCGCAGTCCAGCTGGCAGGCATCTTCAACCTCTCCTTGTCCCAGTCTGTAATCCCCACTTATCTCAAGCTGACCACCATCATTCCTGTTCCCAAGAACTCTTAAGGCTACCTGCCACAATGACTACCGCCCTGTAGCACTAACATCTGTAATCATGAAGTGCTTAGAAAAAGGTTGGTCATGGCACACATCACCTCCATCATCCCAGACCCACTCAATTTGCATACCACCCCAACAGATCTAGATGAAGCAATCTCAATTGCACTCCACACTGCGCTCTCCCACCTAGACAAGAGGAATAACTACGTGAGAATGCTGTTCATCGACTACAGCTTAGCGTGCAACAACATAGTGCCCTCCAAGCTCGTCACCAATGTCGGGACCCTAAGACTGAACACCTCCACCTGCAACTGGAGGGAGGGTGTCAGAGAACTGGCAGTGTGGTGCCAGGGCAACAGGATCATGAACTACAGAAAACAGGGGGGTGCACACACCCCATCCACATCGACGGGCCGCAGTGGAGAGGGTTAACTGCTTCAAGTTCCTGTGTCCACGTCACTAAGGACTTAACATGGTCCTCTCACACCAGAACAGTCGGGAAGGCAAAGCAACACCTCTTCTACCTCAGGAGGCTGAAACGATTTGGCATGGCCCCTCAGATGGCATGGCAACTGCACCGCCCGCAACAGTAAGGCCTAACAGAGGGCGGTGCAGACACAGCACATCACTGTGGGTGAGCTCCTAGCCATTCAGGCCGTACATGCCAGGCGGTATCTGAGAAAGGTCTGAAAAAATGTCCAACGATTCCAGCCACCTGAGACATGGACTGTTCTCTATGCTCCCGTCCGGCAGGCAGTACTGGTGAATCAAGGCTCAGACAAACAGACTCCTAAACGGCTTCTATCCCCTGGCCATAAGACTGTTAAAGCGCTAACAACTACTGATCTCCCTCTCCCACAGACTATCCACACTGACTCTACGCCCATCCACCGGTCTCTACCCTCTCAGAAAACCTACGCTGCTGCGAAGATTATTATTGATTAGATGTATTACTCCATTACGCTACCGTCCACTGATTATTGATTGGCATTACCTTTAGTATTTATCCTGCTACTGGTCACTTTTACTCCTGTTTACGTGTAGAGCTGGGCGATATATCAAATTAATTTGAATATATGTTTTAGCGCGATGTTACAAATGCCTGTATCGCAAGAATCTAGGGTTGAATTTATGATGAGTGTTTGACTTTTTGGTCTCATCTCATTCGCTATTTCTGTGCACCTTACCACTCGCACAGACACCAAGCCCCTCTCCCTGCAACTCACAACAACGACGAAAGAGCATCTTCTTCATCTCTGACAACAAGCAGTTTCAACTCGCTATTTGCATTTCAGGTTTGGTCAAACAAAATCAGTCATATGGACACAGAAACATTATTTTACTGTAATAGAGGAGAACTTGACCTTTATAACGATACCCTTTTTATGTCTCAACTCCCAACATGTAAAACACAGCAGACCCTACTAAGATGGGAGTAACAATGAACATGATTGTGGAAAATGAATGCTCAGTTTGTCATGCACGGCATTGCGGTACCGCTATCAGCATTTTAGCCACACTTATGTGCTAGCTGTCTAGTCTGTGTTTGATGAATGTGCAATGAGCATAAAAATACATATTTACACAAGGAATTGGCAACTCGTTCTCATTCTGAGAAAAAAGCATCTTCTTACCAAGTTAGGCCACTTGATTTGAACACTGACACAATGCGAACAGGCTATGTGGTTTAAACAGTTAGACAGACAGGAGGGTGTATCCATAACAGTTAAACTGCTCTAGCTTGTTAGCAAGCAAATTGGCTAGCCTTTAAATATAAAGATTAGCTGGCTACTCACTAGCAGGTGGGCTTGTGCTTGAGAGATTGTAGTCAAATATTGGACTAAAAGGAACCTAACGTTACTCCTTAGTCCAAAGACCATACATATTCTGTTTAAAAGGGTGAATTGGCTCTGGAAGCCAAAACAGCCAAATACTCCATCTAAACGTGAATCGATTCTCAATTGCGGTACGGTTCTAGATACTTAAATCCCTTTACTTTTATATCACATCAAATTAATTTCAACGCAAAATACACACTTCTAGTTCACTGTTTTAACCAGTTAAGACAGTTGTAGCTGACAGTATTTTTCAGGTGACAACATATTTCTGGAGTCTGTCTTCTGTTTACACAGATAGCTAATTAGCACAGGTAGTCCACTCGGTCTTCCATCTGTTTTACATAAACTAGTGCTGTAACATGGCCGTGTGGGAACCCTAACCCTATAAAAAGGTGTGTAGCAATTTAACATTTTGTTTATAGACAATCATTTCTCGCCGATATTAAAAGATAAGGTTCTTATGCAAAACCGTACCGCAAGCATTGCGTGTTAATGTAACAAAACTCCTTCCTACACAAGACGCCATCGCCCAATGACTTTTATGTGTAATGTAGTGGAACTGAGAGTCATGATGAAGGGCTAGAGAGATTGTTTGAGACTTTTGTTTTGCAAATTTTTAAATAAAAAACAGAAATACCTTATTTACATAAGTATTCAGACTCTTTAATATGAGACTCGAATTTGAGCTCAGGGGCATTCTGTTTCCATCGATCATCCTTGAGATGTTTCTACAACTTGATTGGAGTCCACCTGTGGTAAATTAAATTGATTGGACATGATTTGGAAAGGCACACACCTGTCTGTCTATATAGGTCCCACAGTTGACAGTGCATGTCAGAGCATAAACCAAGCCATGAGGTCGAAGGAATTGTAGAGCTCCGAGACAGGATTGTGTCGAGGCACAGATCTGGGGAAGGGTACCAAAAAAACTCTGCAGCATTGAGGGTCCCTAAGAACAATTTAATAAAAAATTTAAATAAGGCTGTAACGTAACAAAATGTGGAAAAAGTCAAGGGGTCTGAATACTTTCAGAACGCCCTGTATATTACCATTATTATATTACCATACATATGTATATATTCCTCAACCACTCCAGTACTCCTACACATTGAATAAGGTTCTGGCACTGCAATGTACAGTACCAGTCAGCAGTTTGGACACACCAACTCATTCCAGGGTTTTTCTTTATAAAAAAAAAAAAAAGTACATTGTAGAATAATGGTGAAGACATCAAAACTATGAAATAACACATATGGAATCATGTAGTAACCAAAGTAGTGTTAAACAAATCAAAATGTTTTTCATATTTGAGATTCTTCAAAGTAGCCACCCTTTGCCTTGACGACAGCTTTGCACACTATTGGAATTCTCTCAACCAGATTCATGAGGTAGTCACCTGGAATACATTTCAATTAACGGGTGTGCCTTCTTAAAAGTTAATTTGTGGAATTTATTTCCTTCTTAATGCGTTTGAGCCAGTCAGTTGTGTTGTGACAAGGTAGGGGGGTGGTATACAGAAGATAGCCCTATTTGGTAAAAGACCAAGTCCATATTATGGCAAGAACAGCTCAAATAAGCAAATAGAAATGACAGTCCATCATTACTTTAAGACAGAAGGTCAGTCAATGCGGAACATTTCAAGAACTTTCTTCAAGTGCAGTCGCAAAAACCATCAAGCGCTATGATGAAAGTGCCTCTCATAAGAACCGCCACAGGAAAGGAAGACCCAGAGTTGCCTCTGCTGCAGAGGATAAGTTCATTAGAGTTACCAGCCTCAGAAATTGCAGCCGAAATAAGTGCTTCACAGAGTTCAAGTAACAGACACATCTCAACATCAACTGCTCAGAGGAGACTGCGTGAATCAGGCCTTCATGGTCGAATTGCTGCAAAGAAACCACTACTAAAGGACACCAATAAGAAGAAAAGACTTGCTTGGGCCAAGAAACACGAGCAATGGACATTAGACCGGTAGTCCAAATTGGAGATTTTTGGCTCCACCCGCTGTGTCTTTGTGAGACACAGTGTAGGTGAACGGATGATCTCTGCATGTGTGGTACCCACCGTGAAGCATGGAGGAGGAGGTGTGATGGTGCTTTGCTGGTGACACCGTCTGTGATTTATTTAGAATTCAAGGCACACTTAACCAGCATGGCTACCACAGCATTCTGCAGCGATACGCCATCCCATCTGGTTTGGGCTTAGTGGGACAATCATTGGTTTTCAACAGGTAAATGACCCAACACTCTTCCAGGCTGCGTAAGGGCTATTTGACCAAGAAGGATAGTAATGGAGTGCTGCATCAGATGACCTGCCCTCCACAATCCCCCAACCTCAACCCAATTGAGATGGTTTGGGATGAGTTGGACCACAGAGTGAAGGAAAAGCAGCCAATAAGTGCTCAGCATATGTGGGAACTCCTTCAAGACTGTTGGAAAAGCATTCCTCGTGAAGCTGGTTGAGAGAATGCCAAGAGTGTGCAAAGCTGTCATCAAGGCAAAGGGTGGCTATTTGAAGAATCTCAAATATAAAATATATTTTGATTTGTTTAACACTTTTATTGGTTACTACATGATTCCATATGTGTTAATTCATAGTTTTATTGTCTTCACTATTATTCTACAATGTAGAAAATAGTACAAATAAAGAAAAACCCTTGAATGAGTAGGTGTGTCCAAACTTTTGATTGGTACTGTATATACTTGCATTCTAGTGTTTATTTAACTCTCATCGTAGTTCTTGTGTGGTTTTTATTCATACTTATTCTATTTAGCAGCAAGAGCAGAGGCCTGTCCAGTGCTGAGCTGCCCCTCGGGCACACATTCCACTCTGGTTTATTTTAAGGCAGAGGGATGAGTATACAATAGGGCCCCCCTCCTCCCCCACACAGACATGGAGGAAGAAGAGAGAAAGGACAACCATTTCACACAGCTAAACCAGAGGACGCAGATACGCCCAGCCTCCATCCGTTTACATAGAGACTGTCTGAAGCTGGACTCACAACAGTGACCTAAACCGGGCCTCTGACATGATCCTACACATATCCCACTCTCTCAGACACAAACACTCTGGCACACACGTATGCCGGACATACATACAGTCACATAAAAACTCTAAAAGGAAGTGAAGCGATTTGCAACAGTGGTTACTGGCGGATTTGTGGGGAGGGTGGAAAATGTGAATGGTGAGGAGAGGCTATGGGAAATGAAACGTCTGCATTTGTCAACTAGATAACAACTGTCCGGACTTATGGTCAAAGAAGTCACATTCCATTCTGTCGACAGCATGAAGTGATAGCCTAAATGCTTAGCACAAACTAGGCATAATACCAGTTTGTTAAATTTCTGTTAAAAATATATTGTATGTTTAGCAAAGAAAAAAAGCTATCCTCCCACTCAAAATTAATCGAGGAAAAAGGAAATGCATACTGGGTTGTCATGATACCAGTATCGCGATATTCCGAAGTATCGTGGCAAGGAAACAAAACATGAAGTGGAACATTAATTTCTTGACGAAAACAGTCCCAATATTAGAAACAAACAGCATTATGTTGCCACCTAGAGTCACATTTGTTTATTTTGCTAGCTATATCACTCACAATTTTACATCAAGTGGGTTTTTATAGGACCATAGAGGTTAGTCTAATTCCTGTTTTTATTTTTTTGCCATGGAAAATCTGGTATCATAGTATTGTAATACTGGTATCGTGACAACCCTATTAATATGCATTGCTTACTGTTGTTGTCACATTCCTAAGATGCTTATGATTTGACAAAGCTGTGTGAACATTATCATTTTGCCACACATTCCCCTTTGAAGGTCAAAACTCATCATCTCTACTGAAGTGAGTAAAGAACTGCAGCAAGAAAATGGCTGACACTCACCGACAAGCAAAGACACAAAGTGGTTTGTGCAAAGCTCAAACAACTGGTGAAACGTTCTGTCTGATATCCAACTAGGGGAACTACGGCTAGATACTGCATACGAACGTTACAACACTCTCAATACAAAAACACACCAGACAAATATTGTGACACTCACCGACTACCATAAGGGTGAACTCAAAGCCCTTTTTGACCGACTTGCGGTGCACCTGGTTGGGCAGGTTGGCAAAGCCCACATACCCTGGCGTCTCTGGGTTGGTGAACTGACCCTGCTGTAAAACATAAGAGACAACAACATGAGCATCTGAGTCATTCGACCCAAGAATACCATCATTTTTACTTTGGCATGGGCAGTGTAAATCACAGCAGCAAAGATTAAAACCGGCAATTAGGCCGCTACTCAAAAGAAACAGCTGTCCACGAATGACCTTTGGGTGAGGTGACTTTGTCTCTGCCATCTCTTTGTGAAAATCATTATTTTCTGAATTCCAGTGTTTATGGCCCTAACAGGCCTCTACGTAACCAGGGTGAATGTGCAGTCCAACCAAAAGGTTTCAAAGTTAGGCCTAAGCCCATCTGTTCAGCTTATAAACAGATGTAAGGAACTGGTCATCTCTGTGTGAGGGAAAAAAGTATTTGATCCCCTGCTGATTTTGTACTTTTGCCCACTGACAAAGACATGATCAGTCTATAATTTTAATGGTAGGTTTATTTGAACAGTGAGACAGAATAAGAACAAAAAAATCCAGAAAAACACATGTCAAAAATGTTATAAAATGATTTGCATTTTAATGAGGGAAATAAGTATTTGAACCCCTCTCAATCAGAAAGATTTCTGGCTCCCAGGTGTCTTTTATACAGGTAATGAGCTGAGATTAGGAGCACACTCTTAAAGGGAGTGCTCCTAATCTCAGTTTGTTACCTGTATAAAAGACACCTGTCCACAGAAGCAATCAATCAATCAGATTCCAAACTCTCCACCATGGCCAAGACCAAAGAGCTGTCCAAGGATGTCAGGGATAAGATTGTAGACCTACACAAGGCTGGAATGACCTACAAGACCATCGCCAAGCAGCTTGGTGAGAAGGTGACAACAGTTGGTGCGATTATTCGCAAATGGAAGAAACACAAAAGCACTGTCAATCTCCCTCGGCCTGGGGCTCCATGCAAGATCTCACCTCGTGGAGTTGCAATGATCATGAGAACGGTGAGGAATCAGCCCAGAACTACACGGGAGGATCTTGTCAATGATCTCAAGGCAGCTGGGACCATAGTCACCAAGAAAATAATTGGTAACACACTACGCTATGAAGGACTGAAATCCTGCAGCACCCGCAAGGTCCCCCTGCTCAAGAAAGCACATATACAGGCCCATCAGAAGTTTGCCAATGAACATCTGAATGATTCAGAGGAGAACTGGGTGAAAGTGTTGTGGTCAGATGAGACCAAAATGAAGCTCTTTGGCATCAACTCAACTCGCCGTGTTTGGAGCAGGAGGAATGCCTATGACCCCAAGAACACCATCCCCACCGTCAAACATGGAGGTGGAAACATTATGCTTTGGGGTTGTTTTTCTGCTAAGGGGACAGGCCAACTTCACCGCATCAAAGGAACGATGGACAGGGCCATGTACCGTCAAATCTTGGGTGAGAACCTCCTTCCCTCAGCCAGGGCATTGAAAATGGGTATTCCAGCATGACAATGACCCAAAACACACGGCCAAGGCAACAAAGGAGTGGCTCAAGAAGAAGCACTAGCCAGTCTCCAGACCTTAATCCTATAGAAAATCTGTGGAGGGAGCTGAAGGTTCGAGTTGCCAAACGTCAGCCTCGAAACCTTAATGACTTGGAGAAGATCTTCAAAGAGGAGTGGGACAAAATCCCTCCGGAGATGTGTGCAAACCTGGTGGCCAACTACAAGAAACATCTGACCTCTGATTGCCAACAAGGGTTTTGCCACCAAGTACTAAGTCATGTTTTGCAGATCAATTTAAAATGCATATCAATTTATAACATTTTTGACATGCTTTTTTCTGGATTTTGTTGTTGTTATTCTGTCTCTCACTGTTCAAATAAACCTACCATTAAAATTATAGACTGATCATGTCTTTTTCAGTGGGCAAACGTACAAAATCAGCAGGGGATCAAATACATATATATATATATTATTTTTTCCAATGGCTGCAATGGTTTAATTCTAATAAATCCTGATTTGCCAAAGCAGATTCACATCCTGTTTATATAGGCCTAGTCAAAATAAGCTCCCTCTGAAGTCATTATTGGACCGCCTGACAGCATTACTTAGTGAGAGGAAGCAAGCTTACTGAGAGGAAGCAAGCATCCTCTTATCATACTCAGTCGGGAACTTACCTTAATTTTTTCAGCCTGAGACATTTTGAGCTCTTTCAACCTGCCAGAGAACAGAGAACCTTACAGTAAACATGTCAAATGTAAAGTACTATATCAATAGGACTAGCTATTACTTGAAGAGAATGACGACTGTGTACACTAACAAAATGGAGGATAGCCTACCTACATGATTTAGAGGACTGTGAGAGACAGGAAGTCTGCTCACTGCTCAATGACTTTTCGAAAGAATGTCTAACAACAAAAAACTAACAGCCTTCCCTTCCAAAAACTTTCTTTAGCACTTTCACTTCACAGATGCATGTACTCAAGTTGGTTTTAACTTGAATTCAACTTTCCATTCTGTACTTTTATTTAGCTAGCTAGTGACTTTTCTATTACAGTATACCAAAAATAAATTGAAGCTGGAAGTGATATCAAAACTTCATACAGTTAGCTAGCGGGGGGAAGAAATAATTTCATCACAATTCAACTGACAACAGACGGGCCCTTCTGAGGAGGCCAGAGAGAAATTGACATGGGCATCTTTCTTTCAGAGCTAACAGTAGCTAACTGCTCTCTGGACTTTTATTTGTTCAACACCGAGCAGTGGAAGTCTGAAAAAAAATTAACAGGGTTTTGAAAGCGCTGTCCCAATATCTGAAATACAACTAAATGACATTGCAGTTACCTCAAATATGCCTATCTAGTTAAGTTTACGCTAATAATATCACAAAACATGATTTAACACCTTCAAGCTAGCTAGCAAACAAGTATTTCAAACCGGGCTGTGTAGACAAACTGTAAATTGATTATTCATCTCATGGTTTCAAATGGTAACGTTAGCTAGCTAACACTGACTATTAAACCGGCGAAGTGTCTAAAAGCAAGCTTTGAAAACTTACGTTAGCCAGCCATCTAATTATCAAGTAGCTAGCTACTTTGCTAAAGGCTAGCTTAATACTAAAAAGCTATTTGGGATGCGGCAGGAAGTTAAAACGAGGTATCTAATTCGACGAGACAGTTAAATGTGACATGAATATGCCTAATAACTGGCTAATAGATACAATATTTACCGTTTTGATTGTCAGTGAAAGAAAACCTTGTGGGTTTGGAGCATATATACAGTCATTGGTTTGGAGGCTGGACTGGCGAACAACACCTCAAATTCCTGAGCTTCTTCAGCACAGGGACCAGAATGCATTGGGCGTTGACTGTCCTCAAATTGGTCATCAAAAAATGCATTGCTTTTTCTTCGCAATAAAATCGGACACGTAAATCTACTACCAACGATTTTCTTTACAATTTGTAATACAACTGTTATTCATCATCATCATCATCATCATCATCATCGTCATTATCCTCATCACCAACTATAATCATACAGTACTTCAAATCATAAACAAAAATTGACAAAGCAGTGGTCAGTCTGATCCAAAGTCCTTCAACCTTAATTCATAATTAACAGGGATGGGCAACTTTGATTGGGGTGGGGGACACAAAAAATCTGAACTCATCATGAGGGGCCCACATCCATCCCCACCACATTGCTAGCAAAACCTTTTAGTGGCCCGCCCTCCTCTTGACAGCAGAGAGAAAAATGTTTTATCTTTGAGAGTTAATTTCGTGCAATTCTACACGTTTTGCCATGCAGTGTAGGGAAAATGTTGCAGTTTTAAAACATGTTTGCTGCAATTCTATACATTTTGCCATGGGGTGGAACGAAGATTTTGCAATTTTATAACTAATTTCATGCAATTCTACTCATTTTGCCATGCAGCCTGGTCTCATACACTAGACGTAACATAGTAAAGTCAATCCAGGACACTCATAATAATACACACCAGGACACTCAAATGAATATGCATGTTAATTTTGGTGTAGTTACATAAGACAGGAGGTTACTGAAGGAAAAACGAAAGGAAGATGGGAGGGTGAGTGTGTAACACGAATGTCTAGCAACCCAAAGGTTGCATGTTCAAATCTCATCACGGACAACATTAGCATTTTAGCTAATTAGCAACTTTGCAAATACTTATCATGTTAGCTAACCCTTCCCCTAACCTTAACCCTTTTAGCTAACCCTAACCTTAACCCTTTAACCTAACTCCTAACCTTAACCCTAACCGTAACCCTAACATCTATTTTTGTTAACATTAAACAGCTAGCTAATGTTAGAGTTAGCCACCTAGCCACCTAGCTAACTTTAGCAACAACTAATTCGAATTCGTACCATATCATACATTTTGCAAAATTATTTATATATTTATTTTTTTATAATTCGTAACAACGTAGGAAATTGCAATTCATAACATATTGAACGAATTGCAAATCATAACATATCATACGGAATGGACGCTGGACATCCACAAATTAAGACATCATAGGGGTGGCAGGTAGTTTAGTAGTTAAGAGCGTTGTGCCAGTAACCGAAAGGTTGCTGGTTCTAATCCCCAGGCTGACTAGGTGAGAAATATGTCGATGTGCCCTAGGCACTTAACCCTAAATGCTCCTGTAAATTGCTCTGGATAAAAGTGTCTGCAAAATGTAAATGTAATACGTAACATATCGTACTAAATGGAGTGTTTCAGATTTACCTACAGAATAATACGAAATGCTCTGAGACCAGGTTGGGGCAGAAAGGAATATTTGCTGTGTTACAGCTAATTTCCTGCAATTCTACACATTTTGCCATAGGGTGGTAAGAAATGTTAGCAGTTTTTAATATACTGAGTGAGACTGAATAAAAAAATCAATGGGGGCCCCCCACACGGTAATTTAACCATGATAACAAGTTTAGATAGCTGGCCGCTAAACTAATTAAACAATCTAAAAACAAAATTGCTGACATGGGCTAATTGACTATCAGTGACTGACATAACAAAAAAAAACTGATGATGCACAACCAAATTTCGAAATTGCACCTTGTGTATTCTACTATTCTAACTCGCAACAGTAAGTTGAGACCCCGACTGAGTTCCTAAAAAATTATACAAAATTGGGCCTTCAAAAGGGGGTGTGGACCGCCAGCTTCCCATCTCTGAGGTAGAAGCAATTTACCTAAAGTTTGAATAAAACTGTAGAGTTGGCTACGATGATTGATTATGGGCCTACTAATAATAAAACTAGCCCATTATTTATGAAGATAGGCATGAGACTTTAAAATGGGTAACACATTTTTTTATTAAACTGCCCAACAACTAGGCCTAGCTTACTATAAATGCATACTCTAACTGAACTAAGCCACCTACAGTGCCACATCATCATCAGGTAGGCCTATTACATTTGATCAGTTATTAACATTAGGCCTATAGGATAATAACGTTGACATTATAGCCATCACTAGGCTCAGGCTAGTCTGTGGAAGGTGGGCCTAGGGCTCATACACGTGTAATTAGATAGGCTACAAAAGAACAACATAGGCCTACGTATTACGGGTCAATAGGCTACAATGTGAACTCGCTAGTAAGCTACTATGTAGCAACGTTATAATATACATTTATACCAAAGATTTTTGTAACTAACCCAAGATAGACCACAGCCTGTCGTTTCCAATGGGAGCAAATTAATCATAGTGGGCAGAACAAGCAAGGAGGTGGGCAGAGCCAAGCATGAGCTAGCTTGTATTTGCATATTTCCGTTAGGGAATGCCTACTCTGTGAAGTGCGGGTGTGGAATGACTAAATTCACCCTTGTACTCCTTCTAAACAACTGTATTGAGATCAAATGTTTAATCGATTAGAACATTTGCAGAATGTTGGCCAAAATCCATCTCGCTCCATCTTCTCCCATTGCCAGCCACTGGGCTTCCTCTCACCACCATATTTGGTAGTGATTGAAAACGCCAACCGGATGCTTCACATTTATACATCAGGTGAAATAAATGTCTCATTGTTCTATCTGTGTTTATGCCATGGCATGTGTTTATACCATGGCATTGTTGAATACTTGTTTCTGATTGGCTTGAAGTGCATTCTAGAGTGTGCATTATTCCCTATAACCACATCAGCATGGTAGAATTGAATGGCTTTAGTTCATTCTTACATGTTCTATGTTTGAGCTGCTTTTGAAAGCAAAATTCGAATTGAAAACATTATTGGCATTGCTGAATTTGATTTTCATAATGGCAAGCTAGGACTGATAGTTGGTTAGCTAAACTAGCAAGTCTGTTTGTTCGGTTACCACGGCAACTACTGTAGCCATCTAGTAAACTTGCTAGCAACTTCAGTGGATGTTGAACACATTTTTACCTGCAAATGAACACATTTCTAGCCATGGTATAAAAGGAATAATCAACTCGGGCTCTATGCGTTCTCTGGAAAATAGTGCAACTCTGTGGAAGGTTAGTTCCACTCCGCTAGTGTGTCATGGAACTCACCTTCCACGTCGTTCACTATTTTCCATTGAACACATAGAGCCCGAGTTGATTATCCCTTACATATTCTTCAACAATCAATGGGTACATATCATTAATTTAAAAGTCCAAAAATGTATGTAGCAATCGCAAATTCCCCCTTTAAAGCTGCAATATGTAACTTTTTTGGGGACCCAACCAAATTCACATAGAAATATGATTTAAAGATCTGTCATCATCAATGAAAGCAAGTTTAAAAAGCGGTATATATGTTCTATGTGGGCTATTCTATGCTTCCCATGCTTAAATTTAGATTTACTTTCGGTTTTGTAGACCAGATTCAAACAGCTGCAAATACAATAGTTTGGGTTAAAGAAAATATACTTCACAGTGGTCTAGATGGTACAATGATTCTCTACATTATACACGGAGTGTACAAAAACATTAGGAACACCTTGCTAATATTGGGTTGCACCCCCTTTTGCCCTCAGAACAGCCTTGATTCGTCGAGGCATGGACTCCTACTACAGGTGTCAAAAGCGTTCCACAGGGATGCTGGCCCATGTTGACCCCAATGCTTCTCACAGTTGTGTCAAGTTGGCTGGATGTCCTTTGGGTGGTGGACCATTCTTGATGGTGGAGTGGGTGGGGTTATATCCTTCCTGTTTGGCCCTGTCCGGGGGTTTCTTCGGATGGGGCCACAGTGTCTCCGGACCGCTCCTGTCTCAGCCTCCAGTATTTATGCTGCAGTAGTTTATGTGTCGGGGGGCTGGGGTTAGTTGGTTATACCTGGAGTACTTCTCCTGTCTTATCCAGTGTCCTGTGTGAATTTAAGTATGCTCTCTCTAATTCTCTCGTTCTCTCTTTCTCTCTGAGAACCTGAGCCCTAGGACCATACGTCAGGACTACCGGGCATGATGACACCCTGCTGCCCCCAGTCCGCCTGGCCTTGCTGCTATTCCAGTTTCAACTGTTCTGCCTGCGGCTACGAAACCCCTACCTGTCCCAGACCTGCTGTTTTCAACTCTAAATGATCGGCTATGAAAAGCCAACTGAGAGACCTGAGCCCTAGGACCATACGTCGGGACTACCGGCCGTGGTGACTCCTTGCTATCCCCAGTCCGCCTGGCCTTGCTGCTATTCCAGTTTAAACTGTTCTGCCTGCGGTTATGGAACCCCTACCTGTCCCAGACCTGCTGTTTTAAACTCTAATGATCGGCTATGAAAAGCCAACTGAGATTTATTCCTGATTATTATTTGACCATGCTTGTCACTTATGAACATTTTTGAACATCTTGGCATGGTTCTGTTATAATCTCCACCCGGCACAGCCAGAAGAGGACTGGCCACCCCTCATAGCCTGGTTCCTCTCTAGGTTTCTTCCTAGGTTTTGCCTTTCTAGGGAGTTTTTCCTAGCCACCGTGCTTCTACACCTGCATTACTAGCTGTTTGGGGTTTTAGGCTGGGTTTCTGTACAGCACTTCGAGATATTAGCTGATGTAAGAAGGGCTATATAAAATAAAATTGATTGATTGATTGATTGATACACACGGGAAACTGTTGAGCGTGAAAAACCCAGCAATGTTGCAGTTCTTGACACAAACCGGTACGCCTGGCACCTACTACCATACCCTGTTCAAAGGCACTTCACCCTCTGAATGGCACACATTATTTAACCTGTCTCCTCCCCTTCATCTACACTGATTGAATTAGATTTAACAAGTGACATCAATAAGGGATCATAGCTTTCACCTGGATTCACCTGGTCTGTCTATGTCATGGAAATAGCATGTGTCCTTACGTATCTCATCATCTGTAACCAGCGTTACAATGTAATGAGGAAATTAATCAGTGCTCGTGAAACTTGGGTGGTAGGATTTGTGCGCCAAACATTTTAAACAAGATATTAAGGCAAGTTGGGTGAAATTGAGGTACGTAAAGCCAGGGTTTTTGTCGTAGTAAATATATAATGTTATAGCTTGGTCTGACTAAAATCTTGTGCATGACCCATCTTGTGTTGGGCCTTTGTATTTAATACAATGCACAAAGACTTCTATCTTGTCGGCCTTATCAGCAGGTGGCTATGGACAACACCCACGCCATAGGTCTCTCAGTTCTCCCAACTCACGACTTCTTGCTCTGAGGACATACACACACACACCCCCACACACACACACATATACACACACACACACACACACACACATCATCATTGTTAAACATACACACACATACACACACACACACACACACACACATACACACACGCACACACACACACACATCATCATTGTTAAACATACACACACATACACACACACACACACACACACACATACACACACGCACACACACACACACACACATCATCATTGTTAAGCACACACACACACAAAAACCCCCTTCTCTTAGGCTGAACATCTGAAGACAGAGAACCCGACTCAGAGCCAATGCAATGGAGGTGACCTCGACCAACTCATCAGGACCAATCAGAAGATCAGAACTACTAGAATCAACCTACTTTATTTTATTGTATAAAATGTCAGCACACAATGTTTAGGGGCTCGCTCTCAGATATCTCCCTACGAGGTTGACGAACGGGTCCGTGCACGCTATTTACAGATATCTTTACCTCTGAATAAACTGCCTTATATTATACAATTATCCACCTTGTCCGAAAGTCTCTACTTGGTCTCCGTTCTCCAGTAAACTTGTGATCATCAACAAAATTGGTAGCAGAGGATGGTTTTCTAACTCTGAATTCGGTCCATAAAAGTTGATAGAGACAGGAGACAAGTAAGAGACGGATCTGAAAGGACGGGTGACCTGTCCGCAGGAGCAGCCGGGAATCCAGCTCGCCTCAGGAAACTGATCTAAACGGACGTCAATACAAAGGTAAGCAGAACCTGTTAAAACAAAATCTGCATATTGTATTGTAGGATAAACCAAATTATGATCAGTAGCACTGGGCGTGAGTATGGATTACTGTTAAATTTATAACATATCTATTATGACTCAAAAGGCACATATGTAAAGATATCTGAATCCTTTTATTTTTACTGTTGAAATGTGACTCTAGAGAGGAGTCTAGTTACAGAGGTTGTGGTTCACTAGAAATGGACCCTTTTATTTTTACTGTTGATATCTGAAATCTTAGGTTTTTACTGTTGAAATGTGACTCTAAGAGAAGAAGTCTAGTTACAGTGGTTTTATTTTCTGTTGAATTGCGGCTTTCTAGTGAGGAGCCTATTACAGAGGTTTTGGTTCACAAGCGATGGACCCTTTTATTTGATCCACAAGAGAAGGATCTGGTGACTTGATAAAAAGATTCAGATAGTCGGGTTGAGTTAATTCCGTGAGAATCCAAGTCCAGAAAAGGTTCTCCCGACTAGACGCCAGTTGAATGGTTTAAACGACTGGGAGTCTCCTTGAGGAGAATCAAAAAAAATAAAAATAAAAATACAAGTTCAGATAGTCGGGCAATTGGTTGACGTGGCACTCAACTATATGTACTGTGAGGAACTCAAACTGAATTCGTGTGTTGATGCTGATATGTAATGAAAAATGTAATTGTTGAAATGATAACCTGAATGTTGTGTAAGATTGGCCGTTTCATGAGACTAACTAGTTGATAACTTTTAAGAGGACCACCGAGTCCTATTTTGCCTGTTATGTAGCCGCTGCGCTAAAAGCTGACTTGAACTTTTTCCCTCTTGTGGAGTTGGTATTTCCTTAGTTCCTAAAATTAAATTGATAATTATTTTAGGAGCGCTCGAGTTTGCTAATATATTCTTCCAAAAGGGCGATTCTGATACCTTTTGGGAAAATATATAATAACTCGAATACCTGAAAAACAATAATAACTTTTGCTAAATAATTCCTAGAATTAAATTGATAATTATTTTAGGAGCGCTCGAGTTTGCTAATATATTGTTCCAAAAGGGCGATTCTGATACCTTTTGGGAAAATATATAATAACTCGAATACCTGAAAAACAATAATAACTTTTGCCAAATAATTCCTAGAATTAGATTGATAATTATTTTGGAAGCGCTCGAGTTTGTTAATATATTGTTCCAAAAGGGCGATTCTGATACCTTTTGGGAAAATATATAATAACTCGAATACCTGAAAAACAATAATAACTTTTGCCAAATAATTCCTAGAATTAGATTGATAATTATTTTGGAAGCGCTCGAGTTTGTTAATATATTGTTCCAAAAGGGCGATTCTGATACCTTTTGGGAAAATATATAATAACTCGAATACCTGAAAAACAATAATAACTTTTGCTAAATAATTCCTAGAATTAGATTGATAATTATTTTAGGAGCGCTCGGGTTTGTTAATGTATTGTTCCAAAAGGGCGGTTCTGATACCTTTTGGGAAAATATATAATAACTCGAATAACTGAAAAACAATAGTACCTTTTGCAAAATAATTCCCAATAATAAATTATTGAAAAATTATCTGTGTACGAGGGTGGGACATCAGAGATAAGTCTGAGTCAGCGCCAAGAATACATTGCTGGTTTCGGCCAGTGACGGGCTAAGTGCACCAAGATAGTCTAAAAAAAAAAAAAAAAAAAAACGGTATAACCATGGCAACCACTACCGTCCCAAAACTCAAGTTTCATGAATATCTAGATCAAAAAATACAGGATAGAGCGGGAGGGAAAGAACAGTATAAGACAGTAAAGAAAGTGTGGGAGGGAGTGAAACTCAAATGGACACAGGCAGGTTACTTTAGCGGGGGTGCCCCGTCTAAAGGGCAACTCACCTCTATGGAGAAAGGACTAGAGGTGGCAGTTGAGAAAGCCGAGGAAGAGCTGAGAATAGGGACATGGGCAATAGTGGAGAGCAGGAGGGTGCAACCAAAGAAAACAGATACGATGTGTGTGGCCACTGAAGCAGCTTCCCCAGAGGCCAGTACCAGCACCACTCCTGGCCCCACCTCACTATACAGCCTAACAGGTACCATGACTATCAGCACCACTCCTGGCCCCACCTCACTATACAGCCTAAAAGGCACCATGACTTTTGGCCCACAACCACGACCATGGCCTCAGCAGGGCACCCCATTAGGTCCTCCAAGAGGAGGGAACTACCTGTGTTACAATTGTGGAGGAGCTGGACATTTTAGGCGTGATTGTAAGGAACACCCACAATTTAACCATCAACCCCAATGGAGGGGAAGAGGCAGAGGTACACCACAATGGAGAGGTAGAGGAAGGGGAGGACCCCCACAATAACCATAAATCCAACTGTCTGAACTCCAGATGCCCGAAGGCGTGATCCTCATCCAATACTACTACCACCGACATCACAGACTGAACTCAACAACACTGGCTGGCAAACAGGGGTAGAGGATATGCCTTCAGAACAAGAGGAGGCCCAAGACCGATGTACCAGCCACATGCTGCCCTACCAGCATATAACCACCCACAGCAAGACCCAAACCAACAGCCTAACCAGCAGCCAGCTCCTACCTTCCAGGGCATGACAGACGAATATTCTCCCTGGCCCTGAAGCTGCCCACCACCACAGAACGGGAATGGGGGTCAGCATTTTCCACTCCACACTGAACCAACTGTCATGTGTGAAGTGGAGGGAGTTACCCACCAATTTTTGGTAGATACAGGATGTACGTACTCTGCCATAAGATCTCGTCAACCACTCTCTTCGGAATCAATACAGGTGGTGGGGGTATCAGGAACACCCGAAGCACAAAACAAGACCATACCATTGCTCTTCCAATGGGGCCCTTCCAATTTGAAGCATCAATTCCTATATTGTCCCAACTGTCCAATCAACCTATTAGGAAGGGACCTATTGTGCAAACTGAAATGTTCAATCTACCTTACCGAAAAGGGTGTGGAGGTTTCCATTGATCCCATTACCTCCACACCAGTTCATCCAGTTAGGGTGCTGATGCTACCCATCATCCCAACCCCAGTGCTCTCCCTGACCCAAGAAATATACTGGTTGAAGTGCATCGAATCCGGCCAAGGAACCCCTGAGGTTCAATTCAAGTTCAACCAGCTGAGACAACTCATTTACACATTTCACCCATACAAGACTCCTCAAGCTGAAATACACTGTACACTTAATGTGACTGATAATGATGTCAACCCATATACCGATGACTGGGATGAAAACATGATGCACCTGACACCAACAATCAGATGTTGTACCATAGTGTGTGGACAAGAAGGAGTGGCTGCTCCGGTTATCCTACCTTCCCATTTGAAATCCTGGTACCTACTGGGCGAAGAATCTGCTCCCCATGTTACACTGGCAGTTGGACACGGTTTTGAGGCAAGGAGCCTTGGGCCTATGATCAGAAGAGCATCCAAACTCCAGTGGGAACCCACCCAAACTCCAGGAATAACCAAAGCCACCACTGAGAACATGTGGAGGTTTATGACAGTTGACACAGAGGAACATTGCCTTCCTGAACGTTTGACTCTCCCAAGACACCATGGTAAACCTTACACAGACCACCCCTCATCACAAGCACTGCTTTCCACCATTGATGAAGGCATATGGACACACACCCCATTTGATGTTGGACAACTACAGGTGGCACCAGTCACCATCACCTTACTCAACCCTGAACAAATTCCTATCTACCGAACACAGTACCGTCTGAAACCTGAACAGACCATGGGGATCAAACCAACCATAGATGGGTTGTTGGGAGCTCGTGTCATATATCGCACTGTGTCTCCATGGAACACACCAATCTTACCAGTCTTGAAAACAGGAGGCGAAACATACCGGATGGTACAAGACTTCCGAGCAGTGAACGACGTCACTGCACCCATTGACCTACCTGTCCCTGACCCTCACATTACACTGAGTAATCTCTCACCAAAACACCAATACTTCACCGTTGTGGATCTGGCTAATGCCTTCTTCAGCATTCCACTGGATGAGGCTTCACAGCCTCTCTTTGCCTTCACATATGAACATCAACAGTATACGTATTCGGTTCTTCCACAGGGTTACAGGTGTTCTCCCGGAATCTTCAATCATATCCTAAAGACACACCTGGCTGAATTGAAAATCCCTGAAGGAGTGATACTCATCCAATATGTAGATGACCTTTTGCTGGGGGCTCCCACATCTGATCTCTGTCTACAAATGACAAAAACCCTACTTGACTTCTTGGCTGTCAAAGGCTACAAGGTCAAAATGAGCAAAGTCCAGTCCTGTCGCAGAACTGTCCTTTTCCTTGGCAGAGAAATCTCAGGAGAAGGTGCTGGTCTCTCGAAATCCCACCGAGATTCCATACTCCATCATCCACGTCCCATCACAGTGTCAGGCATGTTGTCCTTCCTGGGGTTGACAGGGTACAGCCGTACCCACATCCCTGACTACACATCCAGGACTGAACCACTGAGAGAAATAGTGAGAGAAGCAGGACCAAGAAACTTACACTCCTCACTTACCTGGACACCTGAAGCATCAACAGCATTTGCTCTCCTAAAAACCGATCTCTCGGTGGCAGCAGCTCTGACAGCACCCGACTACAAAAACAAATTTCATCTTGATGTTTCTGAAAAGGAGGGGTTCACTTCTTCCATCCTTTTTCAGAAACAAGAGGGGGAGAGAAGAGTACTGATGTATCATTCCTCTAAGTTGGACCATATTGAAGCAGGTCAGACAACATGTTCCAGGTACGTGGCTGCAGTGGCAAAAGCTATTGAAAAAACCGCCCACCTGGTAATGTGCCACAAATTGGAAATCCATACGCACCATGGGGTTGCAGCATATCTGATGAGCAAGGAATTCACGTTCAGCGCTGAAAGAAAGAACAAAATCCAGAATAAATGCACCCAATCACACATTACTTTTGTCAACACCGACAAAAACATGGCAGACGCACTCAATGCAGAAGAAGGGTTGGCACACTCCTGCGAAGAGAGGGCGGCACAGGAACTGAAACTGCGACCAGACTTGGGAAACGAACCCCTTACCAATCCTGATCTATGGTTGTACACCGATGGATGCTGCTAT
Source organism: Coregonus lavaretus (assembly GCF_964263955.1). NCBI lineage: Eukaryota > Metazoa > Chordata > Actinopteri > Salmoniformes > Salmonidae > Coregonus > Coregonus lavaretus. The sequence goes on along the minus strand of NC_140010.1, from coordinate 35,611,301 downwards.
AGAGGAGAAGAAGGGAACATAGCAGCATATGCAGTGGTACAGCAGCTTCCAGACGGGTCACACGTGACCCTGGAATCAGACATCATCCCACAACCTGCCTCAGCCCAACTAGCCGAGATCATTGGTTTGACTCAAGCCCTGGAAAAGGCTGAAGGAAAGACTGTGAACATCTACACTGACTCAGCATATGCTCATGGAGCAGTCCATACAGATGGACCACAATGGGTCAGACGTAACTTCACCACAACAGGAAACCTTCCGATCAAACACAAGGCACAAATGGAGAGACTGATAAAAGCAGTCTCACTACCTGAGCAGGTGGCCATCATGAAGTGCAAAGGACATCAGCAACTCAAGAACAAAGTCAGCGAGGGAAATGACGCAGCTGACAAAGCAGCCAAGAAAGCTGGGGGCTACACTCCAAGACAGATGGTGCTGCAGACTCAACCAGCTAGAACAGAACTCACAGACCAACACATAAAGGAACTACAATTCACAGCGGGCCCGTATGAGCACTCGGTATGGGGACAGATGGGAGCCACCAAAGGACCTGATGAACTTTGGAGATGCCATGACGGCAGGTTGGTGGCCCCAGCTAATCTCTGCCCCGAGCTGATACGTGAGGCTCATGGGCCCACCCATGAAGGGAAACTCAAAACTTTACAGAAGGTTTCCCATATTTGGTGGCACCCACACATTAAGGACATGACAGACTTGTTTTGTGATGAGTGCAGCATTTGTGGCAGCCACAACCCAAAGAAACCTTTCCAAACACCCATGGGTTCATACCCAGTACCTAATGCATGTTTTCAGGACATTAGCATAGATTACACTGACATGGGGGCTGATAATGTAACTAATGGGAAAAGGTACTTATTGGTAATGGTAGATCGATTCTCCAAATGGGTTGAGGCAATACCAACAGCACGTGAGGATGCTAGGTCAGTTATTAAGTGGCTGCAGACTGAACTCATACCAAGGTATGGGGTTCCAAGACAGATTCGATCCGACAACGGGTCCCATTTCAGTAACCAACACCTGAGACAGGTGGAGGAGAGGTTCGGCATTGTGCACAAGTTTGGGTCTGTGTACCGGCCGCAATCTCAGGGCCTCGTGGAACGTGCCAATCAAACTTTGAAGGCTAAGATAGCCAAGGTATGTGCAGGTTCAAAGTTGACGTGGGTTGAAGCTCTGCCCCTGGCGTTGATGGCCATGAGAGCCTCTCCAGGAGCAGGCACCCATCTCTCTCCACATGAGATTATGACTGGTAGGGTCATGCCTGGTCCACCAAGGGAGGGAGGTCATATGCCCGCCCTTGATGTACAACAAATTGTAATGTCTGAATATGTGAGAAAACTAACGGAACTCTCTGCAGCTCTCTCCAAACAGATTCACAAGGTCCAAGAGGGGGAGCTGACGGGAGATCCGGCGCCGCTGAAGGTAAAAGTTGGTGACTGGGTGAGGGTTAAGGTCCACAAGAGAAAGTGGCAAGAACCCAGGTGGACTGGACCGTACGAAGTGAAGGAGGTTACTTCACACTCAGTCCAGGTCAAAGGTAAATTGGGCGCACCTTGGCACCACCTTACACATTGCACACCAGCACCAACTCCTTCCAGAACCCTGACTGAAGTCAGAAGTGATTTAATCACATTAAATTCGGATCAAATTCTTGACACCAACACTATCTGAATATGTGGAGGAGACTCCCATCTTCAGATACTGGAGGGGAAAGACAGAGGAGGGACAGACCACCATGGGAGAGACTGGGGTGCTCTGCTCCACTCCTTGTTTTGCTGATTGTAACTATTGGGGTTACTCTAGGAATCATACTCTGGTCAGTACAGCACATGACACAGACACCCATTACACCCACTAGTAAACCTAACGACACATTCAATGCCACAACCATACGTCCGACCAACCTGCACTCCGACACATTGAGCCCAGATCAGAATGTAAGCCACAGCCACCACGTAAATAAACGACAAGTTGTCTCTAACACCCTTTCCTGTGGGCCCAGACAATTGTATAGAAGCACCACATTATGTATACCCTTTAATGTTACCACTACTGCGACAGTGCCGTGGGTAGACTTCAGAGAACTTACCTACTACCGTGACTGGGACTGGTATATGACAGTGGGGGTCACCCATAGCGATTGGACTTGGACAAACTTGGTATGTGAGACTAATTATGACTGGTCCAGTTGCACCTCTACTACATTAGGAAAACAATGGAGGAAACTCTTGACTTTGACAAAAAACTCTAAAGGACTCAAATTTACTATCTATCCTGGTATTGCATTAGGCTGCCAGGACTTTAGACTTGCTCCTTATGTAAGCTGTACCACTGCACCAGTCCATTGGAATGTTCGAATTTGTCATATTAATAACACAAAAGCACAGGCTATTAATGAAAATGGTAATAAGAATAATTCTATTATTTTACTTACCACTCCACCTACTTTGGATGATGCAATCCTGACCGCTACAGGTGTCTCCGGCCTTTCTAACAACTGGCTCTTGTTGACTGAGGAAGCGGCAAAGGTGACTCATCAGAGTTGTGTGGTTTGTATGGGGGCACGGCCATTGCTTCGCATTATCCCTGCCGCCATTACGCCAGAATGCTTCCTGTCTGTCATGAAACATGACAACCCTTCCGCAAATTGTACACTATGGGACGTAGTTCATCCCTTGGTTACTAAAGCAACTAAGAAACCAATTTTTTCCAATCAGGTGGCTAGAGCTAACTTTACCTGTGTTAATCTCACGAAAGGTCTACCATTGTTGGGTATGGTACCTGTTGGATGGTGTCGGTTTATCTATACGCCTAATGCTGAGTTTAAACCTGTTTCCAGGGCTGATGTCTGGTGGTGGTGTGGAGGCGTTCATCTGTTTGATGGACTGCCTGGAAATGCCACAGGCACCTGTGCACTAGTCTCGCTTTTGCTACCAATTTCTGTGTATCCAACAGGTGTTCAGGAGCTGGTGACCCATGTGTCTGACTTAATTCCTACCAGGACCAGGCGCGCTGTGGGCCCTACTCATGGGGACCCAACCTACATTGATGCAATTGGGGTCCCTAGGGGGGTACCAGATGAGTATAAATTGATTGACCAAGTAGCCGCAGGTTTTGAATCTTCATTTTGCTGGTGGTGCACGATTAATAAAAATGTTGACAGAATCAATTATGTCCATTTTAATGTTCAAAAATTAGGCAATTGGACACAACAAGGTTTTGAGGCGGTGCATGGCCAGTTGGCTGCGACCTCTCTCATGGCTTTCCAAAATCGTATTGCTGTCGACATGCTCCTGGCTGAAAAAGGAGGAGTATGTGCTATGTTTGGTGAACAATGTTGTACCTTTATTCCCAACAATACAGCCACAGATGGCAGCTTGACTGTCGCCCTGGAAGGGTTACGAACTCTTAATGGCAAAATGAAGAGCCACTCAGGGGTGGATACTTCAATGTGGGACTCTTGGATGGATGCGTTTGGTAAATATAAAACGCTTGTTTCTTCTATACTTGTATCCATCTCTGTTTTTGCTGCAATTCTAGTGCTTTGTGGATGCTGTTGCATTCCATGCATACGGACGCTGACAACCAGGATTATAACCACCGCTATTGATCCACATCCTGCAGATAACGGTCAGATGTTTCCTTTGCTTGCTATTGACGATGCTGACCAAGGATATCTGGATGATGAATAGCATTTAAGCTTTTTGTCACGTCTCTTGTGAGACGTGAAGAGGGGGAATGTAAAACTTTATCTTCTGATAAAGTTTTCCCTATTTTGCCAATTGCAGCATTTAAGCTTTTTGTCACGTCTCTTGTGAGACGTGAAGAGGGGGAATGTAAAACTTTATCTTCTGATAAAGTTTTCCCTATTTTGCCAATTGCACTATTAAGCTTGTGTCACGTCTCTTGTGAGACGTGAAGAGGGGGAATTAAAACTTTATCTTCTGATAAAGTTTTCCCTATTTTGCCAAATTGCAGCATTTCAGCTTTATGTCACGTCTCTTGTGAGACGTGAGGAGGGGGAATCAAAACTTTATCTTCTGATAAAGTTTTCCCTATTTTGCCAATTACACTGTTAGCTTGTGTCACGTCTTAAGTTTTCCTTCTTTACTGTTACTTGGTCACGTCTCTGGGGAGACGTGAAGAGAGGGATTTGTCGTAGTAAATATATAATGTTATAGCTTGGTCTGACTAAAATCTTGTGCATGACCCATCTTGTGTTGGGCCTTTGTATTTAATACAATGCACAAAGACTTCTATCTTGTCGGCCTTAGCAGGTGGCTATGGACAACACCCACGCCATAGGTCTCTCAGTTCTCCCAACTCACGACTTCTTGCTCTGAGGACATACACACACACACCCCCACACACACACACATATACACACACACACACACACACACACATCATCATTGTTAAACATACACACACATACACACACACACACACACACACACACACACATACACACACGCACACACACACACACATCATCATTGTTAAACATACACACACATACACACACACACACACACACACATACACACACGCACACACACACACACACATCATCATTGTTAAGCACACACACACACAAAAACCCCCTTCTCTTAGGCTGAACATCTGAAGACAGAGAACCCGACTCAGAGCCAATGCAATGGAGGTGACCTCGACCAACTCATCAGGACCAATCAGAAGATCAGAACTACTAGAATCAACCTACTTTATTTTATTGTATAAAATGTCAGCACACAATGTTTAGGGGCTCGCTCTCAGATATCTCCCTACGAGGTTGACGAACGGGTCCGTGCACGCTATTTACAGATATCTTTACCTCTGAATAAACTGCCTTATATTATACAATTATCCACCTTGTCCGAAAGTCTCTACTTGGTCTCCGTTCTCCAGTAAACTTGTGATCATCAACATTTTCTTCATAATAAAAAGGGACAGTCTGTATTTCCCAAGTTATTAATTTGCCGCCAACAGCTGTTTTGACGAAAACTATGGCCAGACAGCAAGGATTTCGTGTCGTTGTTGTCGTCACGGTTGGTATGTAGTTATACATTGATATCTGCGCATCTCGTAAGCGGCTCGTTGGTCTAGGGGTATGATTCTCGCTTTGGGTGCGAGAGGTCCCGGGTTCAAATCCCGGACGAGCCCAACTTTTTTCTTATTCAACATTTTCGGTATGTTGTGGCAAGGCCATTCATCATTAACTTTTCTACCCTCTAACATTCAGGTGCACATCTTCTATCCATGAATTCATCTTGATCTGGAATGTATTTTTATAGGTTGCTTTACTAATGATGTTATCTGTTGCCAGCCCTCACCTCAAAGACTGAAAGTAGGCCTAATCAGTGATTAGTAATCACACTTGAAAATGTCTAGTCTCAGAAATAACACAGAGATGGATCTAACCTCACGTTTACCTATTTCCAAATGTTGATTAAAAAATTTTGATAAAAAATGTACAGGCTACTTGCTGTATTATAGCCCAATGAATGACTGTTGTTATACTGATCTCTTCTGGCCCTTCTTCAGTACTACAATCGTGTGCAGTTAAACCAATACACTGTAGGCCTAATGCCTGCTGTTGCTGGCCCTTTACACCTTACATGTCATGTTATTGCCAGCACTAACCTCAGTGTGTGCATTGATTTTACTTGGTGTGCTTCTCCAACTTGCTCTAAATCTAGTAGCTTCTCCACCCATGGTATTGGGGTTTGTTTTCAGATTGGCTTTCAGTCGTGTCTTAGCATTTTTGATCATGTCTCCTGTCTTGTTGTTCATCATTGCTCAGTGTTTACTGGTGAATCAGGGGGAAATGCAAGACATTTGCTTCAGAGAAACACAACAATAATGAGGCACATTCATAAGGAACATTTTGATAAAGAGGAGGATTACCAAGATTTTCCAGTCCTATATCTTTTTCCTGTGTTGTGTATTGCTGAGCTCTACCCAGCCCACCTCAGAAACGGGCACAATGGCTCTGTCATGTCCTGATTCACAACAGCTCTGGAGTGCCCACAGATAATCAGTCATGGAACCAAATCCACCTACCTACAGTACACTCACTGCAATCCCATTGGTTGAGCAGGAGCATCCCAAAGAGACTTAAAAACCTCCACTTTATGCCTGTCTATCTGTCCTCTCCCGGTAGGAACGTATCTAAGCACACTGTTGTCACAGTGTCTCCCTACTCCCTCCCTTCTGGCTCAGGATGGTGTTTAACACGAGTACAGGCAATCTCAGTAAATACAAATCTCTCCTTATTGTCACAGCTGGTATATCATAGCTGCGGGGGCCATATTATGAACCCTATGGATATCGCCTGTATTTGAAGTGGCTCTCCTCATACAGTATATGGCAACACAAATTCCTGTTAAACTCAGAATATGAAAAAGCTAATAATTCCAGTCATTTTAACTGGCCACTTATATGTAATCCTTTACCTCAAAGAGGAGTCTCACCTCTAAAGGTTGAGCCAGGCCACTTGGAGGAGAGGGGTAGAGAAGATGGGTAAAGCTGCCAGGCTTAGGCTGGTACCCTGGAGGGCAGATTGTTTCTGTTCTCCCCTGTGTGCGCTAAAGGAAGTGGAAGATGGTAGATAAATGTCTGTCTGGAAGTAACAGACAAACAAGGTCAGTTGGGGGTACTCCTCCGCATCCCTCACCTTTAATGTCTCTCTCTCTCTCTCTCTCTCTCTCTCTCTCTCTCTCTCTCTCTCTCTCTCTCTCTCTCTCTCTCGCTCTCTCTCTCTCTCAAACACACACACACACACTCACACACACTCACACACACTCACACACACACACTGATTAGAGCAATGCTTCTGTTGCTTTCAAGGACCTTCTTCCAATCCTCTGGAATTATGCCTTAAACAAACACTTTCATCTTCACTTGTATCTTCTGGAAAAAAAATCATGCAACTTCAAGCAGCGTTTCAGCTGAAAACACACTACTCCCCTGCTAAACTCTCCTGGCTGCTGATAATGTCTTACTGCTAATTTGCATACAGTAAAAACTTGTTTCTTCAGGGAGCATCTTCACTGTTGATCCTTTAGTGATCATCTTGCATGTTGGAATTTCTTTTTCTGGTCCTGGCGTATTTCTAACCATCTGTCATCATGTTTCAGCGTGTAATTAATCCAACAAAAGAGGGAAAATCACTCTGTTTGTGTCTATCCCTTGGTAGGTCCCTGTTTCAAATACAGTAGTTCATAAATGATGGAGTTGGTCAAGGATGACCTATCACAAAACTGATAGCGGGGTTCAATTAAGTTGAGGTGGATATAAAAGCAACTATAGGTTAGTATAACATTGATATCAGATGTGCTAGTTTGAAGGTTGTGAATCAAGGTCAAGACTTGTGACTCTTTCGTTCGCTCAGATGTCAGGTGACCCTACCGAACGCTCACCAAGGAGGATACAAAATTAACTGGACTGAACTTGAAGCTACTTCACCTGCGGAGCACTCTCACGCCCTTAACCACTCTGCCATTTAAGAGGAAAGCATCGTCCTGCTTAGCCGACACCTTTCACTTTCAAGCAACACTTAATTTACTGCAGGACATTTTAAATCTCTAGCCTGCATGACGCTGAGTAACTGACAAATGTCTCTCACTGCTGACTCTGCTATTACAAGCTTGCAGATAGGCCCCACTATAATTTGGCCTTCAGGTTTATCCTGAGATGGTGAAGTGTATTAAGTGTATTAATTTAGTCAGGCAGGCCATAACAGCATGCAGGGGGAGATCTCTCAACCCCCCCTCAGGATTGGAGCTGTCTGCAAGAGACCCCAAGCATATTCCGCCATCAATGCGTCAGGGGGAAAGCTTTTAAACTGTTTTACTTTCTTTCCTAAGTATCATGAGAATAAGCACAAGATTTAGTGAAATCCCCTCCGGAGTCTCTGGAAATCTGGGTGATTTTCCCCCTGAAATGTATCCTAATGTACTCCTCAGAAGTGTCAGAAATTCTTGATGGATTTAACCCCCCCCCCCCAAAAAAAAGTATTTGCAGGGGACTTCTTGGGGATTTCTGTGTATTTACTGTAGCAGTAGCTGAAATGACACAATTTACTGATTTCACCAGTATTTATACTATTTGAACTTCAAAGTAAGTCTCAGCCTTGTTAAAAATACACTCAAGAAAAACAATTATATGTATCATAGTGATTCAGGAGTAAAATTAAAACAGAATAATATGCCACACAAACATTAGACAACTATACAGAAAACCCTAAAATTGTTTAAATAAGTAAATGAAATCAATGATTAGAGAATAGTCAGAATAACTGATAACTAAAATAACCAGTGCAGATGACACTCTTTTGCGAAGTGCAGATGTATTATAGGTAATGAATGTTTAGGGGAATGCTACAGACTTTGTGGCACAGCAGCAATATCAGCGCACCTCAAATCCAGAGGTGAAGTGCTCCAAAAACACGTTTTTACATGTGAAATGTAACGTGAAGTGTTTCACGTGTGAAATATTTTGCTTTCTAGATGTGAAATCATGAGGTTTAACATGTGATAACATGAAACTACACTGTTAGCCATTGTTGTTAATTTTGTGGTCAATTTTACATTTACATTTGAGTCATTTAGCAGACGCTCTTATCCAGAGCGACTTACTAATTTTACTGTCATTATATGGTACATTTCTACTGTAATAGGATACTGTATTCATGTTTTGCTATGTATTTAATGTAATTCGCAAAGCACTTGGCTACTTTTTGGCCCGTCTTGCAAATTAACTTGGCATGCCTCACTTGCAATTGCATTTAAACTTATAGGATACTTTAGATGTGCTTATGGCACAAACTGTTAAAAAAATCTTCCTGTAAATGTATAGTAAGTTACCGGCTGAGTTGCGGTTAAAATAGTGGAAACAACTTTTAATGTATTTCTACAGCTGAACTGTATTTTGTCAGTAAATATACAATAACGAACTGCATTCAGGAAGTACACAAAACATTTTGGGAAATTGTTGGGAAATGCAAATTGGCTAATGGCCAACAAGCTGTGTCAACTATAAACTAAAAGTACAGCTATCATGCATGTAAACAAATTATAGAGTTTAAAAACCCTAATAATAGATTGCTTTTTTTAAATAATGTTTTTTGTTACATTTAACTGCAGAAAATGCTGTTATCGAGGTAATTTCCTTAGTAGGTGACGTCAGAAATCTTCCTGTAGTTTTATAGTAAGTTACCGAGTTGCGGTTAAAATAGTGGAAACAACTTTTAATGTACTTCTACAGCTGAACTGTAATTTGTCAGTAAATATACAACAACGAGCTGTATTCAGGTAGTACACAAAAATTCAAATTCAATTAAGAGTAGGAACTGGGTTTACTTTCTGAATAGACTGGAACTTAAATGGAATTGACCTCAACATTGGTTTCCGCACTTGGGACACAACCACACCTGGGATTTGAACTCTCAATCTCTTAAATGACAGCAATCTGAAGCTCCTGCTTCACCACCACTTCTGTGTACAGATTTATTGTCAAGAATACATTTCTGCACTTTTCTAAAAGTTGCCAGGAATCAAGTCAATAATTTTGCAATTATCTGACAACACCAACTAAAAAGTAGTGCTCAGAGACACTTGACAGTAAGGCATAGATTCAATAAGAGTACAGTTACGGTACAGTATTATTCCCTGGTGTACAAAAAGGTCAAAGGTACACAAAGGAACTCACATGCTACTGGTCGGTACCTTTTAGGGTACATGTGCGGATAATATAGTATAATGGTAAAATGTTCTACCCAATATATTAAATATAAAGCTGTGTTCGCAACCTTGAGAATGTATCAGTTGTGAAGTTGTAAATACCAGTTGGATGTATTCACATGCTTTGAAATTGTTGCGAAACGCCAATTGGCTAATGGCCAACAAGCTGCGTCAACCAAAAACTAAAAGTATAGCTATCATGCTTGTAAATAAATTATAGAGTTCAAAAACCATCTTAATGCATAGTGTTTCATAAATAATGTTTTGTTGTTACATTTCACTGCAGAAAATGCTGTTATCGAGGTAATTTCCTTAGTAGGTGACATCAGAGGTCAGAATGTGGGAGAAGTCGGAGCTCAGGGATGATAGACGTGTTTCCCACTAGTAATTACCAGTTGGAGGCCCGTTCAAGTGGATTTTTCCCAGTTCTATGTGGCCAATTTCCACTTCCCACTTGATTACAAACGTAGCATTAGGTACAATCATTACTGCACTTTGAAATGTAAGTGGGGGCAATGGTTTAAAGTGTGTTTATTTGTTCCAACCGTTAGTGGAAATGTTGTCAATTCTGCAATCCTCCACCAGACCAACCATGACTGACAGACTGATGATTGTTAAATGTTATTTGATTGAATGCATGGGGTAAAAATTTTTTCTTCATTTGATTCACTTAAATTAAATTCATTATTTATTGTTTGAATTGTTTATTATTTTGAAGTTTAACTAAATTTCATTTGAAATATTAACATGTGATGAATTTTGAAATAACCTTAGTTAGAACTTGTAGTCCACCAGGCAGTCAGTGGGGAGGCATGTCAAGACCTGTGAACAGCCAACAACACAAATGACCCGTTAGAGGCCCTCATCCAAATCTGCAATGAAATTATCCCAATAACCCATCATCATGACCCTGAACAGAAGGACTTTACTCAGATAGCTGTTCATGGTTGCCTCTCCACTAGGGAATCCATCTATAGACGGCACAAGATACATACAGAGAACTTGCACTGAACACACCCACTAAGTATTTGTGAGTGCTCCATAGCCAAGTGAGTCTGGCCTCCAGCAATCCCACACACACAGTATGTACGCAGTATGTAAACTTAACATTAATGAACAGACCAGATGAACTGTGAGGACATTCCATCTCATGGGAGACCAAAAAGAGCTAGCTGAAAGCCACACCTCGAATAAGCCACGCCTGCAATCTTCTGATAGGCTGCCAATCGGCAAGTGACGTGCAGCTTGTCAACAGAAGAGTCAGTGTCCTGTAGGTTACTGGCAACATTTTGCCAGTAAGACTTGTCTTTTGCAATAACATACTGACAAGTAGTTTAGAATTAAAAAACAACAAATATACAGCAACTTACTGGTAAATGCAGAATAAGCTCTGCAAAGCTTGTAGAACAGATATTGTCAAAGGAGGTGCTGTACAATATTTGGCATAGCCGTCAAACACTTAAACTGTTACAACACTTCCATTGACGGTTGGCACAAATGCACATATATTTTACCACGCCACTAAATATGCTAATGAGCCAGTACATTGACCCCACCTATCAAAGCACAGTGATGATCACACCTTATATTCAAAATATTGCGTAGAAAAATGTCCCATTATAACTACAAGGTACCAAACAGTACCATGTGAGTTCACGTGTACTTGTGAAGTGTACCTTTGACCTTTTTGTGCCCCAGGTTACACTGTAGTGCACCCTACCCATACCCTTCTTTTTTGAGAGTGTGTGTTAAATGTTCAATGCAGTTCGTATGAACTTGGTGGCACTACAGAAACATTGATGCATTCCAAACCAAGAGCTTGCAAGTTTAAATCCCCAAAGGAATAACATATGCTCTAGGTTAACTGTCCTTGAGAACTGATAGTTTTACGTTGGTGGCGATAAATTGACAATTATTAACTTGATTCTGGGCAGCTTTTATCAAAGTGCAGAAATGCATTCTTGCCAATAAGTCTGTGGCCATATCTCTTTCATGCTTACAGATCTGATTGTGTAGCTGCACAGTTGCAGGACATTACAGTCTGGTAGCGACCAAGAGGTTATGAGTTCAAATACCATTTGAGGCTGAGTCTCCATTGAGGTCACAGCACAATACTTTACAGTTATTTAAATCAAAATACAGCAGCGTACTGTTATTTTATAGAAATAACACCTTCAAGTTGTTGTATATATTTACTTTATTTTTACTGCAACTTTAGGCAAAGAGCAGAAATGTATTCTTGCCAATCTCCATTATGTCCACAGAACTGGTGATGTAGGAGGACCTTCAGGCTGCTAGCAACCAAGAAGTTGTGAGGTTGAGCCCCAAGTAATTGGCATACAGCAGCATAAATGTCCATTAACACCTGAATTTAGCTGTAAAAATACAGTAACTAGTTTAAACAAACTGGGAACTAGACAAAACCTGCAGGGGACCATGACTGTTTAAATTGAATGAATGTCAATTATGCCTTTCAAAGTAAAATATTCCAAATGACATTTCACCCCTGGATTTTCACATGTGCTCAAATGTTCTGTGTAGTGTCATGGGATCACATGTAAAAATTCGATTATTCAGTGTCTGTCTCTATCCCCCTGCATTTTAGAGTTGCCATTTTCTGGTGTCTGCATCAGGCATCCCACTCTCTTTATCCCAGGTTGGTACTGCTGGATTATCCAGGGTCACAGCCAATGAGCACAGCTACATGCACATAATAATAATGATATGATTATTGTGGATAGTCAAATTAATATAATAGTTCATTTAAAATGTTTACATGCTTTGCACAGAAGAATGATTTCCCTAATAAGCCTGTTTACATGGACACATCTGAAATCAGGCTACTGATGGCACTTTTGATAAATGCTGAATATCGGCAATCAAAATAAACGTTCTACTACAGTGATCATGTTGTTTTTGCGAAGACTATTTGATTCTGAATTTGGACATATAAAGTGTATATGTTAAAACTATTTCTAAGATGGATACTCGCTCATGCACATGCGCAGATCGAATACACTGCAAGAGCGGTCCATATAACATCCATTAATTCTTCCCTTGCCCCTTGTCCTGCAAGTGTCAACTCGTCAGACGTCATGATACGTCATCAGAAGTGTCCACTTAATTTGAGGGCTGAGGGGAGCGGGTGGGTCTTTTAAGTGTTAGGAATGCAGCCTAAGTGTATGTTGTGTAGTAAGCTGTTAGTAGCCCATGTGCCTCACCCTAATAATTTTGTCCCTCTCCCCCTCATAACATAGCCTACTGTTCTGACTTGGTGGTGCACATGTAGCCTGTTTTAGAGAAATGTCATCATTGAATATTGTAAGAGCTTTCATTGTCTGCTTATATGCCTCCTTTATTTATCCTACAGTTCTGACTTGGTGTACAGGGAGAATACTGTAAGAACGGCCCGTGTTCTGAATTCTGTCGCTGTACATTTTCAAAAGTGCTGAACAAATAATATATATATTAATCTCATAATGTCTTAATCGAAATTACGGATTGCCTCTTATGCACTCATCATTCCCTTATGCCATAGTTTGTACATCTCAATTGTCAGTAGAAACCACATTTGATTAAGCAAGTCAGCCATATCAGCTATGCTTTTTAAAAAGGCAGTAAATGAGGCTGAATGAACTGTTTCGCTGCCAGACAAGGCACCGCTGACAGCCAGGTGTAGCGGTGGTAAGGATTCACACCATGGTGCTGAAAAGAAAGCTCTGCTGAAATTATATTGAATTTTAGATATTTTATTTGACCTTGTTTCAATGTTGATAGTAAAATGGTATGTTTGAATCAACGTCATTGTTTTAATGTCATGCTATCAACCTAAATAAAGAGGTATATTGAAATAAAATGTGAAGCCACAGTCCAACGACTTCTGCCAACGAGGAGTAATGAACTTCAGTGAGAACAAGTCTCCCATCCAGATGCCTACCTCTATGTACCCTGCTTAGCTTTAGAAACAAGCTGTGTTCGATTCAGCTGAGTTATCATGTCAACACATTTAGACATTGATCAGCTTCCATACTCATTTGCATAGACTACCTAAATAACATTGAATAGTTTAAAGTAACTCCTCTAACTTATCTTAAACAAGTTGTATGTGAAAGTAAATTTGGAGTGAGGTTAGGTTTATGTAGGCTACATTGACATCTGATTTGCCCAACAAAGGACACCATCATATAGCTAGGTGTACTATCATTCATCCATAGTTGATTGGATCGTTGGAAGTTTAGAAGTAGTTACCATTAGCCCTATAAATAGCATGCCAAATTCATGATATTAAAAATAGCTTTGGATATTGTCTTGTATATGAAGGATGATTGGTTGATTTCAAATTTAATCTACACGTTATTAATATGTTGGATTCACGTCTCCATCTCAACCAAAAATCTAAGTCGAAGAAAAGGACTAAATCAATTAAAACTTTATTTGAAGTGCATTTAAAGTGCTTACCCTAACTTACATTTTTTGGTTGAGATGCAGAGTTGAATCCAACATATCAATCATTAATTTGCAGGTGTTCCTAATGTTTTGTACACTGAGTGTATACTGAATATTATGAATAACATATACACTACCGGTCAAAAGTTTTAGAACACCTACTCATTCAAGGGTTTTTCTTTATTTTTAAAATTTTCTACATTGTAGAATAATAGTGAAGACAACAAAACTATGAAATAACACATATGGAATCATGTAGTAACCGAAAAAGTGTTAAACAAATCAAAATATATTTTATATTTGAGATTCTTCAAATAGCCACCCTTTGCCTTGGTGACAGCTTTGCACACTCCTGGCATTCTCTCAACCAGCTTCACCTGGAATGCTTTTTCAACAGTCTTGAAGGAGTTCCACATATGCTGAGCACTTGTTGGCTGCTTTTCCTTCACTCTGCAGTCCGAATCATCCCAAACCATCTCAATTTGGTTGAGGTCGGGGGATTGTGGAGGCCAGGTCATCTGATGCAGCACTCCATCACTCTCCTTCTTGGTAAAATAGCCCTTACACAGCCTGGAGGTGTGTTGGGTCATTGTCCTGTTGAAAAACAAATGATAGTCCCACTAAGCCCAAACCAGATGGGATGGCGTATCGCTGCAGAATGCTGTAGTAGCCACGCTGGTTAAGTGTGCCTTGAATTCTAAATAAATCACAGACAGTGTCACCAGCAAAGCACTTCCACACAATAACACCTCCTCCTCCATGCTTTACGGTGGGAAATACACATGCGGAGATCATCCATTCACCCACACCGCGTCTCACAAAGACACGGCGGTTGGAACCAAAAATCTCAAATTTGGACTCCAGACCAAAGAACACATTTCCACCGGTCTAATGTCCATTGCTCGTGTTTCTTGGCCCAAGCAATTCTCTTCTTCTTATTGGTGTCCTTTAGTAGTGGTTTCTTTGCAGAAATTTGACCATGAAGGCCTGATTCACACAGTCTCCACTGAACAGTTGATGTTGAGATGTATCTGTTACTTTAACTCTGTGAAGCATTTATTTGGGCTGCAATTTCTGAGGCTGGTAACTCTAATGAACTTATCCTCTGCAGCAGAGGTAACTCTGGGTCTTCCATTCCTGTGGCGGTCCTCATGAGAGCCAGTTTCATCATAGCGCTTGATGGTTTTTGTGACTGCCCTTGAAGAAACTTTCAAAGTTCTTGAAATGTTCTGTATTGACTGACCTTCATGTCTTAAAGTAATGATGGACTGTCGTTTCTCTTTGATTATTTGAGCTGTTCTTGCCATAATACGGACTTGGTCTTTTACCAAATAGGGCTATCTTCTGTATGCCCCCCCTACCTTGTCACAACACAACTGATTGGCTCAAACGCATTAAGAAATTAACTTTTAAGAAGACACACATTTTTACATTTTAGTCATTTAGCAGACGCTCTTATCCAGAGTGACTTACAGCTAGTGCATACATTTTCATACTGGCCCCCCGTGGGAAACGAACCTACAACCCTGGCGTTGCAAGCGCCATGCTCTACCAACTGAGCTACAGGGGACTACAGGACACACCTGTTAATTGAAATGCATTCCAGGTGACTACCTCGTGAAGCTGGTTGAGAGAATGCCAAGAGTGTGCAAAGCTGTCATCAAGGCAAAGGGTGGCTATTTGAAGAATCTCAAATATAAAATACATTTTGATTTGTTTAACACTTTTTTTGTTACTACATGATTACATATGTGTTATTTCATAGTTTTGACGTCTTCACTATTATTCTACAGCGTAGAAAATAGTAAAAATAAAGAAAAACCCTTGAATGAGTAGGTGTTCTAAAACTTTTGGTGTATAAAATACAATATCCAAAGTTAAAAGTTTATTATTAATATCATGAATTTGGAATCCTATTTATAGGGCTAGTGTTAACTACTTCTAAACTTCCTAAGATCCAATCAACCATTGAAGAATGATAGCATACCTTGCTACGCGTTGAAACCTCACTCCGAATTTACTTTCACATACAGCTTGTGTAAGAAAAGTTAGAGGAGTTACTATTCAATTCTATTTAGGTAGTCTACACAAATGAGTATGGAAGCTGATTAAATATATTTAATCAAATATGTAACATAATTTCATCCACCCAATATACACTGAGGGTACAAAACATTATAAACACCTGTTCTTTCCATGGCATAGACAGACCAGGTGAATCCAGGTGAAAGCTATTCTTTACGTTTCTATGTGGAATTTTCAACACAATTTCAACGTATACGTAGTTCAGATGATTATGTTGAAATTAGATTGATGTGACAATGTATTTAAGTTGAGGTTTTACCCTAATTTCAATGTTTACAACGCCGGTTGAAATGAGATGAAAACAGGTCTACTGGTTGATGACTTTTTTCCAAATCCAATGTATTTTCCACATTGATTCCACATCACAATACGTTGACAAATTAGGTTGAAACAATGTTGACTCAACCAGTGTGTGCCCAGTGGGATACATGTCAGTAGTTAATGTCAACAGAGTAGAGCAGCAAGTATTCAACGCAAAATTAGCAGGGCTTGTTTACTTTTTGAACTCTGTGGTTACCTGTGTTTTCCCTTTTATCGAACAGAAAGTTATTGGTGCCCTGAGGTACAACTATCCCCACTTCTTCATTCTCCTCTTTCATTCACTTTCTTCCCCCAGGTCTTTTGTACCTGTCAATTTCTCTCTACAGCGTGACTTCTTAATCCACCTGAGTGAGTGGTGGACAGTTTTGACACAAGAAGAAAAAGATAGAGTCCCGAGGACCAGTTGTCACGACTTCCTCCTAAGCTGCCACCTCTCCTTGTTCGGGCAGGCTTTGGCGTTCGTCGTCACCGGCCTTCTAGCCACTGCCGCTCCTCATCTCATCATTCCATTTGTTTTGTCTTGTTTATTACACACACCTGGTTCATATCCCCTCATCAGTACCCGTATAAGTGTTCCCTCTGCCCCCTTGTCTTTGTGTGTGATTGTTTATTGAAGAGGAGATTATAGCTCGGTGGAGCTCGATTATATTGTGTATCTCTGGGTTATTTCACCCGTGTGCCTTATTTTCCCCAGTGTGCCGTTTGTCCACACTTGTGTGCATTGCTGCGTACCTCTGTTTATTGATTAAACTATTTATTACGTGATATACTCTCTTGCATCTGACTCCGTCCAACATCACCCACTACACCAGTATCTTCAGCACCCGGAGGATAGCCGGATTATGTCTGCCATTTTGTGCTGCTGGCAGTTTTTCTCATTACCCAAGGTTTTGTCAAATTTTAGAGAGAAAATGCCATCTTCACAGAACATAGTCACACCAAATACTTACTTACACAATCAGACTATATGGAAAACTACACATAACACTGCCATCATGTAGTTACATTTCTCAGAGCTTTCCTCATACAGCGGAAATCATTTCGGATGACAGCATTATTGGAAAGAGTGGCAGGAGTGTTGTTATTATCTACACACTCTCTTACTAGGGGAGTACCTGCATTTGGGTTTACACACTTTGTTATTTTAACCCATTCACTGATTCCTTCAAACTGCTGCCTTCCTAGAGCAGAAACAAACAGGATTTATACCCTGTTCTGTAGAAGTAATCAGCCTCGCTGCATGGTCAACGCCTACTGTGTCTGAAGCTCTGACCTAAACCCACCACAGCAGATAGATAACATGGCTGTGGTGTTACTGTGGATCCCCATGACCCCTGCTGCCAGGCAGTTTATCCACACAGCCCTCGGGAGAAGCCCAGTTTGGTGGTTAAACATCTTTATAACCTCTGCCTCTGTATCAACGTGCATCATTGGATCCCCTTGTGTCCATTTTCTGCCTTTAAAGTGGCCCTGCAGTGCCACTGATGTACAGAGTTGACTTAACCCTGTTAGGTTGGCACTGGATTGAAATAAAGAAGGCCTCCACTCTGGTCCTATGTCCTTATACCCTCCACTCCCAACTCTGATCCACTGGTACCAAGTCTATCAGGGTAAAAAACAAAAAAACACATATGTCTGTCATGGTGATAATCTGTTTGGTTCAAGCCCCTTCTGACTTTTCAGGGTTTGTCGGATGGCCTAGGGGCATCCACTTCTATTGAGGCACCCCCAAAGAGGGGTGTATTTCCTTTACCCACAAAGAAAGGTGTATTTCCCTTATGCCCCCCAAAAAGTATCCCCCATGGGACCAGATTTTCAGAAAGTTTAATCCTAATAAAAATGTTCCTGTGTTGTGTACAAATCTGCTCCCCTCATATGTGGCCCCTCCTTTCTTTTGGAGACTTCAAGACAAAAATAAACAAAATCTTTATTATATAAATCTCTATATGATCATGACACATTTTGCTAAAAATATTGATTGATGATATTTTACAAATTGAATGAAGAACACATAAAGGGGGAACAAATTTAAGAAAACACTTTTTACAGTTTTTAAGTATTCTGGCAAGGACATTCAGGTAATCTATAAATCACTGCTAGGCAAATCCCCGCCTTATCTTAGCTCATTGGTCACCATAGCAACACCCACCCGTAGTCTGCGCTCCAGCAGGTATATCTCACTGGTCATCCCCAAAGCCAACACCTCCTTTGGCCGCCATTCCTTCCAGTTCTCTGCTGCCAATGACTGGAACGAACTGCAAAAATCTCTGAAGCTGGAGACTCTTATCTCCCTCACTAACTTTAAGCATCAGTTGTCAGAGCAGCTTACCAATCACTGCACCTGTACACAGCCCATCTGTAATTAGCCCACCCAACTACCTCATCCCAATATTGTTATTTATTTTGATAATTTACACCCCAGTCTCTCTATTTGCACATCATCTTCTGCACATCTATCACTCCAGTGTTAATACTAAATTGTAATTCTTTTTTATTATGGCCTATTTATTGCCTTACCGCCATAATTTACTACATTTGCACACACTGTATATAGATTTTCTATTGTGTTATTGACTGTACGTTTTGTTTATCCCATGTGTAACTCTGTGTTGTTGTTGTTTTTATCGCACTGCTTTGCTTTATCTTGGCCAGGTCGCAGTTGTAAATGAGAACTTGTTCTCAACTGGCTTACCTGGTTAAATAAAGGTGGAATAAAATACATTAAAAACAAATGCCCTGTCTTATCAATGTAATTTCGATATCAAGGAAAATAGTGTAAATATATATTTGATCAGATAAGGGATAGTAATTACCAGCAGCTGTCACGCCCTGACTCAGGGGACTCTTATTTGTTGAGTCAGGGTGTGATTTTCTATGTGGTGTATATCTATGTTTATGTTCTAGTATGTGTAGTTCTATGTTGGCCGGTGTGGTTCCCAATCAGAGGCAGCTGTCACTCGTTGTCTCTGATTGGGGTTCATACTTAGGCAGCCTATTGGCACTCGTTAGTTGTGGGATCTTGTTCCGTGTAAGGTATGTTGTTTGTGTCTACCTTGGACTTCACATTTCGTTTAGTTTGTTGTTTTGTCATTGTGTTTATTCGTTATAATAAACATGTATGCATATCACGCTGCGCCTTGGTCCGACCCGTCCTTCAACGAGCGTGACAGCAGCTCAAAATCAATGGAATCATCAAGGACTATTGAATTATTTATGTGATTATTATTGATTACACTGGGATAAGAATGGTGGCTGGGTCAGGTGAGACACACTTCCAGTGAGGGAAAAAAGTATTGGATCCCCTGCTGATTTTGTACGTTTGCCCACAGACAAAAACATGATCAGTCTATAATTTAATGGTAGGTTTATTTGAACAGTGAGAGACAGAATAACAACAAAAAAATCCAGAAAAACGCATGTAAAAAATGTTATAAATTGATTTGCATTTTAATAAGGGAAATAAGTATTTGACCCCTCTGCAAAACATGACTTAGTACTTGGTGGCAAAACCCTTGTTGGCAATCACAGAGGTCAGACGTTTCTTGTAGTTGGCCACCAGGTTTGCACACATCTCAGGAGGGATTTTGTCCCACTCCTCTTTGCAGATCTTCTCCAAGTCATTAAGGTTTCGAGCCTGACGTTTGGCAACTCAAACATTCAGCTCCCTCCACAGATTTTCTATGGGATTAAGGTCTGGAGACTGGCTAGGCCACTCCAGGACCTTAATGTGCTTCTTCTTGAGCCACTCCTTTGTTGCCTTGGCCGTGGGTTTTTTGTCATTGTCATGCTGGAATACCCATCCACGATCCATTTTCAATGCCCTGGCTGAGGGAAGGAGGTTCTCAACCAAGATTTGACGGTACATGGCCCCGTCCATCGTCCCTTTGATGCGGTGAAGTTGTCCTGTCCCCTTAGCAGAAAAACACCCCCAAAGCATAATGTTTCCACCTCTATTTTCGACGGTGGGGATGGTGTTCTTGGGGTCATAGGCAGCATTCCTCCTCCTCCAAACACGGCGCGTTGAGTTGATGCCAAAGAGCTTGATTTTGGTCTCATCTGACCACAACACTTTCACCGAGTTCTCCTCTGAATCATTCAGATGTTCATTGGCAAACTTCAGACGGACATGTATATGTGCTTTCTTGAGCAGGGGGACCTTGCGGGCGCTGCAGGATTTCAGTCCTTCACGGCGTAGTGTGTTACCAATTGTTTTCTTGGTGACTATGGTCCCAGCTGCCTTGAGATCATTGACAAGATCCTCCCGTGTAGTTCTGGGCTGATTCCTCACCGTTCTCATAATCATTGCAACTCCACGAGGTGAGATCTTGCATGGAGCCCCAGGCCGAGGGAGATTGACAGTTATTTTGTGTTTCTTCAATTTGCGAATAATCACACCAACTGTTATCACCTTCTCACCAAGCTGCTTGGCAATGGTATTGTAGCCCATTCCAGCCTTGTGTAGGTCTACAATCTTGTCCCTGACATCCTTGGAGAGCTCTTTGGTCTTGGCCATGGTGGAGAGTTTGGAATCTGACTAATTGATTGCTTCTGTGGACAGGTGTCTTTTATACAGGTAACAAACTGAGATTAGAGTGTGCTCCTAATCTCAGCTCGTTACCTGTATAAAAGACACCTGGGAGCCAGAAATCTTTCTGATTGAGAGGGGGTCAAATACTTATTTCCCTCATTAAAATGCAAATCAATTTATAACATTTTTGACATGCGTTTTTCTTGATTTTTTTGTTGTTATTCTGTCTCTCACTGTTCAAATAAACCTACCATTAAAATTATAGACTGATCATTTCTTTGTCAGTGGGCAAACATACAAAATCAGCAGGGGATCAAATACTTTTTTCCCTCACTGTACACATATTAAGTCAAGTGAGGGTGCAGTTAAGCTGTCATGTCTCCTCCCATTGCTCCCCTCCAGCGCTCTGATTCGCGGTCTACTGAGCCACCGGTCTGAGTGCACCACCTCGGCAACACCGGAATGGAAACCCAACTCACCCTAATCACCTCCAGCGCACCTGCACCTGCACCTCATCATCACCCCTATATAGCCCTGGACTGTTCAGTGTTGTGTGTGATTGTTAGTGTCTTGTTGTGTACTCGCGTGTTGTTGTTCTCTTGCTCAGTGTTAAGTAAACCTTTACATTGTTGATTTCTGCATCCTGCCTCTTCGTATCCTTAGTACTCGTCACATAAGCAAGCATTTCTATGGACCCGTCAACTTTTAAGGGCAGTTTGAGAACTGTGAAAGTGTGGGCATAAGTAATGATTGTTTAGGTTTGATAGGCTACCTGAAAAGACATGACCTGAGTTATCTGTGGTGTTGTGTGACAAAACTGCACATTTTAGAGTGGCCTTTGTCCCCAGCTAAAGGTGCACCTGTGTAATGATTATGATGTTTAATCAGCTTCTTGATATGCCACACCTGTCAGGTGGATGGATTACCTTGACAAAGGAGAAATGCTCACTAACAGGGATGTAAACAAATTTGTGCACAACATTTGAGAGAAATAAGCTTTTTGTGTGTATGGAACATTTTCTGGGATCTTTTATTTCAGCCCAAAAAACATGGGACCAACACTACATGTTGCGTTTATATTTTTGTTCAGTATAGTAAAGAGGCATTTAAAATGCCTCTTTACTATACTGAGATCCTGAGGCCAATTGTCGTGCCATACATCTGCCGCCATCACCTCATGTTTCAGCATTACAATGCAAGGCCCCATGTCGCAAGGATCTGTACCCAATTCCTGGAAGCTGAAAATATCCCAGTTCTCCATGCCTGCATACTCACCAGACAAGTCAACCATTGAGCATGTTTGAAATGGTCTGGATCTACGTGTACGACAGCGTGTTCCAGTTCCCGACAATATCCAGCAACTTCTCACAGCCATTGAAGAGGAGTGGGACAACATTCCACGGGCCACAATCAACACCCTGATTAACTCTATGTAAAGGAGAGGCAAATGGTGGTCACACCAGATACTGACTGGTTTTCTGATCCACGCCCCTACCTTTTTTAAAAAGGTATCTGTGACCGACAGATGCATATCTGTATTCCCAGTCATGTGAAATCCATAGATTAGGGCCTAATTTATGTAAAGTGACTGATTTCCTTAAATGAACTGTAACTCAGTAAAATCTTTGAAATTGTTTCATGTTGCATTTATATTTTTGATCAGTATATATACGCTACCAGTCAAAAGTTTGGACACACCTACTCATTCAAGGATTTTTATTTTTTTTTTACTATTTTTTACATTGTAGAATAATAGTGAAGACAACAAAACTATGAAATAACACATATGGAACCATATAGTAACCAAAAAAGTGTAAAACAAATCTAAATATATTTTATATTTGAGATTCTTCAAATAGCCACCCTTTGCCTTGATGACAGCTTTGCACACTCTTGGCATTCTCTCAACCAGCGTCATGAGGTAGTCACTTGGAATTAATTTCAATTAACAGGTGTGTCTTCTTAAAAGTTAATTTGTGGAATTTCTTTCCTTAATGCGTTTGAGACAATCAGTTTAATTCTGCAGCGACATGCCATCCCATCTGGTTTGGGCTTAGTGTGACTATCATTTGTCTACAATGTAAAAAAAATAGTACAAATATAGAAAAATCCTTGAATGAGTAGGTGTGTCCAAACTTTTGACTGGTAGTGTATATATATTGTCACGACTTCGGCCGAGGCTACCTCCCATCCTTGTTGGGGCAGGCTTCGGCGTTCGTCGTCACCGGAGTACTAACCACTGCTGCCCCAATCATCATCATCACAATTGTCTTGTCAATCACACACACCTGGTTCTAATCCCCTAATTAGTCTATGTATAAGTGTTCCCTCTGCGTGATTGTTAATTGTGAGAGTATGTAGCGCAGTGGTGCTACTCATAACA
Source organism: Coregonus lavaretus (assembly GCF_964263955.1). Classification (NCBI taxonomy): domain Eukaryota; kingdom Metazoa; phylum Chordata; class Actinopteri; order Salmoniformes; family Salmonidae; genus Coregonus; species Coregonus lavaretus. The sequence goes on along the minus strand of NC_140010.1, from coordinate 35,587,777 downwards.
TTGTGTTGCCAGGGTAGATTTTCCCCCCTGTGCCTATGTATTATTGGATTCCGTTACAGTGTAATTGCCAGGGATGTTTGTTTCCCCTGTGCCTGTTTCGTTGATCACTATTGGAGCGCATTTGTGTGTCAACGAAGGAATAAACTCTGTATTCGGTGATTACCCTCCTGCGCCTGATTCGTTTCACCACATATACACACACACACACACACAGTGACTGCCATATAACATGCCGCTCTATTTAAGGAATAACCCTGCCCTATATATGGCAAAAAAATGTGTGACACAACCATCAGTAGAGTTGAAAATGAGATGCAAACCCATTTAACTTGTGTTTTTATTCAGTACATGGGAATTTAACTGCAAAAGTAATTTTTATGTTCACTACTCCATCAAGCACAGACTTTTATCTGCAACAAGTCAATTTGATGGAAACCCATCTCTGGTGGGAACACGCACATATTGTATTTATGCAGATTTTTGAATATTCGCATGAAAATCTTTCCCCAATTGGATGGAAACCTCGCTAGGGTTGGCAAAATAGGGTACAAAAAAGAGAGCACTTTCCTTTCCCTATTTTTTTTTACATATAGATTCAACGTTTAGGAAAGGGATTACATTGCTTTTTTACACTCTGATTGGCTTGCCTGAGTGTGACAGTCCTACGATATCAGGTTGCGCGCGGACCTGCCCAGCATCATCTATGCCTTTCAACTTGGCTATGTTTGGCTCCCATTCTCTCCACATTATTGAGCTTGCATTGCAGACAACTTTATTTTCTTGACAAATACACAAGTGATTCAACTCGCAAAGGCATTTGTATTTACCTTCTCTTTTAACTATGTTAATTAGCCTATAGCCAATTTGGATAGCCTACGTTTTCTCTCCTGAACCACATCTCCACCATCACACCAAAGGAGTATGAGCAGTTGATGAGGTAAATACCTACACCTTTATATCTACATCTATAGATCTTTATAACTTTATTTGATGTTAATGCGCATTTCACCGTGTGCTCTTGAAATGGCAAAACCTTTGGATCATATCAAGAGACCAATGAACGCTTTCATGGCGTGGTCTCGCGGTCAGAGGCGAAATATGTCACTGGAGAATCCCAAAATGCACAACTCTGAAATCAGCAAAAGACTTGGCGTGGATTGGAAGTTGCTTTCCGAATCAGAGAAGCAACCATACATTGATGAAGCCAAGAGATTTCACACGCAACACATGAAAGAACACCCCAACTACAAGTACAGACCCCGGCGCAAACCCAAGAGTTTGCTCAAAAAGGACCGTTTGCCCTTACTCGGGGATGCAGAACATTTGAAAGGATTTTCCACGGAGTCCCTTTTGGCTTCCGCAGAGAAAGCTAGAGCCATTTTGCCGCCGACGTCGTGGTAATACTGGCTTCTTGACCCTGGTAAATTCAGCACAGGTGCTGTCAAGAGGATATCAGAAATGCCCAACGTGCTGGCTGCCAACGGTTTGTATTACGCGCAATCTTTGGGATACCAGACTGGCCCATTTGGAAGTTTGGGATTATGCCCCATCCAGCACACTCACCCCTCACCAACGAACCCGGGGTACATCGTGCCCTGTAACTGTGGCGCGTGGTCGGCGACGAGTTTACAGCCTCAGGTTGCATACATTCTTTTTCCAGGTCTGAACAAGACTTCGATAGACCCGTACTCCTCCTCACCACATTCAAGTGTGTGACCACATAAACTAAACTAAAAAGCATGTGAATAAAACACATAAATGTTCACATCATAACTGTGAAATAGGCTACTTTTTATTTGCTGTAGATAGGTCTATATGAATATGAATTAGATTTTTGAATGGTTTTCCTTATTTATATGCGGTTTTTGTTCTGTATTTTATGTTGTGTGTACTTTCTTAGCTCTATGATGATACGATGATAACGTTATATTTTGGGGAATTGATTTAGGCTATGTAGCATTTCAAAAAAGGTTGTTACCAAACTTAACTCTTAATTGTCAATATGCCTTGAAAAATCTGGATGTGTCTATTGTCAACTAAAATAAATGTTTTAACTGATCAGGGCCTTGTTTTCTGATAGCGATGGAACTTAGGTTTACGAGTTTTAAACGTTGCATTGTAAAAAATAACGGCCGAAGATGTCACACCCATTTCCCAAAACACCACGCAGTGCACTCGTTACAAAGTGAAACTTAATGTGTTACTTTGTGGTAATGATCAGGAAACTTTTATGGTGAGCATTGCGTTGTTTTGCTTGAGATCGAGTACTCAGTTATTCAACCGGACTATCCCAAATCATTTTGAATGCACATTCCTTACAATCTGAAATGTTTAGGCTATTGCTGTTCAATGTCGTTAATTTCATTTAATGATACTAGAGCAGGTAGGCCTAAATATAGCCAATCTACACCACCTTTTTGGAGCTGTATAAGGTCCATGATAATTAGAACAAAATTCGTTTTTTAACTTACACAGCAGGAAGTTGAAAAACCAATTGTTATATAACACTTGTAAATATTAGACTCTTTTGCCTAGTGCAATCTTGATTAAGTTCAGGAATGAGCGAAAGATGAATCAAGGAGGAGTTAAAGCGTCTCTTGCATCTAGAGCTATGAATTTGATGTCTCATGTCATTCTATATATTTGAATGTTACCTTTCAGTTATGTGTGTCAAGGCGTGCTGAAGGTGGGTGTGGTGTATGAATCATGCGCAGGACGCAGAGGCTCAGTCCAAAGGCTTTAGTGCAATATATATCCAAGACGGAAGCACAATAAGCCCGAAGGCGAATACACGGCGCACACAGGCGACAAAACAAACGGCGCACAAACATGTGCAACATAACCTCTCCAAAACACTGGAGGGAAAAAGTAGCTCCAAACACGAAACAGAAGCGCAATCACACACAACGACGAGCACACACAACGAGAACTAAATAGGACACTAACGAGGACTAACAAGACACAGGTGTACAACATCCAGACAAAACCAAACGAACATGAAACATAGATCGGTGGCAGCTAGTACTCCGGGGACGACGACCGCCGAAGCCTGCCCGAACCAGGAGGAGGAGCAGCCTCGGCCGAAACCGTGACAATGTGGATTTACAGTGTAGGTAGACTACTTTGATTCCTGCTGGTTTGTGTAATTACCCTAAATATTACATTTTTAAAAACGCATTAGATTAACACACTCCAATTGTTTGTGTTTACAATTACACAGCAAAGCTATTTTCAAACCAGTTACCTATGCTGCAATAACTTTCCTTCCATTTTCCCAGTGACGTAATAGTAAACCAGGATGGACACATCACCCCTCAGGATTGTCCTGTTGGGCAAGTCAGGAGCTGGGAAAAGTTCATCAGGAAACACCATCCTGGGAAGGCCAGCTTTTGAATCAAGTTTAAACTTCATGTCTGTGACAAAAACATGTGCAGAGCAGACTGGTGTGGTCTCTGGAAGACAAATCTCGGTGGTCGACACACCAGGAATTCTCAGTACTGAAGAAGTGGAAGAGCAAATTAAAGAAGTGTGTCAACATGCCCTTAAATCACCCATTCCCTGTCTGTTTCTGGTACTACTCAAGGTAGACAAGTTCACTGAGGAGGATCAGAAAATAGTGAAGGAAATTGAGAAGATTTTTGGGGGATACAGGAATAGACAAGAGTTACATTCTGTTCACACATGGTGATGCTCTCAAAGGCATGAAAATAGACGATTTCATCTTTGAAGATGAAGAGGGTGTGCTCCCAAAAGTTGTTCGGAGATTTGGTGTGAAATACCATGTGTTCAACAATGACACTGGAAGTCAAGATCAGGTTGAGGAGCTTCTGACTAAATCAGGACGCCTGACATTAAGTAAGTATCTTAACAAGTCGTCTTTGCAAAAGAGGTTTATAGACTCAAGGGTCTTTCTTAGTTAAAGGTTCCGAACAGTCATTCTGATTTCCATGTAAAATAGCCTTTTGAGTGACTAAAACATCACTCATAATATTTTTCCTGATAAAAATGCACAAAAAAATGAGAAAATTTGCTTTTTCTTTGATGTCAAACTACCAGGAAGTCTGAAAAGACAGACTGAGTGGGTGGGGAGCTAGTAGGCTGAGTGGGCCTTGACTGGCGGTTCTATGAAAACGCCTATGTCAAGTAATATGGTGCAGTGAGAAGTGTTGCAGTGAGATTATCTCAAGCACATTTATTGATACACAAACCAACTCAAACAACATTGAAATTGCATGCAACATCCAATCCTGTCATACATCACATTATGGATTCACAAATGATTTGTTTATCCAACTGTTTGGTTATTGTAACAGCATCGATATAGATAAAATGTTGTCTGTATAATGGAATTGTCAGCACTGTTTATCAAGCTAGCTAGCTAGTTAACCTTGGACAATTTCAGTTGAAACTTTACAGGGTAAGGTCTGGGTACATTTAATTAAATCCAAGTGTTTGACATTGGGGAGGGGACCACTAACTTTATGATCAAACTTAATAAATGTAGAAGCAACAGTCATTTTTCCTATTTTGGTAGTCCTCCTTTGACCTGGTTTCATACAAATATTATCACATTTCATGAAAAACATGATTTTGACCGTTCAGGACCTTTTAAGTAAGTTGAATAAAAAATTGTGATTGATATGAGAAACCACTAGGCAATTAGAACCACAAAATTAAGATATTAAATGTAGGCTACATATTTTCCAGAGCAAGTTCCATGTTTATCAACACCTAGATCCATGGGTGCATACCAAATAGTAAGCTGACAGTCTTATATCTATAGTAAGGGTCTTTTTCATGACTGTCTATGGTTATCCAACAGGTGTCCCAGAAAACACAGAAGACAGAAGAATCTTGTTGCTGGGTAGAAGTGGAGTTGGGAAGAGTGCATCAGGGAACACCATTCTCGATCTGAGAGGGTCTGAACAGTTTAAGTCTGTCTGTGGCTTTGGCTCCGTAACCACACATAGTGAAGCCAAAACAGCACAGGTGGCAGGAAGGGAAGTTACTGTGATAGATACAGTTGGTCTTTCTGATGAGGGAAACTCTGCTGAGCATGTATTTGATGAAACGTTGGAGGGGTTCGTGCTCTCTGCATCAGGGCCACATGCCTTTGTCTTTGTGTTTGAGATTGGGAGGATAACACACAATGACAGTGAGATGCTTTGTCTACTTAAACAGCTATGTAAAGATGATGCTTTGAAATATGCAATGGTTATTTTCACTCATGGTAATAAACTCAAAAACCAACAAATCAAATAAAAAATACAGGCAAACAAGGATCTAAAACAAATAGTTGAGATGTGTGGTGGCAAGTACTGTGTCTTTAACAACGAAGATGCGACCAACAAACAGCAGGTCAGAAATCTACTGGAGAGAATAGATGAGATGGTAGCAGAAAACAATGGCCAATGTTACAGCTCTGAGCTGTTCATAATGGCCAACAATTTAAAGCAAGAGATTAATGCAATTCGGAAACTAAAACAACAACAGTCACCAGAAATGGAAGGCCTACTGCCAAGGCATGGTATGAGCTATTAGTTGCAAGAATACCACCCACTAGAGTCTAAAAGACATTAAGGCAGATTATGTCACTAAGGGCTCGACTAAATCCGTATCGCCGATTTGCACCAACATACAGCGTTACCGTGAACACAGCCTCCGCAAACGCGGGAGGATTGCATTTCAATTTCAATCTTTATAGTGCTGATATTTGGCAATACGGTTTGAATTGAGCGCTAAGGCTGCAGTTTAATCAAAGGCATATTTGTTATCAAGCTTACTGCACATATGCTGTGTTCACATGCTAGTTGGAACTAGGGAACTAGGGAATTCCGACGTGCTAATTCATTGAATGCGGCACATGTATAACTAAAACCAGTTAGCAAGTCGGAAATGTCTGAGTTTCCTAGTTCCGACTAGCATGTGAACACGGAATTATTATGGAGTACTGTTCATTGGTAGTTTTTGATCAGTTTAGTGGGATTTTCAATGTGTATTATTTCTGCTTCAAATGAAATGCATTATTATTGTTATGATGACAGTATGTGTAACAAGGGGGAAAAAACACTGTATGTAACTGTATGTAAACATTATTCTCACTCTATTACATACTGTAACATCTGTTTACTGTTTAGTTTGAAATGAACCGCTTTTGTGTTATTTTGATGCTCAGATTCAATTAAACACAACAAATGAAAAAAGTTGCCTTTATACACTGAGTGTACAAAACATTATGAACTCTTTCCATGACATAGACTGACCAGGAGAATCCATGTGAAAGCTATTATCCCTTATTGATGTCACTTGTTAAATCCACTTCAATCAGTGTAGATGAAGGGGAGGAGACAGGTTAAAGAAGGATTTTTAAGCCTTGAGACAATTGAGACATGGATTGTGTATGTGCCATTCAATGGGTGTGGGCAAGACAAAATATTTAAGTGCCTTTGAACAGGGTTTGGTAGCAGTTGCCAGGCGCACCGGTTTGTGTCAAGAACTGCAACGCTGCTGGGTTTTTCATGCTCAACAGTTTTCCATGTGTGTCAAGAATGGTCCACCACCCATAGGACATCCAGCCAACTTGACACAACTGTGGGAAACATTGTAGTCAACATTGACCAGCATCCCTGTGGAATGCTTTTGACACCTTGTAGAGTCCATGCCACGACAAATTGAGGCTGTTCTGGACCGCAATGCCGGATCAAGCATAAATCTGCTTTTTGTATCGGAGCTATAGGGAGCCCTCCGCATTGACATAATTGGTTGGCGGTAGGTATGTCATGTAGAAACACAAACTCAGTTCCTTGACAACTTCCTTCATAGTCCCGTTCTCCCAGGCCTTCAGCCTGATGTAGGATCAGTTAGGGTCAAAGTAGTGGAATGGGGTGGTGATTTGTTATTTTATTTATTTTATTTTATAAATAGTGCTATATAGGTGTAGGGTTAGTTGGTGGTGCAATTCTTTCCTTTCCCTCTCTATTTTATTTGTGGATCAGAAAATGTAAAGTGATTAACCACACACAGTAGATGGCGGCATGCACAAACACAATTGCCATGATACAGAAGAACAAGAACAAGAACAAGAACAAGAACAAGAACAAGAACAAGAAGATAACTTCCTTCACAACAGCTCTGCCACAAATAGAACAATGAGCCAGATATTTCACCGGATGTATAAATGTGAAGGATCCGGTTGGCGTTTACACTCACTACCAAATATGGTGATGAGAGGAAGCCCAGTGGCAGGCAGTGGGAGAAGATAGAGCTAGATACAGTGGGGGAAAAAAGTATTTAGTCAGCCACCAATTGTGCATGTTCTCCCACTTAAAAAGATGAGAGAGGCCTGTAATTTTCATCATAGGTACACGTCAACTATGACAGACAAATTGAGGGAAAAAAATCCAGAAAATCACATTGTAGGATTTTTTATGAATTTATTTGCAAATTATGGTGGAAAATAAGTATTTGGTCACCTACAAACAAGCAAGATTTCTGGCTCTCACAGACCTGTAACTTGTTCTTTAAGAGGCGCCTCTGTCCTCCACTCGTTACCTGTATTAATGGCACCTGTTTGAACTTGTTATCAGTATAAAAGACACCTGTCCACAACCTCAAACAGTCACACTCCAAACTCCACTATGGCCAAGACCAAAGAGCTGTCAAAGGACACCAGAAACAAAATTGTAGACCTGCACCAGGCTGGGAAGACTGAATCTGCAATAGGTAAGCAGCTTGGTTTGAAGAAATCAACTGTGGGAGCAATTATTAGGAAATGGAAGACATACAAGACCACTGATAATCTCCCTCGATCTGGGGCTCCACGCAAGATCTCACCCTGTGGGGTCAAAATGATCACAAGAACGGTGAGCAAAAATCCCAGAACCACACGGGGGGACCTAGTGAATGACCTGCAGAGAGCTGGGACCAAAGTAACAAAACCTACCATCAGTAACACACTACGCCGCCAGGGACTCAAATCCTGCAGTGCCAGACGTGTCCCCCTGCTTAAGCCAGTACATGTCCAGGCCCGTCTGAAGTTTGCTAGAGTGCATTTGGATGATCCAGAAGAGGATTGGGAGAATGTCATATTGCCAGATGAATCCAAAATATAACTTTTTGGTAAAAACTCAACTCGTCGTGTTTGGAGGACAAATAATGCTGAGTTGCATCCAAAGAACACTATACCTACTGTGAAGCATGGGGGTGGAAACATCATGCTTTGGGGCTGTTTTTCTGCAAAGGGACCAGGACGACTGATCCGTGTAAAGGAAAGAATGAATGGGGCCATGTATTGTGAGATTTTGAGTGAAAACCTCCTTCCATCAGCAAGGGCATTGAAGATGAAACGTGGCTGGGTCTTTCAGCATGACAATGATCCCAAACACACCGCCCGGGCAACGAAGGAGTGGCTTCGTAAGAAGCATTTCAAGGTCCTGGAGTGGCCTAGCCAGTCTCCAGATCTCAACCCCATAGAAAATCTTTGGAGGGAGTTGAAAGTCCGTGTTGCCCAGCGACAGCCCCAAAACATCACTGCTCTAGAGGAGATCTGCATGGAGGAATGGGCCAAAATACCAGCAACAGTGTGTGAAAACCTTGTGAAGACTTACAGAAAACGATTGACCTGTGTCATTGCCAACAAAGGGTATATAACAAAGTATTGAGAAACTTTTGTTATTGACCAAATACTTATTTTCCACCATAATTTGCAAATAAATTCATAAAAAATCCTACAATGTGATTTTCTGGATTTTTTTTCCTCATTTTGTCTGTCATAGTTGACGTGTACCTATGATGAAAATTACAGGCCTCTCTCATCTTTTTAAGTGGGAGAACTTGCACAATTGGTGGCTGACTAAATACTTTTTTTCCCCACTGTAGATTTTGGCCGACATTCTGTACATTTTCTCATCGATTAAACATTTGATCTCCATACAGTTTTCTGTTTCCAAAACTAGAATCTGTAACACACAGTGGACTGCGTTTTGTTGACTTTCCCCTTTCCCAAAGTTTCAAAAAAATGCGTTGTTTAGGAGTGCAAGGGTCGAATTGAGTTATTGCACACGCGCACTTCACAGAGTAGGCGTTCTATGCAAATAAATGCTAGAACGCGCCAATAGGATCTCACTAGCTCGTGCTTGGCTCTGCCCACCTCCTTGCTTGTTCTGCCCACTATGATTTATTTTCTCCCATTAGAAACGATAGGCTCTGATGAAGTGTGCAGAAGGGCATGAGACAAAGGAATGTGTAGCATTGGGGAAAGCAGTGGTATGTGCTAATTGTAGGGGTGCCCATGGGGCTGGGGATCAGAAATGCTCTGTGCGAGAGAGGCAGGTTGAGGTTTCCAGGGTAAGAGTAGTGAAGAAGTTGTCATATGCTGAGGCAGTGAAGAAAGTAGAGGAAGAGGGGTCAAGGGGGGGGAGTGGTGAGAGTAGTAGATATGTACCAGTACAGTGGGATAGGCAAGCAAATGATATATGTTTCAGTAAGATTGGGTTTTTAGCGTTAGTAGCAATGGTTATTAATTGTACTGAAGGGATGGAACGTAAGTCTAAGAAAATGGAGGTTGTGGTGGCAGCTGCAGAGAGGTATTTGGGTGTGCGAGACTTGACATCAGAAGAATTAAAGGGAGTGTTAAGTGGTGATGTTCCATCATCTCAGGTTGAGGGCATGAGGTAGGAGTGAATATATTTAAATAGTGGAGTGGGGTGGTGTTAATTATTAATAATAATTTAGAATTTGTGAGTGTCTTTATTTTATTTTATTTTTCAAGCAAAATATAAGGGAGTTGTAAACCAGTCTAGAAGTGGCGGTAATGCAACAAATTGGATGCCAAACGCCGTTAAACCTCATCGAAGAAGAAGAAGATAGGCTCTGGTGGAGCGGGAGTGTGCGCTTGACAGGAGGAAGTTGAGAAGGCGAAAGCAGAAGTGTTGTTTGAAGATGAAAGTGCGTCAAGTACAATTATTGAGAATGATGAGTGGACAACGATGAAGTCCAAGAATGAATCAAAAACGGCAAAAAAAATGGTGGAAAATTAGTCTGATGAATTGTTGCTTGATGAGTAAATTTTTTGGATAAGGATGTTCATTTGGGAAACTCTTTTGAAGTCATGAGGATGGTGATGAAGGCGTTGGGAAAAGTGGATGCAGTCAAAGTAACCAGGAGTGGTATGGTGTTGATATCATGTGTATCTAAAGAGCAAATTGAGCGTGCATTGTGTCTCACAAAATTATCGATGCATGAAGTGGACAGCTTTGATTTTCAGAGCAGGACACCTGGAAAAGGTGTTATCTCTGGCATCCCATTAGACATTGATAATCAATATCTTTGGCAAAAAATTCCAGGAATAGTTCATGTATGTCAGTTGACCCGTATGGAGAATGGGAAAAAGGAGCAAAGTTTATTTGTATTATTGATGTTTGATGAAGAGTATCTACCACCCTATGTAAAGCTGGGATATATAAGATACCCCATAAGAGCATTCATGCAAAACCCTATGCAATAAGTGTGAAAAGTTTGACCCCCACCCCACACACATTCTAAAATTGCATTTTTGTCCCCCGCCCCAGTTTTATTACTGCACTGTGATACAAAATACGACAACTGTGTGCTTTAGGACCATGCAGATGCCTCATAGCGAGTGGGTAGGCTGTTTTTCGGTTATAGACGGCTGGATTTAGGACCACACATGGACACCACAGAGCGTGCAGATAGGCTGGTGTATAGGACCAGCACAGGAGAGATTAACACAGGCAGCTGCTGTCTGTGTTGCACTTCTTCTCCGAGTTGTAAAAGAAAGCAGAGCAGAAACTGGTTACTTTTTAGTTGACTGATCTAGCTGGCAAGGTAACTGCTGTTTGACAGATTTTTTTCCCAGTGCTGAGCTATTAGTGTAACTTACATGTTACTTTAGCTAATGTTTCATCCTCTCTCCACTGATGTGGGGAGGGGATTTAGGGGGATCCTGAGTGGGGCAGCGGTCTAAGGCACTGCATCGCAGTGCTAGAGGTGTCACTACAGACCCGGGTTTGATCCCGGGCTGTATCACAACCGGACGTGATAGGACGGCGCACAATTGGCCCGGCATCGTCCGGGTTAGGGGAGGGTTTGGCCGGGGTAGGCCGTCATTGTAAATAATAATTTGTTCTTAACTGACTTGCCTAGTTAAATAAATAAATAAATAAATGTGAATGAACTACTAGCAGCTAGTTTAGTTAGCTAGCTGGTAGCTACCACAGCCAGTTCAGCTCTAGCTAGCCTCTAGCTGTCTGTCAGGAAGCAGAATCTAACAGCTCTTGTGTGTATGGAAATGTTTTGTAACCTTTGTTTTGTCCCGTTTCAACAGAAGTAAATTTGATGATATACCATTGTACCATTAGCTAGAGCTAGCCAAAAGTTGGCAAACTTTAGCTAGCTAGCTAGCTAACTCATTAACTTTAGCTATTATTTTTGCCTCAATCACACTAGACCTGAATTAAACGATTTAGCCAGCATTTTTGCAGCGCAATATCCGTTTTTATTAGTCAGTATTGCAATGTAACGTTGTTGATCTGTCAGTTTCCCTAGTTAATACCCTACTTTTCACACTGACATGATATAAACAGCTCTACAGGCTTCACTGTCATGGTGCACTATGCTCATCATGTCTTAGCAGGATCAGATGGTGGCAGGTGTCTCTGCAGGGTCAGACAGCCAGGGAAGACCAGTCTACGGAGCTCAGGGAAATGTTGCTGTGTATTATAAGTCAGTGAATGGATACAAAGTTCTATATTGAGTTTATTGGTAGGCTACAGTCTGGGATCTGGGCATAATGGTCATTTCAATTATTGATCCATTGATTAAATTATTGGAGAATATATTGTATAAATGTACACAAGGTAATTATTTGTCATGTCTCATCTGAGCAGGATCAGATGGTGACAGGGGTCCCATCAGGTTTTGGCAGCCAGGGAACATTTGCAGATACAAACACTGGACAAGCGAGAAGCTTCAAAGATTAAAAATATTTTAAGGCAGTCAGACAAACCTCTAAAGTTGATTTCCAAACTGTATCAAGGGTTGATAGAGCCTTTTCCTGATGACACGTCTAACAAAAATGTGAGGAAGACCTGGGAGATGCTATTGATGATGAATGGATACAGATATGTTAGAATGCCCAATCATATCATCTCAGACATAAATTACTGCAGTTTAAGACCATCCATATAACGTACTGTATGCCAGTGAAACTGAATATCATGCACTCAGAAATGTAATTATTCTGCTGGAGGTGTAAAACTCAAAAGGGGACATATTTGCATATGTTATGGTCTCGTGAAGGCTGGCTGAATTCTGGCAAAGAGTATGTTCTTTTATCTCAGCATGTCTACAGATTCTCCCTTCTCCCTGTTTTTGTTTGCTTGGAAATGTTGATACTGGAGACTGTTATCAGAAGAAACTGTGTAACTTAGCATTTATAGCTGCTAAGAAATGCATTGCCAGTAATTGGAAGGTTGGTTATCCTCCCACAATGGAGAGCAGAAATGTCAAGGTATGTATCACTAGATTTTATTTATTACAAGATTAAGGGTATACTGTGCAACTTTCATAAGGTTTGGATGCCTTATGTGGAATACTGTACGACAAAAGGAATCTGTATTGAAAACATGCCCACATCAGGGGAGATACCTATTTAGGAAATCCCTAGCTGCTGGGCTGCTCAGTCCTGGCCCTGGGGGTCTGCCGTACTGTTGGTTGTTACTCTGGCCTTGGCCTAACACCTGAAACCTTAGTGCAACATTCATCATTGATCCTAAAACTGAGTGGGGTGTGTGTTGGGTTGGGACGCTGCAGGGCCGTGGACCCCTAGGGGCAGGACAGGGTGACCCAGCTATATTGTGTGCAAAAAGTGCTCTACAAAAAGTGCTCTACAGTGCTATTAGGCCTATGATATGAATTATATGGAGAAGTTACTGTTTCTGTGTGTTAATGTGTAGGTGTATGTGTGTTTGTATTACACTTTTGGTTTTTAAATCAATAAAAAGATTGGAAGGAAGTTATTGGGGAGAGAGTTGAGTTATTGACTAGACTGGTGGGGGTCAGGCGTGCAGGCGGCTCGGGCTGGCTGGATATAGAGGATAGAAAATAGAGGATGTCTTAATAAAGAAAATAAAAAGTGATTTATTTGTAAGAGTTGTTCATTTGTTAGGCTATTGGTTAAAGATGTAACACAATATTGATGATTAAATTATCATTGATCTAGCTCAGTCTTATCAATCACTTAAACATATTTAATAATGATCTCTTACCTAGCTTGATGACTGGGGGCATTTTTGCTTACTTTTTGCTCTAAATAGAGACTGCTAGAAAGGCCAGGGGTCATATTTAGATCTTGTAGAAATGCAGGAAATGAGCTTTAGATGCCCCAAAAATGAAAAAACTTTTTTTAACAGACCAACTCCTAAAACCAAAGTTACGCCCCTGGATCTGGATACTCTTACGGTGAAGAAGGTGGATTTAAAGCGACCGTTATTAATTGTACTGCACAAGTGTCCAATAATTCAAGGAAGCTTTACATCGTTATACCTGCAGCTGAGAAGTTTTTGGGCCTCCAAGTACTGCTGTTGCCAGAAAATGTCCCACCCTCACAGGATCCTTCTGAGCCTGTGTAGCGACCTGATTAGAAAAGAAAAGCAGGCTGATTTAGTTTAGTTAAAATGTCGTTAGATAGTTTGTATGGGTTTTTTGGAATATATATTTTTTACCACGCATTATTTCATTTTTTGGGATCTTTATTAACCACCTGTAGAGTAGGTGGCGGAATGAACATAATTGTTGCGAACGCGATTATACCAAAGAAGAAGAAGACGGGCTCTGGTCTATCATGGGTTAGTTATAAAAATCTTTGGATCTGCTCTGCTCCGCGAAGGGCTAGAAGTATGAATGCCCTGACTTCTGCAGAGGCCGCATCTCCGTACATGCTGTGTGGCCAATGCAGACGTCGGATTGACCTACTCCTCCAATGGGTTTTGAGATGAGAGGAGTTAGCAATTGAGATCCTCCCACTTACTGTACCTTGGCTTCCTATCTGGGTAGGTGCCAAACAGCATTTTAGCAATTTAGCATTTTATCACCTCAATCTCAACATGTTCAGAGTATCCGATGGGATGGTAAAATCACAGATATTTGTTATTTAAATTATCAATGGCATCTTCTAAATCGACAGATGGTGAGTATTAGACAATGCACAATGTGACTATCTCTTGTTTAAACTCGCGTGTTCATGTTTCTGGTTATTGGAACATTTCGTTCGCGCAGGCTGGCTATAGCCTACGGTAGCCTGTCCAGCCTTGTTCTTGGAGAGTTACCATCGTGTACATTTTCACTCCAACCCTAATCTAGCGCACCTAATTGTTATAATTAGCTGGTTGATAAACTGAATCAGGTTAGTTACAGCTGGGGTTGGAGCGAAAACCTACAGGGCAGTAGCTCTCCAGTAACAGGGTTGGAGACCCATGACACATTATTGTTATGTCAGTGATAGTCTTTGTTTTATCTCAAACAATTCTTCATTAGGTTTATTAGACTCAACAGTCTGGTTCAAACTGATCTTTTGACTATAAATTCGCTAGATTGTTGTTACATTTCGATTCCATATGAAGTGAAAGTAAAAGTAAAGCCTAAGTAAAAACGATCGTGCTGTTTTACTTAATAGCTAGGCCTACCCATTGCGTATTTTTGCGTGAGGTTGAGTAGCCTATTTCTCGTTCACTTCTCTATTCACTCATCGCTTCTCAGTATCAGCTATGTCATATTTGGATCAGTCATTGACTGCACATGTTTAAACTTGGTCAAGACTATGCAATTAAAAGGCCACCTCTATCAAACCTTTTGTTATCAAAAACAATTATTTCCTGTTTCTCTTCTGCAGAAGATTATCCGCTGAAAGCAGTGCAGAGAAGGTCCAGCGTTGATGGTAGACGTCCCAATAGTAAGAATGACTTTATCTATAGCCTACAGGAAATACTGCAATATTTATAAAAGCTGTCAGTAGTAGCCTAGAACCATTAACTTTCAATGACAAAGTTATAATTATGTAAATAATTGTATTTATTTGTTTACTATTATTTGTTGCTATTTCATAATAGCCCTTGTTTTATTTAGCTCACAAAATCATATTATGAATGAACTGACTGATATTTGAGAGGGTAGCCCCAACCGGGACTCACACCCGGGTCCAGTGACCATCAAGCCAACACCTTAACCATTATACCAAGAGCTCTTGATGAGGTTGCTAGGTGTTGGGTTAAGGTCGCTACAATATCCAACAATCCGAAAACTACAATTTCAAACAATTCCAAATCACAGTACTGAAAGGTTGCATTTACTTTCTTTCAGTGTCCATGTCCAGAATTGCGCTGGTGGGGAAGACTGGTGCTGGAAAAAGTTCATCAGCCAATACAATCCTGGGGAGAGATGCCTTCAGATCAGCTGTCAGTGGGTACTCTGTCACCAGAGAGTGTTCTAAAGAGACAGGGGAGGTGGGGGGCAGGGAGGTCACCATAGTGGACACACCTGGCCTGTTTGATACTTCTCTCTCTGAGGAGACAGTGAAGAGAGAGATAGCTAAATGTGTCAACATGTCAGCACCAGGTCCCCACGCCATCATAGTTGTGATTAAAGTAGGTACCTTCACAGAGGAGGAGAGAAGTGCAGTGAAAAAGGTTGAGGAGATATTTGGGAAAGATGCCAAAAAATACACCATGATCCTTTTCACCCATGGAGACAAAGTTAAAGGGGGCATCGAAAAATGTGTGGAGCAAGCTGGTGAAGACCTCAAGCTGATTTTGAAGACATTCGGGAATAGGTACCACATCTTCAATAACATGAAAACAAACGACCGTACCCAAGTCTGTGAGCTGTTTGAAAAGATTGATGACATGGTTGCTGACAACAATGGGGACTTCTACTCTAACTACACATACCTAAAAGTGTCCAAAATGCTGGAGGAGAGAGAGTCAAAGCTCAAGGAGGTATATGAGAAGAAACTACGAGAAGAAGTCAAGGCGCTTAAATCAAAATATGATGAAGCTCTGTGCGCACTGCGGGAGGAAAACCTGACTCTAAAAGAGGCTGAAAGGGAGGGCAGAAACAGAGAGAGTGAGAGAACTCAGAAGAGATTGGACAATCGCATTCAAGAGACAAAGAGATTTTATGATGGTTTAAAGAAGAGAACGCGATATGTTGTAGAGCAGGTCCCAGAGACTGAGGACTTTGATGACATTGTTGGGCGATACCCAGAGACCCTGTCCTTAAAATGGAACTAACTACTGTATAGGTCTAATAGTGGTCATTTGCAGTGAATGCACACAATTGATGTGATGGTAAACTACTTTGTATCACAACATGTGATGATAGGCCCTACTGTACATTTGAATGATCTTTAAATAATAACAGAATCACAAATGATATGTGTATATTTGGTAGGCCTGTTTCTCATTTTTCTACAGGAAATGGTAATTCTGTAACCAAAGTATAAGAAAATACAATTGTTGCCTTGTTGATGAATTTGTATTTATTTTTCTAATCCAAGTATTGTCTATTTTTTGTCAACATTAAAACCTATTTGATGTGCCTATAGTGTTAAGTTATTTCATCAGTCATTTGGATAATCAAATATCTATCTATTTGTCCTTTGTGATATTGTTTGTATAACTCTTCAATATCTGTTTTAAAATACTCTGGAAGCTACTGAAGTCTCTTATGCTCTACGGGCTGTATTCGATAGGCACCCAAAGAGTTACCAAATTGAAGAAAACCGATTTAAACAGTGAGGGACTACGTGAACTCTTATTAAATAAGAAACGTTTTTCATTTTCGTTGCAGAACGTCTTTCTACGTTTTAATAAGGCGTCGGCTACACTGACGAATACAACCCAGACTTCCGCTGGATATCATGCGCAATAGCCTGGTGACGATGTTAGGCACGCTTAAGAAAACTTGAGATAATTTAATTTCAACCAGAGAATTAAGCCATGTTCAGGGGGTCCGCGATTGAATGGTAAAATCACGGATCAGTGGAATCATCTCAATCAACAGATTGTGAGTATAGATCGAACCAACAATGCACAATGTATCCCTCCCTGTTGTGTAACCATTTTGTTGACGAATATAAATATAGGCCTAGTCTACAGTGGTAAAATGACAGACAAATTACTGTTTTCTTTTACACAATTCAACTAATTCCGATTTATTAGGCTACACGGACTGTTTAAAACATTAATCAATATTTGAGTACAAATTCGATCCACTTTTGTTAAGTTTCGATATCAAGTGAAAGTAAAGCCAAGAGAAATGGTTGTACTGTTCTGGAGGCCTAGCCGAAATCAAAATAAAATACATTAATGTGTTACTTGTGGTAATGATCGGTTAACTTTTCTGGTGAGCATTGCGTTGTTTTTGCTTGAGATCGAGTACGCAGTTATTCAATCGGACTATCACAAATTCAATTTGAATGCACAATTCTTACAAAATGCAATGTTCAGGCTACTGTTGTTCAATGTCATTAATTTAATGATACTAGCGCAAGTAGGCCTAAATATAGCCAATCTACACCACCTTTTTGGAGCGGTATAAGGTCATTTTTCAATTTATAAAGCAGGAAGTTAAAAAACGATTTGTTATATAATTTATTGAAATGACCAGAACACAGACTCTTTTGCATAGTACAATCTTGATTAAGTTCAGGAATGAGCGAAAGATAACAATTAGCAAGAAGGAGTTAAAACGTCTCTTGTATCTAGAGCTATGAATTTAATGTCTCATGTCATTCTATATATATTTGAATGCTACATTTCAGTTATGTGGATTTACAGTGTAGGTAGACTAGTATATAGTCAACTTTGATTCCTGTTGGTTTGTGTAATTACCCTAAATATTACATTTTTAAAATGCAATAGATTAACATACTCCAATTGTTTGTGTTTTAACCTCCACTCGCCTTAGTGATATTGCTTACAATTACACAGCAAGGTTATTGTCAAACCAATTACCTATGCTGCAATAACTGTCCTTCCATTTTCCCAGTGACTTAATAATAAACCAGGATGGACACATCACCCCTCAGGATTGTCCTGTTGGGCAAGTCAGGATCTGGGAAAAGTTCATCAGGAAACACCATCCTGGGAAGGCAAGCTTTTGAATCAAGATTAAGCTTCATGTCTGTGACAAAAACATGTGCAGAGCAGACTGGTGTGGTCTCTGGAAGACAAATCTCGGTGGTCGACACACCAGGAATTCTCAGTACTGAAGAAGTGGAAGAGCAAATTAAAGAAGTGTGTCAACATGCCCTTAAATCACCCATTCCCTGTCTGTTTCTGGTACTACTCAAGGTAGACAGGTTCACTGAGGAGGATCAGAAAATAGTGAAGGAAATTGAGAAGATTTTGGGGGATACAGGAATAGACAAGAGTTACATTCTGTTCACACATGGTGATGCTCTCAAAGGCATAAAAATAGAGGATTTCATCTTTGAAGATGAAGAGGGTGTGCTCCCAAAAGTTGTTCGGAGATTTGGTGTGAAATACCATGTGTTCAACAATGACACTGGAAGTCAAGATCAGGTTGAGGAGCTTCTGACTAAATCGGAACACCTGACATCGAGTAAGTATCTTATTATTTGGCAGGTCGTCTTTGCAAAAGAGGTTTATAGACTCAAGGGTCTTTCTTGGTAAAAGGTTCCGAACAGTCATTCTGATTCCCATGTAAAATAGCCTTTTGAGTGACTAAAACATCACTCATAATATTTTTTCCAGATAAAAATGCACAAAAAAATGAGAAAAAGTGCTTTTTCTTTGACGTCAAACTACCAGGAAGTCTGAAAAACACACTGAGTGGGTGGGGAGCTAGTAGGCTGAGTGGGCGGGAGCTCACCTTGATTGGCGGTTCTATGAAAACGCCTATGTCAAGCAACATGGACGCAGTGAGAAGTGTTGCAGTAAGATTATCTCAAGCACATTTATTGATACACAAACCAACTCAAACAACAATGAAATTGCATGCAACATCCAATCCTGTCATACATCACATCATGGTTTCACAAATGATTTGTTTATCCAACTGTTTGGTTATTGTAACAGCATCAATATAGACAAAATGTTGTCTGTATAATGGAATTGTCAGCACTGTTTATCAAGCTAGCTAGCTAGTTAATGTTGGACAATTTCAGTTGAAACTTTACATCCAACTGTTTGACATTGGGGAGGGGACCACTAACTTTATGATCAAACTTGATCAATTTAGAAGCAACAGTCATTTTTTCCTACTTTGGTAGTCCTCCTTTGACCTGGTTTCATACAAATATCCTCACGTTTCACGAAAAACATGATTTTGACTGTTCGGGACCTTTTAAGTAAGTTAAATAAAAAAATAGTGATTGATATGAGAAACCACTTGGCAATTAGAACCACAAAATTAAGATATTAAATGTAGGCTACATATTTTCCAGAGCAAGTTACATGTTTATCAACACCTAGATCCATGGGTGCATACCAAATAGTAAGCTGACAGTCTTATATCTATAGTAAGGGTATTTTTCATGACTGTCTATGGTTATCCAACAGGTGTCCCAGAAAACACAGAAGACAGAAGAATCTTGTTGCTGGGTAGAAGTGGAGTTGGGAAGAGTGCATCAGGGAACACCATTCTCGATCTGGTCTGAACAGTTTAAGTCTGACTGTGGCTTTGGCTCCGTAACCACACATAGTGAATCCAAAACAGCACAGGTGGCAGGAAGGGAAGTTACTGTGATAGATACAGTTGGTCTTTCTGATGAGAGATACTCTGCTAAGCATGTATTTGATGAAATGTTGAAGGGGTTCGTGTTCTCTGCACCAGGGCCACATGCCTTTGTCTTTGTGTTTGAGATTGGGAGGATAACACACAATGACAGTGAGATGCTTAGTCTACTTAAACAGCTATGTAAAGATGATGCTTTGAAATATGCAATGGTTCTTTTCACTCATGGTGATAAACTCAAAAACCAACAAATCGAAGACAAAATACAGGCAAACAAGGATCTAAAACAAATAGTTGAGATGTGTGGTGGCAGGTACTGTGTCTTTAACAACGAAGATGCGACCAACAAACAGCAGGTCAGAAATCTACTGGAGAGAATAGATGAGATGGTAGCAGAAAACAATGGCCAATGTTACAGCTCTGAGCTGTTCATAATGGCCAACAATCTCATGCAGAAACGAAAAAGAGAGAGGTCTACAACAACAGATAAGAAGCCACATGACAGCAACAGGACATCAGCTGGGCCCAACGTAAATGACCCATCACCTGATCAAGAAGATCTAGGATGGGTCTTGTCAATGATTACGCGCTTCTTAACATGGTTACGTGATGTCTTTGAATTTTTTAAAAGTGTTTTTCACAACCAACAGTCCCCAGAAATGGAAGGCCTACTGCCAAGGCATGGTATGAGCTATTAGCTGCAAGAATACCACCCACTAGAGTCTAAAAGACATTAAGGCAGATTATGTCACTAAGGGCTCGATTCAATCCGTTTCGCCTATTTTAGCCGACATACAGCGTTTACCGTGAACGCAGTCTCCGTAAACGCAGGAACATTCCCTTTAAATTTCAATAGCAATATGGATTGAATTGAGCCCTAAGGCTGGGGTTCAATCAAAGGCACATTTGTTATCAAGCTTACTGCACATATGCCGTGTTAACATTGTGACGTACCTGAATTTGTCTGAACCGCCTCAGTGCTTCTCCTGCCGAAGCGGCGCTTCCCCTTTAATTCCCTAATAAATAGCCAGCATCAGCTACGCAAAAGTGGTTGTGACAGTGGCGCGAGAGAGGAAGTGTTCAACCCTCAGCTTGGAAGCTCGTCGTACCCAGTTTGCTGGAGATCTGTTGGCGGATTGGATTGTCTGACTGACTGACCACAACTTTTTTTGCATACGGTATTTCATTTGTTTTTAGTGTGATTTATACCGTGTTGGTTTATGTGTTCAGTAGTAGTTGAAGACTACTGAGATATCTGATACTCTTTGTGTGTGGAACCGGAGTTTATTACAATCTGTGTGAATGAGACCGAGTTTCAGCATCACATTATGGACCGAGGTCACTTGGGTTGACTGCACTAATTTACCGGACTTTCTTTTTTATGCTCGAGGGACGGGACATTTACCAGTGAACCAAGGTTATTGTTTTGTGACTTTTATATTGATTGTGTGATTATTGTGATAATACAACAAACGCAAAATACGTTTTTTTTGTGTGTTTTTTCCAATGTTTTAAAGGTTTATTAAAAGTGTATTTCCATACTGACTTTTACATGAATCCTTTGTATTGGTGTAGACTTGATGGACCGGACGGGACTCATTCCCCCACAAACAAAAATGATTAATCAATATTTACTCTGGTAGGCACAACCTACCTGGCACCCCTAACAAACAATAACCTCAAGTCAAAACCGTTACAACATGCTAGTCGAAACTAGGGAACTCACATTTCCGACTTGCTAATTCATTGAATGTGGCACGTGTATAACTACAATCATCAGTTAGAAAGTTGGACATTTGTGAGTTTCCTAGTTCCGACTAGCATGTGAACGCGGAATTACTATGGAGTACTGTTCATTGATAGTTTTTGATCAGTTTAGTGTCTGTCTTATTGCTGCTTCAAATGAAATGCATTATTATTGTTATGATGACCGTATGTGTAACAAGGGTAAATACACTGTGTATAATTCTGTAAACATTCTCACTCTTACAAACTGTAGCTTCTGTTTAGTTGTGAAATGAACCCCTTTGTGTTCTTTTAATGCTCAGGTTGAATTAAACACGACAAATGAAAAATTGTGCCTTTTATACACTGAGTGTACAGAACATTTATGAACACCTGTCCTTTCCATGATCTAGACTGACCAGGAGAATCCAGGTGAAAGCTATGATCCTCTGTTGATGTCACTTGTTAAATCCATTTCAATCAGTGTAGATGAATGCGAGGAAACAGGTTAAAGAAGGATTTCTAATCCTTGAGATAATTGAGACATTGATTGTGTTTATGCCATTCAGTGGGTGTGGTCAAGACAAAAGATTGAAGTGCCTTTGAACAGGGTTTAGTAATAGGTGACTGGTGCACCGGTTTGTGTCAAGAACATTTAATCTCCATACAGTTTTCTGTTTCCAAAACTAGAATCTGTAACACACAGTGGACTGCGTTTTGTAGACTTTACCCTTTGCCAAAGTTTCAGAAAATGGCGTTGTTTAGGAGTGCAAGGGCGAATTAAGTTACTGCACACGGACGCTTCACATAGAAGGCGTTCCCAAACGGGAATATGCAAATAAATGTTAGAACGCGCCAATAGGATCTCACTAGCCGAAGCTTGGCTCTGCCCACTATGACTCGCTTGGTACCATTGGAAACGAAAGGGTCTGGTGGAGCGGTATGGTGCTCTTGACAGGTGGAAGTTGAGAAGGGGAAAGCAGAAGTGTTGTTTGAAGATGAAAGCGCCTCGAGTACAGTTAGTGAGAAAGATGAGTGGACAACAGTGAAGTCCAAGAATGGAACAAAAACGGCTACATTTGTTGTGGAAAATGAGTCTGATGAATCGTTGCTGGATGGATTACGTTTTTTGGATAAGGATGTTCATTTGGGAAACAATTTTGAAGTCACGAGGATGGTGAAGGCGGCGTTGGGAAAAGTGGATGCAGTCAAAGTAAACAGGAGTAGTATGGTGTTGATATCATGTGTATCTAAAGAGCAAATGGAGCAAGCGTTGTCGCTCGCGAAATTATCGACCCATGAAATGGACAGCTTTGATTTTCGGAGCAGGGCACTGGTAAAAGGTGTTATCTCTG
The DNA here is from genome assembly GCF_964263955.1 of Coregonus lavaretus. Taxonomy (NCBI): domain Eukaryota; kingdom Metazoa; phylum Chordata; class Actinopteri; order Salmoniformes; family Salmonidae; genus Coregonus; species Coregonus lavaretus. The sequence goes on along the minus strand of NC_140010.1, from coordinate 35,564,924 downwards.
GCATCCCGTTAGACATTGATAATCAATATCTTAGGCAAAAAATGCTAGGATTAGTTAATGCACGCATTAACTATGGGGGAAAAGGAACAAAGTTTGTGTATTATTGATGTATAATGAAGAGTATCTACCACCCTATATAAAGCTGGTATATATCAGATACGCCGTAAGAGTATTCATGCAATGCAAGAAGTGTAAAAAGTTTTTCAAGAGTTTGTAGACAACAGGATTTAGGACCACACACGGACACCAGCTAATTCCCTATTTTTCACACTGACATGGTATAAACAGCTCTACAGGCTTCACTGTCATGGTGCACACTCAGGACACAACACTATGCTCATCATGTCTTAGCAGGATCAGGTGTCTCTGCAGGGTCAGACAGCCAGGGAAGACCAGTGTACGGAGCTCAGGTGAATTCTGCAGTATATTATAATTATAACAGTCAGTGAATGGACACAAAGTTCCATCTTGAGTTGATGGGTAGGCTACAGTCTGGGATCTGGGAATAATGAGAATTTCTATTATTGAAACATTGATAAAATTATTGGATAATGTATAAATGTACACCAAGGTAATTCTTTGTCATGCCTCATCTACACAGGATCAGATGGTGACAGGGGTCTCATCAGGGTCAGGTAGCCAGGGAACTGTTGCAGATACAACACTTTATTCTCTCTGTGCAGCAAACACTGGACAAGCAAGAAGCTTCAAAGATTTAGGCAGTCTAACAAACGTCAAGTTGATTTCCAAACTTCATCAAGAGGCTTTTCCCGATTACACAAAACATGTGAGGAAGACCTAGGAGACTATATTGATGATAATGAATGGATACAGATATGTTAGAATGCCCAATCATATCATCTCAGACATAAACTACTGGGTTGGGTTGGGACGCTGCCTAGGCCGTGGACCCCTAGGGGCAGGACAGGGTGACCCAGCTATATTGTGTGTAAAAAGTGCTCTACAAAAAGTGCTCTACAGTGCTATTAGGCCTATGATATGAATTATATGGAGAATTTACTGTTTCTGTGTGTTAATGTGTAGGTGTATGTGTGTTTTTATTAAACTTTTGGTTTTTAAACCTTTCCCTTGAGGAAAAAAAAAAAGATGGGAAGGACGTTTTGGGGAGAGTTTAGTTATTGACTAAACTGGTGGGGGTTGGACGTGCAGGCGGCTCGGGCTGAATTTTACAAATTCGTAACATATGATACGAAATGGGTGATGGACATCCACAAACTACTACGTACCATGCTAAACGTAACATATCATACTAAATGGAGTGTCTCGGATTTACGTACAGAATAATACGAAATGCTCTGTGACTAGATTGCATCTCGGCCCATGCAGCTAACTTCCATTTGGAGAGCATAAGCTGGGGAGTTTTTGAGTCATTCTTGATTGCTAGCAATAGCATCAATTATTTGTTTAACAGTGTTATCTGACAAAGGTATTGATGTGAGTTTCTGTGTGTCTGCCTCCCCACACAATGTTTTCACCATATTCATCTGCAATAGTGTGTGTGTGTGGTTTCTTTCATAGCGTAGCGGGCCTAGCCATTCACAGTGGGAATGATTCAAGTGCAATGGTCTAGTGCAGCCTTTTCCCATGATCTAAGGGTGCTCTCTGATTGAATTTTATCTTTTAGATTTGAATAATTTTCATTTCGATTTTTAAGGTTAACCACATTACAATGATTTTGAGATACAATTTATATTTTCATATCAGGCGACCCCACATGGGGCCGCGGCCCCTAGTTTGGGAACATCTGGGCTATACAATGCCCTCACGAGAGTCCCAATTCTGTCATGCGCCTGTGTACTGTTCTGATGGTTACCCCCAACAGCTTTGCAATACATGGGACAGGCAAGGACAAGCAAAGGAGTCGGGATACATAGTCTTCATAAATGCTTATCCTTGGACGTCAAGTCATCTCCTCCTCAACTTCTACAACAGTGTGTCCTTCTGCAGCTTGACTGAAATTGGTGACCAAACGATGTAACTCACTAAGGGCATCGAACACTTCCAGGGGGATCTCAATTTGGCTTGTGACGGAACTTAACAGTTCATACTCCTGGGAGCATATGAACTCCATGAAGTCAAGGTTGAGGGGAGCTCACTCTAGCAATTGCAGTATGTGATATTTTTGCCTCAACACAGTTTGGAGCATCAATTCTTGAAAAAAATGAAGACTTTTTAGATAATAGTTATTCTTGTAGTTAAGGTGCATGTTTGGAGTAGTGCAAACAGTCTCCACTGATTCATGCCTAGGGCCAAATTAATCTCTGAGCATCTGTACTAAAAATAAGCTAGGCAAGCAGTGGCGATAGTCCTAGTAGATTCATCAACAGCTCTTTGATCCCCCAATGGTTTAGGTGAATCACTAACATAGCAGCATGAGTCCAAATGAGCAACCTGGCCAACTGAAAGATGTCCTGCCAGTAACAGGGATGCACTGAGAAATGCTTTTAATTTCTGCAATTCAAATCAATATTATGAAAGGCCCAAACTGGTCCCATGCAAAAGATGAATCATGCACACTGAATTTCCATTAGTCTTGAGCTATTCATACTCCTCTGCACGTTCATGCCAAGACGAAATGGTAGCCTGCAGCTATAGGTCATGTCAACCCTACTAGCTAGCAAATAAAGCTATTTGTGGGTTTCACGTTTCGTCACAATAATGCATTGCCAAATGGTGCTGATGAACATTTAATCAAAATTGCATTGCAGCAGCTTGGAAATACAATTATATTTCTAAAGGACGCAAATTAAATTGTAGGAAAACCTTTTTGTCATTATTTTGTGTCATCAGATGCAGTATAGCGTTAGCTAGCTAGCTATCTTAGATTGAGTGGAGAACACTGAATTTTAGCTATCCAACTTTAGCATTGCTAGCTATTTGCACGGAGGTGCAACCTACTTTACACTAAAGTTAATATTGCTTCTATTCACAATCTGCTTGTGTTGCTTCACACATGCATAGTCACATTCCGATAAGTCCGTACACTTCACCATCTGGCAGTCTGACGGACAAATCTGGGTTTGGTGGATGCCAGGAGAATGCTACCTGCCCCAATGCATAGTGCCAACTGTAACGTTTGGTGGAGGAAGAATAATGGTCTGGAGCTGTTTTTCATGGTTCACGCCCCTTCCAGTGACGGGAAATCTTAACACTACAGCATACAATGGCATTCTAGACGATTCTGTGCTTCCAACTTCGTGGCAACAGTTTGGGGAAGGCCCTTTCCTGTTTAACCATGACAATGCCCCTGTTTGTTGAGATCGTTGTGGAAGAACTTGACTGGCCTGCATAGAGCCCTGACCTCAACCCCTTGCGATTACAGCCTCGAGTCTTCTTGGGTATGACACTACAAGTTTGGCACACCTGTATTTGGGGAGTTTCTCCCATTATTCTATGCAGATCCTCTCAAGATCTGTCAGGTTGGATGGGGAGCGTTGCTGCACAGCTATTTTCAGGTCTCTCCAGAGATGTTCGATAAGGTTCAAATCCGGGCTCTGGCTGGGCCACTCAAGGACATTCAGACTTGTCTCGAAGCCACTCCTGCGTTGTCTTGGCTGTTTGCTTAGGGTCGTTGTCCTGTTGGAAGGTGAACTTTCGCCCCAGTCTGAGGTCGATCCTGACTAGTCCTCCAGTCCCTACCGCTAAAAAACATCCCCACAGCATGATGCTGCCACCACCATGCATCACCGTAGGCGGTGATGTAAAATACTTAAGTAAAAATACTTTCTGTACTACTTAAGTCATTTTTTGGAGTATCTGTACTTTACTTTACAATTTATATTTTGACTTTTAAATAATAATAATATTTCCCTAATTAAAATGCAAATCAATTTATAACATTTTTGACATGAGTTTTTCTGGATTTTGTTGTTGTTATTCTATCTCTCACTGTTCAAATAAACCTACCATTAAAATTATAGACTGATCATTTCTTTGTCAGTGGGCAAACGTACAAAATCAGCAGGGGATCAAATACCTTTTTCCCTCACTTTATGTGCCTTTCCAAATTATGTCCAATCAATTTAATTTACCACAGGTGGACACCAATCAAGTTGCAGAAACATCTCAAGGATGATCAATGGAAACAGGATGCACCTGAGCTCAATTTCGAGTATCATAGCAAAGTGTCTGAATACTTATGTAAATAAGGTACATTTGCTAACATTTCTAAAAACCTGTTTTCACTTTGTCATTATGGGGTATTCTGTGTAGATTGGGGAGGGAAATAAATATTTTATTCAATTTTAGAATAAGGCTGTAACGTAACAAAATGTGGAACAATTCAAGGGGTCTGAATACTTTCCGAATGCACTGTAACAAAGAATCAGATTCAACATTAAAATACCAACAGAACCTCGATCCCTGGCAATTTGACTGGTAAACTCATGGTACTCATACAGCATGTGGCTCATACAGTGCCCTCTACTAATATTGGCAACCCTGGTAAATATGAGCAAAACGGGCTGTGAAAAAAATGTCTTTATTGTTTATCCACTTGGTCTTTCATTCAAAATATTCACTAAAATCTAACCTTTAAAGTAATTAAAAGAAAAAATACATTCTTATCATAAAACAAATATTTTTCTCAAATTATTGGCACCCCTTCATTCAATACTTTGTGCAACCGCCCTTTGCCAAGAAACAGCTCTGAGTCTTCTCCTATAATGCGTGATGAGGTTGCAGAACACATGGCAAGGGATCTGAGACCATTCCTCCACACAGAATCTCTCCAGATCCTTCAGATTCCGAGGTCCACGCTTGTGGACTCTCCTCTTCAGCTCATCCCACAGGTTTTCTATGGGGTTTAGGTCAGGGGACTGGGATGGCCATGGCAAAACCTTGATTCTGTGGTCAGTGAACCATTTTTGTGTTGATTTTGAAGTGTGCTTTGGATCATTGTCCTGCTGGAAGATCCAACCACGGCCCAGTTTAAGCTTCCTAGCAGAGGCAGTCAGGTTTTTATTTAATATCTGCTGGTACTTGATGGAGTCCATGATACCATGTATCCTAACAAGTTGTTCAGGGCCTTTGGAAGAAAAACAGCCCCACAACATCAAAGATCCACCACCATACTTCACCGTGGGGATGAGGTACTTTTCTGCATGGCTATCTTTCTGTCAACGCCAAACCCACCTCTGGTGTTTGTTTCCAAAAAGCTATATTTTGGTCTTATCTGACCATAGAACCCGGTCCCATTGAAAGTTCCAGTAACGTGTGGCAAACTGTATGCATTTGAGTTTGATGACAGCAAAGGCTTTTTTATGGCTACCCTCTCAAGCAACTTGTGGTTATGTAGGTGGCATCTGATCGTAGTTTCTGAAACTTTCTGACCCCAAGACCTAACTAACATTTCTACATTTAAATTTTAGTCATTTAGCAGACGCTCTTATCCAGAGTGACTTACACAAGCAATTAGGGTTAAGTGCCTTGCTTAAGGGCACATCGACAGATTTTTCACCTAGTCGGCTCGGGGATTAGAACCAGCGACCTTTCGGTTACTGGCACAACGCTCTTACCCACTAAGCTACCTGCTAACGTCTGCAATTCTCCATCTGTGATCTTTGGAGATTTTTTGGCCACTCGAACCATCCTTCTCACTGTGCGTGGGGTCAATATAGACACACGTCCTCTTCCAGGCCGATTGTTAACATCTCCAGTTGCTTTAAACGTCTTAATTATTGCCCTGATAGTGGAAATGGGTATTTTCAACTGTTGAGCTATTTTCTTATAGCCATTTCCTGATTTGTGCAGCTCAACAACCTTTTGTCGCACATCATTACTGTATTCTCAGGTCTTTCCCATAGTGATGGATGACTATGGGAACTTGGCCTGTGTGTCACCTCATATTTATACCCCAGTGAAACAGGAAGTCATGGCTTACCACTTAAGTAAAACGTAAAATATGAATGGGAATATACTTCAGTTAGATTTTACTCATAAGAATTTCTAGGAGAGCCAATAATTGTGGAGACATTTCTTGGATAATTTTTTTTTTTTCAATCATGTTACAATCAATTAAAGGCTCGATCTTTGTGAATATTTGAATGAAAGACCAAGAGGATAAACAGCAAAGACATTTTTTTCACAGCCCGTTTTGCTCATATTTACCAAGGGTGCCAATATTAGTGTAGGGCACTGCATGTCAGTAATATACATTGTTGATCATATTCACTGACTTTGGCTTAATTACATTTCTGTTCTGAAGAAGATATCGCAGCGTGTTATTGATGGTCATCTGGTGTGATTTGTGTTGTTTTTCAGGTACCTTTCAGGCAGTGAAGGCACTGATGATAGTGGGCATAGTCCTGGGTGTTATTGGGGCGATGATAGCCCTGTTCTTTCTCAAGTGCCTTAAAATGGGCAGCATGGAGGATTCCTCCAAAGCCAAGATGACCCTTAGTGCAGGGGTCATGTTCATCATTGCAGGTATGGTGACAAAAGGGGTTATTTATCAATGCATGTTGCTTGGAGAACGGTAATTAAATTAGTTATTTCTATGTGTAACCAACCAAGTCCTCAAGCAATCAATTGTTAAAATAAATGTACAATTCCAGTTTCGGCAGTGCCACTGAGTGGATTAATTCTCCTCTCTTCCTCTCTCAGGCATTTGTGCCATTGCCAGATAGTGGACCGTTTCATGATGACCTCCTACAACCCCAACTATGGAGAAGGGATGGGAGGTATGGGAGGAGGAGGGAATATGATGCCGAGGTTAGAGTGGATGTCATGTATTTGTATTTCCATATTTGGTCAGGGTATCGCTATAGACAGGTGAGTCTATTCCTGACTGTGCTTTTTCTCTGTGCCAGCTACAAATTCGGCCCCGCCCTCTTTGTTGCCTGGATAGGCACAGATTTGCTGTGATTGGGCGGGATTCTGAAGTGTGGCCTTCAGGGGACTGCAACCAGACAAGGCAACGTTAGTTCTAAATCGTACATCATTTTCTAGGTTTTCAGTATGTAAAAATATTCATTTTGTGAAGCTTGTTTTTTCTGTATTAATACATTTGATTCTGCATTAAGGATAGAGTTAGGTCTTTAAATGTTGCTCAGAATATAGTGCTAGATTCATTTGAAGAGTTTTCATACATTTTACTGCATGTTATTTAAGTGTGTTCTGTTGTGGTTGATAGTGGGCTCCATTTTTATAGAATTTTATATTGCCAATAACCGTTTGTTTCATGTGATCTTGGGTAATGTGTTATTGCCCTTTTGTCAATAAACCATTAAAGCTTTGGTTTATTGACACAGCTTTCATTTGTACAATGTAATGAACCAAATACACTACCAGTCAAAAGTTTTAGAACACCTCAATTTTTTTCAGTTTTTATTGAAATTCACAGTTTGTCTTAATGTACTCTGAAATCAAAGCATAGAACAACTAAACAATTGGAGACAAAACAAATCATGGAATTGTTTTGTTTAACAAAATGTAATCTACATTTCTGACTCATCAAAGTAGCCACCTTTTGCAGACATAACAACCGAACACACTCTCGGCATTCTTTCTACAATGGAAAACAAATATTGTTCGGAAAGTTCTTCTCAACACTGTTGCAGAAGTCCCCACAAATGTGTTGCACCTGTAGGTTGCTTTGCTTTCACCCTTCCGCCCAGTTCATCCTAAACCAGCTCGATGGGGTTTAAGTTTGGAGACTGTGCTGGCCATTCCATGATTTAAAGCCTACTGTCTTGTTATTTTCTGACAGCCTGGAGGTGTGTTTTGGGTCATTATCTTGCTGTAGGATGAACCCCTGACCAACTAGGCGTACAATAGAGGGTATTGCATGGAGCTGCAAAATGCTGTGGTAGACGTTTTGGTTCAGGGTGCCACTCTGGATCCAGCAAGAGAGCCCCAGACCATCAAGCTTCCTCCTCCATGTTTGACAGTTGGTGTCACACAGAGGAACCATCCTTTCGCCTACTCGACGGCGTACAAAACCCTGTGTGATGAACAGTAGTCCACTGGCGGTGCTTCATGGCCCAGGCAAGCCTCTTTTTCTTGTTTTGCCATCTTGGCAATGGCTTTCTTACTGCCACTCGACCTGTCAAACCTGCAGCTCGAAGTCTTCTCTTCACAGTTGAAACTGAGACTTGCTTACTTCGACCAGTGTTAAGCTGTGCTTGAAGCTGTTGTCCTGTGAGCCGCCTATCACGCAAGTTGTTGACGCTCAAACTTGTATTCTGATTCTGTTATGGCTTTGGGCTGCCAGACCTCTTCCTGTCAGAGTTTCCTCCAGTTTCCAAGTGCCTTTTGATGGTGTAGGAAACTGTACTCACTGACACATTGGCCTTCTTTGCAATTTCTCTAAAGGAAAACCTACACTTAAGGGTTATGGTCTGTGTCTTCCTTTAATTGCCATTTTCTCACCATTATGATAGCAATATACTACTTCCTGCAGTACAATACTCTCCAAATAATGCTTAAGAGGGTGTAGTAACACAGTCTGTTCCAACACTGATTTTATACAGACAGGGTTTATAAGTAATCAACAAAAGTTGGGACACCTGTAGCAATTGTTAGCATCAACTTTCAAGGCTTAATTTACTTCCATTGCTGTAAGTTGTTAACCCATTACTTGTTCCCTGAAAAAGGCTTTTTTTTTTAATAAAGTTTTTGGTAACCTAAACCTTTTTTTTCTTTAAACCTCTGGCAGTTTACCGCTTACCTTTGTACAGTTTCAGGTTATTCATTGGACTGCTTAAATTTCAATAAAAACTGGAAAAATCTGGGTGTTATAACTTTTGACTGGTAGTGTAAATCTTTAAAACCCCTTTGTATCAAAAGGCCTACCATAACATTGAGTCAGAGTAGTATACTGTACTCCTACTGTACCTGGAAATTATCAACATGATACTTTTCTCCCACTAGATGGCATGATTGTTACACCCTTTGGCAAATCAAAGCTACCCTCCATGTCAGACATACGCCTTTCCTTTTTGGTTTTCGTGAGTGTCAGACTACCAGAAGTATGCAACACAGCACAATTGATTAAATGCAGTGTATGCTGGAACAGAAGACACATACCATAAAAAAATACCATGAGACATTTTATTAATTGTAGCGTTTTCCCCTCCTCCCCATTCTAATTCACACACTGGGGGAATCCAATCTCGCTCCACTGCAAGATGCCCAGAGTGACACACAAGGACATCGGGTCTCACATCCCAAAATGTGGTTTACTGTGAGGCCTTCACTAATGTGTTCCTCCCCAAACAGCTGCATGACGCGACCACTTGGATCCCCCCCACCCAAAGATCCCACCGCTGACACCATAAGCAATATTTTATTTTAAACTATAGAGACAACTGACAGACGGGAGGAGAACAAATAAACAAAAAAAAGTTACAAGCAGTGAACATCTTTACAGTCTCTTTGGATAATTTGTTCCAATAATTTTGGATGTTAACGCCAGGTATTTTGCAGGTAAGTTCAGGTACTTCACTATCTTTACAAATCTATAAAACAGCCGTTTTACATCCTGGCACAAAATGTCATTTCGGAGGTGGGCATGATTTTCAGGTACAAAAAAATGAGTCATAAACAGTGCAGTCCCTTTAAACAATAAAATCCAAACAGTGCACAAATTTGTAGCCGCCCCAAAATGAACGTGATGATGAGTACTACAAATCGGTATTATATACTTCCAACTTCTCGCTCAGGAATTCTTCCACACTATCCGTGTTCCACTTGAGGATGCTGAGTTCTTCAGCAATGTTCCCGTTATCGTCCAGCAGCTTTAGTATAGGGTCTGCGCCTCTCACATACTGAAACCAAGCACACAGAGGACTATCAGGACTACAGCCAAGCAAGGTTTACCAATTCAACATAGCCTATAAGATTATACAGTGTAATATTGAAACTTTATGGCGTGGCATAGGATTCCTGCTTTTCCATAATGACAGGAGATTATGTTCAAGAATGTGGTTATTTTCATTCCAAAGTTGTATAAAAGCTGTCAGAGAAACAACCACTTCTTTATAGTATTTAACTAAACTAATTCATTGTACGCAACAGGCAAGAGCATCTACAATTCATTTGTACCTTAATTTGAAGACCCTTGAACATCTTCGGCTTGTCAGACCTGACAAAAGCTGTGGACACAAAACAATGTCAACTCAATATCGAAGGTCTAATGAATTAATCAATTGATGGATAGTTAAAAAAATTTAACAAAGCTTGTAAACAGAAACCGTTGGAAAACATTTTCGGTAATCAAGTTAAACGGACCACAGTTGTGAATGCCAGCGTACAGCTGTCCCAAACACAAACAGCACCATAAGGCACAGGGCTGAGGCTCAACCCCACACAGAGGCAGGATACAATAACAGCCCCTTCATAGCAAACTGACACCAATGAGCTTTACAAGATGGGTGGTCCAACAACAACATATTGACAACTCACCTTGGACTTGAGGGAACCTCCCCAATTTTCATCCACACACTTCCAGGATGGCCCCAGGGTAGAGCTGTGGAGGGGAAAGTACTGCGTTAAGTCCTGCAGTGTACTGTAAAAGCAGATTGTCAGGATGCGGCTCAGGATGTCCACATTGTTCTACTGGGGGTAGCCTAAGCCCTGGGAGCTCAGCTCACTGATGCCCACATCAATAAATTATAATTGACTAATACATCGGCTCATCACTAAAACCAGCAAAACAACTCCAGACCTCAAGGGCCACAAGCTGGTTCTCCTCCTGCCTTTGACTGACTGGTGATTGCTAGTTACCACACCATAATCAAGTATGTTTAAATGACATTCATTAATTCCCAGGGAGAAATGAAAAACAGCAGGACTACGGCCCTCGAGAATTGGAGTTGTGCACCTTTGTTCTAAACCAATACTGAGACTTATCTTCACAATCCTTTGGCCAACAAATAATTCAGAACAAGCCAACATCCTTCCTGACTATTAATTTTTACACACTGATGCCCACCCACAGAGAAGCTCCTGGCGGTGAGTTGGCATAATGTGATTCTGGGCAGTCTGATTCATAAACGTGGTAGACAGGCTGTTCTTCAGGGTCATTAAACTGTGAGCCTCCGCATATGGAAGGGTTCTGACGGATGGCAGCTTTGTGGCCCGTTGGTAATCAAAGCTCCACACCAATACACAATAACTTAGCGGAAATTGGAGTGTCACAGCAGTATTTCACAGGCACGCTGTTACTGGGAACACAAATTAAATTACACCAGCAAGCTTCCTTTCCCCTAAGCCAGGACAGCACATTTTCTTACAACACACTGCATGGAAGGAAGTCACAGTTTTGTTGATTATGGGTGCACATCGACAAAGGCTTGGATACAGACAGGGCTCTAAATTAACATTTTCCATTGGTAGAACTGGTGCTCCCAACTTATAAAAGTTAGAAGCACAACATAAAATGTAGGAGCACCAGAAAATATGATTTTTAATTGATTGAGATATAGCCTATATAGGGCCTATATACATTTCTAGCTACTTTTGAATCACATGTGCCCTAGAAACGAATATTTAACCCTGTAAAATAAGTTTATTATAAAAAGCAAAAATGATACAAAAAATGTTTTAGATTTCTACATACGCTACCAGTCAAAAGTTTGGACACACCTAATTCAAGGGTTTTTCTTTATTTTTACATTGTAGAATAATAGTGAAGACATCAAAAAAATGAAATAACACATATGGAATCATGTAGTAACCAAAAACATGTTAAATCAAAATATATTTTATATTTCAGAATATTCAAATAGCCACCCTTTGCCTTGATGACAGCTTTGCATTCGCTTGGCATTCTCTCAACCAGCTTCATGAGGTAGTCACCTGGAATGCATTTCAATTAACAGGTGTGCCTTCTTAAAAGTTAATTTGTGGAATTTCTTTCCTTCTTAATGCGTTTGAGCCAATCAGTTGAGTTGTGACAAGGTATACAGAAGATAGCCCTATTTGGTAAAAGACCAAGTCCATTTTATGGCAAGAACAGCTCAAATAAGCAAAAAGAAATGACAGTCCATCATTACTTTAAGACATGAAGGTCAGTCAATACGGAACATTTCAAGAACTTTGAAAGTTTCTTCAAGTGCAGTCGCAAAAACCATCAAGCGCTATGATGAAACTGGCTGTCATAAGGACCACCACAGGAATGGAAAACCCAGAGTTACCTCTGCTGCAGAGGATATGTTTATTAGAGTTACCAGCCTCAGAAATTGCAGCCCAAATAAATGCTTCACAGAGTTCAAGTAACAGACATCTCAACATCAACTGTTCAGAGGAGACTGCATAAATCAGGCCTTCGTGGTCGAATTGCTGCATAGAAACCACTACTAAAGGACATCAATAATAAGAAGAGACATGCTTGGGCCAAGAAACACGAGCAATGGACATTAGACCGGTGGAAATTTGTCCTTTGGTCTGGAGACCAAATTGGAAATGTTTGGTTCCAACCGCCGTGTCTTTGTGAGACGTGGTGTGGGTGAACGGATGATTTAGGCATGTGTAGTTCCCACCATAAAGCATGGAGTTGGAGGTGTTATGGTGTGGGGGTGCTTTGCTGGTGACACTGTGATTGATTTAGAATTCAAGGCACACTTAACCAGCATGGCTACCACAGCATTCTGCAGCGAAACGCCATCCCATCTGGTTTGGGCTTAGTGGGACCATCATTTATTTTTCAACAGGACAATGACCCAACACACCTCCAGGCTGTGTAAGGGCTATTTGACCAAGAAGGAGAGTGATGGAGTGCTGCATCAGATGACCTGGCCTCCACAATCCCCCGACCTCAACCAAATTGAGATGGTTTGGGATGAGTCGGACGGCAGAGTGAAGGAAAAGCAGCCAACAAGTGCAAAGCTGTCAAGGCAAAGGGTGTCTATTTGAAGAACCTCAAATATAAAATATTTTGATTTGTTTAACACTTTTTTTGGTTACTACATGATTCCATGTGTTATTTCATCGTTTTGATGTCTTCACTTATATTCTACAATGTAGAAAATAGTAAAAATAAAGAAAAACCCTTGAATGAGTAGGTGTGTCCAAACTTTTGACTGGTACTGTATATATTATTTAGTATGTAAAGACAATATTAAATCAAGAATAGTCTGAAGGGTGACAATATTAGCCCATCACTTGTGAATGATATATTATCACTTGATATGATGCCCAGCTTTTGTGCAGTAAGGCAAGAAACAGTGCATGCCTTTTTTCCCACTGACTTTTTCAAATCATAGTCACACATCTCATGTAGCCTATATGTTTTGGTAAGGTTTGTATCACAACTAAAGTGGCCAAATACCTTCTTAAAATGAAGCACATTAAGCCGCTTTACAACGGGTGTAGAGCCTAACTGGCATATACGCAGTGCGTCAGTTTCAAGTTTGGGGAAGATCATTTTCACACAAAAAAATGCACCTTTATAATAAAAGCATTACATGCATAAATCGCATGTGTGGTCACTTGTGATAATGGTGTTTTCCCAGAGCCTTACAAGTGATCTGAGTGAAGACCCAATCAAAACCTTTCCAAGAGGGCTTGGGTCAACAGAGATAGACGAGCGGCAAACACGTAAATACATTCATTGTTTTCTTACTCCGAACGGGCGGTGGTTCGTGAGCAAAGTATTATGATTACTTTGAGGGTAGCTTCCAAATGTATCAACGATAAGTTGACTCTCTTTGTCTTTGTCTCCAAGCAGTCATGCTGTTAGTCCGCTAGGGACTTTTTCCTCATGTATTAAGCGTATGTATTCTGTGTTATTATTTAGTTAGCTAGTAAATAAATAATTGAATCAATTTGGGTAGTACTGAATCCTAAGTAAAGCTGGGGTTCGTGCAGATCCAAGAAGTCTACGACCGTTCAGAATGAGACTGATAAGAGGTAATGATTGATACGTTGACTGTTTTATACATATTGATAGGTAAAGACCTTTTAGAGTTTATTTCGGGAGATGGTAATTCTATAAACAACTTATTCCGTGGTGCCCCAAATCCTAATGAGTTAATTGTTACATGATTCATTTAAAATGGAGTAACAATTAAACATAGTTGATTCGATAAATAACAGTAATCATATTAATGAAAGTCAAGTCACAACAAATAGTAAATGTGGACAGTTCTTCCAACATCTTCAATATGCGCCTCGAAATTCGATATGGACGCGCGCAGTTGCGTCTCCGATGTGTCCGTCTTCACTTGTAGCCCGTGACGGGCATTGGCTAATAAGAATTGAGATATCTGAGAGAGCCATGTGAGTGAGAGGTGCTTCGGAGCACGCAGCCGGGAGAAGGGAATTATAATTATTATATTCAGCACAAGGGCACAACGGCCACTGGCCGCAAAAGGCATGGATTTACGGCCACACAAAAGGGATGCCGTTGTGAAATTTGAGGCATTATTAAGTGCTTGTCAAATTGTTAATGAGATACCAGGCAAAAACTACTTTCCAAGCCAAACCTTTATATCATGACCGCTAACTGCTACACACAGCCTACATCGTTGTCATGTCGTAGTCAACATACTAGAACTAACGCGTTAGTAAACCAACTACAATCATGCAGTACAGTGTACAGTCAGAAAGCTGTTTAGCACTTAGATGCTGACTACACCGGGCATGGACATTTAGCTAGCTAGAGTGTGGACCTCGTTCATCTTTCAATCACCCACGTGGGTATATGCTCCTAAAAACGAATGAGATGGGAGAGGTAGGACTTTCAGCGTGTCAAGCTTCTAAAATAGAACCAAGTTCTATTTTACCGCCTGGCTACACAGATGCTCGTTGAATAACGCGGCCGGTGTGGTCAGCATGTTAAACCGGCAGGCAACGGTGGCAATAAATTAATACAACCAAAAGCTTACCATGACTTGGAAGAGTTCCAGTGTTGGATGGCCATAGCCAGCTAGCATTCCTCTCTGTCTGATCTGGGTGATTGAGTAGGCTAAACTAGCTAGCTGCATTCACTAGCGAAAGTAAAAAAAAATCTCAATTAATTTGTTCAAAACTTTTCAACTATTGTCTCTCTGAGTCAACTACTCAACACATTTTATGCAGTGCTAGCTAGCTGTAGCTTATGCTTTCAATACTAGATTCCTTATCTGATCCTTTGATTGGGTGGACAACATGTCAGTTCATGCTGCAAGAGCTCTGAGGTTGGAGAACATCCTCCGGAAGTTGTCATAATTATTGTGTAAGTCTAAGGAAGGGGGTGAGAACCATGAGCCTCCTAGGTTTTGTATTAGAGTCAATGTACCCAAAGGAGGACAGAAGCTAGCTGTCCTCCGGCTACACCATGGTGATACCCTACAGAGTGCTACGGAGGCTACTGTAGAACTTCAATGCAAAACAGTGTGTTTAAATCAATTATTTGGTGTAGTGAATATATTTAGTATAGTTTTATCTAAAAAGGATAACTTTAATGTTTCACTATTTTTATGAAATTCAGTGGATGGCTCTTCCCTTCCTCCTCTGAGGAACCTCCATTGGACAGCTGATAATGGTGAAGAGACCCAAAGATTATCATCTTCCCAGCAATCAGACTCTACAGCGATCTAATAATAATAACAAGGGCTGAGCAATATGGACAAAAATCCATATAACTGAATCTCAGGTGGTACTATACTTTCCGAATGCACTGTAGATCACTACCTAAAGATAATACCCACACATAGTAGCAATGTATTAATCTAACAGTACATTTGCTATTGAGCTCATAACTGAGAGTTGAGAAACAGAAAGTAAACCTACAGAAAGCTGAGAGCATCCTCTCCAGCTGTGACAACAGGATAGCTGTGTTTTCCCAGCAATTGGATTTTAAAATGTTATACAATCTTAACCCTTTTCTTTCTTCCGGAGCATTTTTTCCCCCTGGGAAAGGAGAGAGTGTGACTCGCTCGACACAGCAGCAGGCGCCGGCGAAACAGGTACATGGCAAGCAGACACTTTCATTACAGGAATCATGAGGATAAAGTACTTTACTATTCGACTAAATCATGGTTTTAGTCTCCTAAAAAAACAAAATAGGCCATTTTTAGTGAGGTGAATGAATGTACAGCCCACACAGATGCAACCAATACATTTTTTTACTCCCACAGGCAGGTGTCAAAAGGTTGCAAAATGGGACTAAATGGTTGCAGTCTGGAGCCCTGCCTTGTAGGCTTTTCACTTTAGGCATACTAACATTTGTTTTACTTCAATGAAAAAGGCCTCCATCTTTGCAATCAACAGTAGCCTAGGCCAAGGCTCCTCTCACACGCTCCTCAGCAGCAGGGCAGCCCCGGACAATTTGGCCGGCTACAATTTATTGGCCAAAAGTTGGCAATTACCGGCTAACGGAAACTCTGTGCCTGAGTGGCTTTCCATAGCCCCCCTACACACATTGTGGCGCGCTCTGTCTATTGTGCTGACAGAGCATAGGATACAGATTTTGCGCCAAGCTGTCACTCAATCATTTCAACTTTTTTGCTATTTTTATACAGGGACATAAAATTAAAACTGAGGGGGCACAAGTTTCAACTAAGCCCCCTTTTGCCCCCTTGTGGAGCCGGGTATGTGCTGATATACAGTGCTTTCAGAAAGTATTCACACCCCTTGACTTTTTCCACATTTTGTTGTGTTACAGCCTGAATTTAAAATGAATTAAATTGAGGTGTTTGGTCACACATACTCAATACCCCATAATGTTAAAATAAAATTATATTTTTCTAAATTTTTACAAATTAATTTAAAAAAAGAAAAGCTGAAATGTCTTGAGTCAATAAGTATTCAACCCCTTTGCAAGCCTACAGTTCTGCAGTAAATATTTGCTTAACAATTCACATAATAAGTTGCATGGACTCTGTGTGCAATAATAGTGTTTTTGAATGACTACATAATCTCTGTACCCCACACGTACAATTATCTGTAAGGTCCCTCAGTTGAGCAGTAAATATCAAACACAGATTCAACCACAAAGACCAGGGAGGTTTTCCAATGTCTCGCAAAGAAGGGCACCTATTGGTAGATGGGTAAAAATAAAAAAGCAGACATTGAATATCCCTTTGAGCATGGTGAAGTTATTAGACTTTGGATGGTGTACCAATATACCCAGTCACTACAAAGATACAGTCGTCCTTCCTAACTCAGTTGCCGGAGAGGAAGGAACCCACTCAGGTATTTCACCATGAGGCCAATGGTGACTTTAAAACAGTTAGAGTTGAATGGCTGTGATAGGATAAAACCTGAAAATGGATCAACAACATTGTAGTTACTCCACAATACTAACCTAAAAGACAGAGTGAAAAGAAGGAAGCCTGTACAGAATAAAAATATTCCAAAACATGCATCCTGTTTAGAACAAGGCACTAAAGTAATACCGCAAAGAAATGTGTCAAAGCAATCCGCTTTTTGTCCTGAATACATTCACTGTGTTATGTTTGGGGCAAATCCAATACATTACTGAGTACCACTCTCCATATTTTCAAGCATAGTGGTGGCTGCATCATGTTATGGGTATGTTGCAATCGTTAAGGACTGGGGAGTTCTTCAGGATAAAAAATAAACTGAATTCAGCTAAGCACAGGCAAAATCCTAGAGGAAAACCTGCTTCAGTCTGCTTTCCACCAGACACTGGGAGATGAATTCACCTTTCAGCAGGACAATAACCTAAAACAAAAGGCCAAATCTACACTGGAGTTGCTTACCAAGAAGACAGTGAACGTTCCGAGTTACAGTTTTTACTTAAATCTGCTTGAAAATCTATGGCAAGACTTGAAAATGGTTGTTTAGCAATGATCAACAACCAATTTGACAGAGCTTGAAAAATGTGAAAATAATAATGAGCAAATGTTGCACAATCCAGGTGTGGAAAGCTCTTATAGACGTACCCACTTACTCAAAGCTGTAATCACTGCCAAAAGTGATTCGAACATGTATTGACTCAGGGGGTTGAATGTAATCAAGATATTTGTTTTTTGTTTTGTTTTTTTATCACATTTTTCACTTTGACAGAGTATTTTGTGTAGATCGTTGACCAAAAAATGACAACTAAATCTATTTTAATCCCACATTGCAACACAACTAAATGTGGAAAAAGTCAAGGGGTTTGAATACTTTCTGAAGGCACTGTAGCTGATCCCATGAGTCGATCCTTGCTTAGACAGCTCACTACATCCTCTCCTCGCCTCTCATTGGCACTGGTCCGAGTAGGACTGACCGGGTGAAACTCAGCCTATTGATGAGCTTCCAGCACATTATTTTCACCTGAAAAGTATTTTCCAATAAGTGCAGATGAATGGACAGAGACAACGAGGACAATTGATACACCCATAGATAGTCTATTGCAGCCTAATGTCTTACCTTCCTGGACTCCATATGGGCCTCCTGCTGGCAGCACTGTCTGCAGACAGGCTGGATCGAACTCAGGCTGAACTCCCCCAGCAGGTCACAGGAGCTGCACAGGAGGTTGCTGGAAAAGCCCAGCTCCCTGCATGCCTCTGAGGACAGGTCGGCTCCATATGCCGACAGCTGTGCAGGAGAATTGGAGAGACATTGGATTGGTTGTCACTTATTCTTATGTGCATTTCCATTTCCTGTAATATCTTGTGTTTCACCGAGTCGTGGCTGAACGATGACATTGATAACATACAGCTGGCGGGATATACGCTACATCGGCAGGATAGAACGGCTGACTCCGGTAAGACAAGGTGTGGCGGTCTGTGTATATTTGTAAACAACAGCTGGTGCATAAAATCTAACACTAAGGAAGTCTCAAGGTTTTGCTCGCTGGAGGTAGAGTAACTCATGATAAGTTGTAGACCACACTATTTTCCAAGAGAGTTTATCTATATTTTTCGTAGCTGTCTATCTACCACCACAAACAGATGCTGGAACTAAGATTGCACTCAATGAGCTGTTTAAGGCCATAAGTAAACAGGAGAATGCTCATCCAGAGGCAGCGCTCCTAGTGGCCAGGGACTTTAATGCAGGGAAACTTAAATCCGTTTTACCTCATTTCTACCATTTACATTTACATTTTAGTCATTTAGCAGACGCTCTTATCCAGAGCGACTTACAGGAGCAATTGGGGTTAAGTGCCTTGCTCAAGGGCACATTAACGTCATTTAGCAGACGCTCTTAGCCAGAGCGACTCACAAATTGGTGCGTTTACCCTATAGCCAGTGGGATAACCACTTTACAATTTGGGGGGGGGGGGGGGTGTTTAGAAGGATTACTTTGTCCTATCCCAGGTATTCCTTAAAGAGGTGGGGTTTCAAATGTCTCCGGAAGGTGGTGAGCGACTCCGCTGTGTGTGTGGGGGGGGGGTGGGGAGGGGGTAGAAGGATTACTTTATCCTATCCCAGGTATTCCTTAAAGAGGTGGGGTTTCAAATGTCTCCGGAAGGTGGTGAGTGACTCCGCTGTGGGGTGGGGGGGGGGGTAGAAGGATTACTTTATCCTATCCCAGGTAAATGTGCAACCAGGTAAATGTGCAACCAGAGGAAAAAAAAACTCTAGACCACCTTTACTCCACACACAGAGACACATACAAAGCTCTCCTTCGCCCTCCATTTGGCAAATCTGACCATAACTCTATCCTCCTGATTCCTGCTTATAAGCTAAAACTAAAGCAGGAAGCACCAGTGACTCGGTTAATTAAAAAAAGTGGTCAGATGAGATGCTAAGCTACAGGACTGTTTTGCTAGCACAGACTGGAATATGTTCCGGGATTCTTCAGATAGCATTGAGGAGTACACCACATTTGTTACTGGCTTCATCAATAAGTGCATTGATGATGTAATCCCCACAGTGACCGTACATACATACCCCAACCAGAAGCCATGGATTACAGGCAACATCCGCACTGAGCTAAAGGGTAGAGCTGCCACTTTCAAGGAGCGGGACTCTAACCCGGAAGCTTATAAGAAATCCCGCTATGCCCTCCGACGAACCATCAAACAGTCAATACAGGACTAAGATTGATTCGTACTACACCGGCTCTGACACTCGTCGGATGTGGCAGGGCTTGAAAACTATTACAGACTACAAAGGGAAGCACAGCCACGAACTGCCCAGGCTCACATCAACACCATTATCCCAGAAACCCTAGACGCACACCAATTTGCATCCTGCCCCAACAGAGCCACAGATGATGCAATCTCTATTGCACTCCACACTGTCCTTTCCCACCTGGACAAGAGGAACACCTACGTGAGAATGCTATTAATTGACTACAGCTCAGCGTTCAACACCATAGTGCCCTCAAAGCTCATCACTAAGCTAAGGATCCTGGGACTAAACACCTCCCTCTGCAACTGGATCCTGGACTTCCTGACGGGCCGCCCCCAGGTGTTAAGGGTAGGTAACAACACGTCTGCCACGCTGATCCTCAACACGGGGGCCCCTCAGGGGTGCGTGCTCAGTCCCCTCCTGTACTCCCTGTTCACCCATGACTGCATGGCCAGGCACGACTCCAACACCATCATTAAGTTTGCCGACGACACAACAGTGGTTCTGAGACAGCCTATAGGGAGGTCAGAGACCTGGCCGTGTGGTGCCAGGATAACAACCTCTCCCTCAAGGTGATCAAGACAAAGGAGATGATTGTGGACTACAGGAAAAAAAAGAGGACTGAGCACGCCCCCATTCTCTTCGACGGGGCTGTAGTGGAACAGGTTGAGAGATTCAAGTTCCTTGGTGTCCACATCACCAACAAACTATCATGGTCCAAACACACCAAGACAGTCGTGAAGAGGGCATGACAAAACCTATTCCCCCTCAGGAGACTGAAAAGATTTGGCATGGGTCCTCAAGATCCTCAAAACGTTATACAGCTGCACCATCGAGAACATCCTGACTGGTTGCATCACCGCCTGGTATGGCAACTGCTAGGCCTCCGACCGCAAGGCACTACAGAGGGTAGTGCGTACGGCCCAGTACGTCACTGGGGCCAAGCTTCCTGCCATCCAGGACCTCTATACCAGGCAGTGTCAGAGGAAGGCCCTAAAAATTGTCATAGACTGTTCTCTCTTGTACCGCACAGCAAGCGGTACCGGAGCGCCAAGTCTAGGTCCAAAAGGATTCTCAACAGCTTCTACCCCCAAGCCATAAGACTTCTGAACAGCTAATCATGGCTACATTTACATTACATTTACATTTTAGTCATTTAGCAGACACTCTTATCCAGAGCAACTTACAGTTAGTGAGTGCATACATTATTTTTTTTACTTTTCATACTGGCCCCCCTTGGGAATCGAACCCACAACCCTGGCGTTGCAAATGCCATGCTCTACCAACTGAGCTACTTCCCTGCCGGCCATTCCCTCCCCTACCTTGGACGACGCTGGGCCAATTGTGCGCCGCCCCATGGGTCTCCCGGTCGCGGCCGGCTACGACAGAGCCTGGATTCAAACCAGTATCTCTAGTGGCACCGCTAGCACTGCGATGCAGTGCCTTAGACCACTGTGCCACTCGGGAGGTTACCCGGACCCCACCCCACCCCACCCCATCCCCCTCTTTTATGCTGCTGCTACTCTGTTTATTATTTATGCATAGTCACTAACTGTACCCACATGTACATATGACCTCAATTACCTCGACTAGCCGGTACCCTCCTGTATATAGCCTCCCTACTGTTATTTTATTTTACTGCTACTCTTTAGTTATTTGCTTTTATTTTATATTTATATTTAATTAACACTTAATTTTATTTTACATTTTTCTTTAAAAAACTGCATTGTTGGTTAAGGGCTTGTAAGTAAGCATTTCACTGTAATGTCTACACCTGTTGTATTCGGCGCATGTGGCAAATACAATTTGATTTGATTTAGCCACAACCGTTTCACAGGTTGAGTATAGGATAGCATTCCAATCAGTAATGTGGAAGAATCTCACATTAAAGTGGGGTGGTAGAAATTATTTATATAAACATTAATTTATATACACATCATTGGGTCGTGGGCATGTAACCCGTTTTAATACTCGCGTTCATCTTCACACACTTACGTCGAAATACAACAATCAGGTTAGCTAGCTAGAATGTTTGCAGAATCTCAGCTGCTGTTTCGCCGTGATTGGCTCTTTCCTTTGTCACTTCAGTCTTTCATCTATCAGAACTCGCGTTAAATCGGGTCACTGAGCAGTTGCACAGTTTGTTTGCGTTAAAGTGCAGTATGTATGTGTTAACGTTTGATATGTCTTGCAATGGAATATTAGTTTGACCATTTGTAGCTAGCTGGTTAACGAATCAACTGTCGTAAACCGGTGCGATTTTGAAAAGCCACGTCATTCGTTTCAAGCTAGCTAGACTGTCGCAGCAAAGGAGTGGGTATAAATCGAGTGTAGCAAAAGAAAACCTGCCATCCGATGAACGCTGAGCTATCGGCTACAAAAATGTATACTTGTGGCTATTCTTATTTTTGTTGATAAACCTACCGTTTGTATGAGAGAAAGAAGCCACAGGAGATACACCTCCCCAGACATTTTTGGAGATTGCTTTGTTAGGAAAAATATATTGAGGACCCCTTAAAAGTAGGAAGTAGTATTGCCAACTGCCTGATGTCCTGTAAATTGCAATATACACGTTTTTTGGTTTCTCTTTATATTCAACACACTATAATTATATATTTGCAAGAATAATCTCTGATTGTTTATCCTTATTCGTCTAAAAGTTGTAATTGGTCATTTTTCTTCCTCTTTTCACATGGCTAAGAGAAAGGCACCTTCTGTTCTTCTTTGATCGGTCACAGTTATATTCCATTCGCACGTGGACACCGCCCCCTGTTGCCAAATTCAAGAACTGTTTAAAATGTGTCCAATCCCGTTTCAACAGATTTGACTGTTGACGAATGAAAAGCCTATTCAGTTTAGTGGACTGTTGGTCCCACCAATAGGGGTTTTGTAACTAATTAAGTCATCCGACGAAGATAGGCGTGCGGAGTAAACTGAACGCGACACAGTTCTAGAGAGGAAGAATCGCAGGCACCGAGGAACGCAAGGCCGCTTCTGTTGACACCCTTGTGAGGGGGGAATATCTCAACGTCAAGACGGCATTGTGGTTTCATGCAGTTCTCTTTTATGAGAGTACATTATCCTATGAAACAAATAATTTGGAGCTGAGTGTGTTCCCTACTGAACAATCAGGTATGTAAACACTGGACAATAACAATTCAAATGCACACACATTCGCTCTGTAATTGACAACGTTCCACTGCCTTCTATGTTGTATTTTCTAAACAAGGAATGACCTGTTCTCACTGGATTGTTTGATGGGGCTACTAAGGACCATGATGCCGCCCAAGTTTCAGCTTCTGGCGCTATTGGCATTCGCAGTGGCCATGTTCTTCTTGGAGAACCAAATCCAGAAGCTGGAGGAGTCTCGGGGGAAGCTAGGTAAGACTGTATTCTAACTGTCCATATTCATCATGCTGCTCGCAGCAGGTAATAAAACAAGGAAAATGAGTCTTTCATCCAATAGGGGTTGAATCATTGCTAAGCGTCTTGTCAGCATGGTTGCCAATTTGGGGTTATCTTGAGACAACAACATTCTGTCTCCGTGTGAAGTGACAAACTGGCATTTTCAGGGCAAACCCAGGAGCATATATATACTGACCCAATTTACAGTCAAGTTGTGTTTTTGCTTGTTTACACTAAGCTGCACTGAGGTCGGAACGCAGTCATGGTTACATATAGCCCAAAATTGGACTAAAGGTGCCTAAGGTTGCTCCTTAGTCCAAGGACCTTACATAGTCTGTTTAAAGGGCGAATTGGCTCTGGAAGCCAAAACAGCCAAATACTCCATCTAAACGTGAATCAATTCTCAATTGCTGTACGGTTCTAGAAACATAAAACCCTTTACTTTTAATATCGCATCAAAATCATGGCAGCACTGTCTGCAGACCGGCTGGATCGAGCTCAGGCTGAACTCCCCCAGCAGGTCACAGGAGCTGCACAGGAGGTTGCTGGAAAACCCCAGCTCCCTGCATAACTCTGAGGACAGGTCAGCTCCATATGCTGAGCAGGAGATAATGGAGAGACATTGGATTGGTTGTCACTTATTTGTAAGTGCATTTCTATTTTTTTCCATGTCTTGCCATGATTGGCTTTTTGCTTTGTCACCTGTCACTTCGGTCTTTATCATCAATCAGGACTCTCGTTAATCAGGTAGAGCGCACGCAGTTGCATAAATGTTTGCGTTAAAGTGCAATATGTACGTTTGAGATTTCTTGCAATGGAATATCCGTTTTACCATTTGTAGTTAGCTGGTTAACGAATCAACTTGACAAACTTTGTCGTAAACCAGTGCGAGTTTGATAAGCCACGTCATGCTGTTCAAGCTAGTTAGAATGTCGCAGCAAAGGAGTGGGTATAAATCGAGTGTAGCAAAATAACATTCCATCTGATCAAATCTGAGCTATGGGCAACAAATGTATTGTGGCTATTCTTATTTTTGTTGATAAATTTAACAAAAAGTTTGTTAACATCCCCGACGCTCGTTCTGAATATTTTAAGCGGTTTTGGAAACTGATAAGGAACATATTTCATATCAGTACAAAATCATAAAAAAAAAAATGAATAATTCATAGTTGAATTACTACACAACTTTTATAAGGTAAGGGTTAGTGTTCCCACATGGCCATATCTCCACGTTACATAGTTTTTTTACGGAAGACATAGGCCACCTGTGTGAAATGGGACAAATATAAGCACCCACCAAATTATTATTAATTAGCTATCTAGCGTGCTCCAAACGTGTGTAAAGGAGTCGGCATGCTTCAGTTCGGCTGGCGCCTAGCCGAGCTCGGCTAACCGAACGATTGTGCTCGCATACTCTCTTAAAATACCGTCGCTTGAAAAAACGAGGAAAAAAAGTGGCAATAGTACTGTTTGTCCATTTTGAGACGCCGTAGTCAGTATACACTTCCTCAAAATAGTCAGAATTAATTTAGGATAACTCAGGAAATCTGTAATTTATTTTGACATTTGTGCCGAGGAGATCTTAGTCGCGCAATTTTGCATCTGACTAGGATGTTTGGTGCAGTATTTCTCAAGTGAAAGAATTAGCACGAGGACGAGTCGTCTCTCGTTGAATGACAACAGGCACTTCATTGATTAAACCCTACTGTTGACCAATCGCCGACGAGGGGGCATAGACTTCGGCTACCGACTTGGGCTTACCTCGAGAAAAAATGGTGTGTACCCAAACAGCCGAATAAACCCTTGCCGAAGTCCAAAATAAACTAAAATGTCACAATGTTGTCACAGTGCATTCGAAAAGTATTCAGACCCCTTGACTTTTTCCACATTTTGTTACATTACAGCCTTATTCTAAAATTGATTAAATAAATAAAAAATACTCAATCTACACACTACCCCATAATGACAAAGCGAAAACAGGTTTTTAGAAATGTTTGCTAATTTATTTTAAAAAAAGATACCTTATGTAAATAAGTATTCAGACCCTTTGCTATGAGACTCGAAATTGAGCTCAGGTGCATCCTGTTTCCGTTGATCATCCTTGAGATGTTTCTACAACTTGATTGGAGTCCACCTGTTGTAAATTCAATTGATTGTACATGATTTGGAAAGGCACACACCTGTCTAAATAAGGTCCCACAGTTGACAGTGCATGTCAGAGCAAAAACCAAGCTATGAGGTCGAAGGAATTATCCGTAGAGCTCCGAGACAGGATTGTGTTGAGGAACAGATCTGGGGAAGGGTACCAAAAAATGTCTGCAGCATTGAAGGTCCCCAGGAACAGTGGTTTCCATCGTTCTGAAATGGAAGAAGTTTGGAACCACCAAGACTCTTCCTAGAGCTGGCTGCCCGGCCAACCTTAGCAATCGGGGGAGAAGGGCCTTGGTCAGGGAGGTGACCAAGAACCCAATGGTCACTCTGACAGAGCTCCCGAGTTCCTCTGTGGAGATGGGAGAACCTTCCAGAAGGACGGTGGTCCTCTGTAGCTCAACTTGGTAGAGCACGGCGCTTGTAACGCCAAGGTAGTGGGTTCGATCCCCGGGACCACCCATACACAAAAAATGTATGCACGCATGACTGTAAGTCGCTTTGGATAAAAGCGTCTGCTAAATGGCATATTATTATTATTATTATTATTACAACCATCTCTGCAGCACGCCACCAATCAGGACTTTATGGTAGAGTGGCCAGACGGAAGCCACTCCTCAGTAAAAGGGCATATGACAGCCCGCTTGGAGTTTGCCAAAAGGAATCTAAAGGACTCTCTGACCATGAGAAACAAGATTCTCTGGTCTGATGAAACCAAGATTGAACTCTTTGGCCTGAATACCAAGCTTCACGTCTGGAGGAAACCTGGCACCATCCCTAGGGTGATGCATGGTGGTGGCAGCATCATGCTGTGGTGATGTTTTTTAGCGGCAGGTACTGGAGGACTAGTCAGGATCGACCTCAAACTGGGGCGAAGGTTCACCTTCCAACAGGACAACGACCCTAAGCACACAGCCAAGACAACGCAGGAGTGGCTTCGGGACAAGTCTCCGAATGTCCTTGAGTGGCCCAGCCAGAGCCCGGACTTGAACCCGATCAAACATATCTGGAGAGACCTGAAATAAGCTGTGCAGCGACGCTCCCCATCCAACCTGACAGAGCTTGAGAGGATCTGCAGAGAAGAATGGGAGACACTCCCCAAATACAGGTGTGCCAAGCTTGTAGCTTCATACCCAAGAACACTCAAGGCTGTAATCGCTGCCAAAGGTGCTTCAACCAAGTACTGAGTAAAGGGTCTGAATACTTATGTAAATGTGATATATATTATTAATCTTAAAATTTCAAAACTTTCAACAACAAAAAAAGGAAACAGTTTTTGCTTTTTCATTATGGGGTATTGTGTGTAGATTGATGAGGGAAAAAAACTATTTAATCAATTTTCGAATAAGGCTATAGCGTAACAAAATGTGGAAAAAGTGAAGGGGTTTGAATGCTTTCCGAATGCACTGTATTTCATAAACATCCAGACCTTTTTACAGAGCACGATGTAATACAAGTATGGAGAAAGACTAAAGATTTGAATGATGGCCATTTCATTTCAAGTGTTGGCATGCACTGTGTGGGACCATTGGGATTAGAACAAATCGCTATCAGCCCATTCAATGTGCATTCTCATGTGTAGGCATTAGCCTATTATTGGCAACCTCCATTTGCATGGTGGAATAAAAATGGAAGAATCATTTAAAGAAATGGCCTTGCTGTGTGTGTCGTGCCACAGAAACCTGTTTTTGCATATAAAACATAAGTTAAAAAAGAATGTCTTCTAAACAACCCACTCATTTCAACGAACTGTGATTGTAATGAAGGATCATGGTGGTCCCATAAATATTGGGAGGATATCTGAATGTTCTGGGTGGACAGCTAAATAAATAGCTGAAACAACACAGAAAATGGATATCAACATCTGGTGTGCAAAAACACAAGATGCTGAAACAAGACTTAAAGGGAGCTGTCCCCTTACAGCGTACTCCAATAACTTGGCAATACGTCTGATTGATCCATGGACGGAACAAAGGTCTCTATACACTGGAGCCGTGAATTATGTGCTGCATAGTCAAACAGTTCTGAGGTATAAGGCAGGGCAACATGGTGGACACCCCTGGCTGTCTAACCAGGTTCTGATGCATTTCCCCCATCTACATTGAGAAAGCAAGTTGTATATTTATATGGCCCATTTTATTGCACACTCCAATATTGCCCATTCACAACTTATTTTCTTATCTGCTTTTTGCTCCCTGTGTCATTCATATCTTGTTACTTTACTCAGAGGTTGAATCACTTTTCCTATTAGAAGTCTCCGCAGAGAAGCCGTTGTGATTTGCTTCCAGGCAAATTGTTAGTGGTTTGGTAACTCTGCCTAGATTGCAATCATCCCATGACTTTAAAGATCTGTGTATCCTGTAGCTAGCATGATCTGTTATCTGGTGACACATTCTTAGTGTCCTCTTATGCCAGGTAAGGATGGCACAGATATTTTGTAGAAATGTAAGATGCTATAGCATTAGCACGTGGGGGGGGGGCTGACTGGGTGCTTTCCCCATTGGCCGTAACTCTAGAGGGGGAGTCATGCTACGCTTGCTAACAGCCTCGTAAATAGAAGCACTGTTTATAAACCTGTCACCTCATGGCCCATGTATCTAACTAGGCTATGTATCTAAGTTTAACCCCCACACCAGTCTCCACTATGGTCCCCATATGTTCCCTGAGGAGCAATGAGCTAAGTTAGTCACCAAGTAATGTTATAGCCAATGAGTGTGATTGGTTGGCCAGAGCTTGATTTAATAGTTTTTCTCACATTGTACCTGAGTGAAACATCCTAACTGAAGTGAGGTTGCATAACACAAATTGTTACTCTAACACCAACTCTTTCATTGGTGTCAACAGTCAATTACACACAGGTATCAAGAGTCAGAAAATACAGCCTTTTTGTATCGTCTAGGCCAGAGCTGTGTATATAAATGTAGGCTCTGGTCAAGGCCTGGTTGTATCATTCATTTAGCCTCGTTAGTAGGTTATTGAGGAGTGGCCAACTTGACTCCCTCTGATCTAACTCTCTTTTTTTCGCTAGCTCTCTCTTTATCGCCAATATCCGGAGCACTCAGATTCCCTTTGAACTCCTTTTGACACCATGGAGATATTTTTAGCCTCCCGGGGTTATAAAAAAGCCTGAGTCATGTCTGTTGGCTGGCATTCACTACAGAGTGGCTACTGTACGTACATCTCTAAGTATCTGCAACATGCGTATTTGAGTGCCTAATGGTTTGGATCCCACTGTGGAAACGCAGGTGTCAGGAATGGATTTGGTGTGGGCAGAGTGCTAATGGCCCTAATTTCGAGCAGTTAGGGCCCTGATTTGGTGTATTTATGGCCATTGGCTTGCACTTTAAAGAATGTGTTCCCGTGAAGTTCTGTGCTATATTTTTGTGCACAGTTGCGACCAGATGACTGACAGGCTAATCACGGTGTTATGAACTGTTTCGCAACCCGGAGTGTAATTGAGACCGCTCTCCTCGAGCACACGTTTTTCCCTTGTCGGTTTCCAAGGGGTTTGACGAACGATGCGGTCGGTGTGGTTAAGCATGCGTGAAAGCAGGTGTCGTTTATTCGAGGCAGGTAACTATCACTTTATAACACTGGTCAACATCTCTATGAGAGACACAGCTGAAACAGAGCTTCTATAGACTGGCACTGTCATCATAACGGATAATCGTATTACTTTTCAGCGGAGTCCTTCCTTTGCTAGGCAAAAACCATAAACAGCCTCTTTTATCTGGAGTCTGGGATGCTACTGCAGTGCAAGATGATAATCCCCTGTGGCCAAACAGCCTTTAGATAGAAGTCTGAAATTGGGAGGGGGTGTATTACATTTTCAACACAACATTTTTTTAAACCCCTGGTAGCGCCCATCATAAGCCTCAACAAAAGGAGGGGAGAGAGACATGCCTGCAGCGTTTTACAACCAATTTCATCACGGAATAGAGGGATAAGGCAGTCTGGCAGAACTGTTCCACTTCTCTCCTCCTGCCTTGCATTTAACTTCCACCTTCTATACAGCAACTGAATCCTACTATCAGCTCTAGGGGGAACTGAGTTTCTCTGCTGCTCTGGCAGACTTTCTCCTCAGCATTGCAGTGCACTGTGAGTGCTGGCAGTCTGGTACACTGTGTGCCGAGACTGCCTAGGGACAGCCTCTTACCACAGAAGTGGTGTGTCATAGAAAGGCCAGTTGGAACACTCAAGATGTTCTTGTTCATGAATGATCTTAATCAATTCATTAGCTTCCCCCATAGTTCATGTAGCCTGGTTAAACCAGACTGAATGGATCGCTTTTCATTGTTTCACTTCACAATAGTGTGCAGTGTTCAGTCTGATTTAACCAAATCAGGACCCTGTCATTCAAAGATAATTCGTAAAAATACCCTTCATTTTAAAGGGTTTAAAAACTGTTTCCCATGTTTATTCAATGAACCATAAACAATTAATGAACATGCAGCTGTGGAACGGTCGTTAAGACACTAACAGCTTACAGACGGTAGGCAATTTAAGGTCACAGTTATGGAAACGTAGGACACTAAAGAGACCTTTCTACTGACTCTGAAAAACAACAAAAGAAAGATGCCCAGGGTCCCTGCTCATCTGCATGAACGTGCCTTAGGCATGCTGCAAGGAGGCATGAGGACTGCAGATGTGGCCAGGGCAATAAATTGCAATATCCGTACTGTGAGACGCCTAAGACAGCGCTACAGGGAGACAGGACGGACAGCTGATCGTCCTCGTGGTGGCAGACCACGTATAACAACACCTGCACAGGATTGGTACATCTGAACATCACACCTGCGGGACAGCTACAGGATGGCAACAACAACTGCCCGAGTTAAACCAGGAACGCACAATCCCTCCATCAGTGCTCAGACTGTCCGCAATAGGCTGAGAGACATCACCGGCAACAACATCGCCTATGGGCATAAACCCACCGTCGCTGGGCTGGACCAGACAGGACTGGCAAAAAGTGCTCTTCACTGACGAGTCGCAGTTTTGTCTCACCAGGGGTGATTGTCGGATTTACGTTTATTGTAAAAGGAATGAGCGTTATACCGAGGCCTGTACTCTGGAGCGGGATCGATTTGGAGGTGGAGGGTCCGTCATGATCTGGGGCAGTGTGTCACAGCATCATCGGACTGAGCTTGTTATCATTGCAGGCAATCTCAACGCTGTGCGTTACAGGGAAGACATCCTCCTCCCTCATGTGGTACCCTTCCTGCAGGCTCATCCTGACATGACCCTCCAGCATGACAATGCCACCAGCCATACTGCTCGTTCTGTGCGTGATTTCCTGCAAGACAGGAATGTCAGTGTTCTGCCATGGCCAGCAAAGAGCCCAGATCTCAATCCCATTGAGCACGTCTGGGACCTGTTGGATCGGAGGGTGAGGGCTAGGGCCATTCCCCCCAGAAATGTCTGGGAACTTGCAGGTGCCTTGGTGGATGAGTGGGGTAACATCTCACAGCAAGAACTGGCAAATCTGGTGCAGTCCATGAGGAGGAGATGCACTGCAGTACTTAATGCAGCTGGTGGCCACACCAGATACTGACTGTTACTTTTGATTTTGACCCCCCCCCCCCCCCCCCCTTTGTTCAGGGACACATTATTCAATTTCTGTTAGTCACATGTCTGTGGAACTTGTTCAGTTTGTCTCAGTTGTTGAATCTTGTTATGTTCATACAAATATTTACACATGTTAAGATTGCTGAAAATAAACGCAGTTGACAGTGAGCGGATGTTTCTTTATTTGCTGAGTTTAGATTTAAATGGTTGTAAAGATGGGGAGAGGTCTGTCCGTAATAAAGAGATGCTCTGCTTTTTTGACACCAGACTCCACAAAGCAAGTCCTGCAGGCTCTAGTTGTATCTTATCTCAAATATTGTCCAGTCATATGGTCAAGTGCTGCAAAGAAAGACCTAGTTAAGCTGCAGCTGGCCCAGAACAGAGCGGCAAGTCTTGCTCTTCATTGTAATCAGAGGGCTAATGTTAATACTGTGCATGCCAGTCTCTCTTGGCTGAGAGTTAAGGACAGACTGACTGCGTCACTTCTTGTATTTAGAAGAAACATTGGAAATTCAAATTTCTTTGCATGGTCAACTTACACAGAGCACTGAGACACACACTTACCCCACCAGATATGCCACCAGGGGTCTTTTCACAGTCCCCAGGTCCAGAACAAATTCAAGCAAACGTACAGGATTATACAGAGCCTTGAGTGCATGGAACTCCCTTCCATCTTATATAGTCCAAGTGAACAGCAAACCTGGTTTCAAAAAATAAATAAAGCAACACCTCACAGCACAAAGCCTCTCCCCATGTGACCTACTGGTTGTGTGGATGTACTGACATGTATGTGTAACTGATAGATGCACAGACACACACACACACACACACACACTACATGTTAATATTTTTAAATGTTTGTCTGTAATGTCTTTCGTTGTGTCGGACCCCAGTAAGACTAGCTGTCGCTAATGGGGATCCTAATAAATCAAATAAAAATAAAAACCACCACCATGCTTGACCGTTGGTATGAGGTTCTTACTGTGGAATGCAGTGTTTGGTTTTTTGCCAGACATAACAGGACCCATGTCATCCAAAAGTTCCATCTTTGACTGATCTGGCCATAGAACATTCTTCCAGGAGTCTTTTTACGATATTCAAGGTGCCTTTAGGCACTTTTTGGCAAACTCGAGTCGACTTTTTGGACAACATGGATCCCGTTATGTCTGGTGAAAAACCAAACACTGCATTCCACAGTAAGAACGACGGTTAAGCATTGTGGCAGTAATAAGGGTGGGCATTTGAACTTTATTGACTGTTCAAGTACTCGCATGATCTTTTTGCAAGTACTCAATTGGGAGTAAAACAAATATATTTTTAGAACACGAGGCCTGCACTGGAAAACATTTGTGCATTTATCTACACTGAACAAAACTATATAAACGCAACATGCAACAATTTCAAAGACTTTACTGAGTTACAGTTCATATAAGGAAATCAGACAATTTAAATAAATTCCTAATGCCCTAATCTATGGATTTCACATGACTGGGATTACAGATATGAATCTGTTGGTCACTGATACCTTAAAAAAAGTAGGGGCATGGATCAGAAAACCAGTCAGTATCTGCTATGACCACCATTTGCCTCATGCAGCACGACACATCTCCTTCGTATAGAGTTGATCAGGCTATTGATAGTGGCCTATGGAATGTTGTTCCACTCCTCTTCAATGGCTGTGCGAAGTTGCTGGATATTGGCGGGAACTGGAACACGCTGGCGTATACGTTGATCCAGAGCATCCCAAACATGCTCAATGGGTGACATGTCTGGTGAGTATGCAGGCCATGGAAGAACTGGGACATTTTCAGCTTCCAGGAATTGTGTACAGATCCTTGCTACGTGGGGCCTTGAATTATCATGCTGAAACGTGAGGTGATGGCGGCGGTTGAATGGCACGACAATGGGCCTCAGGATCTCGTCACGGTATCTCTGTGCATTCAAATTGCCATCGATAAAATGCAATTGCGTTCGTTGTCCGTAGCTTATGCCTGCCCATACCATAACCCCCCCACCACCATGGGGCACTCTGTACACAACATTGACATCAGCAAACAGCTCGCCGTCTGCCATCTGCCCGGTACAGTTGAAACTGGGATTCATCCGTGAAGAGCACACTTCTCCAGCGTGCCAGTGGCGATCGAAGGTGAACATTTGCCCACTGAAGTCGGTTACGACGCCGAACTGCAGTCAGGTCAAGACCCTGGTGAGGACGACGAGCACACAGATGAGCTTCCCTGAGACGGTTTCTGACAGTTTGTGCAGAAATTCTTCGGTTGTGCAAACCACCTGACTGACCATCCATTATATAAAAATAATCGTTTTAACCATGTTTTGAGGCTATTAAGTGTTTGTTTACATTTTCTTTGTTTACAAACATTGGAGTAAAACCAAGCTTATATTTTGGGTTCTGTTGGGGTACGACAGTTGAACTAAGCTCATGAGGCATTTAAAGTTACGTTCTTCAAGAATCTATGGGTACATATCTTTAATTTATAAGACAAAACATTTATGTAGCAACTGATGATTAAGCAACTTAATTATCAAGTTTTGACGTCCGTTCGAGTACTTAAGTACTCTATTTACTCATGACCATCCCTAGGTGGTAGTGTGATGGTTTTAGGATACTTTGCTGCCTCAGGATCTGGATGACTTGCCATCATTGAAGGAACCCTGAATTCTGCTCTGTATGCCATCTGTCCATGAGCTGAAGCGCAGCTGAGTCATGCAGCAAGACAATGATCCAAAACACACAAGCAAATTTACATCAGAATCAGAAAAGCAACCCATTTTAAGCTTTGGAATGGCCTAGTCAAAGTCCAGACCTAAACCCGATTGGAGATGCTGTGGCAAGACCTGAAACAAGCAGTTCATGCTTGAAAATCCAGATGTCGATGAGTTAAAGCATTTCTGCATGGCACAGTGGGCTGAAGGAACTGTTCGTAGAGCTCAGAGACAGGATTGTGTCAATGCACAGATCTGGGGAAGGGTACCAAAACAAGTATGGAACCACCAAGTCTCTTCCTAGAGCTGGCCGCCCGGCCAAACTGAGCAATCGGGGGAGAAGGGCTTTGGTCAGGGAGGAGACAAAGAACCCGATGGTCACTCTGACAGAGCTCCAGAGTTCCTCTGTGGAGATGGGAGAACCTTCCAGAAGGACAACCATCTCTGCAGCCCTCCACCAATCAGGTCTTTATGGTAGCGTGGCCAGACGGAAGCTACTCCTCAGTAAAAGGCACATGACAGCCCGCTTGGAGTTTGCCAAAAGGCACCTAAAGGACTCTCAAACCATGAGAAACAAGATTCTCTGGTCTGATGAAACCAAGATTGAACTCTTTGGCCTGAATGCCAAGCGTCACATCTGGAGAAAACCTGGCACCATCCCTACGGGAAAGCAAGAATGGCGCATGAGGAGATGGCTGCCGTTTTACGGACTCCTAACCAATTGTGCTATTGTGTGTGTGTGTTCTTTTGAGTTATTTGTAACTTATTTTGTACATAATGTTTCTGCCACCGTCTCTTATGACCGAAAATAGCTTCTGGATATCAGGACAGCGATTACTCACCTCGTACTGGACAAAGATTTTTACTTTAACGAGTCGGACGCGAAGGATTTTCTTCAGACACCCGACAAGGCCCAAATCCCCTTCATTCGCATTAGAGAAATCGGGGATATAGGTCGGGGTGCCTTGTAAGGATCCGACGGCGAGTGGGTAATCTGCCTCTACCGTCAGTCCTATTAGCCAACATACAATCATTGGATAACAAAATAGACTAACTATGATCACGGATATCCTACCAACGGAACATAAACTGTAATATCTTATGTTTCACTGAGTCGTGGCAGAACGACGACATGAATAACATACAGCTGGCGGGATATACGCTGCATCTGCAAGATAGAACAGCTTCCTCCGGTAAGACAAGGAGTGGCGGTCTGTGTATATTTGTAAACAACAGCTGGTGCACGGAATCTAATATTAAGGAAGTCTTGAGGTTTTGCTCGCCTGAGGTAGAGCATCTCATGATAAGCTGTAGGCCACACTATCTACCAAGAGTTTTCATCGATATCTTTCGTGGGCTGTCTATTTACCACCACAAACCGATGCTGGCACTAAGACCGCACTCAATGAGCTGTATAAGGTCATAAGCAAACATGAAAACGCTCATCCAGAGGCGGAGCTCCTAGTGGCCGGGGACTTTAATGCAGGGAAACTTAAATCCATTTAACCTAATTTCTACCAGCATGTTAAATGTGCAACCAGAGGGAAAAAAACTCTAGACCACCTTTACTCCACACACAGAGACGCATACAAAGCTCTCCCTCGCCCTCCATTTGGCGAATCTGACCATAACTCTATCCTCCTGATTCCTGCTTACAAGCAAAAACTAAAGCAGGAAGCACCAGTAACTCAGTTAATAAAGAAGTGGTCAGATGACGCAGATGCTAAGCTACAGGACTGTTTTGCTAGCACAGACTGGAATATGTTCCGGGATTCTTCCGATGGCATTGAGGAGTACACCACATCAGTCACTGGCTTCATCAATAAGTGCATCGATGACGTCGTCTACACAGTGACCGTACATACCCCAACCAGAAGCCATGGATTACAGGCAACATTCGCACTGAGCTAAAGGGTAGAGCTGCCACTTTCAAGGAGCGGGACTCTAACCCGGATGCTTATAAGAAATCCCGCTACGCCCTCCAACGAATCATCAAACAGGCAAAGCATCAATACAGGACTAAGATTGAATCGTATTACACCGGCTCAGACGCTCGTCGGATGTGGCAGGGCTTGCAAACTATTAGACTACAAAGGGAAGCACAGCCGCAAGCTGCCCAGTGACACGAGCATACCAGACAAGCTAAATTACTTCTATGCTCGCTTTGAGGCAAGTAACACTGAAGAATGCATGAGAGCATCAGCTGTTCCGGACGACTGTGTGATCACGCTCTCCGTAGCCGATGTGAGTAAGACCTTTTAAACAGGTCAACATTCACAAGGCCGCAGTGCCAGATGGATTACCAGGACGTGTACTCCAAGCATGCGCTGACCAACTGGCAAGTGCCTTCACTGACATTTTCAACCTGTCCCTGACTGAGTCTGTAATACCAACATGTTTCAAGCAGACCACCAAATTCCCTGTGCCCAAGAACATTAAGGTAACCTGCCTAAATGACTACCAACCCGTAACACTCACATCTGTAGCCATGAAGTGCTTTGAAAGGCTGGTCATGGCTCACATCAACACCATTATCCCAGAAACCCTAGACCCAATCCAATTTGTATACTGCCCCAACAGATCCACAGATGATGCAATCTCTATTGCACTCCACATTGCCCTTTCCCACCTGGACAAAAGGAACACCTACGTGAGAATGCTATTCATTGACTACAGCTCAGCGTTCAAATCCATAGTGCCCTCAAAACTCATCACTAAGCTAAGGACCCTGGGACTAAACACCTCCCTCTGCAACTGGATCCTGGACTTCCTGATGGGCCGCACCCAGGTGGTAAGGGTAGGTAACAACACATCTGCCACGCTGATCCTCAACACGGGGGCCCCTCAGGGGTGCATGCTCAGTCCCCTCCAGGAAAAGGAGGACCGAGCATGCCCCCATTTTCATCGACGGGGCTGTAGTGGAGCAGCTTGAGAGATTCAAGTTGTTGGTGATATGGACACCAAGGAAACTATCATGGTCCAAACACACCAAGACAGTCATGAAGACTGCATGACAAAGCCTATTCCCCCTCAGGAGACTGAAAAGATTTGGCATGGGTCCTCAGATCCTCAAAAAGTTATACAGCTGCACCATCGAGAGCATCCTGACTGGTTGCATCCCTGCCTGGTATGGCAACTGCTCGGCCTCCAATTGCAAGGCACCACAGAGGGTAGTGCATACGGCCCAGTACATCACTGGGGCCAAGCTTCCTGCCATCCAGGACCTCTACACCAGGCAGTGTCAGAGGAAGGCCCTAAAAATGGTCAAAGACTCCAGCCACCCTAGTTATAGACTGTTCTCTCTGCTACCGCACAACAAGCAGTACCGAAGCGCCAAGTATAGGTCCCCCAAGCCATAAGACTCCTGAACAGCTAATCAAATGGCTACCTGGGCTATTTGCATTGTGTGTGTGTCGTCCCCCCCCCCCCCCCCCCCCCCCCCCCTCTTTTACGCTGCTGCTACTCTCTGTTTATCTATGCATAGTCACTTTTTTAACTCTAGCTACATGTACATACTACCTCAGTTACCTTGACTAACCTGTGCCCCCGCACATTGACTCTGTACTGGTACCCCCTGTATATAGCCTCGCTACTGTTATTTTACTGCTGCTCTTTAATTATTTGTAATTTTGATTAATAACTTAACCAACAATGCAGTGTTAAGGGCTTGTAAGTAAGCATTTCACTGTAAGGTCTACACCTGTTGTATTCGGCACATGTGATAAAAACATTTGATTTGATAAAAGCTTGTGTCCTTAGTTTAGCCTGTTTCTCATGCACCTACAATAATCTGTCACCTTAAAACTGCATGGAAACCAAAGCAAACATTAGGGATTCACTTTCACTATAAGCAGGCTAAATAGTCTTAAGCTCAAACGCCAAGCCTATTTAGGATCATGGTACTAGCTTTTTTTTTTTTTTAGCCTGACTTTCACCTTAAACACCAATTCAACCTTTACACAACGTGCAAACATTTCTAAAAACCTATTTTTGCTTTGTCAATATACATTTACATTTACATTTTAGTCATTTAGCAGACGCTCTTATCCAGAGCGACTTACAGGAGCAATTAGGGTTAAGTGCCTTGCTCAAGGGCACATTTACGTCATTTAGCAGACGCTCTTATCCAGAGCGACTTACAAATTGGTGCATTCACCCTATAGCCAGTGGGAAAACCACTTTACACTTTTTTTTTTTTTTTTTTTTTAGGGGGGGGGTATATATTATGGGGTATTGTGTGTAGATTGAGGATTTTTTATATATTTTTAAATCCATTTTAGAATAAGGCTGTAACAAAATGTGGAAAAAGTCAAGGGGTCTGAATACTTTCCGAATGCACTGTATGTATCGGCGTAAGGTTGACTAGGCATCAGGAATATGATAAACGTACACCTTTCAAACCAATACGTTTTTCCGCCAACTTTTTGCAGACTTTTCTTTTATATATATAAAATGTATTGCCGGCAACAAAGCCTCTACTTTTATTTCGGGCAACCGACCTAGTCATGATTGCGGTAAAGTTCTGTCTACGGCTTAGTATGAAATGTAGCCGTAATGCTGAGGTGGCATTGGCACGCACTACCATAGATATAGAACATTGCTCTATATCAATGCGCACTACGCTCTTAAACTCTTGATGGTTGCTAGGCAGCGCTCGTTACTACTGTCCAAGGTTAGGTCCCTGGCAATTCGTCTAGATAAATCAATGTCAGATTTTTATTTTCACTGAATCTCCGTTTGGATACTGGTTAGGCTACAATTAGGCTGTGGAAATGTTCGCTAAGTTGGAGGTGAGTGCTGCTCATGATCATCTTGTCTAGTTGGCTCATTTTGTTAGCAATAATCAGAACATTTTGTCAGCATGTTATGTAGCATAAACTTGTTAAACTACATAACATGCTGGCAAAATGTTCTGATAGTAGTCCTAGGCTGGGCCTACTAAACGACTGCAAGTAAAGAGCAAAATAATCCACTACTCCCGACCAAAAGCCTGTGACTTGTCTTAATCAATCAATGTGATTGTGTTTCACTGAATCTCTGTCTGTATATCTGGTTAATTCTCTGTCTGGGCAAATAAGTGGAGGTTGTATACGTCATATTTGTTTGCTCATCTATCACTGATTAGAAATATTTAGCATGCTATAATGTAGCCTAAATCAAGTAGGCCTATTATTTTGCTCGATCGTGTATAGCAGGGGTGTCAAATTAATTCCATGGAGGGCCTAGTGTCTGCAGGTTTTTGGTTTTTCCTTTCAGTTAAGCCCTAGACAACCAGGTGTGGGGAGTTCCTTACTAATTAGTGACTTTAATTCATCAAGTTGTGGTCCTCTGTAGCTCAATTGGTAGAGCATGGCGCTTGTAACGCCAGGGTAGTGGGTTCGATCCCTGGGACGTAAAAATGTATGCGCACATGACTGTATGTCGCTCTGGATAAAAGCATCTGCTAAATGGCTTATGGGCGGCAGGTAGTGGGTAAGAGCATTGTGCCAGTAACCGAAAGGTCGCTGGTTCTAATCCCCGAGCCGACTAGGTGAAAAATCTGTTGATGTGCCCTTAAGCAAGGCACTTAACCCTAATTGCTCCTGTAAGTCGCTCTGGATAAGAGCGTCTGCTAAATGACTAAAATGTCAAATGTAAGTACGAGGGAGGAGTGAAAACCTGCAGACACTCAGCCCTCCTTGGAATGTGTTTGACACGTGTGGCATATTGGAAACGCCAAAAACCTGCAGAGGTTGTGTAATATGAACACGGGACTTGCATTCTTTTGAAAATATTGATTGCTATTTTTTTCTATCAGTATGAATGAAGATTATGAAGATACTCTCAATGTAAGACCCTACACATGCTCCCTAACAAGGCGGGGTGAGGCTAAGACAAACATGAAACGTGGATCAAAAAAGAATGGGCTTGCCTTGGGCTCTGTTTAAAAAAATATCACATTTATATGACAGAGGTTCCACACGTTGCCTTGACGCAAGTTGTGTGGGAATTCTTCTTTGTATTTTATTCTGTTATTTCATTATATAGCCTACTAGAAAATATACAGTGTGTGTTGACTGTGATCATGGTAGCCTAAATGTGTCTTGTCTGTTTTAATGAACAAAATAACTATTGATTTCATGTGCATGTCACAGCCATGTACCCTATAGGCTGCACAGACCAGTAACATAATTAATCTCAATATGCCATTCTATTCTTTTGAAATTACATTTTATTAGTCTTATCTTTCTTAGGACCTGCCTAAAACAAATGTAATAATGGATTTCATTGTGATGGTGTATATTCAATGGATTTGTTAAAATAGACGTCCACCCACATCGCTCCACGTACTGCCACTCCTAAACTTGCCGCCATGAGCACGGGAGATCTAAAAGGCTTATCCCGGCAAGAATGTGGTAAAATGGCTTAGGGATAGAAGCTGTTCAGGAGCCTGGTACCGCTTGCCGTACGGAAGCCGCGAGAACAGTCTATGGCTTTTCGATGTGGATGGGGGCGTGCTCCCCCCCTTTCCTGTAGTACACGATCAGCTCCTTGGTCTTACTGATGATAAGGGAGAAGTTGTTGTCCCGGCACCACACTGCCAGGTCACTGACCTCCCTGTAGACTGTCTCATCAACAACTACAGGAAGTGTTTGGTTGCAGACATTGCAGCTAAAGGTGGC
Organism: Coregonus lavaretus; assembly: GCF_964263955.1. Classification (NCBI taxonomy): domain Eukaryota; kingdom Metazoa; phylum Chordata; class Actinopteri; order Salmoniformes; family Salmonidae; genus Coregonus; species Coregonus lavaretus. The sequence goes on along the minus strand of NC_140010.1, from coordinate 35,524,447 downwards.
ACAACTGTGGTCCTCTGTAGCTCAGCTGGTAGAGCACGGCGCTTGTAACGCCAAGGTAGTGGGTTCGATACCCGGGACCACCCATACACAAACATGTATGTACGCATGACTGTAAGTCGCTTTGGATAAAAGCGTCTGCTAAATGGCATATTATAAATTATTATTATAATTATTATTATTATATTATTACAACCAGTTATTGAGTGTAAGGGGCAATTACTTATAGCACAGGGGCATTGGGTGTTGCATGACTTCATTTATTAAATAAATGAAATAAGTATCAACATTTTATGTTATGTTCACTCAGGTTCCATTTATCTAATGTTAAGTTTTGGTTTAAGATCTGATAACATTCAGTGTAAATAAATATGCAAAAATAGAAAAAAATGTTTTTCCACAGCACTGTACATCATTGTTATATAAACGGTTTGTTTCTGGGGGGGGGTTGCATTTGAATAGCGGACAATAATGTGGTTTCCCACATGATCAGTTTGCCTTAGCATTTCTTAAGCGGTGGTGGACATGAGAAAATCTCTGCTGTTATTGAGAAGATTATATTTTTTCCCCCTATTTCCAGCAGTAATTCCCCTGCTTAGTCAATGACAAGTCCTGCCAAGAGATCCGGTCAAATCAATTGCCACCCCACAGAGCAGCCATTAACAAGGCATAGAATTATTAGTCTCTATGGCCTGCCATCTGTGTAAATTGCTCTATATTCTTGTGTAACTGACAGTTTCGGATGGACGTGACGGAAGCTGTCTTTTTCTAGACAGTATGAGCTCACCTTGTCAGTTATGAGCTTTGATTGCTGAGAGAAATGGCAGGGTTAAGTTAACTATGATTTGTACCTTACGTTAGCATTGGCGTATAAGTGTCTGTGTTAAGCTTGCAGTGATACAATAGCCTGGTACCATACTTTATGTACTGTAGACACTAGACATACTGGCATGCTATGGTACTTCCTCTTTGGAGGACCGCTTAAATTAAAACTAGCACTTAAGAACTGACTAAATCCTTGTCAGCTAAGCTAACCATCTGAGGGACTAGTATCCTAGAGACCAGTTTTGGTCCAAGGGCTGACCAGTGGTTAAGAAACACAATGAACTTGTTTCTCATTCTCAACCTTTTTTGTACTAGGGACTGGCAAGCTATGGTCCCTCTTGAGTCAAGTGCCGGCGGCAAGCTATGGTTTTTCCTCCTTGGTGGGCCGCTTATTGTATGTAGACTAGAGCTGACTAAATTAGCAGAACCATCTCAGGGATCTGGTCAGCAGCATCCCATGGACCGGAGGTTGAGAAACACTGAACTAGATAGGCCTAAGTCTTCTAACATAAAGAGGAGTTGGCTAAAGTACATACTGGACCACCAGGCTAGCGATACTCATCTTAAGAGCCCATGGTCTCCATCCTTTCTAACAGATTTTCAAGGCCAGCTAGGTTGAATGCTCTCCATTGTGAAAACTCATAATGATACTGTAATAAGTAGGCTGGGAATTGCCAGGGACCTCACAATACGATATTATCACGATACTTAGGTGGCGATACAATATGTATTGCGATTCTATAGGTATCACGATTTTATATGAAGGCATGTTGATACTGTGATTTTATTGCGATTCGATGTTCTATACATATTGCTCACTATATGTCTGCAGCAGAGGGACAGGAGAGAGCCATGAAAAAATGAGCATTCATCGAAGTAAGTGCTGAAAACAGATTGTCTCACCATTTTAAAAAGAAGATGGAGAGCAAACTATAGAAGGAAAAATACTGGAGTTTTGGCGCAGGTACAGTCGACTCGCCCAAAAATAATATTGCAATATATATATGTAACTGTAACTAATTTTTTTTACCCCGTCACTAGTTAAAAGTGTAGAATCAGACCATCGTAAGACCTTTTCCCCAAACAACAACCTCCCTCAAAACTAACTGCAAAGGGGTTGCCATCTGCCCTTCTCTAACTGAAAAGGGCATGTTTTGTCTGCTGACAACAGATTTTTTGTTTTGTCTCGCTTCACTGACAATAGAGGCTTCTGTAAACTCCCATGAGGAAAATAGTTCACTTAACAAGATACCTTGCCACAAAGAAATAGGCTACTTCCACATACCAGATTTGTATTGGCATGTGGAAATGGGGCATCTGAGCGCTTGGTTACACGGTTGCCACTGCAACTCTGTTGATGCCAGAGAAATATCTGCACTTGCTCGGGCTAGGCTGTACAAGCCAGCCGATTTGTCGTTTCTCATTTACTGCCTTGTCTCTCTCAGCTGTCTAGACCTCAGCTGCCAGGCTAGACGTGAATGAGAGCTTTCATGGGCCATCAAAGCTGCAGTTGTGTCTCCAAGCCTAAAAAGAGCACTTAAAGGAATTAAGTTGTAACTCATGCACCTCTGTCATTTCTTCACAAACGCTGCAAGATTCTTACGTTTTGTCTGTCTGTTTGTCATGCATTTGTTTGAAACAGTAGTTCTGTACAGTCATTGCTAGCCCATGGGTCCCTCATACAATATGCTTGAAATTTCATGAATAATGGCTATGCAGGTCTCCAATAGAAACGGAGCATCTCATCTTTCTCCTCAACTAATCACACACTTCTATTCACTCCTGGCTGTATATGCACTACGGTAAACAAATAATGCAGGTGCGCCGTGAGAGAGAATTGTCACACTCCTAATTATCCACCAGGAAACACACCACAGGGCACAGCGCAGGCCACATCGAAGCTTATGGAGGGGAAGAAACAGCCCTTAAAAAAGGAAAAACAACAGCAGCAACCTAGATCTCCTCCCTGTCATACGCCATTGATTTTGCAATCCAGCGCTATCGAAGCAGAACCATACAGGGCATCTACGTCTCAGGCTGGCGATAGCCAATCTCTATTACCCCTTAGCTTAGGCTTGGGCTCGGGGGCCTAACAGGGATGAATAGCTGCAGAGTATGATGGATGTATGAGCTGCCTGGAGAGAGGATAATCTCCGCTGTTTTTATTATTCCATCAGATTTTATGAGGTGGCCATAATATACGACAAACTGTCATATTCATAAGATTTCCATCTGAATATGATTGGAAATGGACATTCGAATCAAGCGTGAAATTATAGTAAATAGCAATAGCCTATCTCGGCCGGTGTTTTAGAATGTGTTCAGAATAATAGGCATCGGCTTAGTTGTTATAGTGTTAAAGACTGTGTTGCCGCCATAGGTCATAATTAGCTGGAAATACATGGAGGCAAGGGGGAACCAACGGAAATGGGGACTGAATGGAAGCACACTGTGTGGCCAGAGTGATTCATCATTCAAGAGCGGGCCTTTTGTCCAGTAATTAAATTACCTCAGAGTCGACCATTAGCTAAAGTGTCTGGCACCCTCTGCTCGGATACAGTGGGTTTCTAACTAAGCTTGTTCAACACCATGGACTACAACAAAGCTGTACCTCATGCTTTGTTGTTGGTACTGAACACCATGCCCTTGTGGTTTGGGGTCTGATTAAGTTCAGCACATTATGCTTTAGGGCTAGGGAGAGCTGATCCTGATTCAGTTGTTACAGACACAGACTGACTAGTCTCCAATGTTAGGATATGCCATGGGAGTAGGCTAAGGCCAGGGGTACAGTGCCTTGCAAAAGTATTCATCCCCCTTAGCGTTTTTCCTATTTTGTTGCATTACAACTTGTAACTTAAATTGATTTTTATTTGGATTTCATGTAATGGGCATACACAAAATAGTCCAAATTGGTGAAGTGAAATGAAGAAAAAAAACTTGTGTGGTGCGTGCATATGTATTCACCCCCTTTGCTATGAAGCCCCTAAAGTAAGATCTGGTGCAACCAATTACCTTCAGAAGTCACATAATTAGTTAGATTGCACACAGGTGGACTTTATTTAAGTGTCACATGATCTCAGTATATATACACCTGTTCTGAAAGGCCCCAGAGTCTGCAACACCACTAAGCAAGGGCCACGACCAAGCAAGCGGCACCATGAAGACGAAGGAGCTCTCCAAACAGGTCAGGGACAACGTTGTGGAGAAGTACAGATCAGGGTTGGGTTATATAAAAAATATCCAAAACTTTGAACATCCCACGGAGCACCAGTAAATCCATTATTTAAAAAATAATATGGCACCACAACAAACCTGCCAAGAGCGGACCGCCCACCAAAACTCACGGACCAGGCAAGGAGGGCATTAATCAGAGAGGCAACAAAGAGACCAAAGATAACCCTGAAGGAGCTGCAAAGCTCCACAGCGGAGATTGGAGTATCTGTCCATAGGACCACTTTAAGCCAGAGCTGGGCTTTACGGAAGAGTGGCCAGAAAAAAGCCATTGCTTAAAGAAAGAAATAAGCAAACACATTTGGTGTTCGGCAAAAGGCATGTGGGAGACTCCCCAAACATATGGAAGAAGGTACTCTGATCAGATGAGACTAACATTGAGCTTTTTGGCCATCAAGGACAACGCTATGTCTGGCGCAAACCCAACACCTCTCATCACCCCGAGAACACCATCCCCACAGTGAAGCATGGTGGTGGCAGCATCATGCTGTGGGGATGTTTTTCATTGGCAGGGACTGGGAAACTGGTCAGAATTGAAGGAATGATGGGATGGCGCTAAATACAGGGAAATTCTTGAGGGAAACCTGTTTCAGTCTTCCAGAGATTTGAGACTGGGACGGAGGTTCCCCTTCCAGCAGGACAATGACCCTAAGCATACTGCTAAAGCAACACTCGAGTGGTTTAAGGGGAAACATTTAAATGTCTTTGAATGGCCTAGTCAAAGCCCAGACCTCAATCCAATTGAGAATCTGTGGTATGACTTAAAGATTGCTGTACACCAGCGGAACCCATCCAACTTGAAGGAGCTGGAGCAGTTTTGCCTTGAAGAATGGGAAAAAATCCAAGTGGCTAGATGTGCCAAGCTTATAGCGACATACCCCGAGAGACTTGCAGCTGTAATTGCTTCAAAAGGTGGCTCTACAAAGTATTGACTTTGTGGGGGTGAATAGTAGTGTACGCTCAAGTTTTCTGTTATTTTGTCTTATTTCTTGTTTGTTTCACAATAAAAAATATTTTGCATCTTCAAAGTGGTAGGCATGTTGTGTAAATCAAATGATACAAACCCACCAAAAATCAATTTTAATTCCAGTTTGTAAGGCAACAAAATAGGAAAAATGCCAAGGGGGGTGAATACTTTTGCAAGCCACTGTAGGCAACTAGATTCAGCCGTGTACCATTTTTATTTGGAGCGGATGGCCTGAACATAATTAGAATAATTTGTGCACTGCAAATTGACCACAACTAAGCCCAAAAAGAAATTGTATTTGAAAATAACATTCATTTCATGCCTTGATTACATTGAGACACGATCACATACAGTGCCTTCAGAAAGTATTCACACCCCTTGGCTTTTTCCACATTTTGTTGTGTTACAGCATGATTAAATAGAGATTTTGTTGCACTGGCTTACGCACAATACCCCATAATGTCAAAGTGGAATTATGTTTTTAGATTTAAAAATAAATAAAAATTATACTGAACATAAATATCAACGCAACATGTAGTGTTGGTCCCATGTTTCATGAGCTGAAATTAAAGATCCCAGAAATGTACCATACGCACAAAAAGCTTTTCTCTCAAATGTTGTGCACAAATTTGTTTATATCCCTGTTAGTGAGCATTTCTCCTTTGCCAAGATAATCCATCCACCTGACAGGTGTGGCATATCAATAAGCTGATTAAACAGCATGGTCATTACACAGGTGCACCTTGTGCTGAGAACAACAAAAGGCCACTCTAAAGTGTGCAGTTTTGTCACACAACACAATGCCACAGATGTCTCACATTTTGATGGAGCGTGCAATTGGCATGGGATGTCCACCAGAGTTGTTGCCAGAATATTTCATGTTAATTCCTCTACAATAAACTGCCTCCGTCGTTTTAGAACATTTGGCAGTACGTCCAACTGGCCTCACAACTGCAGACCACGTGTAACCACGCCAGCCCAGGACCTTCACATCCGGCTTCTTCACCTGCGGGATCATCTGAGACCAGCCCCCCAGACAGCTGATGAAACTGAGGAGTATTTCTGTCTGTAATAAATCCCTTTTGTTTGGAAAACCTCATTCTGATTGGCTGGGCCTGGCTCCCCAATGGGTGGGCCTATGCTCTCCCAGGCCCACCAATGGCTGCGCCCTTGCCCAGTCATGTGAAATCCATAGATTAGGGCCTAATTAATTTATTTCAATTGATTGATTTCCTTTGTGAACTGTAACTCAGTAAAATCATTGAAATTGTTGCATTTATGAAATGTCTTGAGTCAATAAGTATTCAACCCCTTTGTTACGGCAAGCCTAAATAGGTTCAGGAGTAAAAATTAGCTTATCAAGTCACAAGTTGTATGGACAATAATAGTGTTTAACATGATTTTTGAACGACAACCTCATCTCTGTACCCCACACATACAATTACCTGTAAGGTCCCTCAGTCGAGCAGTGAATTTCAAACAGATTCAACCACAAAGACCAGGGAGTTTTTCCAATGCCTCACAAAGAAGGGCACCTATTGGTAGATGTTTTTTTTTTAAATCTGACATTGAATATCCCTTTGAGCATGGTGAAGTTATTAATTACACTTTGGATGGTGTATCAATACACCCAGTCACTACAAAGATACAGGCGTCCTTCTTAACTCCATTGCCAGATAGGAAGGAAACCACTCAGGGATTTCACCATGAGGCCAATGGTGACTTTAAAACAGTTAGATCAACAACATTGTACTTACTCCACAAAACAAACATAGTTGACAGAGCAAAAAGAAGGAAACCTGTACAGAATAAAATATTCCAAAACATGCATCCTGTTTACAATAAGGCACTAAAGTAATACTGCAAAAAAATATATAATGTTTGGGGCAAATTCAACACATCACTGAGTACCGCACTTCATATTTTCAAGCACGGTGGTGGCTGCATCATGTTATGGGTATGCTTGTCATTGGCAAGGACTAGGGACTTTTTAGGATAAAAAGAAACGGAATAGAGTTAAGCACAGGCAAAATTCTAGAGAAAAACCTGGTTGTCTGCTTTCCACCAGACACTGGGAGATTAATGTCCTAAAACACAAGGCCAAATATGAACTGTAGTTGCTTACCAAGACGACGTTGAATGTTCCTGAGTGACCTAGTTACAGTTTTGACTTAAATCTGCTTGAAAATCTATGACAAGGCTTGAAAATGGCTGTCTAGCATGATCAACAACCAACTTGACAGAGCTTAAAGAATTTAAAATAATAATAATGTGCAAATATTGTGCAATCCACGTGTGCAAAGCTCCTAGAGTTACCCAGAAAGACTCACAGCTGTAATCACTGCCAAGGGTGATTCTAACATGTATTGACTCAGGGGTTTGAATACTTATGGAAATGATATATTTCTGCTTTTTCAATAAAATTGCAAAAATGTCTAAAAACATGTTTGCACTTTGTCATTATGGGGTATTGTGTGTAGGTGGGTTAGAAAATAAAATCAATTCTGAATTTAGGCTGTAGCACAATGTGGAATAAGTCAAGGGGTATGAATACTTTCTGAAGTCACTGTATGTCTCTTTTTTGTGTGTGGGAATACTTGGGAACAGATTTCCTAAATTAAACTCATTTTTGGCTGAATTCCTGATGATATTAGTATTTTACCCCCAAGAATTATCAAATAAATAAATAGACTAAACTTTGGAGGGCCAAATAAATTTACTCTCAAGACGGTTTTGGCCCACGGGCCGCCTGTTGTCGACCCCTGGTCTAGGCCTAGAGATCTGGGCTCGAATCCACATACAGTTGAAGTAGGAAGTTTACATACACCTTAGCCAAATACATTTAAACTCAGTTTTTCACAATTCCTGACATTTTAATCCTAATAAAAATTCCCTGTCTTAGGTCAGTTAGGATCACAACTTTATTTTAAGAATGTGAAATGTCAGAATAAATTATAGTGATTTATTTAAGCTTTTATTTCTTTCATCACATTCCCAGTGGGTCAGAAGTTTACATACACTCAATTAGTATTTGGTAGCGTTGCCTTTAAATTGTTTAACTTGGGTCAAACGGTTCGGGTAGCCTTCCACAAGCTTCCCACAATAAGTTGAGTGAATTTTGGCCCATTCCTCCTGACAGAGCTGGTGTAACTGAGTCAGGTTTGTAGGCCTCCTTGCTTGCACACGCTTTTTCAGTTCTGCCCACAAATGTTCTATAGGATTGAGGTCAGGCCTTTGTGATGGCCACTCCAATACCTTGACTTTTGCCATTTTGCCACAACTTTGGAAGTATGCTTGGGGTCATTGTCCATTTGGAAGACCCATTTGCGACCAAGCTTTAACTTCCAGACTGATGTCTTGAGATATTGCTTCAATATATCCACATAATTTTCCTTCCTCATGATGCCATCTATTTTGTGAAGTGCACCAATCCCTCCTGCAGCCAAGTACCCCCACAGCATGATGCTGTCACCCCCATGCTTCACGGTTGGGATGGTGTTCTTCGGCTTGCAAGCCACCCCCTTTTTCCTCCAAACATAACGATGGTCATTATGGCCAAACAGTTCTATTTTTGTTTCATCAGACCAGAGGACATTTCTCCAAAAAGTATGATCTTTGTCCCCATGTGCAGTTGCAAACCGTAGTCTGGCTTTTTTATGGCGGTTTTGGAGCAGTGGCTTCTTCCTTGCTGAGCGGCCTTTCAGGTTATGTCGATATAGGACTCGTTTTATTGTGGATATAGATACTTTTGTACCTGTTTCCTCCAGCATCTTCACAAGGTCCTTTGCTGTTGTTCTGGGATTGATTTGCACTTTTCGCACCAAAGTACGTTAATCTCTAGGAGACAGAACGCGTCTCCTTCCTGAGCGGTATGACGGCTGCATGGTCCCATGGTGTTTATACTTGCGTACTATTGTTTGTACAGATGAATGTGGTACCTTCAGGCGTTTGGAAATTGCTCCCAAGGATGAACCAGACTTGGCTGATTTCTTTTGATTTTCCCATGATGTCAAGCAAAGAGGCACTGCATTTGAAGGTAGGCCTTGAAATACATCCACAGGTACACCTCCAATTGACTCAAATTATGTAAATTAGCCTATCAGAAGCTTCTAAAGCCATTACATCATTTTCTGGAATTTTCCAAGCTGTTTAAAGGCACAGTCAACTTAGTGTATGTAAACTTCTGACCCACTGGAATTGTGATACAGTGAATTATAAGTGAAATAATCTGTCTGTAAACAATTGTTGGAAAAATTACTTGTGTCATGCACAAAGTAGATGTCCTAACCGACTTGCCAAAACTATAGTTTGTTAACAATACATTTGTGGAGTGGTTGAAAAACGAGTTTTAATGACTCCAACCTAAGTGGATGTAAACTTCCGACTTCAACTGTACATAGCATCTCAGAGTGAGAGTGCTGATCTAGGATCAGTACTCAACTGTCCATGTAATCACATTAATTTTGATCTAAAAGGCTAAACTGATCTTAGATCAGTGCTCCTACTGTGGATACCGGCCCTGATTATGAAATTGTAATGGTCCGATAACAGCTCTTTTATGGCTATGTGCTTTAGGTTTTGTGTGTGGATGGATGGATGTTTCACTTAGCTATTCTGGGTGTTACTCATGACCATATTTATCTATGGTCATGACGACAGACGGCCACCTGTCACAGCTAGCACCAGTTGTTAGCACGGTTGGTTAGCGCTAGCTTTGATCAGTGGGACAATAGCAGATGCTTGTGAGGGCGTAAGGGAGGGGGTGTGTATGTGGGAATGGCAGAGTGATCACAGATTACATCTTAATTTCCCCTCTACCAGCTACCAGGGTGCCTACATGGATAGGTATGGCCTGGGCTGACTTGGCTCTGTGGTCCCACAAGTATTAGGTGCTGGAGTGTTGTTGTGTTCCAGCACAGATCTGAGCCATTGTCACCACCAGTCAATCTGAGACTGATTTGACACAGAAGCCTATTTGTTTTAGTCACACAATTTTTTATAGTAGGCACTGAAGGCCCTTTAAAGCGATAGTTTACCTAAATTACATTTTAGTCATTTAGCAGACACTCTTATCCAGAGCGACTTACATTTAGTGAGTGCATACATTATTTTATTTTATTTTTCATACTGGCCCCCCATGGGAATCGAACCCACAACCCTGGCATTGCAAACACCATGCTCTACCAACTGAGCTATATCCCTGCTGGCCATTCCCTCCCCTACCCTGGACGACGCTGGGCCAATTGTGCGCCGCCCCATGGGTCTCCCGGTCGCGGCTGGCTACGACAGAGCCTGGATTCGAACCAGGATCTCTAGTGGCACAGTGCCTTAGACCACTGCGCCACTCGGGAGAGTAGTTACAAATGTAACCCATTTTATGAATAGAAAATGTCCTAATGACCCGTAGAGTGAGCGACCTAAGATAAGTATTTTTTTTTTTTTTGCTGTCGGTCATTTCCATGTAAAAGGACCCGTGAGCATCAACGTGAAGTTAATAGGACTATGTCAAATTGGGTGTCAAATGAAATTTAAGAGTCAATATTCATATTATAAAAAAATTAATAAAATAAAAAGATTAGAAAACACAATAATGTTGAGATGAAGACCCCTGCCAACTAATATCAACACTTAAAACCCACATCTTTTAGATATTTTCTAATTTCTCTCCCTCATGAGGGAGGATAATGAAAGTTCACAGAAGTAACAAGTAAAGGTAGACCTACCAGTTAGTTAGTTAGTGTTTTTACTAATATTAATTTTGTTTATGAATTATTAAGTGATTACAACTCCAACTTCTGTTACCAAATCGGTAACAGAATTTCAGAAAAATTGGTAACGGAATTTCTGTAATTCAATTGGCTACAAGGGGAAATTATAGTCACAAACCACAGTTGGGTCACCTGCTACTGTCTTCCCTTCCGCTGGCAGACTGTTATGTTCACCTCATAACTGTTTTCTGTCTCTTTCTGTCATCTGGTGGTCTCCTCACTCACTGAGCACAAGACGTCCATGGACGTTGACATTTTGTCATTCCGCCCTGGCTTTGATTTCAACGTCCACAGATGTCTGGACCGGCCTTCATTTGGCCTAAACATAGATGGTTCAGATTTGGACAGCACAGTACAGTAGACAAAAAAAAAAGTAGAGTACAATACACAGAGCACACTAGAGTTGAGTACAGTATAATGTACTAACTATACTCTACTTGACTATACTGTACTGAACTCTACAGTTCTGTGCTATACTGTACTCTACTGGGCTCTACTTTGATGTCCAAACTTGTGAAACATAGACGTCTATGATTGGGCGGCAGTTAGCATAGCGGTTAGAGCGTTGGGCCAGTAACTGAAAGGTTGCTGGTTTCAATCCCAGAGCCGACAAGGCTCGGTTGATGTGCCCTTCAGCAAGGCACTTAACTCTAATTGCTCCTGTAAGTCGCTCTGGATAAGAGCGTCTACTAAATGACAAAATAATTAATTAAAAAAATTGGTTCAGATTTGGTCCAATTCGGACCAACCAAATTTGGTCTTGTTTGGTGGCGGAGCTCATTAAAATAGCCAGTGTGTATAATAATACCCAAACGTGATCACATAAACTGAGGGAGATTTTACCAAAATTCTGTTACCAAAATGTGCATCTGCACAGTTCTTCCAGTAATACTTTGAAATCAATGATTTTTGTTTGGCATACATTTTAAGGGAAAAATCGTATTCTTGCTAACAAAATATATGCTATAATATGGTGAACTAACTCTTTTAACTCTTCCTCTTCTTCTGGGCAGAGCGGGCCATCGCCAGGCACGAGGTGCATGAGATCGAGGAGAGGCACACGCAGGACGGCCTGCGGGAGCGGGAGGCCCCCTCGGCGGCCGACAGTGAGGACGTGGTGGTCATCTACAACCGGGTGCCCAAGACAGCCAGCACCTCCTTCACCAACATCGCCTACGACCTGTGTGGCAAGAACCACTACCACGTGCTGCACATCAACACCACCAAGAACAACCCAGTCATGTCCATGCAGGACCAGGTGAGAGAGTGAGGCCAGAGGTCAAGGGTTAACGTCCCTCCATATTTAGCTGATTAGAGAAAATATTGCACACAGTGGTTGCTGATGGAGGGAGAGATCAGAGGATTAGCTCTTTGTAATGGCTGGAATGGAATGAATATAAAGGCACCGCACACATGGTTTCTTCCATGATTCATTCTATTCTGCCAGAATTATAATTTAGCAATGTTTTGACCTCTGTGGAAGAGGGCGAGAGACATAGAGAGAGAGTCACTCTGTCTCTCTCCCTCTTCCACAAAGGTCAAAACATTGCTAAATTAAAATTCTGGCAGCATGTAAACAGTGGGCGATGAGTGGCAGTTGGTGTCACTTTAAATCGGTGGAAGCGAGGGAATTGGAGATGGCAAGTGGGAGGGTGAGATTGAAGAGTGGATTGCAGATGCACATGTCATGTATTAATTGTCATTGTCTACCTGCTCAGGTGCGGTTTGTGAAGAATGTGACAGAGTGGAGGGAGATGAAGCCGGCGTTCTACCACGGACACGTCTCCTTCCTGGACTTTACAAAGTGAGAACCCCTCACTACTGCACACATCCTACCAGATAGACTTTTGTTACTGTCTCCCCCTTGTGGTCTTATAGAATACTACATCAATACAAATTCAGAACGTCACAGATCGATTGCAATTCTATAGAAGGGATATGACTTTAAATCATGGGAAAAGGGGTGTCATCATGGCAAGTTGAAGCAACACTGTCCTATTGAACAGGGCCTAGATTTACAACTTGTGATGTGTATTCATAGGTCATCTTAGATATTGTCATTATAGCATCTCTATGATATATGTAAGTCCTTATACAATACATTCTAACACTATCTCTCTCCTATTGAACATGCCTCTGATTTAACGTATTGTGTATTTCTAGGTCATCTTAGATAATATCTGTGTAATATACGGGTCGGGTAGGACATCCATTATACAATTTATTCTAACACTATCTCTCTGTTTTGACCCAGGTTTGGAGTAAAGAAGAAGCCCATCTATATCAATGTTATCCGAGATCCCATCGAGCGCCTGGTGTCCTACTACTACTTCCTGCGTTTTGGGGATGACTACCGGCCCGGACTGCGACGCCGGAAACAGGGGGATAAGAAGGTCAGTCCCACAATCCTCTGCATTGTTTTGTACCAACTAGTGTATTAGTGATTAGCTAACACTATGAAATATTGTTGATTTGTAAATAAAAAGGGCATTGCTGCCTACACTAAAGCTACAATCTGGGATTCTTTTTTCCCCCAGCAAACTAATGCAGATTCCCAGATCCTAGATTGTAACTTTATATCTGGAATCCTTAATGGTGAAACTTCCATGTCTGTTTGGGATATTACAACAACAAAGAAGTTACTGCAAACAACAAAGACAGTTTTTCCCCCTTGGACATCATTGCATGCGCGATAGAACAGCAGAATATGTACTGCCATTTTTTAAAACTTACTGCTCAATACACCTCACTTCCGTTTCGTCCACAAAACAAAAACAATAACAAAGGTGCTGGGTCGGACAGTGGCACTGTTTCCTCTAATGCAGATTCCATCTTTAAGGTTCCACTTTGGACAGAATTATTATATTTTATTTATTAGCAGTAATATATACAATGTATTTGAACAGTAAAACATGCTTCCATAGGTAATGCTATCTTAGATTTTTTGTGGATGTGTTTCAGACCTTTGATGAGTGTGTGTCAGCGGGAGGCTCAGACTGCGCCCCAGAAAAGCTGTGGCTGCAGATCCCCTTTTTCTGTGGTCACTACTCCGAATGCTGGTATGTACCCCTCCTTACGTGACATCAATACCCTGCATTCTTAACCTATAACCCCATTGCACATTTCTTAATGGGCTGGTATATGGACAGTTGAACACAAAACGTGAACCCCTTTAACATCCATTTAACGTACCTCCATTACACATACTATTGCATGCCTTTCTTTTCTAGAGGCCTTGATTTGCTTTTTCTCTCTTGTGATCTGTATCATCCCCCCCACCCTCTCTTTCTGCTCCTATCTCAACTGACGAGAATGCGAGACTAGCCTATTTGCTTGATTGTAACACAGTTTATTGATTTGTATTTGTTTACCGTACTTGTACTGTATACTGCAATTCAGCTCGGAGCTGCCAATGTATCCAACGTGAAATCATTCTATACATATACTACCAGTCAAAGGTTTGCACACACCTACTCATTCAAGGGTTTTTCTTTATTTGTACTATTTTTTACATTGTAGAATAATAGTGAAGACATCAAAACTATGAAATAACACATATGGAATCATGTAGTAACCAAAAAAGTGTTAAACAAATCAAAATATATTTTATGTTTGACATTCTTCAAATAGCCACCCTTTGCCTTGATGACAGCTTTGCACACTCTTGGCATTCTCTCAACCAGCTTCATGAGGTAGTCACCTGGAATGCATTTCAATCAACAGGTGTGCCTTGTTAAAAGTTAATTTGTGGAATGTATTTCCTTCTTAATGTGTTTGAGCCAATTGGTTGTGTTGTGACAAGGTAGGGGGGGTATACAGAAGATAGCCCTGTTTGGTAAAAGACCAAGTCCATATTATGGCAAGAACAGCTCAAATAAGCAAAGAGAAACGACGGTACATCATTACTTTAAGACATGAAGGTCAGTCAATATGGAAAATGTCAAGAACTTTTAAAGTTTCTTCAAGTGCAGTCACAAAAACCATCAAGCGCTGTGATGAAACTGGCTCTCATGAGGACCACCAGAGGAATGGAAGACCCAGAGTTACCTCTGCTGCAGAGGATAAGTTCATTAGAGTTACCAGCCTCAGAAATTGCAGCCCAAATAATTGCTTCACAGAGTTCAAGTCACAGACACATCTCAACATCAACTGTTCAGAGGGGACTGTGTGAATCAGGCCTTCATGGTCAAATTGCTGCAAAGAAACCACTTCTAAAGGACACCAATAAGAAGAAGAGACCTGCTTGGGCCAAGAAACACGAGCAATGGACATTAGACCGGTGGAAATGTGTCCTTTTGGTCTGGAGTCCAACCGCGGTGTCTTTGTGAGACGCGGTGTGGGTGAACGGATGATCTCCGCATGTGTATTTCCCACCGTAAAGCATGTAGGAGGAGGTGTTATGGTGTGGGGGTGCTTTGCTGGTGATACTGTCTGTGATTTATTTAGAATTCAAGGCACACTTAACCAGCATGGCTACCACAGCATTCTGCAGCGATACGCCATCCCATCTGGTTTGGGCTTAGTGGGACTATCATTTGTTTTTCAACAGGACAATGACCCAACACACCTCCAGGCTGTGTAAGGGCTATTTTACCAAGAAGGAGAGTGATGGAGTGCTGCATCAGATGATCTGGCCTCCACAATCCCCTGACCTCAACCCAATTGAGAGGGTTTGGGATGAGTCAGACGGTAGAGTGAAGGAAAAGCAGCCAACAAGTGCTCAGCATATGTGGGAACTCCTTCAAGACTGTTGGAAAAGCATTCCAGGTGAAGCTGGTTGAGAGAATGCCAAGAGTGTGCAAAGCTGTCATCAAGGCAAAGGGTGGCTATTTGAAGAATCTCAAATAGAAAATATATTTTGATTTGTTTAACACTTTTTTGGTTACTAACTTACATGATTCCATATGTGTTATTTCATAGTTTTGATGTCTTCACTATTATTCTACAATGTAGAAAATAGTAAAAATAAAGAAAAACCCTTGAATGAGTAGGTGTGTCCAAACTTTTGACTGGTACTGTAAATCTAAACATCTGATGTACAGCTGATGTAAAAAGGGTTTTATAAATACATTTGATTGATTGAATGTTTATCTCTCCCCCATAGGAATGTTGGCAGCCACTGGGCCCTGGAGCAGGCCAAGTATAACCTGGTCAATGAGTACCTGCTGGTAGGGTTGACTGAGGAGCTGGAGGACTTTGTAATGATGCTGGAGGCGGCACTTCCACGCTTTTTCAGGGGCGCCACTGAGCTCTACAAAACAGGTACGCTACCATGCCTACTGCGATTACGTTTTAGATTATTACTTCCAAGGTGAAACTGATTTGTCTTTTTAAAGTTTTTATTTTATTTTAGTGTCAGCCTACTCACATACCTCAAAATAGATAAAAAATGTATTTTCAGTCAATCGTATGTAGAATGATGATGTACCTATTTTTGAATGTGTTGAAGCATGTACAGTAGATGTACCGTTATCACAGGAGATGTTCACGTTACTGCTCTTTGAGAGACCAATTCTCACTTTTTTCACAGCTCTAACAACGTGCACGTACCTCTTCATTATATTTGACAATTTCTACATACCATCTTTAACTAAAAACAAAAATACAAGTGCGACTTAATACAAGTGCGACTTAGATTGGTACTGATGTGCTATGCCCCTTTCCCAACAGGGAAGAAATCCCACCTGAGGAAGACAAGCGAAAAGAAGCCGCCTACCAAGGAATCCAGCGCCAAGCTGCAGCAGTCGGCCATCTGGAAGATGGAGAACGAGTTCTACGAGTTTGCCCTGGAGCAGTTCCAGTTTGTCCGGGCTCACGCAGTCCGGGAGAAGGACGGGGAACTCTACCTGCTGGCTCAGAACTTCTTCTATGAGAAGATCTACCCCAAAACTAACTAGCACACATGAAAGATGGACCATTCATCTAGGCTTCATGCCATAGTCACACACACTGGGGAGAGGACAGAGGAGAGGAGGAGGAAAACTAAGATCATCTGTGGAACTGTGTCTGTTGGACGTTGTAAGTCAGCAGTTTCTGAATGTCGCCTGCTTCACTGACTCCGACTCCTCCGTCTCCATAGTAGCCGACAGAACCAGGAAGCTGCCTCTTCCTGATGCAAGAGTGCCAATAGGTCAAGTTCCCACCAGCATCCAAGTTCCAGGACTCCCTTTCTCTTTCCAGGTGAAAGTTCACAGGAGTGGTTTGCTCGACGGACACATGGCAGGAGACGAGTCTACTTGGCATCTGGCCATGTCCTTTTACTTCTGGTCACATGATTTGTATTTTCCGTCCAGAGGGAAGGTTTTTATTGGCAGTGTTCTTTTTGGTTGCATTTTATTTGTATTTTCATTCTACTTTACTATCATCGTCTATGGGAAACATTGTCGTCCCACTTTTTATGTGTTCAAATTATGTAACCGTCTAAACTTAAAAGCTGACTACAATGTTATCTTGGAGTTTACCTATATGAACTGAAGACGTTTTTTTACTAAATCTAAATCCTGTGGCCTCCATAAACTTGGGTAAACAGATACACTCTTTTCACAACTGTGGTAATACTATTGTGTGTTTTATACTGTACTTATTTAGTTGTTTTCAGACTATTTGACCCAGTTGGATTATTGCTAGGTGGAATGTGAAGTGTTTACACATGATGTAATTAAACTATGGAAGAAGACAATTCAGCTGCTGTACATATTACTAATTTCAATACATCTGGATCAAACGGTTATTTTATTTCAAGAGGACTTGCTTTGATTTCAGCTTTGGTATAACACATTTAGTTAATGAGCCATTTGTACATTTTTCTCTCAGCTTTTGTTATTTTCTCTAGATTGGCGAGAGACCATTTCATTTTAGTGCTTTTATTTTCAATCTGTCATATGTTTGCTATCATTGGGCCACTATTGAACCCAAAGTGCCCACAAATCCATTGTTTTGCTGCTGTAAACTCATGAACTTGTTGCATTTCTCCAAACAAAGGGTGAAGTTGACCGTTGTTATTTATGACAGATTTTTTTATCCCTGATTATTTCCATTTCTTTATATTCCCCTTAGGATCATAAATTGCAATCCATTTTCATTTATTTTTCTATGGTTATCATGTAAGACTAACCTAACCTAACCTAACCCATGCGTGCACCGCTAACTGCTGGTGCTGCTAATGCCAGTCCTGTTCTTCTATTGAAGGCCTACTAATACAGACACTGATCAGATCATCTCTGTAACTCAGCCGGAGCACTAGAACAGCCTACAAAAGTGTTGTGAAGCAGTGACATTCCCAATTTATCAAGCCCTAGCCCAGACTTTGAGACAGCAGAAGTACGAAAAAGCAAAGCGAATGTATTTTCTCCCACAGTGGATTATAAAAGAGAGATTGAATCTCTGAGATAAATTGTGATGTTGGGAAGGGATGGTAGGCAGGCAGTAACTAAACATTGCTTGTGTTCTCATGTTATTAAAGGGGCTCTTCACCATGTGACATCATCAGGAGTAATTTTCTTAGTCATCTTTTTGTAGAAACATGCTGATTTCACAGACACTGGTATGGTGATGGAGAACTCTGGATAAAAGCATCTGCCAAATGGCATATATACTGTATAATGAATGTGAGGTTAAATTGGTGAAGTGCCCCTTTAAGGTCTATGTTATAAAGAGAGGCTACTCCTGTGGTTTTGGTTACTCAGCATATTGTACCTTCCTCCCTAACCAACCAAAATCACTGCAAAGAAAAGCTTGCGCGCTCTCTCTCTTTCTGTGTTGCAGTAGTATCTGCTGGAATGTCAACCTCACCATGTTTTTGTTATAATTTTGTCATTCCCATGTTTTTATTGCCATATAAAAAAATGAAATGCCCATTACTGCATGCTTTTTATGTAATTCTTTGTTAGTACATTGATAGACACTGAAAATGTTGGCTGCTGTTCTCTCTGTGTACTATAGAGGGAGCTCATTGGCTAATTTGTGTCTTCACCCTGCCTGCAGTGGAGACATTACATTTCAGTCATTTAGCAGACGCTCTTATCCAGAGCGACTTACAGTAGTGAGTGCATACATGTTCATATTTGTTCGTACTGGTCCCCCATGGGAATCGAACCCACAACCCTGGTGTTGCTAGTGCCATGTTCTACCAAATGAGCCACACGGGACATTATCCAGCCCATGGTGATGTGGTGTGTGTGATGGAAACAGCAAATTAACACTTGGCTACTGTAAGTGAAAATACATGGATCAGGCTAGGTGATACCTCTTCCCGAAAAAGCAGATTGAGACCAAATGACATGGGGGTTTCCAAACTGGGGAAAAGAATGGCAACAAGTATACATCAACTTCTCTGATAGAAGGAAAGGGTAAGTCTCAGTCCCAGGGCTGCCTGGTGCACACTGTTGAATTGGTGTCCCACTAAACCAGGCCCAGGTAATCTCATGCTAGTCATCTGTTACTGAACCAATCTCCTATTAATCCCATCATTAGATAGCCAGCCTACAACAGCTTCCTGGACGTGTCACTGTGACCCAATAAAAAGGGTTTCCCTGCCCTCTGTCTAAGCCACTATTAGGCAGTTTGTGCTCCCTCCCGGACCGATCTGAGACCTGCTTCATGAGATTGGATAGTGTGTGCTCTCTTCATCTGTAAAATGACCAAACTGATCCAGGACCTGTAATGAAGGCTCTATAGTGTAATCTATAAGCAAGGTCTGATGTGTAACAACTTTCTTATGTACTGGTGATGACACAGAAGCAGGAAACCAACAGTGTTGGGGAAGCTACTCTTAAAATATAGTTTACCAAGCTACCAATTACGTCACACTGGAAGAAGTTAAGCTACACTAATTGCTACCCTTAAGAAATATATAGTTTACTTAACTAAAGTTACTTTGAAAAAATAGTTCACTACATCCAAACTACTTTGTGAAAAATGATATCTAAATCTGAAATGTCACAGACTACAAATTGCAAGACAGATCACTATGGGGTCAAATGTTAACTGTGTAATTTAGCCTATTAAACACAAAACAATGTTTCAAGTGAGAATTACGGAGGTCTGATGCTGAATTTTTTTTTTAATTATTGCCTACTTTACCCATATTTTATTTTCCTTTTGCAAAATAAATGGCCTAATAGGTAGTTCCAGTAGTTAGCTACACCGCTACATGTAGTTAAATTACTCAAAATATATGTAGTTCACTACTACCCAACACTGGAAACCAACATATTACCACATCAAACCCATGAACTAGTGTAGTATTGTTGGTTTGAAAAGATCACATCATTTCAGGTTATCAGAAGCTTAGGGCTGTATTCAGAAAAGTTGATATTGGGTAATGGACACACACTATCTAACACTCTCCCACTTTCCTTAGAGGTCTATGCATGACATGAGGTAGAGTTCAGCACAGCCTTACATAATGCACTGGGGCCAGACCAACATCCCAATGTCTCACACAGATTATGGCGGATATTATTGAACAGGGCGCACATGTCCAGAACTTTACACATACACATCTATTGTATAATGGACATGACTTGATTCTTTATCTTGTTGGGGCCATTTCTGTAGAAGGCCTGCCTGCACATGGACAGGGTGGTGCCATTGGTATCAAGTGCAGTCAGTTGACAGCTATTTTAGATTGGCGTCAGCAACTGGATAGATTTGGTTACAATCGTGATAGTTATTCTCTGCAACTACTAGTACTGTACTACTACAGTGTATTAGGCCAGTGGTTCCCAAACTGTGGGGTGCGTGGGGTTCCCCTCCACATTTTTTTTTTGGGGGGGGTCTCTCTTTTTTTAAAGGAACTCCAGTCCGGATTTAAACTTACTCGTCAAAGTTGTAATAGTAGAATGCACAAGGTGCAATTTCGAAATTGGGTAGAGCATCATCAGTTCCTCTTGTTATGTTAGTCATTGCATACCTTAGAGAGCTATTTATAACTTGTCAGAATTGTTCAGATCAACTAGCCCATGTCAGCTAACACTTTTTTATTTAGGTTTTGTAGCCCATAGAAAATTAGATTTAAAACTGCTAAATTTTCTTTGCACCCCATGACTAAATGTGTAGAATTGCAGGAAATAACAAGAGGGGTGTGAACAGTTTGTGTCACGAACAGTGCTTGTCCCCATTGAAATATGGGGGCCCTGAGTGAAAAAGTTTGGGAACCCCTGTATTAGGCTAGCACTATGCTACTGGCACTTTTTATATTAGGCATCCTGTAATAAATTATGATGATGTCATTTAAGTTTCCTGCACTATTTTTAGATACTATATCATAGGATAACCTCCTGCTCATAAACTTCATCGTTTTAATCTAGTCCTAGAATTGTCAAACTATTGCATAAACATGATTTCTTACAGGGGTGTGCGAGGCTCGTGCGTGTGAGAAATGTATGATCACGTGAGAGAGTATGACTATAATCTGGCGGCGAGAGTGGGCTATGGGTTGAGTGAGTGCATAGCTCCTATGGGCGGACGCTGATGCGCTTCCACACTAACCAGCGCCGCGCTCTCCCAAAGCAGGGGGACGGATTTATGGTGCTGCTTTACTTATGTGGACTATAGAACAACTTTTCGTGCCTTGGCCTAAGCGAAAAAAGACACAAGGACTCAAAGAAAGCAATGGAAAGTCAAGTATTTCCAAGATGACCGATGGTTTGGTCACCGAATAAGTTATTTTTGTCGCACGAGAGGGAAACTCAAAACAAGGCTGTTTTTGGAGTTCCACCTCCCCTCCCTCCGTAGAGTTTGATTCAAAAGTCGAAAGCCAAGATGGCCGCCGATTCCGTGCAGGTAGGAAAAGTTGACAACTGTTATAATAAGTGCGTAAAGTTGTAATGCGCGCTTTCCAATTTAGTAGACTAAATAACTATTCTATCGAACATTCGCAGTGGGTTCAAATCTTGAGTTTTATACATTTCTGAGGGATTTCTTCACCCTTTCCCGAAGGACTGGGAATTATGGATTGAGGCCTGGAAAACAATTATCAAAAAATATCCAGTTTTGCGTTATTGTGCACTTGAGAACGCAGCATCTGAACTACTAAATTAATCTGCTGTATATTATTTAAATGTCCTAAAATAAATGTAAAATAGACTATGATGGTAACATATGTTTTTGAAAGTTTTGGTAAACAAAATGGTTTAGAATTAATTGGAAGAACATTTTCCATTTCATAATCCATTTTAAACCGAGACGGTCAAAGTAATGTCCATTTTAAACTCCTTTGTAAACAGTGATACACTTGAGTCAAGTGGGCGCGTGGTAAAGCCCAAAGGTGTCTATTAAAATAAACATGTTTTACTTGGTTGGAGCCAAGACTTAAAGTAGTTGTTCCAAGTATAAGCATTCCCTTAAACATGCTTGAATTTGTAGCTAATCATACAATGCAACATTTAGAAACTTCATAGGTGGCTGTCTGAAAACAAGTTAGAAATGTGCATGTTTCCATCTATTTTTCACCTCTGAACTGTAATAAATGACTCAGAAGAAAGGTTGTGGTCACCACTGCTGTCACTGGGATGACGTCAGCTGTCAAGTCTGCCACTTTGTATCGAAATAAATAAAACATGTCCATCAAACAACAATGTAGCCTTGAAGCATAATGATGCTTCACCGCTACACAGCTGACCATGCAATTTAGTAACTTTGTATGCTACCAAACATAACCACACTCTCTCTCAAACTTTTGCATTTGAGGACATTAACCTGTGAAAATATTGCCTTTGTTTGCAGTTTCCATAATTAGATTGAAGGTAGTACACTGTTTGGAACCTTATTTTTACCCACCCAGCAGCACCCATGAATGCAGACTAGTTTGTTGGCAGACATGATTTCACAAGGTTCTCGTATTCAAATCAGATTTTATTGGTCACATACACGTGTTTAGCAGATGTTATTGCTGGTGTAGCGAAATGCTTGTGTTTCTAGCTCCGACAGTGCAGTATATCTAAAAATTTCACAAAATATACACACATATCTAAGTAAAGCAACAGAATTAAGAATATATAAATACATATATGGACGAGCAATGTCAGAGAGGCATAGACTAAGATACAGTAGAATAGTATTTACAGTATATACACATGAGATGAGTAATGCAATATATGTAAACATTATTAAAGTGGCCAGTGATTTCTAATGTGCTAGTGAATGCTATTTAACAGTCTGATGGCCTTGAGATAGAAGCTGTTTTTTAGTCTCTCGGTCCCAGCTTTGATGCACCTGTACTGACCTCCCCTTCTGGATGATAGCGGGGTGAACAGGCAGTGGCTCGGGTGGTTGTTGTTGTTGATGATATTTTTGGCCTTCCTGTAACATCGGGTGCTGTAGGTGTCCTGGAGGGCAGGTAGTTTGCCCCCGGTGATGCGTTGGGCAGACCGCACCACCCTCTGGAGAGCCCTGCGATTGCGGGCGGTGCAGTTGCTGTACCAGCCGGTGATACAGCCCGACAGGATGCTCTCAATTGTGCATCTGTAAAAGTTTGTGAGGGTTTTAGGTGGCAAGACAAATTTCGTCAGCCTCCTGAGGTTGAAGAGGCGCTGTTGCGCTTCTTCGCCACACTGTCGGTGTGGGTGGACCATTTCAGTTTGTCAGTGATTCTTAGATAGGTGACGGCTGACATTGTTTGGACAGTGAGTGGAAGGCTATCTTGTATTTGTCAAGTTAATTATGCTGCTATCGGCCAATAAACAAAATACAGTGCATTCGGAAAGTATTCATTTTGTTACGTTACAGCCTTATTCTAAAATAGATTAAAAAAATTAATAAAAATCGCATCAATCTACACAAAATACCCCATAATGACAAAGCAAAAACAGGTTGTTAGACATTTTTGCACATTTATAAAAAATAAAATAAAAACAGAAATAACTTATTTACATAAATATTCAGACGCTTTGCTATGAGACTCGAAATTGAGCTCAGTGATCACCCTTGAGATGTTTCTACAACCTAATTGGAGTCAACCTGTGGTAAATTCAATTGATTGGACATGATTTGGAAAGGCACACACTTGTTTATATAAGGTCCCACAGTTGACAGTGCATGTCAGAGCAAAAACCAAGCCATGAGGTCGACGGAATTGTCTGTAGAGCTCCGAGACAAGATTGTGTTGAGGAACATATCTGGGGAAGGGTACCAAAACAATTCTGCTGCATTGAAGGTCCCCAAGAACACAGTGATCTCCATCATTCTTAAATGGAAGAAGTTTGGAACCACCAATACTCTTTCTACAACCAAACTGAGCAATCAGGGGAGAAGGGCCTTGGTCAGGTAGGTGACCAAGAACCCAATGGTCACTCTGACAGAGCTCCATAGTTCCTCTGTGGAGATGAGAGAACCTTCAGAAGGACAACCATCTCTGCAGCACTCCACCAATCAGGCCTTTATGGTAGAGTAGCCAGACGGACGGCACTCCTCAGTAAAAGGCACATGACAGCCCACTTGGAGTTTGCCAAAAAGCACCTAAAGGACTCTCAGACCATGATAAACAAGATTCTCTGGTCTGATGAAACCAAGATTGAGCTCTCTGGCCTGAATGCCAAGCGTCACATCTGGAGAAAACCTGGCACCATCCCTACGGTGAAGCATGGTGGTGGCAGCATCGTGCTGTGGGGACGTTTTTCAGCGGCAGGGACTGGGAGGCTAGTCAGGATTGAGGGAAAGATGAACGGAGCAAAGTACAGAGAGATCCTTGATGAAAACCTGCTCCAGAGCGCTCAGGACCTCAGACTAGGGCGAAGGTTCACCTTCCAACAGGACAACGACCCTAAGCACACAGCCAAGAAGTATGGGAGAAACTCCCCAAACACAGGTGTGCCAAGCTTGTAGCATCATACCCAAGAAGATTCGAGACTGTAATCACTGCCAAAGGTTCTTCAACAAAGTATTGAGTAAAGGGTCTGAATACTTATGAAAATGGAAGACCCAGCCACGACCCATCTTCAATGCTCTTACTGAGGGAAGGAGGTTGTTGGCCAAGATCTCGCGATACATGGCCCCATCCATCCTCCCCTCAATACGGTGCAGTCGTCCTGTCCCCTTTGCAGAATAGCATCCCCAAAGAATGATGTTTCCACCTTCACGGTTGGGATGGTGTTCTTGGGGTTGTACTCATCCTTCTTCTTCCTCCAAACACAGCGAGTGGAGTTTAGACCAAAAAGCTCTATTTTTGTCTCATCAGACCACATGACCTACTCCCATTCCTCCTCTGGATCATCCAGATGGTCATTGGCAAACTTCAGACGGGCCTGGACATGCGCTGGCTTGAGCAGGGGGACCTTGCGTGCGCTGCAGGATTTTAATCCATGACGGCGTAATGTGTTACTAATGGTTTTCTTTGAGACTGTGGTCCCAGCTCTCTTCAGGTCATTGACCAGGTCCTGCCGTGTAGTTCTGGGCTGATCCCTCACCTTCCTCATGATCATTGATGCCCCACGAGGTGAGATCTTGCATGGAGCCCCAGACCGAGGGTGATTGACCGTCATCTTGAACTTCTTCCATTTTCTAATAATTGCACCAACAGTTGTTGCCTTCTCACCAAGCAAACAATTTTATCCCTGATGTCCTTACACAGCTCTCTGGTCTTGGCCATTGTGGAGAGGTTGGAGTCTGTTTGATTGAGTGTGTGGACAGGTGTCTTATATACATGTAACAAGTTCAAACAGGTACAGTTAATACAGGTAATGAGTGGAGAACAGGAGGGCTTCTTAAAGAAAAACTAACAGGTCTGTGAGAGCCGGAATTCTTACTGGTTGGTAGGTGATCAAATACTTATGTCATGCAATAAAATGCAAATTAATTACTTAAAAATCATACAATGTGATTTTCTGGATTTTTGTTTTAGATTTCGTCTAAAACAAAAACAAAAGTGTACCTATGATAAAAATGACAGACCTCTACATGCTTTGTAAGTAGGAAAGCCTGCAAAATCGGCAGTGTATCAAATACTTGTTCTCCCCACTGTACATGTGACAACATACACAATTTTCGGGGACCACTTTTGGCTACTTTCAGAACTGCTGGCTAAAAAGTAATATACAAATCTCTCTAAACTGACCAGGGTTGTAATTACACCTGTCATCTATGTATTTGTGATGAACCATAATTTACAAGCACTGCAGTCTTTTAAATGCTTTAGTCTGGCCTGGAGGTAAGGTTGTTGACCTGATGTAGCCTATGTGCCATTTCTGGTATAAATGCAGCTACCAAACCAAATGTATTGAAGACGGTTTAGGGTAATAATTTGTGTTTAGGTTGTGTAAAGGTTGAATTGGTGTTTAAGGTGAAAGTCAGGCTTAAAAAAAAAAAAGCTGGTACCATGTTCCTAAATAGTCTTGGTTTCGACTTTTCCATTGTCCCTCAAATTGAATTTAGCTTTTGTTTGAGTTTGAGCTTAAGACTATTTAGCCTGCTTATAGTGAAAGTGAATCCCTAATGTTTGCTTTGGTTTCCATGCAGTTTTAAGGTGACAGATTATTGTAGGTGCATGAGAAATAGGCTAAACTAAGGACACAAGCTTTTATCAAATCAAATGTATTTATCACATGCGCCGAATACAACAGGTGTAGACCTTACAGTGAAATGTTTACTTAACAGCTTAACCAACAATGCAGTTTTAAGAAAAATAAGTGTTAAATAAAAAATAGATACGTTAAAAATAACTAATAATTAAAGAGCAGCAGTAAAATAACAGTAGCAAGGCTATATACAGGGGATACCGGTACAGAGTCAATGTGCGGGGGCACAGGTTAGTCGAGGTAATTGAGGTAATATGTACATGTAGGTAGAGTTAAAGTGACTATGCATAGATAATAAACAGAGAGTAGCAGCGGCGGGGGGGACGACGACACAATGCAAATAGTTTGGGTAGCCATTTGATTAGCTGTTCAGGAGTCTTATTGCTTGGGGGTAGAAGCTGTTAAGAAGCCTTTTAGACGTAGACTTGGCGCTCCGGTACCGCTTGCCGTGCGGTAGCAGAGAGAACAGTCTATGACTAGGGTGGCAGGAGTCTTTGACCATTTTTAGGGCCTTCCTCTGACACCGCCTGGTATAGAGGTCCTGGATGGCAGGAAGCTTGGCCCCAGTGATGTACTGGGCCGTACGCACTACCCTCTGTAGTGCCTTGCGGTCGGAGGCCGAGCAGATGCCATACCAGGCAGTGATGCAACTAGTCAGGATGCTCTCGATGTTGCAGCTGTAGAACATTTTGAGGATCTGAGGACCCATGCCAAATCTTTTCAGTCTCCTGAGGGGGAATAGGCTTTGTCGTGCCCTCTTCATGACTGTCTTGGTGTGTTTAGACCATTATAGTTTGTTGGTGATGTAGACACCAAGGAACTTGAATCTCTCAACCTGCTCCACTACAGCCCCATCAATGAGAATGAGGGCGTGCTCAGTCCTCTTCTTTTTCCTGTAGTCCACAATCATCTTCTTTGTCTTGATCACGTTGAGGGAGAGGTTGTTATCCTGGCACCACACGGTCAGGTCTCTGACCTCCTCCATATAGGCTGTCTCATCGTTGTCGGTGATCAGGCCTACCACTGTTGTGTTGTTGGCAAACTTAATGATGGTGTTGTAGTCGTTCCTGGCCATGCAGTCATGGGTGAACAGGGCGTACAGGAGGGGACTGAGCATGCACCCCTGAGGGGCCCCCATGTTGAGGATCAGCGTGGCAGATGTGTTGTTACCTACCCTTACCACCTAGGGGCAGCCAGTCAGGAAGTCCAGGATACAGTTGCAGAGGGAGGTGTTTAGTCTCAGGGTCCTTAGCTTAGTGATGAGCTTTGAGGGCACTATGGTGTTGAACGCTGAGCTGTAGTCAATGAATAGCATTCTCACGTAGGTGTTCCTTTTGTCCAGGTGGGAAAGGGCAGTGTGGAGTGCAATAGAGATTACATCATCTGTGGCTCTGTTGAGGCGGTATGCAAATTGGAGTGGGTCTAGGGTTTCTGGGATAATGGTGTTGATGTGAGCCATGACCAGCCTTTCAAAGTACTTCATGGCTACAGACGTGAGTGCTACGGGTCGGTAATCATTTAGGCAGGTTACCTTAGTGTTCTTGGGCACAAGGACTATGGTGGTCTGCTTGAAACATGTTGGTATTACAGACTCAGTCAGGGACAGGTTGAAAATGTCAGTGAAGACACTTGCCAGTTGGTCAGTGCATGCTCGGAGTACATGTCCTGGTAATCCGTCTGTGAATGTTGACCTGTTTAAAGGTCTTACTCACATCGTCTACAGAGAGCGTGATCACACAGTCGTCCGGAACAGCTGATGCTCTCATGCATGCTTCAGTGTTGCTTGCCTCGAAGCGAGCATAGAAGTAATTTAGCTCATCTGGTACGCTCGTGTCACTGGGCAACTCACGGCTGTGCTTCCCTTTGTAGTCTATAATAGTTTGCAAGCCCTGCCACATCCGACGAGCGTCGGAGCCGGTGTAGTACGATTCAGTCTTAGTCCTGTATTGATGCTTAGCCTGTTTGATAGTTCATCGGAGGGCATAGCGGGATTTCTTATAAGCGTCCGGGTTAGAGTCCCGCTCCTTGAAAGCGGCAGCTCTACCCTTTAGCTCAGTGCGGATCTTGCCTGTAATCCATGGCTTCTGGTTGGGGTATGCACGTACGGTCACTGTGGGGATGACGTCATCGATGCAGTTATTGATGAAGCCAGTGACTGATGTGGTGTACTCCTCAATACCATCAGAAGAATCCCGGAAAACATATTCCAGTTTGTGCTAGCAAAACAGTCCTGTAGCTTAGCATCTGCATCATCTGACTACTTCTTTATTGACCGAGTCACTGGTGCTTCCTGCTTTAGTTTTGCATATTTCCTCTGTAAAGCACCTTTATAGGAGGAGAGGGTGGAGTTTAAGATAGAGAAGGTTTAGCCACTAGCCAGCCAAAACAGGGAACTACTGTGCACTCTAATCTCAAACACACACTAAGCCTGGTTGTTTTACTTTGACTGGGTCAATAAGAGCATATCAATTAGGCAAAATAAATGTAGGCTACTTTGACACAAATACAAGAGCTATGTGGGGCGGCAGGTAGCTTAGTGGTTAAGAGCGTTGTGCCAGTAACCGACAGGTCGCTGGTTCTAATCATGAGGCCGACTAGGTGAAAGATCTGTCTATGTGCCCTTGAGCAAGGCACTTAACCCTAGTCGCTCTGGATAAGAGTGTCTGCTAAATGACTAAAATGTAAAAATGTAATGTTATTCCATTGGCTGTTGGTTGAAACATGGTGCTTGCTTGCATCACTGAAGTAGTGGATTAGATTCTTTCATTATCCATATACTGAAGATTTAACAGTACTTAAAAGCTGTACACGGCGTTGGGAAACGAACTAGGCAAAAAAACAAAAAATGATGTTACAAACTCCCAATCTTAACCTTACAAGAAGCCATTTACATGTAGCTGTACACAACTGCTAAACCACCTCCTACTCCCACACACGTCGCTCAACGGGGGAGGCCATTGGACCGCTGGCATTTTAGTTTTTTTAACCAACGTTTATTTTAAGACTCAACTCTCTCACCAGAGTGAGATTAGGTCCCATTCTCGTCTCCTGTGACCTCACAGAGCGAGAGGCTAAGCAGGATTTTGCTGTCCCTCCTCAGACGGTTTATCTGCTGTGTGTGTGTGTGTCTGTGAGAGTGGGTGTGTGTGTCTGTGAGAGTGGGTGTGTGTGTCTGTGAGAGTGGGAAGGGTTGCACAGAGAGAGTATGTGTCTGACTGACTATTGCTTTTGAGTCACCCAGACATGGTGCTGTTGTAGAGGATAACTGTTTTAGAAAAGGGAGAACTTTACTTATGTTATTGTGATGAGAGAAAGAACAAAGCAGAACTTCAAAACATGCATGGACGGGCTTCTGTAGCAGATGTGATGGAGACAAGGCTGATGGAAATTGATGATGTGATGGTGAGGAACTTAGATTTGTGTAGGGATAGTAAAATATGGGGATGGGCATTTGAAATGTTTTCAGTATTCGAATAATATCATATTTATTTGGATATCCGGATAGTTGAAATACATATTTTTTTACAACCAAATCTTATTTTCTTAAATGTAAATGGCATGTTATAGAAGGGTCCAGACACCTTTTTTGTGATTTCACGTTTTAGAGAAACTTACCCCAAAAGGCAAACAACTTCCTCATCCTCGTTGTGTAGTATGGGGGCCCTGAAAAAAATATGATCAAAGGCTCCAAAAACACCCTAATACATCCTGTGGTCCTCTGTAGCTCAGCTGGTAGAGCACGGCGCTTGTAACGCCAAGGTAGTGGGTTCGATCCCCGGGACCACCCATACACACACAAAAAAAAAAGGTATGCACGCATGACTGTAAGTCGCTTTGGATAAAAGCGTCTGCTAAATGGCATATTATTATTATCCTTCTGGAAACGGTAAAGCACTCAGTAAAATGATGCAGGTCTTTAGATATTGTACACATGAAATTGTGTCATTCCGAACTGCAACGTTATATACCATTTTGTTGTGACTAGCTAGCTAAAGTAGCAATGCTAAAACTCCATTCATATGATTTAGCAAACTTAATTCCGTCATTTTAATTCCATTTTGCTAGTGTTGCACGGTATACCAGTACCACAGGAATATCATGGTAACAAAACGTCATGATACTTATAATACCAACATTTTAGAATACCGTAGTACCGTTTCATATGATACTACCAACTTTTTCAACCCTACCAATCCTAAAGAACCTGCTGGCTTTTGTTATAAAATGTTTATAAAGTCAGTTTTGATTATAGATTAAGTTGAATTTAACCAACAGCCACTATTCTCTTGAATGCGCAGGTCCAATAATATCAACTTCACTTTCATGCGCATATCACTTGTGGCAGATGTAATCAGCCAGCCGCATACCCTACCAGCCCTTACCTGCTTCTCTCCGTCCACTTTTCACGCGCGTCTATTCCTCCGTCAGTTAAAAATATATATCATTTAGCCGTGATGGCGAACGAGGATGCAGACTCAGACCCTGAACAGTCTTCAGTAGATTTGGACATTTGTTACATTGGAGCAGTGCACAAAGCGAGCAATGTTGATACATTGTTTAATTTCATCACCTGTTATAACCAAGAGCACAGACCAGTCTGAGTAGACTTT
Source organism: Coregonus lavaretus (assembly GCF_964263955.1). NCBI lineage: Eukaryota > Metazoa > Chordata > Actinopteri > Salmoniformes > Salmonidae > Coregonus > Coregonus lavaretus. The sequence continues at coordinate 35,493,537 of NC_140010.1, read as the reverse complement.
GCAAGTCCATGGTCATGTAGCCTCTCAGTGTCGGAGAGGGAAAATGGAGCACCACTTTGCGACAGGCATGCTTGCAGCTTTACAGCAAAGAATGTCTTGTCTCTAGCCTAAACGGTGAAAAAAATATGACCCATATTACCGGAGATGCCATTTTTTTAAAATCGGGATTCGCGCGCATTTTATATAATTTAACAAACAAAGTCGCAGGCCGTTTTTTAAGTAATCCTGGGTCGCTAATTATTAGTTTGATAACAAACAACGTTGTTCAGTCATGTTACCTAGCTAGCTAACAACCTGGTAACTTGACAGTAGGTTTAGGCTAATTTGATTGGCACTCATGAGATGTGCTTCAAAAGGTATGATTCATATAGGCCAAAATATAAACGCAACATGTAAAATTGATTAAATTAAGTGTTTTCCTCATCAGTCTACACACAATACCCCATAATGACAAAGCGAAAACAGGTTTTATGACATCTTTGCAAATGTATTACAAATAAAAAACAGAAATAACTTATTTACATAAGTATTCAGACCCTTTGCTATGAGACTCGAAATTGAGCTCAGGTGCATCCTGTTTCCATTGATCATCCTTGAGATGTTTCTAGAACTTGATTGGTGTCCACCTGTGGTAAATTCAATTGATTGGACATGATTTGGAAAGGCACACACCTGTCTATATAAGGTCCCACAGTTGACAGTGCATGTCAGAGCAAAAACCAAGCCATGAGGTGGAAGGAATTGTCCGTAGAGCTCCGAGACAGGATTGTGTCGAGGCACAGATCTGGGGAAGGGTACCAAAACAATTCTGCAGCATTGAAGGTCCCCAAAAACACAGTGGCCTCCATCTTCTTAAATGGAATAAGTTTGGAACCACCAAGACTCTTCCTAGAGCTGGCTGCCCAGCCAAACTGAGCAATCAGGGGAGAGGGGCCATGGTCAGGGTGATGACCAAGAACCCGATGGTCACTCTGACAGAGCTCCAGAGTTCCTCTGTGGAGATGGGAGAACCTTCCAGAAGGACAACCATCTCTGCAGCACTTCACCAATCAGGCCTTTATGGTAGAGTGGCCAGACGGAAGCCACTCCTCAGTAAAAGGCACTTGACAGCCCGCTTGGAATTTGCCAAAAGGCACCTAAAGGACTCTGACCATGAGAAACAAGATTCTCTGGTCTGATGAAACCAAGATTGAACTCTTTGTCAAATCAAATCAAATTGTATTGGTCACATGCGCCGAATACAACAGGTGCAGACATTACAGTGAAATGCTTACTTACAGCCCTTAACCAACAGTGCATTTATTTTAAACAAAAAAAGTAAAAATAAAACAACAACAAAAAAAGTGTTGAGAAAAAAAAGAGCAGAAGTAAAATAAAGTGACAGTAGGGAGGCTATATATACAGGGGGTACCGTTGCAGAGTCAATGTGTGGGGGCACCGGCTAGTTGAGGTAGTTGAGGTAATATGTACATGTGTCCTGAATGCTAAGGGTCACGTATGGAGGAAACCTGGCACCATCCCTACGGTGAAGTATGGTGGTGGCAGCAGGGACTGGGAGACTAGTTAGGATCGAGGGAAAGAAGAACAGAGCAAAGTACAAAGAGATCCTTGATGAAAACCTGCTCAGGACCTCAGACTGGGGCAAAGGTTCACCTTCCAACAGGACAATGACCCTAAGCACAAAGCCAAGACAACGCAGGAGTGGCTTTGGGACTAGTCTCTGAATGTCCTTGAGTGGCTCAGCCAGAGCCCGGACTTGAACCCGATCGAACATCTCTGGAGAGACCTGAAAATAGCTGTGCAGCGACGCTCCCCATCCAACCTGACAGAGCTTGAGAGGATCTGCAGAGAAGAATGGGAGAAAGTCCCCAAATACAGGTGTGCCAAACTTGTAGTGTCATACCCAAGAAGACTCGAAGCTGTAATCGCTGCCAAAGGTGCTTCAACAAAGTACTGAGTAAAGAGTCTGAATACTTATGTAAATTTGATATATATATATTTTATATATACACATTTGCACACAATTTCTAAAAACCTGTTTTTGCTTTTTCAGTATGGGGTATTTTGTGTAGATTGATGAGGAAAAAAATTGATTTAATCCATTTTAGAATAAGGCTGTAACGTAACAAAATGTGGAAAAAGTAAAAGGGGTCTAAATACTTTCTAAATGCACTGTACGTTGACCTTTCTATGTAAACCCATTCAAGAAGACTCATAGAGCCCTAATACTTCCCCAGTTAAGACTGGCAGTAAAGATGCCGGTCAAGGCCTGTACTAATGCCCAATTCCAAAGCAACTCCAAGCTACTATCCCCTAGTCACTTATGTAGATCTGAAAGGATTGGATAGGTATGGGGCCAGAAGTTTTTCCACAGCCTTTAATTTGGGCTCACAATAGCCTCATTTCCATAGTTGGATCACTTGGTCAAGAAAAACTCCTGGCCAGCAATGGTGAACATTTCACCTAGCCTGTCAGAAGTCACGGCGCTATGACAATATTGCAATGTAATCATCCTATCCAGGCCTTTCATATCTCCACATGTGGTTAAGTGGCAAAAGTGGCCCATTGACCTGTGTTCCATCTTTTGGTTCTTGTTAAAATAGGATAGATCCTAGCCATTGACCCAGCTGACCAAAAATAAATCTGTTTGGTGGGAGTGAGATTGCCCCTAACCACAGATCTAGTGTCACTTTACCCTACCAAAAGGCCAGGGGGGATGAAAAAATATCTGACCCTTATCAGTAGTTAGGGGCTTACAACCTAACCACTACTTCAAGATGAAGTTCAGCTTCAGGTGGTACTAACCAGAAATGTAGTCTTGATCTCTTGATCTTGAGACCAGTTGAGAGACTACATAAATGCAGTCTCAGTCCAGGGCTATGGTCTTGACTCCATCTATGATACTATTCTCCTTCCAGAGCATCCATCCTAACCCCCACCTCTCTTCTCCGTTGTCCTCTAGGGTGATGCCAGGGGCCAGCTGGTGTCGGAGCGGCTGGGCCTGGGCCACAATCTGGACCTGTCGGACACCATGGTGCAGCAGAAGCTGGACGAGATCAAGGAGCAGATCCGCCGTGAGATTCGCAAGGAGCTGAAAATCAAGGAGGGCGCAGAGAACCTGCGCAAGGTCACCACGGACAAGAAGAGCCTGGCCTACGTGGACAACATGCTGAAGAAGTCCAATAAGAAGGTGGAGGAGCTCCACCAGGAGCTCCAGGAGCTCAATGCCCACATCGTGGTCAAGGACCCTGATGAACTGCTAGGTATGGTTCTTGTTCACTGGGCATGGAAGGAATTAAGGTTGCAAAACTCTGGAAACTTTCCCAGGTTTTTTAGAAATCCCGGTTAGAGTATTCCTAGTTAAAGGATTTCCTCCCTGCTTTTTCCCTCTGGATTCCGGGAATCCTTCAACAGAGATTTCAGAAAAACCTGGGAACTTTGGGGGATGTATGTGAAACTTGTTATTTTGATATGAGGTGTATGCACTGAACTCAATGCCCCCCTTTTCTCTCCTCATTCCTATTTCAGTTCACGTTGTGGTTAATGACCCTAACAAACTGCTAAGGACTGTATGGTGAAATTGAGTGGAAAACAGTACCAAATTCACTTCAACTCAGGGTATTTTGCTACAGTATATACCAGCATTGACGTATTTCAGTGTTTGGTTTGTTAAATGTGATCCGCTACTCCGCCGTGTGTAGCGTCCGTTTTTATAGTTTACTCTGCTACTTGAGTCATTTATATCCTCTCGCTCTCTCTCCGTAAGGCTTTCCACACAGACCAAGCCCCGCCCCCATCAATCAAGGAGCTCAGTTATTGTTGCTCGACCAGGAGACCACTTGTTCAGTCTAGTCTGCATGGTCAATGCAGCACATGCAACAATATGGAAATGATGCAGACAGTTACATTGAGGGAAACTACAATCTATGCAATATTAAAGCTGATCTACCCCCTATTAAAAAAAAGTTAAATAAATCATTTTAGCCGCTAATGCTAATCTCTTGTTAGTGGGCTAGCTAGCTAGCTAATACATTTACTGAGTCAGAGAAACACTGCTAGTTAATACAGCCAGATACCAGTGATGGTGTAGGCCTAGATCAGCATGTTGTTTGTGTGACAGTATATTGTAAATCAAAGAAGAATAGGTGAAGCATGAATATGTTAGCTACATGAAGTAGCTAAGAGAACATTGAATGTAGCCAAAGATTATAGGGTCCCTAGGAAACGCTGACCAACACTGGTTCTTACAAGGGCAAAATAACTCCTCCCTGGTTTTTTCATTTGTTGTCATGTCAAACAACACTGTATTCAAAGTGGCCACTACTATATTCTAACTATAGAATTATAATCTTTCTATTTCCATGATTCCAACAGTTCACCCAAGTGTTTTGATTTAAATCGCAAGTCAAATTGCAATTGCAATATTTGGTTAAAAATAAGGCCTTAATTTTTTTGCCCGTATCGTGCAGCCCTACCTGGCAGTGTGGAAATTATCTCAAATGAGTGCAGGAAATGCAGAAATTGGAAACAATCCGAATGGAGAAAGCCCCGTTTGAAAACACTTAGAATGTACTATATGTGTTGCCACCCTAGGGCCATGCACTACTTATAAAGCAAATTTAGCAAAACATAAAATACAGGCATACCGTCAAATAAAAAAATAGTGATATGATATTTTGTCAAATCGCCCAGCCCTACTTCAGCTGTGGTATTTCTTGGTACAAGCACACACAATATATGATACAGCACATAATTACTCATTTGACAGCAGCAACACAAGTCCACACAATGCTTGACAAATGCACAGAATACACAAATAGGACCTACACACAATGAATGCACTCTATTTTGGTGACTCATCTTCTAGGAGCTGACACTGATACATTCCACATTCCTTATTGTGTTACAATAGCCTCCATTAGTTATTTTCGAGGCTGTTGGAACCTGCTGCCGTGAATTTGTGCGCGACAATGGGTTTTTTACCGTGTTACTGGAACTGGGGAAATTCAATATTGCGTTGCTACAGTGCATGGGCAGGAAATAGTTTATCAAATTGATAATGGGTAAGAAGGAGAGAAGGAATGGGTTTGTCTGCTGCTATTGCATATTCTACTAGACATTGGAAATGGTGGGGGACCTTTCTCTATGTAATATTAGTCTTAAGTGGGAACAAATTTTGCCTGACTCATTGAACCCTTATCTGATGAGAAAGGGCTTTTGTTAACTGACTCATGGCCAGTGGAATGTCACAGGGCGTCTTGGAACTGGGAACTGACCTCAGGTCATCTCCTCAGCAGCCAAGTTCTAGAGCAACGGGGGGTTCTGGTTAACCTCTGCCCTTGAGAACTGATGTCAGATCAACTCCCCCTTTCTTCACTCCCAACATCACCAGCAGAATGACTAAACAAGTCTTGGGTCAGTTGTTAAATGGTAAGATGTCACTGTATACACTACATTACCAAAAGTATGTGGACACCTGCTCGTCGAACATCTCATTCCAAAATCATGGGCATTAATATGGAGTTGGTCCCCCCCTTTGCTTCTATAACAGCCTCCACTCTTCTGGGAAGGCTTTCCACTAGATGTTGGAACATTGCTGCGGGGACTTGCTTCCATTCAGCCACAAGAGCATTAGTGAGGTCAGGCACTGATGTTGGGTGATTAGGCCTGGCTCGCAGTCAGCGTTCCAATTCATCCCAAAGGTGTTCGATTAGGTTGAGGTCAGGGCTCTGTGCAGGTCAGTCAAGTTCTTCCACACCGATCTCGACAAACCATTTCTGTATGGACCTCGCTTTGTGCACGGGGGCATTGTCATGCTGAAACAGGAAAGGGCCTTCCCAAAGCTGTTGCCACAAAGTTGGAAGCACAGAATCATCTAGAATGAACTAAGGGGCCTAGCCCGAACCATGAAAAACAGCCCCAGACCATTATTCCTCCTCCACCAAACTTTACAGTTGGCACTATGCATTGGGGCAGGTAGCGTTCTCCTGGAATCCGCCAAACCCAGATTCGTCCGTCTGACTGCCAGATGGTGAAGCGTGATTCATTACTCCAGAGAACGCGTTTCCACTGCTCCAGAGTCCAATGGGGGCGAGCTTTACACCACTCCAGCCGACGCTTGGCATTGCGCATGGTGATCTTAGGCTTGCCATGCTCTGCCATGGAAACCCATTTCATGAAGCTCCCGACTAACAGTTCTTGTGCTGACGTTGCTTCCGGAGGGTGTTTGGAACTTGGTAGTGAGTGTTGTAACCGAGGACAGACGATTTTTACACACCTGTCAGCAACCGGTGTGGCTGAACCGGTGTGGCTGAAATGGCCGAATCCACTAATCTGAAGGGGTGTCCACATACTTTTGTATATATAGTGTATGTCGAGGGCTCCCCTATGTGCGGCTGACCTGGGATCAGGCGTTCGGCTTGGGGAGTGTTCCCTAGTCAGCGCTCCAGGAGTGACATCACCCTGCTTGCTATTCCGTGGGTCAGCACTTTTCGGCTGGCCCAGCGTGGGCAGTGGAGAGGAGGAGGCGGTTGACTGGTCCTGACCCTCGACCAAACCCCTCTCCTCAAACAGATTATCAAATGTCAGTTGGGACTGCAATGGTGACTGCAATACATTATATATACACACACACACACACACAGAGAACATGGCTGAGTATCCACCATCTATATTTGCATCTGCTGACATTCTGTCTATCTGATCTTGAACACAGTTCAGTCATATTGTATGAGGAACCTTGCGGACCCGTAATCATTCTCATTAGCGGCAGACTTTATCAATCAATCAATCAATTTTATTTTATATAGCCCTTCTTACATCAGCTAATATCTCGAAGTGCTGTACAGAAACCCAGCCTAAAACCCCAAACAGCTAGTAATGCAGGTGTAGAAGCACGGTGGCTAGGAAAAACTCCCTAGAAAGGCAAAACCTAGGAAGAAACCTAGAGAGGAACCAGGCTATGAGGGGTGGCCAGTCCTCTTCTGGCTGTGCCGGGTGGAGATTATAACAGAACCATGCCAAGATGTTCAAAAATGTTCATAAGTGACAAGCATGGTCAAATAATAATCAGGAATAAATCTCAGTTGGCTTTTCATAGCCGATCATTAGAGTTTAAAACAGCAGGTCTGGGACAGGTAGGGGTTCCATAACCGCAGGCAGAACAGTTTAAACTGGAATAGCAGCAAGGCCAGGCGGACTGGGGATAGCAAGGAGTCACCACGGCCGGTAGTCCCGACGTATGGTCCTAGGGCTCAGGTCTCTCAGTTGGCTTTTCATAGCCGATCATTTAGAGTTGAAAACAGCAGGTCTGGGACAGGTAGGGGTTTCGTAGCCGCAGGCAGAACAGTTGAAACTGGAATAGCAGCAAGGCCAGGCGGACTGGGGGCAGCAGGGTGTCATCATGCCCGGTAGTCCTGACGTATGGTCCTAGGGCTCAGGTTCTCAGAGAGAAAGAGAGAACGAGAGAATTAGAGAGAGCATACTTAAATTCACACAGGACACTGGATAAGACAGGAGAAGTACTCCAGGTATAACCAACTAACCCCAGCCCCCCGACACATAAACTACTGCAGCATAAATACTGGAGGCTGAGACAGGAGCGGTCCGGAGACACTGTGGCCCCATCCGAAGAAACCCCCGGACAGGGCCAAACAGGAAGGATATAACCCCACCCACTCCGCCAAAGCACAGCCCCCGCACCACTAGAGGGATATCCCCAACCACCAACTTACAATCCTGAGACAAGGCCGAGTATAGCCCACAGAGGTCTCCACCACAGCACAAACCAAGGGGGGGGGGGGGCGCCAACCCAGACAGGAAGATCACGTCAGTAACTCAACCCACTCAAGTGACGCACCCCTCCCAGGGACGGCATGAAAGAGCACCAGCAGGCCAGTGACTCAGCCCCTGCAACAGGGTTAGAGGCAGAGAACCCCAGTGGAGAGGGGAACCGGCCTGGCAGAGACAGCAAGGGCTGTTCGTTGCTCCAGCCTTTCCGTTCACCTTCACACTCCTGGGCCAGACTACACTCAATCATATGACCTACTGAAGAGATAAGTCTTCAGTAAAGACTTAAAGGTTGAGACCGAGTCTGCGTCTCTCACATGGGTAGGCAGACTGTTCCATAAAAATGGAGATCTATAGGAGAAAGCCCTGCCTCCCGCTGTTTGCTTAGAAATTCTAGGGACAATTAGGAGGCCTGCGTCTTGTGACCGTAGCGTACGTATTGGTATGTACGGCAGGACCAACTCGGAAAGATAGGTAGGAGCAAGCCCATGTAACGCTTTATAGGTTAACAGTAAAACCTTGAAATCAGCCCTTGCCTTAACAGGAAGCCAGTGTAGGGAAGCTAGCACTGGAGTAATATGATCAAATTTCTTGGTTCTAGTCAGGATTCTAGCAGCCGTATTTAGCACTAACTGAAGTTTATTTAGTGCTTTATCCGGGTAGCCGGAAAATAGAGCATTGCAGTAGTCTAATCTAGAAGTAACAAATGCATGGATTAATTTTTCTGCATCATTTTTGGACAGAAAATTTCTGATTTTTGCAATGTTACGTAGATGGAAAAAAGCTGTCCTTGAAACAGTCTTGATATGTTCGTCAAAAGAGAGATCAGGGTCAAGAGTAACGCCTAGGTCCTTCACAGTTTTATTTGAGACGACTTTACAACCATCAAGATGAATTGTCAGATTTAACAGAAGATCTCTTTGTTTCTTGGGACCTAGAACAAGCATCTCTGTTTTGTCCGAGTTTAAAAGTAAAAAGTTTTCAGCCATCCACTTCCTTATGTCTGAAACACAGGCTTCTAGCGAGGGCAATTTTGGGGCTTCACCATGCTTCATTGAAATGTACAGCTGTGTGTCATCCGCATAGCAGTGAAAGTTAACATTATGTTTTCGAATAACATCCCCAAGAGGTAAAATATATAGTGAAAACAATAGTGGTCCTAAAACGGAACCTTGAGGAACACCGAAATGTACAGTTGATTTGTCGGAGGACAGACCATTCACAGAGACAAACTGATATCTTTCCGACAGGTAGGATCTAAACCAGGCCAGAACTTGTCCGTGTAGACCAATTTGGGTTTCCAGTCTCTCCAAAAGAATGTGGTGATCGATGGTGTCAAAGGCAGCACTAAGGTCTAGTAGCACGAGGACAGATGCAGAGCCTCGGTCTGACGCCATTAAAAGGTCATTTACCACCTTCACAAGTGCAGTCTCAGTGCTATGATGGGGTCTAAAACCAGACTGAAGCATTTCGTATACATTGTTTGTCTTCAGAAAGGCAGTGAGTTGCTGCGCAACAGCTTTTTCTAAAATTTTTGAGAGGAATGGAAGATTCGATATTGGCCGATAGTTTTTTATATTTTCCGGGTCAAGGTTTGGCTTTTTCAAGAGAGGCTTTATCACTGCCACTTTTAGTGAGTTTGGTACACATCCGGTGGATAGAGAGCTGTTTATTATGTTCAACATAGGAGGGCCAAGCACAGGAAGCAGCTCCTTCAGCAGTTTAGTAGGAATAGGATCCAGTATGCAGCTTGAAGGTTTAGAGGCCATGATTATTTTCATCATTGTGTCAAGAGATATAGTACTAAAACACTTAAGTGTCTCTCCCGATCCCAGGCCCTCGCAGAGCTGTGCAGATCCAGGACAGCTAAGCCCTGGAGGAATACGCAGATTCAAAGAGGAGTCCGTAATTTGCTTTCTAATGGTCATGATCTTTTCCTCAAAGAAGTTCATGAATTTATCACTGCTGAAGTGAAAACCATCCTCTCTTAGGGAATGCTGCTTTTTAGTTAGCTTTGCAACAGTATCAAAAAGAAATTTTGGATTGTTCTTATTTTCCTCGATTAATTTGGAAAAGTAGGATGATCGAGCAGCAGTGAGGGCTCTTCGGTACTGCACGGTACTGTCTTTCCAAGCTAGTCGGAAGACTTCCAGTTTGGTGTGGCGCCATTTCCGTTCCAATTTCCTGGAAGCTTGCTTCAAAGCTCGGGTATTTTCTGTATACCAGGGAGCTAGTTTCTTATGACAAATGTTTTTCGTTTTTAGGGGTGCAACTGCATCTAGGGTATTGTGCAAGGTTAAATTTAGTTCCTCAGTTAAGTGGTTAACTGATTTTTGTCCTCTGACGTCCTTGGGTAGGCAGAAGGGGTCTGGAAGGGCATCAATGAATTTTTGTGTTGTCTGAGAATTTATAGCACGACTTTTGATGCTCCTTGGTTGGGGTCTGAGCAGATTATTTGTTGCGATTGCAAACGTAATAAAATGGTGGTCCGATAGTCCAGGATTTTGTGGAAAAACATTAAGATCTACAACATTTATTCCATGGGACAAAACTAGGTCCAGAGTATGACTGTGGCAGTGAGTAGGTCCAGAGACATGTTGGACAAAACCCACTGAGTCGATAATGGCTCCGAAGGACTTTTGGAGTGGGTCTGTGGACTTCTCCATGTGAATATTAAAATCACCAAAAATTAGAATATGATCTGCTATGACTACAAGGTCTGATAGGAATTCAGGAAACTCAGAGAGGAACGCTGTATATGGCCCAGGAGGCCTGTAAACAGTAGCTATAAAAAGTGATTGAGTAGGCTGCATAGATTTCATGACTAGAAGCTCGAAAGATGAAAACGTCATTTTTTTTTTTGTAAATTGAAATTTGCTATCGTAAATGTTAGCAACACCTCCGCCTTTGCGGGATGCACGGGGAATATGGTCACTAGTGTAACCAGGAGGTGAGGCCTCATTTAACACAGCAAATTCATCAGGCTTAAGCCATGTTTCAGTCAGGCCAATCACATCAAGATTATGATCAGTGATTAGTTCATTGACTATGACTGCCTTTGAAGTGAGGGATCTAACATTAAGTAACCCTATTTTGAGATGTGAGGTATCACGATCTCTTTCAATAATGGCAGGAATGGAGGAGGTCTTTATCCTAATAAGATTGCTAGGGTGGACACCACCATGTTTAGTTTTGCCCAACCTAGGTCGAGGCACAGACACAGTCTCAATGGGTATGGCTGAGCTGACTACACTGACTATGCTATTGGCAGACTCCACTAAGCTGGCAGGTTGGCTAACAGCCTGCTGCCTGGCCTGCACCCTATTTCACTGTGGGGCTAAAGGAGTTAGAGCCCTATCTATGTTGGTAGATAAGAGGAGAGCACCCCTCCAGCTAGGATGGAGTCCGTCACTCCTCAGCAGGTCAGGCTTGATCCTGTTTGTGGGTGAGTCCCAGAAAGAGGGCCAATTATCCACAAATGTTATCTTTTGGGAGGGGCAGAAAACAGTTTTCAACCAGCGATTAAGTGCTGAGACTCTGCTGTAGAGCTCGTCACTTCCCCTAACTGGGAGGGGGCCAGAGACAATTACTCGATGCCGACACATCTTTCTAGCTGATTTACACGCTGAAGCTATGTTGCACTTGGTGACCTCTGACTGTTTCATCCTAACATCGTTGGTGCCGACGTGGATAACAATATCTCTATACTCTCTACACTCGCCAGTTTTAGCTTTAGCCAGCACCATCTTTAGATTAGCCTTAACGTCGGTAGCCCTGCCCCCTGGTAAACAGTGTATGATCGCTGGGTGATTCGTTTTAAGTCTAATACTGCGGGTAATGGAGTCGCCAATGACTAGGGTTTTCAATTTGTCAGAGCTAATGGTGGGAGCCTTCGGCGTCTCAGACCCCGTAACGGGAGGAGTAGAGACTAGAGAAGACTCAGACTCAGACTCCGACTCGCTACATAATGGGGAAAACCGGTTGAAGGTTTCTGTCGGCTGAATGAGCGACACCGGTTGAGCATTCCAACAGTATTTCCCTCCAGAAGCCATGAGAAAGTTGTCCGGCTGCAGGGACTGTGCGGGGGGAGTTATACTAACGTTACTGTCTGTACTTACTGGTGGCACAGACGCTGTTTCTTCCTTTCCTACACTGATAATACTCTTGCCTAACGATTGCGTCTGAAGCTGGGCTTGTAGCACAGCTATTCTCGCCGTAAGGCGAGAATTCTCCTGTATATTATGAGTACAGCGACTGCAATTAAAAGACATCATGTTAATGTTACTACTTAGCTTCGGCTGTTGAAGATGTTGATGAGCCATGTCCAGATAAAGCGTCCGGAGTGAAAAAGTTGAATAAGGGAAAAAAAGTTGCGATGGAAAAACGGAAAATAACGTAAAGTTGGCAGCTAAAACGCACAGGAAAATGACTCTTCTGTCTCGGGATAAACGTCCGGGGTGAAAAAGTTTAACGAAAAAAGATGAGTGAGGACAAAACTAAAAAGTTGGTAAATTTGTTGAACACAGAGATTGATTAAACGTTTATTAAAAGTTAAACGTGAATAGTTTGGCAGGTAGCCAAGTAGCAACAAACAGCAGAGCAGCACGGAGACAATGCGGAAGCGAGACGGAAGTCACGTGTCACTGATCTGTCAGGTGTTGCCTAGAGCAACCTGACGTACTCTCTTTCATCTCCCCTATTTAGAGCAACCACAGAGATTCTCTGCCAGGTTAATGGATGATTAAATGAATCATTAGACTTTGTTTGAATGAATCTGCGACCCCCGAGGCGTTTTAAAGAGTCTCCAGAGACCCATTTTTACATTTTAGTCATTTTAGAAGATGCTCTTATCCAGAGCGACTTACAGTTAGTGAGTGCATACCTTTTTCATACTGGCCCCCCGTGGGAAACGAACCCACAACCCTGGCGTTGCAAGCGCCATGCTCTACCAACTGAGCTACAGGGGACTAAAGACCCCTATGTTTAACAGGATACGCTTCTCATTTAGGTGGTGTGTGGAGAAGATAATTGAATGCTAACTGGTTAGCGCTGTTGACTGGGTATAGGCCTAGAGCTTGTTAGCAGCAGACTATGTTGGTTAGCTGTGGTGCCATTTCAATGTAGCGTTGCAGTGGGGATGTGATGCTGTGGAGTCAATTCAATTCCACTTTCTAAGCTTTTGATTTGATCTAATTTAACAGGAAAATGAAATTTTGCCCTCAAACTGTCACCGAGCAAACAGTAAGAGCCAGGAAAAGCCAGTCAGGCAGGTTTTGGTCCCACTTGTGTGTGATGAAGCGAGCGTTCACTCGGCACTCTTCTCGGGGTGTAATGGGGAGGAGGGGTTCAGCTCAGCAGCCATTCGAGCCCAGGCACGAAAAGTAGTGAGCTCATCCCTCAGCACCGCAGCTTGACTGAAATGATTTTTTTTTTTTTTTTTTTGGTAATTTAGCAGACGCTCTTATCCAGAGCGACTTACAGGAGCAATTAGGGTTAAGTGCCTTGCTCAAGGGCACATCGACAGATTTTTCACCTAGTCGGCTCGGGGATTAGAATCAGCGACCTTTCGGTTACTGGCACAACGCTCTTACCCACTAAGCTACCGGCCCCCATGATACACTTTTGTTTTTGTGAGTGAGTTGGGTGCACACACAGCAGGAGACCCAACAGCCCCTTGGGCAGGAGGAGAGCATGGAGCTCCTGGGTGGTGTTCATTTGGGTTCACTGTAGCAAAACACTTTGACAAAAACACGGAGGGACTACCTGAAGTTGAAACGCTTCATTTTCCGTAGCAATTTTCTTCTGTTTTGTGCCTAATGAACAAGACCCCGACTTTAACTGCTCTCACAACTGTTGCGAAACACCCTGAGAGACATGGTAATATCGGGGGCATTGAGCAACAAGGGCTGTCAGTCATACCATAAACACGCATGTCGTATTTGCATGTAGAGTACCGTCACATGTCGTTTTTAGCAAGTTCACGCTTGTTTTACTCCGGAGACTGCCACGGCAGGTTCCCCTAACTTCTGTACAGTTTGAAACAAATCCTAATGCTTTAGGGCATTTTGTCGCGTCCTCATATTAGGGATGGGCAACTCCAGTCCTTGGGGGCCGGAGTGGTGTCACACTTTTCCCCCATCCTTAGCAAACGCAGCTGATTAAACAAATAGCATTCATGATTAGTTGATTATTGGAGTCAGGTGTGTTAGCTGGGGCAAAAGTGACACCAATCAGGCCCTTCCCCTGAAAGTGTAAAAACAAGAATTCACCTCCAATAGTTTTCATACCAACAGGCCTTCTGTTTTTAAACAAATTGCTTTTTTGTAGATAGTAAACAAGAACCTGATGAATATGGCAGCATTGAACAAGATGAGAAATACATTGTGGCCAACTCAAAGACCTCCCTCCTTCCATACAAGTCTTTAAATGTTGTAGCTAATTAACATGCAAATTTGGTTGTTGTATTGTAAGAGCTTTAAAGACATGCCCTGGAACTTTGGCGACTAGTACGTTTTTTTTTTTACCTCCCGCTTTGGGCTGGATGTGTCAGTGTAGTTCATACATGCAGAATTACTGTCTTACCTCAATTAGCCACGAAATCCCTAGTTTGAAAGCGACTGTGTTCTGGAAGCTGTGCGGTGCTATTTTCCCTACATTTTCCCCACGTGGGCCCAGCCCCCTAGCAATTCGAGTTCCAGCCAATGAGCTTCACCCCCTCGCCATTTGAGTGACAGCTAGCAAGATTCACACACAGCAGAGCGAGAGAGAGCAATGACGTGGTGCACATATCGTTTCTGCACATACAGTATGTGACGTTGTAAGCCATTTCCGGGGACCACTTTTGGCTCATGAGTGCTACTTTCGCGCTACTTTCAGAATTACTGGCAAGCAAGTATACAAAAGTACTCTTTTTAATGTTTTAATATCCCAGCTTCATATCTCCCCTTCCGATCTTCTACCTTGTTTTTAGAGTGCCCTTTGACCCCGGACACCCCGGCCAGCGAGGTAAGGATGTGCACCAGCAGCAGCCGCCTGGCCGCCCTGAAGAAGCAGAACGACATTGAGCTAAAGGTCAAGCAGGGGGCGGAGAACATGATCCAGATGTACTCCAATGGCTCCTCCAAGGTACGCCCACTGACCTTTTAACCTTTGACTTTCACAAACAGCCATTTTCAGTAGTGACCTCAGGGGACATGTTCATTAGGGCTCTCAACGCAAAGGAAACATTTAATTAGTGTGTCTTATTGGTGAAGTCCAGGTAGTCCCTCCCTGCAGTCTCTTGTTCACTTGACCCTTCTTGTAAATAATCAGGTAGGGTTTTTCCAAAGCTTAAGAGACCACAAAAGCCATTATTCAAAATGTTGAGCTCAGTTGCCACCATTATAAATATGCAGGAAGCAAACTCGTCACTTTTCTGCGATATTCGCCGTTTTGATCTCAAAATAGGCCATTGTGTAGATCCGTAAATAAAAACTTTGGGGTGGGGAGGTCTGACGAAGAGTGTATCACCCATTGAGCTATAAAAAGGGCACAAACAGATTTGTCTGTGTGATCACTACTTCCTCTCTTGAAATTAATGACTGGGCACAGAATGCATCCCTACGCGTCCTACAAATAGAATATCAAACATAGTTCAGAGTGTAATGCCAGATACAGTGCCTTCAGAAAGTATTCACACCCCTTGACTTTTTCCACATTTTGTTGTGTTACAAAGTGGGATTTAATTGTTGTCAACGATCTACACAAAATACTCTGTCAAAGTGGGAGAAAAATTATATATTTATTGGATTAATGGAAAATATAACACTATCTTGATTAGATATATATTAGAATCACCTTTGGCAGCGAATACAGCTGCGAGTCTTCCTGGGAAAGACTCTCAGAGCTTTGCACACCTTGACTGTACAATATTTGCCCATTTATTCTTTAAAAATAAAAAGCTCTGTCAAGTTGGTTGTTGGTCATTGCTAGACATCCTTTTTCAAATCTTGCCATATATTTCCAAGCCGATTTGAGTCAAAACTGTAACTAGGCCACTCAGGAATGTCGTCTTGGTAAGCAATTCGTCTCCCAGTGTTTGTTGGAAAGCAGACTGACTGTGCTTAGCTCTATTCGGTTTCTTTTTAACCTAAAAAAAATATCTAGTCCTTGCCGATGATAAGCATACCCATAACATGATGCAGCCACCAACATTCTTAAAAATATAAAGAGTGGTACTCAGTGATGTGTTGTTGGATTTGCCCCAAACATAACGCTTTATATTCTCTCTCGCACTCACATATATTTATTTATTTAGCCAACCCTTATTTTACTTTTTTTTTTTTACATTTTAGTCATTTAGCAGACGCTGTTATCCAGAGCGACTTACATGAGTGCATACATAATTGTTTTATTTTTCATACTGGCCCCCCGTGGGAATCGAACCCACAACCATGGCGTTGCAAACGCCATGCTCTACCAACTGAGCTACATCCCTGCAGGCCATTCCCTCCCCTACCCTGGATGACGCTGGGCCAATTGTGCGCCGCCCCATGGGCCTTATGCTGAGGGAGACTACCTAGTTAGTTACCACCAACCTTGCACAAACCTGTGGCTAACTCTACTGCTGTACTTTTACTTTCTGGTTGTTCTGCCCGCTCTACCTCATTCACTGCTGCCTCAACCTTTTTTTGCCACCCTGTCGGAAGAAGTTGAGAATATCCAGACTGACTGAGTGACAAGCGTTTTGCTGAGTGATGACATTGACATCTAACCGGTGCTGTAGGGGTGGGAGAGGGATCAAGGGACGTGAGCTGTCCACTGTGTTGGGAAATCTCAACCAATCACAGCACACACTGCGTCACTCCAGGGGCTTCTTGCAGTGCCTACTGCTTAGCGCAGTATATTGTATTTTTTAAAAATATGTACAGTGGGGAGAACAAGTATTTGATACACTGCCGATTTTGCAGGTTTTCCTACTTACAAAGCATGTAGAGGTCTGTAATTTGTATCATAGGTACACTTCAACTGTGAGAGACTGAATCTAAAACAAAAATCCTGAAAATTACATTGTATGATTTTTAAGTAATTCATTTGCATTTTATTGCATGACATAAGTATTTGATCACCTACCAACCAGTAAGAATTCCGGCTCTCACAGACCTGTTAGTTTTTCTTTAAGAAGCCCTCCTGTTCTCCACTCATTACCTGTATTAACTGCACCTGTTTGAACTCGTTACCTGTATAAAAGACACCTGTCCACACACTCAATGAAACAGACTCCAACCTCTCCACAATGGCCAAGACCAGAGAGCTGTGTAAGGACATCAGGGATAAAATTGTAGACCTGCGCAAGGCTGGGATGGGCTACAGGACAATAGGCAAGCAGCTTGGTGAGAAGGCAACAACTGTTGGCGCAATTATTAGAAAATGGAAGAAGTTCAAGATGACGGTCAATCACCCTCGGTCTGGGGCTCCATGCAAGATCTCACCTCGTGGGGCATCAATGATCATGAGGAAGGTGAGGGATCAGCCCAGAACTACACGGCAGGACCTGGTCAATGACCTGAAGAGAGCTGGGACCACAGTCTCAAAGAAAACCATTAGTAACACACTACGCCATCATGATTTAAAGTCCTGCAGCGCACGCAAGGTCCCCCTGCTCAAGCCAGCGCATGTCCAGGCCCGTCTGAAGTTTGCCAATGACCATCTGGATGATCCAGAGGAGGAATGGGAGAAGGTGGTCTGATGAGACAAAAATATAGCTTTTTGGTCTAAACTCCACTCGCCGTGTTTGGAGGAAGAAGAAGGATGAGTACAACCCCAAGAACACCATCCCAACCGTGAAACATGGAGGTGGAAACATCATTCTTTGGGGATGCTTTTCTGCAAAGGGGACAGGACGACTGCACCGTATTGAGGGGAGGATGGATGGGGCCATGTATCGCGAGATCTTGGCCAACAACCTCCTTCCCTCAGTAAGAGCATTGAAGATGGGTCGTGGCTGGGTCTTCCAGCATGACAACGACCCGAAACACACAGCCAGGGCAACTAAGGAGTGGCTCCGTAAGACGCATCTCAAGGTCCTGGAGTGGCCTAGCCAGTCTCCAGACCTGAACCCAATAGAAAATCTTTGGAGGTAGCTGAAAGTCCGTATTGCCCAAGCGACAGCCCCGAAACCTGAAGGATCTGGAGAAGGTCTGTATGGAGGAGTGGGCCAAAATCCCTGCTGCAGTGTGTGCAAACCTGGTCAACATCTACAGGAAACGTATGATCTCTGTAATTGCAAACAAAGGTTTCTGTACCAAATATTAAGTTCTGCTTTTCTGATGTATCAAATACTTACGTCATGCAATAAAATGCAATTTAATTACTTAAAAATCATACAATGTGATTTTCTGGATTTTTGTTTTAGATTCCGTCTCTCACAGTTGAAGTGTACCTATGATAAAAATTACAGACCTCTACATGCTTTGTAAGTAGGAAAACCTGCAAAATCGGCAGTGTATCAAATACTTGTTCTCCCCACTGTATATACTGCATAGCACAAGTGATGTGTGGTTATGGAAACTCATATCAGACTGAAAAGGTTCAGGGCTGGATCAAAAACATCCAGGGATAAAGCCCCGGAAGCCCAGGTCTAATGATGCCACTGGGCCCACCCCCCATTTGTAGGCCCGCGGATACATTTCCTCCCCCCAAAAAATGTAGTTTATTTTTTATTTTTTATTAGGACCTCAGTTTTTTACTTATCGGTAAGTTAGTCTAGCCAGCTATCTAAACTTGTAGTAATCATGGTCGAATTATAGACCGGGGATTATTTGTATTTTTTTGTCACTCCGATATTATTTTTTAAACTGCTAACATTTCTCTCCACCCCATGGCAAAATGTGTATAATTGCAGGAAATTAGTTATACAATTGCAAAATACTCTCTCCGCCACATGGAAAGATGTGTAGAATTGCAGCAAACTTGCTTTAAAACTTCATTTTCAATTAGGGCCCCCAAAAGGCTAGGGCCGGCTCTGACTGTTTATGTGGGTACGCAGACCCGCGAGCCACTGCGGCCCCTCACGATGAGTATAATTGTTTTTGTGGCCCTCACCCCCATCAAAGTTGGCCATCCCTAAGCTAAAGTTTGGAATTTTGGCGACCCCAGTGCTAGAATCAGCCATAGCTGACCCTGTGTGAGCTAACCGCTGTATAATATTAAGGTGTGGAATGTTGGCGACCCCGGTCAGTGCTCCCCTGCCGGAGCGCTTGTAGAGATTGGCACCATCCTGTGGGAAATATTAGTGCCTGATGACAGCCAGGAAATGCCTGTCAGACGCAAGCCTTTCCTGCCCGCTACACCGCCATAGCATAGCACGCGCCACCACCAGAGGAATTCTGGGTGGAGTCGACTAGTTTACTCCACGGGCCAGTGTGTGCATGCTTTGAGGGTGACTGATTACACAACAACACAATGACATTCTACTTGAATCTTACATTTACATTTAAATTTTAGTCATTTAGCAGACGCTCTTATCCAGAGCGACTTACAGTTAGTGAGTGCATACATTTTTCTGCAGTGAATAACTTTTTCCATGCGAACATTGAAAACTTTTGCTCCAATTTAAGGTTGTGATTTGAAGAGAAATTGGCTACTTTTGTAGATGTGGAATTTGGGTCAGGTGTGTTGTTCTTTTATTCATGAATTCCCATGAAGCTGTTTGGATCAGTAATGAACATCACACTGTACAGTTACCCTATATGCTAGATATGTATACCTATTAGTGATAGTGTGTGTTTTGTTTTTATTTTTCTAACAGGACCGGAAATTGTTAGCGACCGCTCAACAGATGCTCCAGGACAGCAAAACGAAGATCGAGTTCATCAGGATGCAGATCCTCAAAGGCAGCCAGGCCAGCGAGTTGAGCTTCGACAACAACGACGTCATGGGTGAGACACACACACACACACCTGCCTGTGACTCATTGTGTCCGTGGCCTCTCCTTTCCTGTGTTATCCCCTTTGACGCATATGGACACACACACACACACACACACACACTGTGTATTTGAGAACGACTACATTGCAGTCGAACTACGCAGAATTACTGATCTACAAATTACCTTCCATCCTAAGTAACTACTCATTATGTGATCAAGATTAGCGATTCTGCTGAAACTGATCACCTTAAACATGCTGATAGTCTCTAACAAGGTCCTCTTTCTCCAGCCAAGCCCATCATCAGCCCGTTGGACCTACGGGTGGAGGAGCTGTGTCACCACGCCAGGATAGAGTCAGCCGTGGCCGAGGGTGCCAAGAATGTCATGAAGCTTCTGGGCTCTGGCAAGGTCACGGAGAAGAGGGCACACTCAGAGGTACATACCACAGCCATACTTGAGTAGGAGTGCTGATCTAGGATCAGATCCCGCCCCCCCGTCTATATAATTATGATCTTAAAGGCTAAACTGATCCTAGGTCAACACTCCTACCCTGGCCCCAAGAACAATTAGACCAAAAAAAGTATTTGAAAGCTATTGCTAAACTGTTAGACAACTCACTGCTCAACAAACTTATACCCAAAATGGGAGCAAATGCTTTCAAAACGTCTGGGACGAACTTAAGTATTCGAAATACCTTTTCTGTTTGTAAACTTGTTTTTCCTGGACCATGTGCTGTCAAAAACAAAAATGAGTACCTGCTCAGTTTCAGAGCTTTCACCCATTTCGTGCCTACTGAAGATGTCCCTGTTTTGACAATTGACCTTGCTGTTCTCCCCAGGCCCAGGCCCGCTTCAACGAGTCCAGTCAGAAGTTGGACCTGCTCAAGTACTCCCTGGAGGAGAGGCTGAGCGAGCTGCCCATAAACCACCCTCGCAGCAGCAGCATCGTGGAGGAGCTATCCCTCATGGCCTCGCCCGCCCTCAGCCCGCGCTCCAGCATCATCTCCACCCAGAACCAGTACAGTACCGTGGCCAAGCCCGCTGCGCTCACAGGTAACGGGACGATATCCCACAGCAGTGGTCACCATTTGCATGCTGTAAACCTCTGAATTTAGGGCTGAATATTAACTTGAGATATGCATGCTTAATTTGACAATAGTGTTAATCATGCATTAATGTCAATGGAAAATTTGTGCAAAAACTGGAGTTGCTCACACAGAGCTCAAGTTCTAGCTTTTTACATACTGGCATCTGGATTTCAGTCTAAAAAAAGTATGCAGTTACCAATATATCAAGACAGCAGACCTGCCAACCTGCACGCATTTTGTGTACCATGCATGCAATTTGTGGTCAAAGCACGCTGGTACGAAAAACTACCCTAAAATCTGCAAAAAATAGGCTTCTAGTTGGCACATTGTGATTTTTGACTCAACCGTCTGAAGTTGGAGCTGAGCCAATCAGAGGACTTGACTTGGGTGAGGAGAAAAAATCTCTAGCTCTCCGCTCCGGACTGCCCCCCGTAGTTGTAGTCCTATCAAAGATGGTGGATAAATGAAGATAGTTCACTCAAGCCGTTTACTGTTGGAAAAAATGTATGTTCCTGTTTACTTAAGGGGGTGGCTCTCCCATAGACATTAATTCAGTAGCAGCTGGGTCTGGTCTACTTAGTTCAATGACTTCAATTGAACCAGAAAAAACAGCGAGTGCGGTGTCTCGCTTCCTCTTCCGTCTCTGGAACTATTTTCCTCCCTTGAGCTGGATGGCAGCTCTCCATTTCATCCGTTGATACCACTGATGTGTGAGGAAAAAGAAAAGGGAAAATGGAGAACAAACTGTTTGCCAAATACACTTTCCAAAGTTGTATGCGTTAGTCAAGCACATAACCACTATTATTTCATAGTTAGCTACAGCGTTGTTTAGTCAACTAAGCGAGAACACTTTCTTGCCCGCACATGCTTTGATCTCCGCAACAGTAGTAGGCGCAAGCGCCTTGACGAGTAAGGAAACACACAGTAATGCGGTAGTTCAGTGCGCATCGCTGCATGGATGAAACCGACATGGCAGAGAGCGCTGTTTCGCTAATACCATCCTTCACAGAAAGTTATATTAGACTTTTAAAAATTAGTAGGCCTATGTTAATTAATCCGTCCTCTTGATATAGCTGTATGTCAACAGTAGGCTGTTAATGATGTGATAATAGTCAGTTCACCAATGACGACAAGGCATGTTGAATGAATGGTAGCCTAGTAGTCAGACCTAACTTGATGGACTACGTCAGGGATGGAGATCTGAAACAAGCTCATATAGGCCTAGTTCAGTTGTTTCGCTGCTCTGGCACCCCAATGGTGGAACAAGCTCCCCCACGACGCCAGGACAGCAGAGTCACTGACCACCTTCCGGAGACACTTGAAACCCTACCTCTTTAAGGAATACCTGGAATAGTATAACAGTAATCCTTCTACCCCCCACCCCCCCATTTAAAAAAAAAGGAGTGGTTGTCCCACTGGCCATCCTAAGTTGAATGCACCAATTTGTACAGTGAGGGAAAAAAGTATTTGATCCCCTGCTGATTTTGTACGTTTGCCCACTGACAAAGACATGATCAGTCTATAATTTAATGGTATGTTTATTTGAACAGTGAGAGACAGAATAACAACAACAAAAAACAGAAAAACGCTATTCATTGATTTGCATTTTAATGAGGGAAATAAGTATTTGACCCCTCTGCAAAACATTACTTAGTACTTGGTGGCAAAACCCTTGTTGGCAATCACAGAGGTCAGACGTTTCTTGTAGTTGGCCACCAGGTTTGCACACATCTCAGGAGGGATTTTGTCCCACTCCTCTTTGCAGATCTTCTCCAAGTCATTAAGGTTTCGAGGCTGACGTTTGGCAACTCGAACCTTCAGCTCCCTCCACAGATTTTCTATGGGATTAAGGTCTGGAGACTGGCTAGGCCACTCCGGACCTTAATGTGCTTCTTCTTGAGCCACTCCTTTGTTGCCTTGGCCGTGTGTTTTGGGTAATTGTCATGCTAGAATACCCATCCACGACCCATTTTCAATGCCCTGGCTGAGGGTACATGGCTGAGGTTCTCACCCAAGATTTGACGGTACATGGCCCCGTCCATCGTCCCTTTGATGCGGTGAAGTTGTCCTGTCCCCTTAGCAGAAAAACACCCCCAAAGCATAATGTTTCCACCTCCATGTTTGACGGTGGGGATGGTGTTCTTGGGGTCATAGGCAGCATTCCTCCTCCTCCAAACACGGCGAGTTGAGTTGATGCCAAAGAGCTCCATTTTGGTCTCATCTGACCACAACACTTTCACCCAGTTCTCCTCTGAATCATTCAGATGTTCATTGGCAAACATCAGACGGGCATGTATATGTGCTTGCTTGAGCAGGGGGACCTTGCGGGCGCTGCAGGATTTCAGTCCTTCACGGCGTAGTGTGTTACCAATTGTTTTCTTGGTGACTATGGTCCCAGCTGCCTTGACATCATTGACAAGATCCTCCTGTGTAGTTCTGGGCTGATTCCTCACCGTTCTCATGATCATTGCAACTCCACGAGGTGAGATCTTGCATGGAGCCCCAGGCCAAGGGAGATTGACAGTTCTTTTGTGTTTCTTCCATTTGTGAATAATCGCACCAACAGTTGTCACCTTCTCACCAAGCTGCTTGGCGATGGTCTTGTAGCCCATTCCAGCCTTGTGTAGGTCAACAATCTTGTCCCGGACATCCTTGGAGAGCTCTTTGGTCTTGGCCATGGTGGAGAGTTTGGAATCTGATTGATTGATTGCTTCTGTGGACAGGGGTCTTTTATACAGGTAACAAGCTGAGATTAGGAGCACTCCCTTTAAGAGTGTGCTCCTAATCTCAGCTCGTTACCTGTATAAAAGACACCTGGGAGCCAGAAATCGTTCTGATTGAGAGGGGGTCAAATACTTATTTCCCTCATTAAAATGCAAATCAATTTATAACATTTTTGACATGCGTTTTTCTGGATTTTTGTTGTTGTTATTCTGTCTCTCACTGTTCAAATAAACCTACCATTAAAATGATATACTGATCATTTCTTTGTCAGTGGGCGAATGTACAAAATCAGCAGGGGATCAAATATTTTTTCCCTCACTGTAAGTCGCTCTGGATAGGCAGGTAGCTTAGTGGTTAAGAGCGTTGTGCCAGTAACCGAAAGGTCGCTGGTTCTAATCCCCGAGCCGACTAGGTGAAAAATCTGTCTGTGCCCTTGAGCAAGACACTTAACCCTAGTCGCTCTGGATAAGAGCGTCTGCTAAATGACTTAAATGTAAATGTTTCATATTCCAAATAGCCTACAGTAAGATAGACTACTATATTGCATCCAGTAATTGACTTATTTAGAATTTTCTCCCCAAACAATTAAGAAGCCAGTTTACATTTTCACTAGACTATCCACATAAAGACACCTATTAATTAGAATAATCATTACCCCGAAATGTAACCCAAACAAATGTGAAAGTGTCAATGAGACCACCTCAATTTAATTTAGGCTCAAACACAAGACTTCTGTGTTGGCTAAATTGTTTGATATAATTTAAGACTCTAGGTTTCAAGAAATGGCAGTTACAGGTTTTTCAGAAATGCTAAATGCGCCAACTTCGTTGACTGACCCCCTCCAGACCTCTCCCCTACCCAACCTTAGCCCTACATCAGCACCACCTTGTTAGAAAATCCTAGTCAGAGCCCTGATTGTACATTTAAACATATTTCTAGGTAGCTACTGAAGAGCAGCCAATTACCAAGTACCCGTAAGTCTATTGCCTACCATTCTTACTGAAGCAGTCTTCTGCTAACATCATTATTAGGCTAAAAAAGGTGCATTTGCCTATGATTTGAGCAGTGTGGGTTTCGCACGCACGCCATCATGGGGGCCGGGGGTGCTGCTGCCGCGCTGAAGTGGTACTCATAAAAATGATTCTAAGTTGGTAGGTCTCAGACAGTATTCTGTAGTACTGTGCTTTGCCCATCCTCTCAAAATCTCTTGTCTTCCCCAGGCACATTAGATGTCAGGCTCATGGGCTGCCAGGACCTGCTTGAGAACGTTCCAGGTCGTTCAAAAGCTGGTTCCGTGCCATTGCCTGGCTGGAGCCCCAGCGAGACCCGCTCCTCCTTCATGAGCCGGGGGAACCGCAACCGAGGCGCCAGTGCACGGAACCTCTCGAAGAGTGAAGATCTCTCAAGTGAGTCTCCTGACACCAGCAGTCTCTCCTACTATCAGCCCTCGATCAATAAGTGAATCCATTGATATCTTTTTTGTCACCATCAGAAATCCAGGGATTTACAATGTACAATATTTATACATACACTGAACAAAAATGCCAAGTGTTGGTCCCATGTTTCAGGAGCTGAAATAAAAGCCCCCCGAAATGTTCCATACGCACAAAAAGCGTATTTCTCTAAAATGTTGTGCATAAATTTGTTTACATCCCTGTTAGTGAGCATTTCTCCTTTGCCAAGATAATCGATCCACCTGACGGGTGTGGCATATCAAGAAGCTAAGTAAACAGCATGATCATTACACAGGTGTACATTGTCCTGGGGAAAATAAAAGGCCACTCTCTAAAAGGTGCAGTTTTGTCACAACACAATGCCACAGATGCCTCAAGTTGAGGGAGCGTGCAATAGGTATGCTGACTGCAGGAATGTCCACCAGAGCTGTTGCCAGATAATTGAATGTTCATTTCTCTTCCATAAGCCGCCTCAAATGCCATTTTAGAGAATTTGGCAGTATGTCCAACCGGCCTCATAGCCGCAGACCACGTGTAACCACGCCAGCCCAGGACCTCCACATCTGGCTTCTTCACCTGTGGGATCGTCTGAGACCAGCCACTGGGACAACTGATGAAACAGTGGGTTTGGGCACAACCAAAGAATTTCTGCACAAACTATCAGAAACCGTCTCAGGGAAGCTCATTTGCTTGCTCGTCGTTCTCACCAGGGTCTTGACCTGACTGCAGTTCGGCATCGTAACCGACTTTAGTGGGCAAATGCTCACCTTCGATGGCCACTGGCACCTGGAGAAGTGTGCTCTTCATGGATGAATCCTGGTTTTAACTGTACCGGGCAGATGGCAGACGTCGTGTGGGTGAGCAGTTTACTGATGTCGACGTTGTGAACAGAGTGCCCCATGGTGGCGGTGGGGTTATGGTATGGGCAGGCATAAGCTACGCACAATGAACACAATTGCATTTTATCTATGGCAATTTGAATGCACAGAAATACCGTGACGAGATCCTGAGGCCCGTTGTCTTGCCGCTCATCTCATGTTTCAGCATACACAATTCCTGGAAGCTGAAAATGTCCCAGTTCTTCCATGGCCTGCATACTCACCAGACATGTCACCCATTGAGCATGTTTGGGACGCTCTGGATCGACGTGTACGACAGTGTGTTCCAGTTCCCGCCAATATCCAGCAACTTCGCACAGCCATTGAAGAGGAGTGGGACAACATTCCACAGGCCACAATCAACAGCCTGATCAACTCTATGCGAAGGAGATGTGTCACGGTGCATGAGGCAAATGGTAGTCACACCAGATAATGACTGGTTTTCTGATCCACACCCCTACTTTTTTTTTTTTTAAAGGTATCTGTGACCAACAGCTGCATATCTGTATTCCCAGTCGTGAAATACATAGATTAGGACCTAATTAATTTTTTTTTATTGACTGACTTCCTTATATAAACTGTAACTCAGTAGAATATTTGAAATTGTTGCATGTTGCGTTTATATTTTTGTTCAGTGTAGTTGTGTCTGAAATGGTAACCTATTCCATATATAGTGCACTGTTTCTGACCAGGGCCCATTTCCGACACAGCCATATGCATACTTGACAAAGAACACATTAGAAATACCTGAAACCTGTCCAGTGACTGATTTCCCCTGCCATCATCCCCTCAGCTTAAGAGTATGGGTTGTAGCAAAACTAGAAATATATAGAAACCACAGCACTCTATGTAGTATATCCTAAAGAAAGAACACCATGTTCATTTAAATGTAATGTCATTTGAACAATGTATGTATAAACAATACTGTAATATGTCTATTTTTGACAGGAAATGGTATTTCATCTTTGTGTCCCTCTCCAGATGAGATCAGTGCTGTGCTGAAGTTGGACAACACAGTGGTGGGACAGACCAGCTGGAGACCTGTCAGTAACCAGTCCTGGGATCAGAAGTTTACACTGGAGCTAGACAGAGTATGACACACAGACAGACAGACTTTATCTGTTCTTTGATTAGTGAAGGATGGTATACTTTTGCCTTTTTTAAATACCCTACTGTGCGTTTTTTTCACTTATTGTGCTTGCGAATTACTAAGGGCAAATTGTCTTGGTGCAAAAGACCATAGATCTGTGCAACAAATATCGCAAAACCTCATCTGGCAGCACGATTTAATGTTGATATGTTCTACAACGATGTGTTTTACAGAGACTACTATTTATGCATTGCTCAGTTCACCAGACTAGTTAACTAATCGCCTCCTAGTAATGCACATTGTTGAAGAAAGTTTTAAATTCAATCACGCTGTCATTGAGGTTAATGGTATTTTTCTGCACAGATCTATTTGCACCATGAAAATGTCGCCCTAGGTATACTTTGCCTGTGTTTTAACTTTGCTTGCATTTGTGTGTGCTTAACCTTGTGTGCATTGTTTGACCTGCAGTCTCGTGAGCTGGAGATCTCTGTGTACTGGAGAGACTGGCGCTCGCTTTGTGCCGTCAAGTTCCTGCGACTGGAGGACTTTCTGGACAACCAGCGTCACGGCATGTGTCTCTACCTGGAGCCCCAGGGAACCCTGTTTGCAGAGGTAGCCCACTTTGACACTACACCAGGGATGTGTTCATGAGCAGACTGAAACAGGGAGGGACTACCTGGACCTGTACAATAAGAAATGTTCAACTTTGTTTTCAGTGCTAGCGGTTTAAAATGTCCTATGATGAAGGCTGTTTGCTTGGTATGCCTAACTACTGCTTTTTGTTCAGGTCACATTTTTCAACCCTGTCATTGAGAGGCGGCCCAAACTGCAGAGACAAAAAAAAATATTCTCAAAGCAGCAAGGTAACTCATCGTTTTCTGAAGGGGAAAAAAATTAAATAGGGCCCAATGTAGAATACATTTTGTTTCATATTCAGCAGGAAGTCCACACCAAGGTTATTATAGTTTTGTTTTTATATTCGTTTTTATTTCTATTCGTTTTGTATCTTTTTATTTTAAATTCTGTTTAAATTCAGTTAGTTTTCAGACCTGATTTGCTAGTTTTAGGGACAGAAAGCATGCCTGGGAGGCTAGGAGCCATTTGTGTTGTAAAGTGTTTTTGTTTTTTGGGATGTCACTTCTTGCAACTAAGGGGCAGTAATACAATGTGCAAGTGACGTCTTCATACTTCCGGGTCCTGTCCCCTAAATCTTTTGAATGAGCTTGACGATTATATCATCATTTGTGAAGACGTGGTCATTTTAAGATATACAGTGCCTTTGGAAAGTATTCAGACCCCTTGACTTTTTCAACATTTTGTTACGTTACAGCTTTATTCTAAAATGGATTAAATAAAACAATTTCCTCAGCAATCTACACACAATACCCATAATGACAACGCGAAAACACGTTTTTAGAAATGTTTGCAAATTCATACAAAATAAAAAACAGATACCTTATTTACATAAGTATTCAGACCCTTTCGCTTCCCGAGTGGCGCAGCGGTCTAAGGCACTGCATTGCAGTGCTAGGGGCGTCACCAGATCCCAGGCTGTGTCGCAGCCGGCCGTGACCGGAAACCCATGAGGCGGCGCACAATTGGCCGAGCGTCGTCCGGGTTAGGGGAGAGTTTGGCCGGCCAGGATGTCCTTGTCCCATCGCGCTCTAGCGACTCCTTGTGGCGGGCCGGGCGCATGCACGCTGACTTCGGTCGACAGTTGTATGGTGTTTCCTCCGACACATTGGTGCGGCTGGCTTCCGGATTAAGCAAGCAGTGTGTCATGAAGCAGTGCGGCTAGGCAGGGTCGTGATTTGGAGGACGCATGGCTCTCGACCTTCGCCTGTCCCGAGTCCGTACGGGAGTTTCAGCGATGGGACAAGACCGCAACTACCAATTAGATATCACGAAATTGGGGAGAAAAAGGGGTAAAAAGTACCAAAATAAAAAAAGTATTCAGACCCTTTGCAATGAGACTCAAAATGTAGCTCCGGTGCATCCTGTTTCCTTTGATCATCCTTGAGGTGGTTCTACAACTTGATTGGAGTCCACCTGTGGTAAATTCAATTGATTGGACATGATTTGGAAGGGCACATACATGTCTATATAAGGTCCCACTGTTGACAGTGCATGTCAGAGCAAAAACCAAGCCATGCGGTCGAAGGAATTGTCCGTAGAGCTCCAAGACTGGATTGTGTCGAGGCACAGATCTGGGGAATGGTACCAAAAAATTTCTGCAACATTGAAGGTCCCCAAGAACACAGTGGCCTCCATCATTCTTAAATGGAAGAAGTTTGGAACCACCAATACTCTTCCTAGAGCTGGCTGCCTGGCCAAACTGAGCAATCAGGGGAGAAGGGCCTTGGTCAGGGAGGTGACCAAGAACCCGAAGGTCATTCTAACAGAGCTCTAGAGTTCCTATGTGGAGATGGGAGAACCTTCCAGAAGAACAACCATCTCTGCAGCACTCAACCAATCAGGCCTTTATGGTAATGTGGCCAGACGGAAGCCACTCTTCAGTAAAAGGCACATGACAGCCCGCTTTGAGTTTGCCAAAGGCACCTAAAGGACTCTCAGACCATGAGAAACAAGATTCTCTGGTCTGATGAAACCAAGATTGAGCTCTTTGGCCTGAATGCCAAGCGTCACGTCTGGAGGAAACCTGGCACCATCCCTACGGTGAAACATGATGGTGGCAGCATCATGATGTGGGGATGTTTTTCACCGGAGACTAGTCAGGATCGAGTCAAAAATGAACGGCGCAAAGTACAGAGATATCCTTGATGAAAACCTGCTCTAGAGCACTCAGGACCTCAGACTGGGGCGAAGGTTCACCTTCCAACAGGACAACGACCCTAAGCACACAGACAAGACAACGCAGGAGTGGCTTCAGGACAAGTCTCTGAATGTCCTTGAGTCGCCCAGCCAGAGCCCGGACTTGAACCCGATCGAACATCTCTGGAGAGACCTGAAAATAGCTGTGCAGCAACGCTCCCCATCCAACCTGACAGAGCTTGAGAAGATCTGCAGAGAAGAATAGGAGAAACTCTCCAAATACAGGTGTGCCAAGCTTGTAGCGTCATACCCAAGAAGACTCAAGGCTGTAATCGCTGCCAAAGGTGCTTCAACAAAGTACTTAGTAAAGGGTCTGAATACTTATGTAAATTTGATATTTCCATTTTTAAATGTGCAAACATTTCTAATAACCAGTTTTTGCTTTGTCATTATGGGGTATTGTGTGTAGATTGATGAGGGGAAAAAACGATTTAATCAATTTTAGAATAAGGCTGTAACGTAACATAGTGGAAAAAGTCAAGGGGTCTGAATACTTTCCGAATGCACTGTTTATGTCAAATTATTTTCATGTTTGTGGATTATTTTACTTCTGCCAGATGCCTTTTATTAACGGCCCAGTGCAGTCAAAAACATGATTTACATGATATTTTTTCTTCTTTTTGACCATTTTAATAGAAAACAATGTAAGGTAATTACCCAGAAATGATTTGATATTGAGATTAAAATGGCTACATTGGACCTTTAAGTTTTTGCGCTGAAGACCATTCCGCTACATTTTTGCCCTTTTGAAAACCATTCAAAAAGCCTACAAAAGTTTTTAAACTACAAGGCTACTTCCTGGTAAATGACGTCACACATAAGGACACAACGTTTTGGAACGTTCCGATTAGAAATAGCCTATGTAGAACAAACATGCCTCTCTGACATGTAGAATAAGGAATCACATCAGATTTATTCATGGCATTTCAATCTGCAATGTTCGAGAATGTTTGGCATCTGAACGTAGCCAAGGTCAGGTCATAGGTGAGGTGAGGTTTAAATTATAAATTCAATCTCAATGTGACTTGGATTTAAAAGGAATAACACAGAAACTGGTGCAAAAAATATGGTGGAAGGAAGCTCTCTCTCGCCCATGAGGTATAGGGGTTTACACCAATCCAATGGCTTTTAACTTTAGTTAGTGATAGTGAAACATCACCATCTCCTGGCAGCATTTACCTGCCAGATTCATGAGCTTGAAACCCCCATTTAAAAAACCCTTTTAGATTTCTTGCCAAAGCCGAGGGGGGAAAAAACTACAATTGAACATAATTCATGATGGTTTTTATTTTTGTTCGTTTTGGAGTCAAAGCTAATAGTTTCAGTATAGTTTTAGTTTTTCAATCAGGTTAGTTAATTATTTTATATTAGTTTACTAAATAGTTTTTTTCATGATTAGTTTTAGTTTAGTATAATAATCTTGGCCCACACAGAGAGAAACGTTACATGTTCTTATGGAAAATATACATTAATTTCACGTTATTCTGACATCATACAGTTGTCTTCAGTTTTCGTTGTCCACTTTGGACGGTTTAATTTGGTCTTCTACACTAAAAATAGGTAATCAAATAGTGGTGAGGTGATGATCTCCATGGTCACCCCCGGTCATAAGGTCATGCCCTGTAGGATTAGTGTTCCTCGTCCGGCTTTGTGACCGGTGTTGAGGTTAGTGTGTCACTTACCTATCCTGTGTCCCTCCTCAGGGAAGACGTTCCTGCGTGCTCCACAGATGAACATCAACATCGCCACCTGGGGCCGCCTGGTCAGGAGGGCCATACCTACAGTCAGCACTAACTCCTACAGCCCACAGGTGCCTGAGATCGGGCCCAGCTGTCTTCCGGGATCTCCAACACCCACCAGGTATATATAGAACAGGCATGAACGCACACACACACACACAGGTCCATGAGACTGGGCCTGACAACCTGGGTCACACTGTCACATGCCTTCTTAAAGTCTTTATCACATATGCACACAGTGTGGAATACATACATATACAGTGCCTTGCAAAAGTATTCACACCCCTTAGATTTCTTCACATTTTATTATGTTACAAAGTGGGATTAAAATTGATTTAATTGTCCTTTTTTGTCAATAAGCTACATAAAATATTCTGTCAAAGTGGAAAATATATTTATTTAAAATCAATAAAAAATTAATAACTCAAATATAGTTGTTGCATAAGTATTCAGCCCCTTTGTTTAGGGGGCCTAAATTGGCTCAGGAGTAAGATTTGGCTTAACAACTCACATAGTAAGATACATGGACATAATATCTGTGTGAAATAATAGGGGTTGACCCGTGTGGCTCAGTTGGTAGAGCATGGCACTTGCAACGCCAGGGTTGTGGGTTCGATTCCCACGGGGGACCAGTATGAAAATGTATTAACTCACTACTGTAAGCCGCTCTGGATAAGCGCGTCTGCTAAATGACTAAAATGTAAAAAGTATTGAATTTCAAGCAAAGATTAAACTACAAAGACCAGGGAGCTTTTCGAAAGCCTCATAAATAAGGGCAGTAATTGGTAGATGGGTAACAATAACAAATCTGACATTGAATATCTCTATAAGCATGGTCAAGTTAATAATTATGCTATGGATTATGTATTAAAGCACCCAGAAACATCAAAGATACAGTCGTCCTTCTGAACTGAGCCGCAGGACA
Source organism: Coregonus lavaretus (assembly GCF_964263955.1). Classification (NCBI taxonomy): domain Eukaryota; kingdom Metazoa; phylum Chordata; class Actinopteri; order Salmoniformes; family Salmonidae; genus Coregonus; species Coregonus lavaretus. The sequence goes on along the minus strand of NC_140010.1, from coordinate 35,461,112 downwards.
GGAATGACACTGCTCAGGGATGTTACCATGAGGCCATTGGTGATTTTAAAACAGATACAGAGTTCAATGGCTGTGACGGAAGAAAATGTTGGATCAACAACATTGTAGTGACGCCACAATAATGACCTAAATGACAGAGTGAAAATAATAATACAAATATTCCAAAACATCCATCTTGTATGCAACAAGCCACTAAAGTAATACTGAAAAATAAAACACTGCAAAGGAATACACTTTTTGGTCTAAATGCAAATACAACACAACACTGAGTAACTGCTATTTTCAACCATAGTGGTGGCTGCATCATGGTATGGGTATGCTTGACATCGGCAAATACTGGGGACTTTTTCAGGATTAAAAGAAACAGGATGGAGCTAAGCACAGGCAAAATCCTAGAGGAAAGCCAGATTCAGTTTGCTTTATACCAGAGACTGGGGGAGGAATTCACCTTTCAGCAGGACAATAACCTACAACACAAGGCCAAATCTACACTGAAGTTGCTTACCAAGAAGACCGTGAATGTTCCTGAGTGGACAAGTTACAGTTTTTGATTTACATCTGCTTGAAAATCTATTTTGATAAGAATAATGGGCAAATATTGCACAATCCAGGTGTGCAAAGCTCTTATAGACTTGACTTACCCAAGAAGACTCACAGCTGTAATCGATGCCAAAGGTGTTTCTAACATGTATTGACTCAGGGAGCTGAAAACTTATGCAATGGCTATATTTGAGTTAATACATTTCTATTTATCTTTTCTAAAAAATTAAAATGTTCTTCCAATTTAACCTTAGAGCATTTTGTGTTGATTGTTGATAAAAAAGGACAAATACATTTTAATCCCACTATGTGAAGAAATCCAAGGGGTCTGAATACTTTTGCAAGGCACTGTATTACTCTGTCATTAAGATGTGGCACCTTCCCTTCCAGTGACATTAGTGACCCGTTGGTGACCAAGCTAGACTTTGACAAAGAGCCCACCCCGGGACCCAAGCACTACCCTGTACCCGCTGGCATCAGAGAACCACTGGCACAGGACAACAAACTGCCCGACAAGGAGGAAGTACAGGTACAGACATGGGGTTACCATGGAGATGCTCGATTAGAGGAAGTAGTGACATATAGTCATATATGATAATGGTAATGGTCAACCCAGTTCAAGTGAATTAAAACATTAAACAACTGTCAATGGAAACCTGAGTCATGTTCAGTAAAATAAAATACCATTTTTTAAATGAGGATGTACTGAACCTGAATATTTTCCGTTGCATAACATTTTGCTACAGTTTGCCATACTGAACACAACCCCACTGCCGCATCCTTCTAAGAAGTGTTCTCCCTTCACAGGATGCACTGGCATCGTTTGACTTCCTGAACAAGAGGAACAGCATAGCGGTGAAGTCGTCTGAGCTAGATAGACTAGACAATGTAGTAGAGCAGGAGATCCAGCCTCCAGACCTGGAGCTCACAGCCATACAGAATGACACAGAGATAAGGTAGGGCTCACTAACAAAGTGCATGTTTGAGAGATTGACTACATTGCAGTTGGACTTCGCAGAATCACTAATCTACAAATCACCTTGCATCCCAAATAACTACTCAGTATGCGATCAAGATCAGCGATTCTGTGCCCCTTAAACTGGTCCTCTCAAATAGGCTGAATATCTGCGACTCCAATATTGTTTGGGGAGATTTTGTGGAGAAACTCGGATGCATGCATGACTTGCTTTTAACCAATTTTTGTTTTTGTTTGATTGGTTACAATTAATGTATTGGGGGCAGTGTATTTTGCCCAGCTTGCATGAGAAAGTGCGTGTTTGTTTTTTTGCTTATTGAAAGCAATAGCTTGTCTTTGTATTTTTCCATGTAATATGATATCTACCTCAATTTCCAGGGAAGAAGAACAATTTCTGTTTAGTCTCAAAGACTTCAAATGTGTTGCAGTCCTCGGTCGTGGTCATTTCGGAAAGGTACATAGTACACACCCAACCCATTTATCAATCCTTTTTACAACCCTTCTAGAGAAATTAGCTGTTTCTGGAAAACACAACCCAGCCATCCTAAAATGTCTCCTCTCTTCCCTCAATCCACACAGGTATTGTTAGCCGAGTATAAAAGCACGGGAGAGATGTTTGCCATCAAAGCCCTGAAGAAAGGAGACATTGTGGCTCGTGATGAGGTGGACAGGTAAGGGGCTCAACATGTGCACTTAAACCAATTAGGCCTGATGCTGATGTCTTTTTAACTGTTTGTTTGCTGAGCGTGTTATTCAGTTCAGAGTTGACTACGGCTTTCGGTTTTGTACATCACCTTCAAACAGCCGAAAATATGATATTACATGCTCTCAGACAGATAGTGTGATTAGTAGTAATATAATTGTTATGATGAGTTTCTGGTATTGAGAAGTTGAAGATGCAAGAATTTACTTAGACATTCTGTGGAGATTTTATACCAAGTATTTATTGGATCACGAGCTTGTGGGTTCATCTAACAAACAGACATGGCTTTGCCCTTCGTCAGTTGAACTAACTTGAACAAAGGAAACACTCTACCTTATATACCTTCTATTCCCCTCTTCCTGGCATACATCTGGTAAGTTTCCATGGGCACTCCCTGTCTTTGATGTTCATCACTCTTTACCCCAAGTCACTATCCTGCCCATCACTCATGCTATCCTAAACATCACTAATCTACCTTGACATAATGGAATGTAGACTTCATGACCCCAAACCACTTATCTCGTAACTCTACCTCTGTCCTCACAATACTATGACATGACATCATTACAATCCATTTTTATTTATTTTGTGGTAAGTGACATGACTTAACCCCAACAATTCACATATAACTTTATATAAAATACAATATTCTCCAATCAGTAGTACGTATATCTCTGACTAGATTCTAAACTATGCTAGATAACTGAGAATTGATCCCTTCAACCTTTCATACCTGAATCCAACTTGATTCTCCATATATCTAATCAACAAAGGTATACATTCTCAGTCATCTATCCTATGTGATATCAAACCTCTCAAACCTCTATAAACTCAGTCTGAGTAAAAGATAAACAGATAATTAACTACTATATATTCATGCTCATAATCTATGTAGTCAAAACCTTATTTTTATATATATAAGGAAAAATCCCACATAGACATCCCCCCTTTTAAAATGACCCCTTTTTCTGAGCCATGCATCCAAGAAAACATACATATAAATAAATTGTTAACATAATGACATCAACAATACACAACAATTATACATAACCATTACTAAGTCACATGAATATTATAATCTATACACATGAATATAAAAATAACAAAAACGTCCGTCTTCATAATTTCTGCGCCGTCAGAGGAACCCCAAGTTTTTCCCTGGTCACAAGGGGCTCTATCTGATCCACTGAGATATTCATCTGTCCACATCTACTATCCTGTAAACCTTAAATTCCATGTTATACATTTCCACCTTAACATTCCTTGTCCTCAATCAACATTATCAATGGAATCTAAACTGGAACAAGATGACAAAGAAGAAGAATTAGTCCTCGCCCTCCTTGTATTAACATTAACTGATACATCTCTAACTGTAATCACATGCATGTTAGTAATCGTTTGTACAGATCTTACAATCCATCCCCGAAAAATTTGAAAACAACACCCCATAACTATTGCTACAATAATTACTATGGCCACTAGAGGACCTAGAATGCTTGCCATCTATGTTCCTATTGAATTACCACTAAAAAAAAACGTTGAAAAGACTTCAACAGCATTCAAATTACCATATCCCCATATTCTTAATACAATATGCAAATATACCAATAAATCCTCATACCATCAATACTACCCCCTTTTTTGAACACATGAGTCACAACGTGATTCATGCTTTCAAAAACAAAACACCAACATTGTTTATTAAACCCTAATAAAAATTAAATTAAAATGACAACATTGGATAATACCTCAACTTACTTCTATCCCGTAAAGTAATCCAAGATTAGTACACTTAACTAGCAACAAATATCCCTCATTCAGGATAGCTCCCTCTCTTTTTAGTTATTTTATGGTAGGATTCATATATATTATTACCAAATTATAAACTTCTTCACAATTATCCTTATCATAACTAACCCCCAATTCAGCATGCCTCAAGGATTTACAGTGCGGGTGATCAAGTCACACTATAAAGCCAGGACAGATTGCAGAGGTCATTGAAATCATTCAATGAATTGTTCCATCCAATAGTATACTAAACATTACCAACATTCAAAACCTTTCATAAATGTTATGTACCCCAAGTGTACATTAAATCCTCATGACATTTATTCTCATAAGAAATCATGTATACCCAAAACTCAGTCAAAAAATTAAAAAACTTCATAAAATTCACTGTGTGTGCTCCTTTAAGACATATCACCTTTGACCTGTTGAAACTCCTAACACTCAAAATAACAACCCTTTATAAACATCATACTAGGTGTGTTGTGTTTTTATTTGAAAAACCCATTTGGAAAACAAAAAAAACCAGGCCAGGCCTTATTTAATTTGTTAGCTCCCTATTACAACCTAAAAATAAGACTAATTAATTTTACTAACTAGTCCACCCTAGCCCTGGGCAATATTCCAATGAGATAAAGAAATCCCCTTTCTCCTGGAATAGAAAGTATACATGTCGTTAACATATAATCAACAATCCAAAGATAGTAATTACACACAAAACCTGCTACATATATCCACAGTCCTCTATCATCAATAATCATTTGTATCAATCTAACTCCTCATAACTACTCCATAAAAATATTATATAAAACCTCAAAAAAAAATTTAAACCACTCAAAATTCCTCTGAGTTTACAATGATTATGTTGAATTGATTACCCTTCAGATCATATCCTCTTTAAATCTCACCATGATTATTGAACCCCTACATCTGCTCCTTTTGATTCCATATCAACTAATCCATTATCGTTTACTTTATCAGCAACCTAGGAAATATCAGTTTCCCCTTTTATTATTCCTAACTTCCCTCTAAATGTCAAATGTCATACATTATCCAATACAACCACGTACTCCTCCTAAGTAAGACTAGATATCTTATCCCCTGAATCGATTTAAAAATTGTTTGATACGTTGTCTCCTACTTTACCCTTAACATAATACTATAGGAGACTTCCATCAATCCTGGAAGAAATAAAAAACGCCCCCTCACAAAACACTGGATAATACCACGTTTATTAAGTTAACTACACCTTCTACTATAAACCTATAACCCCTTTCTAGTAATTGTATCATCGCTAACTGTTGCATTGATGTTTTAAATATAAACCTATTGTTTCATAATCCAAAACCCACAAAAAGATGTCTCCTTAATCCATCAGGCCAACAGCAACAACTATCTCCCATCGTTCAACGTACTATAAACAGATTATCGTTATCAGAAGTAATGAACCCTCGTCATAACTCACCGCTGTTTAAACAAACTATATAATGTCATAATAAAATGATCAATTATCAAATATTGTTCCTTATTCAACTATCTAAACATGTTCTTCATTAGTAAATCGTCTCCACAAAGCAATACTACCTAATAACATATTCTCATTCACCTAAATATAAATAATTACTTCTATTAAACAATCCCATTCAACATCAAGTCAACCTGTCTCATCACCCAATTAACTTACTTACTTTTTAAACCCTCTACAATATCTATCATACTCTACCGCTAATTTTCCTTATAACGGTACCTCAACAGATGACAAATTACTGTGAAGTTATAGTCAAAACAAATAAAACATCCAATTCAAAGCTATGCAACTTTAATTACTATGTTATACTATTTGTTGGTAAGACAATCCCTTTCACAAAATGTTTATCATGTCACCTATTAATCTATGTCAATATCCACAATGTAAAAGTTTTGCTTTCTATCCCTCTCTGGGTTTGAACCAGGGACCCTCTACACATATCGACAACATTCACCATCGACACACCATACAAAATCCGCGATCCTTGCAAAGCAACTACTTCCAGTTCATAGAGCAAGTGACGTCACCTAATGAAAACCGCACTAGCTCTCACCGCTAACTAGCTAGCCATTTCACACCGATAACATTCAACCCCCTATGATTTCCTTCTCCACAGCAACCATTGACCTTGTACACCTAACGTAACCCATAATGTCTCTTACAGCGCTCTCACGTTTCAGCAAGCCCCAATGGTTAACACCCGCAGACAAAAACATGGACATTCTTCCATGTTTTACTAGTAGACAAATTAACACACTCTCAAACAGCGTTCTACATTAACCTCTATCATAGGGTTTAAAAACTAACGTAACAACATTAACCATCCTAAATTGCTATAGTAACATCATGAACAGTGGGGAAAAAAAGTATTTAGTCAGCCACCAATTGTGCAAGTTCTCCCACTTAAAAAGATGAGAGAGGCCTGTAATTTTCATCATAGGTACACGTCAACTATGACAGACAAAATGAGGGAAAAAATCCAGAAAATCACATTGTAGGATTTTTAATGAATTTATTTGCAAATTATGGTGGAAAATAAGTATTTGGTCAATAACAAAAGTTTCTCAATACACAGGTCAAACGTTTTCTGTAAGTCTTCACAAGGTTTTCACACACTGTTGCTGGTATTTTGGCCCATTCCTCCATGCAGATCTCCTCTAGAGCAGTGATGTTTTGGGGCTGTCGCTGGGCAACACGGACTTTCAACTCCCTCCAAAGATTTTCTATGGGGTTGAGATCTGGAGACTGGCTAGGCCACTCCAGGACCTTGAAATGCTTCTTACGAAGCCACTCCTTTGTTGCCCGGGCGGTGTGTTTGGGATCATTGTCATGCTGAAAGACCCAGCCACGTTTCATCTTCAATGCCCTTGCTGATGGAAAGAGGTTTTCACTCAAAATCTCACGATACATGGCCCCATTCATTCTTTCCTTTACACGGATCAGTCGTCCTTGTCCCTTTGCAGAAAAACAGCCCCAAAGCATGATGTTTCCACCCCCATGCTTCACAGTAGGTATGGTGTTCTTTGGATGCAACTCAGCATTCTTTGTCCTCCAAACACGACGAGTTGAGTTTTTACCAAAAAGTTATATTTTGGTTTCATCTGACCATATGACATTCTCCCAATCCTCTTCTGGATCATCCAAATGCACTCTAGCAAACTTCAGACGGGCCTGGACATGTACTGGCTTAAGCAGGGGGACACGTCTTGCACTGCAGGATTTGAGTCCCTGGCGGCGTAGTGTGTTACTGATGGTAGGCTTTGTTACTTTGGTCCCAGCTCTCTGCAGGTCATTCACTAGGTCCCACCGTGTTTTTCTGGGATTTTTGTGATCATTTTGACCCCACGGGGTGAGATCTTGCGTGGAGCCCCAGATCGAGGGAGATTATCAGTGGTCTTGTATGTCTTCCATTTCCTAATAATTGCTCCCACAGTTGATTTCTTCAGACCAAGCTGCTTACCTATTGCAGATTCAGTCTTCCCAGCCTGGTGCAGGTCTACAATTTTGTTTCTGGTGTCCTTTGACAGCTCTTTGGTCTTGGCCATAGTGGAGTTTGGAGTGTGACTGTTTGTTTGAGGTTGTGGACAGGTGTCTTTTATACTGATAACAAGTTCAAACAGGTGCCATTAATACAGGTAACGAGTGGAGGACAGAGGAGCCTCTTAAAGAAGAAGTTACAGGTCTGTGAGAGCCAGAAATCTTGCTTGTTTGTAGGTGACCAAATACTTATTTTCCACCATAATTTGCAAATAAATTCATTAAAAATCCTACAATGTGATTTTCTGGAGAAAAAAATTCTCAATTTGTCTGTCATAGTTGACGTGTACCTATGATGAAAATTACAGGCCTCTCTCATCTTTATAAGTGAGAGAACTTGCACAATTGGTGGCTGACTAAATACTTTTTTCCCCCACTGTATGTTCAGTTTATTTATTACGATAGTATGTCCATAATACTTCTTACAAAGCTCCATTATCCCTAGTTTAAAAAATATATATTTCTATAATTGTCTTAGTTCCCTTGCTTCACTTCCCATGAATATAAGACATTCGCTTTTCTGTGCGTCCTAAACTACATTCAATTTCCCTGTAATCAACTAAGATCATAGCCACACAATGAAACCATCACTCCGCCTTTATCAGAATGAATGAGATCTAGTCAACTATCCTTTCTAAGTAGGCTACAAGTAACACCAAACACTTGCTGTAGTTTACCATCATATATTGAAATTATCCATTTATCACGATCCAATTTATTTATAGACATATTCCACCATTCTCACTCGTTTAATCTAGCAAAACCACTACCACGCACTCTTCTCTCCATACCCGTTAACATTTTTACATTTTAGTCATTTAGCAGACACTCCTATCCCGAGCGACCCACAATTAGTGAGCTCATACATTTTTTATACTTACACTAGCCCCCCTTGGGAATCTAACACACAACCCTGGCATTGCAAGCACCATTCTCCACTAACCGAGCTACAAGAGTCCTGCTATTTAAACCACACACGCTTCAAATCATACATTCAACATCACCAAACCAAATACTCTGTCGTACCCATTCAATCAACAACACATCAGCAGTGAAATGTACACTCATAAATGCAGATTGTTACTCCATGCCATTTAAATGATAAATAAATTCCACAAATAGCGCCATTACAATGATTTCTCATCTTACCCTCTGATACAAAATGAAGTTCCATCACTTTACTACGTTAGCTCTACCATGATAATTAGTTCAATTGAACCCTATATTGGCTTTGTACTATATTATACATTACGTCTAAAACAACATTACTTATGGTCAGTTTATTCCACTATCACATGATCCAACAACGGTATAAACTTAGAAAACCCATATTAATTACTTTCCCACCCATTACGTACGTCTACGTTTGGGTGAGCAAGTTTAATACAGACATGGCACTCTAATTATGATTTTGTCATTACCATTTCCAAATCGTCATAACTCCTTATAGAACATTAGAAACTTCTAGATACTGACCTCAAATAAGCCCTTCGTAGTGTTTTTAACCATTCTTAATCGACCCAAATCTCTACAAACATTTTCCCAGCGGAACCAAAAAAAAAAAAAGAAATAGACTGTAATTTCCCGGACACTGCTCTGCCTGTCCAGAAAATATAGCCTAAATTGCTCTCTAAATTAACGTCAATCTCCATGCCACACCTTGCATGCAATATTAGTAATTAAATACTTTACATAAAATCCCCATCTGTATTAAAATGTCATTTGCTTATTTCTGCCATTTTGGTGCTAGTATTCAATATGTTACATTACATTGGCTCCATCTCCTGGCCATTTTGAGTAATTCATCCACAGGACTTATTGTCACAGGGCTTGTATAACACGGTTGAGGCCTTGAACCTCTTCCCGACTAACACTGTATGATGATTCTTTCGCACCAAAGTATTTTATAAACTTTATGATGATTCTTTCACATCAAAGGCCTTAAACCTATTTTATGAACTTTATGATGATTCTTTCACATCAAAGGCCTCGAACCTATACCAAGGATTCTATTTTATAATGTCGTACACTGCATAATCTCGTCATGTTGAGGACTTGAACCTCTGACCTTTCTACGTTCGTCTACCAAGGACGTTTATCTCTGAGGACTCGAACCTCGCATCTTTCTACGTTCGTCTACCAAAGACGTTTATCGCTGAGGACTCGAACCTCGCATCTTAAAGATGTCTATCCTGTCGTCACGGGACTGACATAACCCATCTATCTTACTTTAGGACACAAATCTAACTTATCATAATAAAAGAGCCTACACCCAATGTTGTTAAAACCCATTCTACTACTTCTGTTTTGTGTTTGGTCCTTTACTCAGACCAAACTCTGTTTAGAATAATAGCACCCTATTATCGTCAAATTTAATTAACTCCTTACATCTCATTACATAACTCAATACAACTCATCGCCCCCTTTAAAAATATTGAATTTTAAACGTTCATTACAGTTCAGCTTTACCACAGATAAGCAGATTTCGACATAATCAAAAAAATGAAAGTCTGCTTACCTGTTAGTTGAGCTGTAGACTGTATCCTGTTCGTGAAGACGCCAATCTGTTATGATGAGTTTCTGGTATTGAGAAGTTCAAGATGCAAGAATTTACTTAGACATTCTGTGGAGTTTTTATACCAAGTATTTATTGGATCACGAGCTCGTGGGTTCATCTAACAAACAGACATGGCTTTGCCCTTCGTCAGTTGAACTAACTTGAACAAAGGAAACACTCTACCTTATATACCTTCTATTCCCCTCTTCCTGGCATACATCTGGTAAGTTTCCATGGGCACTCCCAGTCTTTGATGTTCATCACTCTACCCCAAGTCACTATCCTGCCCATCACTCATGCTATCCTAAACATCACTAATCTACCTTGACATAATGGAATGTAGACTTCATGACCCCAAACCACTTATCTCGTAACTCTACCTCTGTCCTCACAATACTATGACATGACATCATTACAATAATGATCAGTAGTAATCAATAGGGTTAAAGTACAGTTTTGTCTGTCCACGAAGAGTAGGTATAAATGTAAAGTTGAAGGCTCATAAAGGCATTGCGTGATTTTTTTTATGGATAGTCGGATGTACAGTATGTTTCCTTGTGTTACTACATACAGGACCCTAAGGTATTTTTTAACAGCCTTCAAAGAATGTCAGAAATTCAATGCGTCCTCACAAATATATTAGAATTTTAGCAACCATGTAGTCGCAGAGTGATTTCTACATATTGCTCCTATAACAGTTTGTTGTTTTCCACCTGGGGATATTAGCTTAGCTTTCTAACTACGAGTTTGGGCTGATTTCTTTTCTGGTCCTCTGTAGCTCAGTTGGTAGAGCATGGCTCTTTCAACGCCAGGATAGTGGGTTCGATTCCTGGGTGCACCTAAACGTAACAAATGTATGCACACATGACTGTAGGTCGCTTTGGATAAAAGCGTATTATATATTTTCATTTCAGGAATTGATTTACACGTGGGATTTGAGTAGCATTGAATTCCTTTTGTAATCTAAGAAGAGCCTTGCTCAGGTATCAGGGGCTTACATCTTTGTTTCTCTGTCTTCCCCCACTAGTCTGATGTGTGAGAAACGTATCTTTGAGACGGTGAACAGCGTGCGCCATCCGTTCCTGGTCAACCTCTTCGCCTGCTTCCAGACGCAGGAGCACGTGTGCTTCGTCATGGAGTACGCAGCCGGAGGAGATCTGATGATGCACATCCACGCTGACGTCTTCTCCGAGCCCAGGGCCATGTGAGTGACACCAGGGTCCTTTTCATTTACATTTTAGTAATTTAGCAGATGCTCTTTTTCAGAGCGACTTACAGGAGCAATTAGGGTTCAGTGCCTTGCTCAAGGGCACATTGTCAGATTTTTCACCTAGTTGGTCTTTAACCTTTTGGTTACTGGCCCGACGCTCTTAACCGCTTGGCTACCTGCCGCCCTGTTCATTAGGCAGAAAACGTTTTGATGCAGTGCGAAACAGGGAGGAACTACCTGGATTTGTTCAATAAGAACACAGATTTTCGTTTTCCTTTTGCAAAGGTTTTTGCTACAGTGTGCCCTACTCAATATACAAATATTATGCAAAGCAAGCCATAAAATCATGACTTGCATTTGTAAAAAATAATACAAAATGCAGTCTATTATTTTTTTGTGGTATAAAGGCTCACTTGCTTTGTGAGCACTGACGCTTTTGCTACTGCATAGATTATTTTCAGGAGCCCCCTCACCAATAATACTGGTGCAATTGGCTTTGAGTGTCTTAAGTGCTCACCTCCATATCCAGTGTCTTGTATTCACTTGTAACCTACATCATATTAGAAAGTGGATTCTCTCCTCCAACTAATCCAGCTATTGTTTTTTTTCTTCTCTTTCGTAGATTTTATGCCGCTTGTGTCGTATTGGGATTACAGTTTTTACATGAACATAAGATTGTGTACAGGTAAGCATAATTCCATTCACTGGATGAATATATGCTCAGATATAACATAAATTGATAGTGATACTCGTGCTTCTACATCTGCTTTGCTTGCTGTTTGGGGTTTTAGGCTGGGTTTCTGTATAGTACTTTGTGACATCTGCTGATGTAAAAAGGGCTTTATAAATAACATTTGATTGATTGATTTTGTTTTACTTTCAGAGATCTGAAGCTTGACAATCTGCTCTTGGACACTGAGGGCTATGTAAAAATCGCTGACTTTGGCCTTTGCAAAGAGGGTAAGTGGGACAAAACAACCTCAACTTAATGTCACTTTTCCAACACCATTGAATGTAAAATAAATGTATAATAACCTAAATCTGACTCAGTCAAAACCTTAACTCTATCTAAGGTCTCTGCTGATCTGAAACTTATGTGGGTGTCAAATGTACATACCTGATGCCTCCCGAGTGGCACAGCGGTCTAAGGCACTGCATCGCAGTGCTTGAGGCGTCACTACAGATCCGGGTTCGATCCCGGGCTGTGTCGCAGCCGGCCGCGACCAGGAGACCCATGAGGCGGCGCACAATTGGCCCAGCGTCGTCCGGGTTAGGGGAGGGTTTGGCCGGCTGGGATGTCCTTGTCCCATCTCGCTCTAGCGACTCCTTGTGGCGGCCGGGCGCGTGCACACTGACTTCGGTCGCCAGCTGTACGGTGTTTCCTCTGACACATTGGTGCGGCTGGCTTCCGGGTTAAGCGAACAGTGTGTCAAGAAGCAGTGCGGCTTGGCGAGGTGGTGTTTCGGAGGACGCATGGCTCTCGACCTTCGCCTCTCCTGAGTCCGTACGGGAGTTACAGCAATGGGACAAGACTGTAACTACCAATTGGATATCACGAAAAAGGGGTAGAAAAGTACCCCAAAATATATATTATAATAATAATGTACATGTCTGGGTGTAAAGTTTCTGTATTAAACATGTGTCATGGTTATGTGTATTCTGTCAGGAATGGGGTTCAGGGACCGCACCAGTACGTTCTGTGGCACGCCAGAGTTCCTGGCCCCCGAGGTTCTGACGGAGACGTCGTACACGCGTGCCGTGGACTGGTGGGGTCTGGGGGTCCTCATCTTTGAGATGCTTGTTGGAGAGGTTAGTTGGTCTCACCTTCTCACCTGTCATATGGATACCTACTCAGTGTTATGACTGGTCAGTACTTTGTCAGCTCTGAGAACAGAATATTTTAGAATATTGGCATTGAAATGACAAGATTATAATATTTGTCATGACCTTTCTAACATTATATACATAGACGGTCTGGTCAGTACATTCCATGTAAAAAACTATTATATATCATTGATTGTATGTGAAAAAATCTTTTTGGCCCGCCCCACAGTCTCCCTTCCCTGGAGATGATGAAGAGGAGGTGTTTGACAGCATCGTCAACGATGAAGTCCGCTACCCAAGGTTCCTCTCAACGGAGGCTATCTCCATCATGAGAAGGGTGGGTTCTGGATCCCTTAATAAACTAACCTCAAATTGCGTCATTGAATTACAGCTTGGATGTTTATTCTGCTTTGTTATGCTCTTTTTGGTTGTAGCTTTTGAGGAGGAGTCCAGAAAGACGTCTGGGGGCAGGAGAGCGAGACGCAGAAGAAGTAAAAAAACATCTGTTCTTCAGAGTAAGGAAAGAATGTTCTACTTTCTCATATTTAATACCTAGGTGTCTGGTTAGACCGTAAACTCTCCTTCCAGACTCACATTAAGCATCTCCAATCCAAAGTTAAATCTAGAATCGGCTTCCTATTTCGCAACAAAGCCTCCTTCACTCATACTGCCAAACATGCCTTCGTATAACTGACTATCCTACCGATCCTTGACTTCGGCGATGTCATTTACAAAATAGCCTCCAACACTCTACTCAGCAAATTGGATGTAGTCTATCACAGTGCCATCCGTTTTGTCTCCAAAGCCCCATATACTACCCACCATTGTGACCTGTACGCTCTCGTTGGCTGGCCCTCACTACATATTCGTCGCCAAACCCACTGGCTCCAGGTCATCTATAAATCACTGCTAGGCAAATCCCCGCCTTATCTTAGCTCATTGGTCACCATAGCAACACCCACCTGTAGTATGCGCTCCAGCAGGTATATCTCACTGGTCATCCCCAAAGCCAACACCTCCTTTGGCCACCATTCCTTCCAGTTCTCTGCTGCTAATGACTGGAACGAACTGCAAAAATCTCTGAAGCTGGAGACTCTTATCTCCCTCACTAACTTTAAGCATCAGTTGTCAGAGCAGCTTACCGATCACTGCACCTGTACACAGCCCATCTGTAATTATCCCACCCAACTACCTCATCCCCATAATGTTATTTATTTTGCTCATTTGCACCCCAGTATCTCTATTTGCACATCTTCTTCTGCACATCTATCACTCCAGTGTTAAAACTAAATTGTAATTATTTTGCACTATGGCCTATTTATTGCCTTACCTCCATAACTTACACACACACTGTATATAGATGTTCTATTGTGTTATTGACTGTACATTTTGTTTATCCCATGTGTAACTCTGTGTTGTTGTTGTTTTTATCGCACTGCTTTGCTTTATCTTGGCCAGGTCGCAGTTATAAATGAGAACTTGTTCTCAACTGGCTTACCTGGTTAAATAAAGGTTAAATAAAAAAAATAAAAAAATTTAAAAAAACAACACAGCCACAATTTTAGGCAATGTGGATACCACAAAATTACAAATGTAGGCTCCTGTTCATTAGACTTGCCTAATCTCGGTTATTGACGCAAACGGGTTTTCTCATGAGGTAGATGATACAGGACAAGTCTGTCCTGAGAGTTGACATAAATTCACTATTTCCTCACCCATTTTCTCTCTCCCCCCAGAATATGGATTGGAACGGACTACTGGCCAAGAAGGTTAAGCCTCCGTTCGTCCCGATCATCCAGGACTCCAACGATGTCAGCAACTTCGATGACGAATTTACCTCAGAAGCGCCCATCCTGACCCCGCCCAGAGAACCTAGGGCGCTCAGCGGGGACGAGCAGGACATGTTCTCTGACTTTGACTACATCGCAGACTGGTGTTAGCCCCCCCCCCCCCCCTTCTCCCTCCTCAAAAACGCGTTGAACAAACACACAATTGTGAGCTACAGTCAGTCAGCGCTGTCTACAATTTTTTTAACGCCTCTTTTCCAAACCAACGTCGCAAGACAGTGGCACAAACTGCACTCTGCCATTTAAAGACCACCACCCAACTCCACAACTGAACCCCCTGGTTTATTTTTTAACTAAATTAGGAACATTTTGCTTCTCTTTAGAAACTTTGGGAAAAAGAGGAGGAAGGAGGCCTCCAGCGCATGTCGTGTCGATTGTCTGACCACTGAGAATGTTGTCAAGTGAACTCTGTCAAAGGAAATGCCGGCAACATAACAATCAATGTCACGGTTCGTTTTTTTGATCATGTACAGAATATTATTCCTCTGTATTTTTAACAAGTCATTTCGCAAGCCCTCTGCCATAACTAAATGACTTATCTCTCTGTAAGGGTTAACATGTCTGCCATGTTGTGTTACGAATGATGAGTGCTTTGAGCATTTTATCACTGAACCGTCACTTAAGGTAAAAGACAACAAACATCTTGACTACTACTGCCTCTTCACTTGAAACCCAAGGAAGGTCTCCTTTTTAGTTTCTCCCCACACTTTTTTAAAAGATGCCTTAAAATCTTCCTGTTTCTGCTACCAAAGCTTAGAGCTATGTCTACGAATAGAGCCCAGAAAAGCTTTCTTTTTAAACATATGATCATTACACAAAAGCAGTGCGTCCAGTGTTAGTCCTCATGGTATTACAGAAACTAAATCCCTCATGTACTGTGACCATGTCAGTTTTATATGAGCTTTAACTGTATTGTTTAAGGGTAATGTTTCTTTTTGTAGTGCTGTATGGTTGTTGAAATACAGTATAATTGAAGCGGTAGAACATTTCTAGACTACACAGCATACCACACGTCAAAGGAGACTGCACTGTTTTAAACGTGGTCATTTGGAAGGAGCACACACTACGGAGACCTATCTGACATGGCTCCTTCTGGTGGATTCCTAGCACCAAAAAGCAGTGGCCATATGTATCAAGCGTCTCGGAGTAAAGTGACGATTTAGGATCCGTTTTGCCTTTTGGATCAAAATACATATTTTTACATGGACAAGGGGACCTGATCCTAGATCAGTACTCTTACTCTGAGATCCTTGATATATATACGGCCCCAGATCTCATTCTTGAGGGATAACAATGCATTCAGCTAGCAATGTTTTACTCTTGTGTGTAGAATCAATTCCTCTAGCATTTCTAAAAGAGTTGGTCAGTTCCAATCGAATCAGAAAATGAATTTAGTATTTCTGTTGAATTTCCATTCACTCCCTAAATTGACTGAGTTGAAATGGAATTGATCCCAACTTTGATACTGCAATCATTCTCTTAACTGAAGAAGATACAAGAGCCAGAAGATTTCACAGCCTGCAAAGATTAGACTTGGTCAAATGATGGATCTGAAGTGACTGATACAGTACAGCTGATTACCAAAACCCATCCCTCCAGTCCTGACAGTGGGACTATGGAAACCGTAATGACAGAGTGAACCTATGTGAAGGGAGAAGTTGCCTCTAGGTTAAAGTTAGGATTGGGGAAGGGTAACCTAATCCTAGGGGAAACTACTCTGGAGCGTAAACTAAACTCAGTGCCAGTTTGTGCAGACAATATGTAAATTAATCACTACAGGGGAGGGCAGGGTATATATATATATGTACACACAATTAAACTGAAAGCACTAATTTTATCAATATATTTTTTAATGATCTATGTTTAGCGTAATTATGAAAATAGATTGTACAGTTTTGGGGGGGCTGTTTGAGCATGTTACAAAGACAGACAAGCTTTCTTTATGGTACACGACATTGAAGTTACACAAGACTGTTGAACCTGGTGTAAAGAAGCATTTTGCAGTCGTCGTATGTCGCCTATCATGAATGCACAAATTAAACATTGTTAGAGTGGTGCTACTTCCTTTGCATATTGTATTCTATTGGTGTCAGCACATCACTTACAAAATTGCTGTCTTTGCTTTGAGAATCTCCCCAATAGAACTGGCCATCAACATACTATGGCAGTCCACTGTCCATCCATGACCCAGAGTATATATATATCTTACTGAATTCAGACCATAGAGAGACTCATCTTTATATCTGTGCCATTATAGCGTCTGTGACAGCAGACGGCAGCGCCATTCAGGCTACAACCCATAGGAATCTCCACGCAGGTGACTACGTTAAAATGGCACTGCCCATGCTAAAACAGCCTTTTGGCCACTAGAGGCCTCTATCATTCTATATAGCCCCCTTTATACCTGGTTCTAACATGCATCCTTTGTCCTGATCTTGTCCTCATTCTGATTGTGCCCAAATTTTTAGACAGGTGTAGGTGATTAAAAGACGCATTTTGATCAGATTGTGCTCTTCCTGACCACCCCAGGAGGTAGTCAGGCACGCATTGTGCCTTGATATCTTACA
Organism: Coregonus lavaretus; assembly: GCF_964263955.1. Classification (NCBI taxonomy): domain Eukaryota; kingdom Metazoa; phylum Chordata; class Actinopteri; order Salmoniformes; family Salmonidae; genus Coregonus; species Coregonus lavaretus. Next base: position 35,443,538 of record NC_140010.1, on the reverse strand, counting down.
AGTGTAGACTGTTCTGGACAGTGAAACCTTTTACGTCATTATTCTGTCTTCTAAAATCATTGACAGGTGGCAACACTTATGGCATCAATATCGCTTAAAATAAATATTTTGAAAGAATGGCTGTTAAATAATTTGCATACGGGATGAACCAGGAAATCGTCAGAGGACGAATATGAGGCACATTTTAATATATTTCTGAATATATGGGCACAATCAGAATGTGGACAAAATCAGGACAAAGGATGCATGTTAACGCCAGGTATAAACGAGGCTTACGACTCAGACCAAGCTGGAGCTGGCTTTTGAGAAATAGCATGGAATTATACTGAACAAAAAATATCAAACATTTCAAGGATTTTACTGAGTTACAGTTCATATAAGGAAATCAGTCAATTTAAATAAATAAATTAGGCCCTAATCTATGGATTTCACATGGCTGGGCAGGGGTGCAGCCATGGGTGGGCCTGGGAGGGCATAGGCCCACCCACTTGGCAGCCAGGACCAGCCAATCAGAATTCGTTTTTTCCCACAAAGGGGCTTTATTAGATAGAAATACTCCTCAGCAGCCCCTCTCCCCCTCAGATGATCCCGCAGGTGAAGAAGCCGGATGTGGAGGTCCTGGGTTGGTGTGGTTACACGTGGTCTGCGGTTGTGAGGCCGGTTGGATGTACTGCCAAATTCTCTAAAACGACATTGGAGGTAGCTTATGGAAGAGAAATGAACATTCAATTCTCTGGCAACACCTCTGGTGGACATTCATGCAGCCAGCATGACAATTGCATGCTCCCTCAAAACTTGAGACATCTGTGGCATTGTGTTGTGAGAAAACTGCACATTTTAAAGTGGCCTTTTGTCCCCAGCACAAGGTGCATCTGTGTAATGATAATGCTGTTTAATCAGCTTCTTGATATACCACCCCTGTCAAGTGGATGGATTATCTTGGCAAAAGGAGAAATGCTCACTAACAGGGATATAAACAAATGTGCACAACATTTGAGAAAAATATTTCAACATTTCTGGGATTTTTTTTGTTTCAGCTCATGAAACCAAGACTTTACATGTGTTTATATTTTTGTTCAGTGGATAACTAAAATGTGATCTGTCTTATAAGGATCTACACCTCTGGCAGAAGAGTAGTTGGCACTCATTTACCTTCATTAATCCAGGAGAAGCATTGAAAGCTAGTTCCCCTTATTAAGCTACAGTGTAACGTTCAGTTATGTTCAACTTTGCAAATACGTGATGTAATGAAAGCCAGATGACCTTTGACTCCCTTAGAATTAACTTTTTTTAATGATGCAATGGTGTGTTGAACGCTTGCTTTAATTGCTATGCTAGGCCCACAACTGTACACCAGGCAGTGGGAATGAGACTAGCTGAAACTAGATAAACTTGTATGGCTGTCCTCAAAGGCCAGAGAGGTAGTGATCAATGTACTCAATGGTACATAAGCAGTATTAGCGTCAACACACAGAAAACTCATTCCGTAAACAAAGTTTAATGTTAACCAATGCATGAGGTGTTCAACATGCTTTTCAGAAAAGCATTTAATTTACTTAATACAAAGTAGACAAGCTAACAAAATAGAACCTGCATTTCCTACAAAAAGTGTATATAGTATGAAACCAGCATAATATTGCAAGCACCAATTACATTTTCTCACTTGGGACATATATACAGTATATATACACACTCAAATGAAATACTGTAAGTACAGTTTGCAATCTCATTTTTTAAGCATTGGAATGCGTGTCCTGTACTTGTCTGTATTCCTGCAAAAAGTACCTTCACAATGGCCCAAAGTCTTAAGTTAATTAACAAGGGAAAAAGAGGGGAAAAGATTGCAAATTGAATAAAAACTAAAAAGAGAACCCTTAAAGTGTCGTCGGGCAAGTGGGTCTTTACAGCTGGGGTAGTTTGTCCACAGGGGTGTGGAATTTGAAGTCCGGGGGGAAGAGGTCGGCGGCGCGGGGGTAGATGAGTCGGTACGACTGTCTGATTGTGACGTCTGCCACACCGGCGATGTCTCCAATCTCTGTCCAAAGGGAGAGATTTGCAGAAATGACTACTGGTGCCTTAAGTCTTCAGACCATTGGTGATATACTTGTGTTCTCAGAACTATCAGAAATATGAGTTCCTGAACATTCAGAAACGGTTTGCTGAGCTGTCAAGTCAAGTGTGGACCACAAACGTCACACTGTTATTTGTACCTGAAATTTACTGAATCAGGTTTTAAAGTTTATAGACAAACACAAATAGTTCAGATTCAGCCCATAAAGAAGACCACCACACAAAGACAACCTACCACCAACTATCCCCACCATCCTCCCACCCACAACCTCACCTTTCTGGGTCTTTTTCTCAGCGGAGGCCTGGGAGGCCATGTAGATGGCGGCGGCGGCCACAGAGATGGGACTCCTGCCGGGCACCAGGTCCAGCTCCACGGCCTTCCGGGCGATGTAGGTGGCCGCCATCTGCACCTGCTTGGGCAGGCCCAGGTTGGAGCAGAAGCGGGACATGAAGTCTCCGGTGGTGATGAGGTCCACGCTGGTCTCCAGGGCCTTGAGGATCAGCTTGAAGCAGCGGCCGATCTCCTTCTTGGAGATGCGGGACACGGCGCAGATCTCTGCGGGGGATGGATGACAAGGGAGTCATTAGTGACACATCTTCAGGGTCGTTTTAATAAGACATGCAAGGGAGAACGTTTAAAAAAACGAAAATAAAATCCCTGTTTCAGTCAGTTTTCTTCCGTTTTGGTGCCTAATGAACATGATCCAGGAAACTTTCATAACCGTGAAGTCTTGACAACCAGCACTGACTAAGACGTTGCTTGGAACATGCTAATATGATCTTAAAACCATAGATGATACAGATGATTCGATATGTAATTCCATGCTCTAAACATCCTCGTTAGAGGAGCTCACCTTTAAACGTCCGAGGCACGCCCTCTTGTCTACAGGCGATGTAAAGGCAGGCTGATGCGATGGCGTCGTTGGCCCGCCCCTTCAGGCTCTTCTGCTCGTACACTTGCTTAAATAAGTTATTTGTTCGGTCCTGCGGGTCAAAGACAACAACATTTACTTCAGCGCAAACTCTCAGTTTGCTGTGAACATTCATATAGTTTTGTTAAGAGAAAACCTCATATTTAGAGTAACCTGCTAAATAACTTGAGTTTTGGAAATAGATTAATCAGTTAGCTAGCTAGCTACTAGGTTCCACAAAGCTAAACAAATAGAAGTAGAAGAGAGAATGGGACTCGCTATGATGTTCCTTGGTAGGTTGATCCGGTCAGCCATGGTGGTAATCTCTTTGAAGGCGTTTAGCATTGCGCGGTCTGAACTGCTCATGGTCCGCCGGTTCTGGTACTTGGAGTTGCCGAACTCGTCAAAACTAGCCGCGCCTGTTCCCTATGGTGACAACAGAATTGTTGGAACCATTAGTGATATAGACTTACTACCTGGTCAATCTTATGACAATGACGTCTCTTATGGAAATCAGAGAGATCTGTGGAACCTGATGAAGACCATGTCACACACAAAGGGGAGCAGACATTTTATTATTTTGTGGTCTGGCGCCCCACAGACCACAAACATAAACATAGGTTTAAGCATATTTCCCTGTAAATGGTGACTTTAGCCAGGTGGCAGGGCCTCTGTGCCAGTTGTGGTGTCAGGTAAGATGGCCAATGTGTGTACTTACCTTGCTGATCATGGTGGTCAAGTCTCCCCCGTTGAGGAGTGGGTTCTGGGCGTCGCCCACTCTGGACGGGTCTTTGGTGGCTTTCTCATTGGTGAAGGTCCTCCACTCTGAGCCCACGTCAATCACCCTGTCACCTGGGGAACCACACACATTACTACATGGGGCTAAGCTCAAATATGTTCAAACAGCTTTCTTTCCCCATTCACCCTACTTTATCTCCTTGAACAGTGAGCACTGACATGAATAGATAAAGGTAAAAGCGATAAACATCAAGCACCCACTGTATTGATTTCACCATTATAGAATAATGCTTTCACCAAGTAAGTCCTTCCTTTTGTGACAAGAAGAGATTAGGAAATTCAATATTAGAAAGGGAAGCAGTATTCAGTGTCACTGGGACCAGGGCCAACACTTCATAAATGTTTATGTAAATAAGAATAGTAACTAATTGTAATGATACAACCACGACACAAAATAACCAAATGTGCCAGTTGTGGCTTATCTACACTACCGTCTTCCCTTTGTTCCTGTCCCAGATTTGTATACACCCTGCACTTCCCAGACCAGCCCACAAGATGGTCTAATTCTCACTCAAGAAATAGACACTTTCCTTATATTTACTCTGGTTTATCGCCTCTTTCTGGGGCCTCATTTATAACCATTACGTAGATTTTACACTAAATATCTGCGTGCGCCATTTCTGAAAAGATGACGCATGTACAAAAATATTGAGATTTGTAAACTTGGCGCACGTTTCCCGTTATAAACCAAACCTGTCAATTCAATTTGTACTGGACGTGTACACATATTTTGCAGATGTTATGACGGGTGTAGCGAAATGGTTATTTTCCTAGCTCCAACAGTGCAGTAATACCTAACAACACACCATAATCCAAAAAATAAAAAGGAATTAAAGGGATATTCCAAAAAATGTCTACTTCATAATCTCCAGCACCACCCCAACATATGTGAAAATTGCAAATTTCTAGGTTTTATAGTAAAAAAGATAAGATAAGTGTTTCCAATGACATCGGTTTGCATCGTGTGATTTGAACCAATTATGAGTAGGCATTACCTACTAATTGTCTACTAAATGGTTAAAGATATCATTGGAAACACTTATCTTCCTCTATCTTAGAAACGTGCCATTTTAACACGATGTTGGGGTGGTGCTGGAGATTATGAATATGAAGTTGAAATTTCCCTTTAAGAAATATTGAAATATTACAACGAGCAATGTCAGAGTCCATAATATAAATAGATATGTATATGATTGTGTGTATAGACATGATGGACAGTATATGAATAGAAAAGTTGTGTACAGTAGTAGGATGATCGACTAGAACACAGTATATACATATGAAGTGGGTAAAACAGTATGTAAACATTATTAAAGTGACGTAAAACTGTGCGCACGTGAACGAGCGTTATAACTCTGCCCGAAAAACGGTGACAATAACGCCCTTATTTGCTGTATACTTTGGAATTAGGACGAGATAACATCTAAAGGAAATAGCAATGGCGAACTTGATCAAATGTCTTTGGAGGTGTTGGCAGAATGTTTTCTTTTGAAGTAACCTTTTCTGTAGCCTATCTGACCGTTTCTGAAAGACAAAAACAATTGCAAATTGTTGCGGATGTGTAAACAGATCGATTGAATTCAGTAATGTTTTGCATTTACTTTATCCCGAACCTACAGTGCATTAAGAAAGTATTCAGACCCCTTCTCCACATTTTGTTACATTACAGCCTTATTCTAAAATGGATTCAATAAATCAAAATGTCCTCATCTACACACAATACCCCATAATGACAACGCAAAAACAGGTTTTTCTAAATGTTTGCTAATTTATAAAAAATGTAAACAGAAATAAGAATTCAGACCGTTTGCTATGAGACTCGAAATTGAGCTCAGGTGCATCCTGTTTCCAATGATCATCCTTGAGATGTTTCTACAACTTGATTGGAGTCCACCTGTGGTAAATTCAATTGATTGGACATGATTTGGAAAGGCACACACCCGTTTATATAAAGGTCCCACAGTTGACCGTGCATGTCAGAGCAAAAACCAAGCCATGAGGTCGAAGGAATTGTCCGTAGAGCTCCGAGATAGGATTGTGTCGAGGTACAGATCTTGCAAAGGGTACCAAAAAATGTCTGCAGCATTGAAGGTGCCCAAAAACACAGTGACCTCCATCAATCTTAAATGGAAGAAGTTTAGAACCACCAACACTCTTCCTAGAGCTGGCCGCCAGGCAAAACTGAGCAATCGGGGGACAAGGGCCTTGGTCAGGGAGGTGACCAAGAACCCATTGGTCACTCTGACAGAGCTCCAGAGTTCCTCTGTGGAGATGGGAGAACTTCCAGAAGGACAACCATCTCTGCAGCACTCCACCAATCAGGCATTTAGGTAGAGTGGCCAGACAGAAGCCACTCTTCAGTAAAAGGCACATGACAGCCCACTTGGAGTTTGCCAAAATGCATCTAAAGGACTCAGACCATGAGAAACAAGATTATTTGTTCTGATGAAACCAATATTGAACTATTTGGACTGAATGCCAAGTGTCACGTCTGGAGGAAACCTGGCACCATCCCTATGGTGAAGCATGGTGGTGGCAGCATAATGCTGGGGGGATGTTTTTCAGCGGCAGGGACTGGGAAACTAGTCAGGATCGAGGGAAAGATGAAAGCGGGAAAGTACAGAGAGATCCTTGATGAAAACCTGCTCCAGAGCACTCAGGACCTGACTGGGGCGAAGGTTCACCTTCCAACAGGACAATGACCCTAAGCACACAGCAAAGACAACGCAGGAGTGGATTCGGGACAAGTCTCTGAATGTCCTTGAGTGGCCCAGCCAGAGCCCGGACTTGAACCCGGTCTAACATCTCTGGAGAGACCTGAAAATAGCTGTGCAGCTATTTGACAAAGCTTGAGAGAATCTGCAGAGAAGAATGGGAGAAACTCCCCAAATACAGGTATGCGCCAAGCTTGTAGTGTCATACCCAAGAAGACTCAGGGCTGCCAAAGGTGCTTCAACAAAGTACTGAGTAAAGTGTCTGAATACTTATGTAAATGTCATATTTACGTTTTAAATTTTTAATACATTTGCAAAAAATTCTAAAAACCTGTCTTTGCTTTGTCATTAGGGGGTATTGTGTGTAGATTGATGCGGAAAATTAACAATATAATCAATCTTAGAATAAGGCTGTAACGTAACAAAACGTGGAAATATTCAAGGGGTCTGAATACTTTCCGAATGCACTGTAAATAAAATGCAAATTCTTTCTGATTTTAGATGGATTTTCGCTCTTTTCACTAACGGCAAATGATTGCATCTTGTTATTATATTTATCTACCCTTTTTTTGTTATGAATAAGAGTGTCATCAAATATTCCTGCACAAGGCTACTTTTGCCTTGTTGAAATGCAATAATTCAACCACTAGAAACTACGCATACGCATGATCTAAAGTTTGCAGGAGGATAAGCACATTCTCAGGGCAAGTTCTGTTTTTATAAATGCCAATTTTTGCATGAAAACTAGCGCCTGCATATTTTGGGGCCTATTTTGTGCGTACGTAACGTTTATAAATTAGGCCCTGGAAACTAGCAGGGTCAGGGATTCAATTTTTTGCCTTAATCCAATGAGCCCTTTCCATACATAAATCATGCTAATATCCAGCACTAAATTGACGTTCATCTCCTTATGGCACAGCAAAGCGATGGGATACAATCTAGCTTTACATCATTACTGAATCGTCCGTCTTACCCACTATGTCCCCATATAATTAGCCACGTGTTTCCTATGGGTCTTATAATGGGAGACCTGCTATGTTACGTTCAGATAGAGTCCTGTAATGCCATCTGTTGCTCTAACTAGGGTGGCTTTCCAAGGCCATCTAAGGAAGGCGTGGACAGATTTGATTCTATTGTATCTTTGAGCGGATGTTATATTCTATGATTTCCTGGTATTATGCACTCTAGCTATGTGACAGGTCTGACATGTCTTTAGTGTAAAGTCCTACTCCAGTCTCCTTTTCACCTCATTTAACACCTGATTACTTAACAAAAGGCACATCTCAATAAGTGGTCCAGGTATCCTCATGACATGACATAAGAGGGGGACCTTCCCTCTTTTGTTCTCTATTGTTCCTCAAGCAAGGTGGGAGGCTGATGACATCACAAAGTCCCCATCAGACCAACTCCTTGAATGCCCTACTCGAAGTTTGCAGTAGTCTAAAAAAATATATATATATTTTGCTCAAAACATATTTTTGTACCCGTTAGTGTGTGTACTTTACCGTATTTATACTTGGGATAAACCTTTTCAACAGGAAGTGCAAAAATCGCTGGAGGACATCTGTAAGAGCCTTGCTGCTCAAGTCACATGTCATAATACCAGCACAAACACATCACTCCCCCTGAACTAGAGGTTAGGACTGTGTCTATAGAAGTGTAGGCCCAGCAGTTTCAAGTTTTAATGTCACGTGCACAAGTACAGTGAAATGCCTTCCTTGCGAGCTCTAAACCCAACAATGCAGTGATCAATATCAATGTAGTACAAAAAATTACATAAAAGAAAACACAATAAAAAAAATATATATATAATAAGAACACGAGAAAGTAAGACTCTATACAGGGTCAATCCCAATACCATATTTACAATGTGCAGGAATACTGGAGTAAAAGAGGTACATCTGTATAGGGGTAAGGTGACTAGGCATCAGGATGTATGATAAACAGAGTAGCAGCAGCGTAATTGAAGAAATAAAAATGCATACAAGGGTCAACTCAGTCTGCGTAGCCATTTTGTTAGCTATTTAGCCGTCTTACGGCTTGGCAATGAAGCTGTTCAGGAGCCTGTTGGTGTCGCACTGATGCACCGGTACCACTTGCTGTTGCCATACCAAGCAGTGATGCAGCCAGTCAAGATGCTCTCGATGGTGCAGCTGTAGAACTTTAAGGATTTGAGGGCCCATGCCAAACTTCCTGAGGGGGAAGAGCCACTGTCGCGCCGTCTTCACGACTGTGCGCTTGAACCATTTTAAGTCCTCAGTGATTTGGACGCCGAGGAACTTGAAGCTTTCGACCCGCTCCATTGCAGCCCTGTCGATGTGGATGGGGGCGTGCTCGCCCCCCGGTTTCCTGTAGTTCACGATCAGCTCCTTGGTGACTTTGAGGGAGAGGTTGTTGTCCCGGCACCACACTGCCAGGTCACTGACCTCCTGATCAGGCCTACCACCACCGTCGTGTCGTCAGCAAACTTGATGGTATTGGAGCTGTGCGTGGCCACACAGTCGTGGGTGAACAGGGGGTGTTGAGGGTCAGCATGGCGGAGGTGATGTTGCCTACCCTCACTATCTGAGGTCGGCCCATCAGGAAGTCCAGGATCCAGTTGCAGAGGGAGGTGTTCAGTCCCAGGGTCCTAAGCTTGGTGATGAGCTTGGAGGGGACAATAGTGTTGAACACTGAGCTGTAGTCAATTAACAGCATTCTCACATAGGTATTCCTCTTATCTAGGTGGGTGAGGGCAGTGTGGCGTGCAATTGAGATTGTGTCGTCAATGGATATGTTGGGGCAGTATGCAAAATGGAGAGGGTCTAGGGTGTCTGGGATGATTGAGTTATTGTGTGCCATAACCAGCCTTTCAAAGCAATTCATGATTACAGATGTGAGTGCTACAGGGCGTTAGTCATTGTAGCATGAAGCCTTAGAGTTCTTGGGAACAGGAATGATGGTTGTCATCTTAAAACATGTGGGGATTACAGACTGGGACAAAGAGGTTGAAAATGACTGTGAATATGTCTGCCAGCTGATCTGCACATGCTCTGAGAACGCGCCCTGGAATACTGTCCGGCCCCGCGGCCTTGCGAGTGTTGACTTGATTAAAGACCTTACTTCGGCCTCGGAGAGCGAGGTCACCCATTCCTCTGGGTCGGTGGTGGCCCTCACACCTGGCATGATGTTGTTATTGTCGAAGCATGCATAAAATGCGTTGAGTTCGTCTGGTAGAGAGGCATCGTTGGGCAGATCATGGCTGGGTCTTCCTTTGTAATCCGTAATGGACTGTAGCCCCTGCCACATGCAGCGGAGCCTGTGTAATCGGATTCCACTTTATTCCTATATTGTCCTTTTGCTCGTTTGATGACTAAGGAGGTTCTAGGGGACTTCTTGTACTTGTTCCTGTCCTCAGCCGTAGTCTCAGGGTTCTCTGCGATAGCTCTGTGTGCAGTAGTCCTGTCCTTTAGTTTAGCGCCAACCTCGGTGTTAATTAAGGTATTTTGATTGGGGAAGCAGCAAACCTTCACTGTGGGAACAACGTCGACGAAGCATTTCCTTATGAAGCCGGTGACAGAGGTGGTTAGCTCATCGATGTTATAGGCAAAGTATCTGAACATATTCCAATCAGAGCTAGCAAAGCAATCCTGTAGCATAATCTCTGATTCTGATTACCATTTCTCAATGGAGTTGGGCATCACGTCTTAATGACGCAGAATTAAAATCTCCAGCGACAAGGCAGCCAGCCTCTGGCGGTTTCTCTTGGGTACCCCGAAAATTGGGTCGGATTTACAGAACGAGCCCAGGGCAGATGTAACTGCTGATCAGATGTTCAAAAGTTATTGTCGGTTATAAGAAATGATAGCGGATTCGAGAAAATAAAGTAAAAATAAACACCAAAAGAACCACAAAATAGCAAAGTTGGGTCGGAGCTTGCAGAACGGCTGCCATCCAGTATGGGGCCATCTTGTACATCAGGCCTCTGTATGTTATGTTACGCTATATACCTACTGCAAAGACTTCTCCTCCCTACAGATAAGGCTTTGTGTCAGTCTGTTGCAAGTATTTCGCTACACCCGCAATAACATCTGCTAAATATGTGTATGTGACCAATCAAACGTAATGTGTGTTTCCCACAGCGACAAAGGCTATTTTAAGCTTAGGGGTTAGGCTTACAATAAAGGTTAGGTTTAGGGGTTAAGGTTAGGTTTAGGGAACATAGGATTTTGAATGGAAATACATTTTAGGACCCCACAAAAACATATGCTGTGTGTGTGCATGTTTCAGCCTATCACTCACCCACTACAAGGCCACACTCAGGGCAGATCATGTCCCCTGCTCTGTAGTCTTCCACCAGCATGGCGTCTGGGTGGTTGGGGCACTGCACCTTGGGAAGGGCCAGGGCGTCTCCACTGCAAGTAAAGAATACATCCCAGAGGTCAGCCAACAGTGACCTCTTACCTTTGACCCTGCCTAGTGAGAGTTAACCCAGCACTGGGTGTGATTGTACTTATTTCCATAAAGCTGGTTTACAGCCAAGAATATGGTATTGGTTTACTTAACGCTATACACTTAAAGCCGATTGACACTGCTCAAGGTGAGCAAGTATGTTGTTTAGTGAATTGGCAAATTATGATAATAGGGAAATCTTATAGCCTTTATTAAAATTGTACATAAATTGTTAAGCATGTCAGACTGTCTTTCCCTAAATCTGAGAAATATGAGGAATATATTTACCTTTAATAATATAAAAACAAAAGGCACTTCTGAAAATTACATGTTGCAAAAGCATTTCTGGTTGCTTGTTTTACAACAGTAACTGCTCTCAAGCATCAACACCATAGTCAATGTTACTTGTTTATTGATCGAATATGTATATGCATACCAAGGTAAATGGACTGGGGAGTAGGCCTACTTCAAACCTAGTACAGAAAAGCCACTGCAAAGACTGTGTCAACTTAATGTAGATGATTATGATTCAGTGGCATTGTGGCCAAAAAGCTTTCGACAATGGGACCCATAAAATAGGCTTCCAGCGTTTCACAAAGTTATCCTCGACACCAATTCGATTCTACAATACCAAAACATAACCCATTTAGCTAACTAGTTAGCTAACGGACTTGGTGCTGCGTCAACAGTCAATTTCTCTTCGTTTGGACAAGTGTAAACAAGTTATTTTGTGCTAGCCAGTGGAATAAATTGCTGGTAAAACAACCAAATCAACTTGCCGTGTCCTTGTGACAATTATCAATACAATGGCTGAATAATTTGTCATGATTAAATCACTGTCACGGTGTGCGTTGAGACTCGGCTACTGTAAAAACATTAATGTAGCTACCTAATTGGATTTAGCCAGCTGAGCTGGCCCGACGACATCACCTTGCGACATCACACATTCCTTTCAAAACATGAAATTGCTTATTGACACTCGCATCTGCGTCATGATTTGTACGTTAGATATAATGTTGCGCTACCTATATCGGATGCATACAAACAATATGATCATTGACATGATATACGACCGAGACAATGTGTCCAACTGTGATTTGATAGTGTTTTCTGTTAGGCTAGCGAAGGTTAGCTAACAGTCAGTAATGGACATTCCGGCGGCTATGACGGAAAACACTTAGAAACAAGGGTCTCTCCGTGTTGATCGCAATCACCACTCATTGTTCAATAACTTTCACTTTCCCACATGAAAGCATAATAACACAGAAAACATAGCTTGGAATACATATTGTACACACCGGCTCGTCGACGCCATGTTGCAAACTACTTCTTTATGTTTCGAACAATAGCTTATTCTACCTGTATATATGTCCTTTTCGGCTCACGTGTTTACATGACGACGGAAGGGTAAAAGGCTCAAACTTCAAAAAGCGATTCAAATATGAGGACTGGATGTAGGCTACTAAAAAGGCGTATTGTACTGTTACGGAACATTTCAAAATTGAGAAAATGATTATCATTATCAAATGAAACCCTATGACGTCCTAACCGTGTCACCTTTAGTCACTGAGCGTATCCTTGAAGTGAATAAAGAGAATCAAGTGTAACCAAAAGGCAAAACTATTTAAACAAACGTGTGGATTTTTGTGTGTTTGTGTCTCTCAAACTTTATAAAGAAAAAGTAATCTTATTATTACATGCTTGCTTATTTTTGCAATAAATACTAGCCAACACCTCTGCAAGCTGGGCAGCTGGAACAAATCCCCCAGCCCTGCTCCCATCAGAGGGTAATATTTCCACTTGCCAGCCACTAAAGAAAAAAAGCACTTACATGGTGGGTTATGTGTACCGTGTAGCCTACATGGGAAAACATAATTGGAAAACATGTTCAAGCAGCAATGGTAGTGGCATAACCCTACTTAACCCCATTCAACAAACTGACTCAACTCTAAGCAGCCAATACTGCAGGCTCACTTGTTAGAGCCGTAGCAGACAGGCCTGTTTGTGAAGCTGTCAGAGATGGCATTGTCTCTGTGTGCCAGTCTGTGACTGTATTGCCTTGATTCTCCCTCACCAACACACCCCCTGTACTATTGACCTCAAAATCTCTGGTTGGACAACCACCACACAATGAGTCATTGGCCAGACATCCATTGACAGAGAATTGAAAGAGAAATTAAATGTTTCACAAATCATTTATGACTGTATCACATTGACTGTGGCATGCACCTTGAGCTATTTGGATTACATTGATTAATGGATCACATTACCATAAATAAACAAGCCTTGTCAGCAGCAGATATTTTATTCAATTGCACATTGCCCAATGACGTTGAAGACTAGTAGGAAGTGAATATAATTATTCTCCTTTTACCTGTAAGACAACAGCAGGTGGAGCTAAATCCAAAAATGTCAGACACGGCCATTATCTAAAAGCTCTTTAAGGCTTTCAAATGCTAAATACTCAATCACATTATTATTGTACTAAAGTCTCATGATGAATTAACATACAACATTAATTTATATCAATTATGTAAAGATTAATTCCTCTGAGATTCTCAAAGGAAAGGCGTTGCTGACACCTGCCAGATCTTACAACGCCAGGACTCCTGGTTATGCATTTTACATATCAGCTAAGCACATCTTATTGTTTATGTGCTAGTCGGAACTAGTGCCGCGATCAACCAGTGAACAAGTTGGAAATGTCAGAGTTTCCTAGTTCCGACTAGCACGTGAACGCGGCATTTGTTATAGCAATCTGTCAGTCGATGACACAGTCAATGACGTGGCACGCAACCATTGGTTGATGCATGCAACACACTAGTACACATTAGTGACACACTAGTGAAGATGTCACACTAGTGACGATGCGTCATGCTGGTGAGCAATCTCATCCAACTGTTGCTAATGCTGCCAGCACTGTGTGGTGTGAGTCCCTGAGTCCCATCTGAGGGACCTCTGTTTGATCCTCTGCCCATAGCCACAGCAGCACAACGGTTATGATCTCATCTGCACTGATAAACACAAACAACAATCTCAATGAGTCACACAGAACACCATAAAAACAATGTGTAGTTTACAGGTAGACAGTACATGTTCTAACCAGTGGAGGCTGCTGAGGGGAGGACGACTCATAATAACGTCCAGAATGGAGTAAATGGAATGATATCAAACACATCATGTGTTTGATAGAATTCCATTCACTCCATTCCAGCCATTATATTGCATTGCAGCCATTATTATGAGCCGTCCTCCCCTCAGCAGCCTCCACTGGTTCTTACATCAGCCTACATCAACTGACTGTTCCTCACCTGAGCAACCCCCAGGCTGTTGACATTCTTTATCAGCCTTGATTACTGATTCAGACTGTCTGAGGCAGCCTCATTCGAACAACATGAATATGCACAGACATATCAGTCACCGTGAATACAGGGCTGTAGCTGTAGTCACTTAGTGTTATTACTAATCATATTACAATCTGGTATACTGGGATTAGAGACATGTTATACTGGGATTGGGGACATGTTGTGCTTACTAGTCATTCATTGTCATGGAAAGAGGTGTGTCTGAGATTGTGTTTGCATCTGGGAAGTTCATGCAAATTCAGGAGGGACTAGGCTACTAACTAGGTAGTTATCATGATTGCACTTTCCAGACAGCACATCAAAATCATGAACTGTTATGATTGCCTCAGGTGTTCCTGAAAGGATGATGGGTGTAGGGTGTTGTTGTATGGGATCTCTAGCTTTTGAGTAATTGACTGTGTATTCAGCCCTTTGTCAACACAATGACCTGGTTGCTAAGGACATGTGGTGGGTACGTCTGTTCATCTGTTGCCACCCCTGGGGGCCGGTCCTTATTACACGACGGCTCCACCCAGTCCCCATTGCTGTGACCATGACCACAACCCTGTATGCAAAATTTCCTTTTGTAGGATAGCCAGAGGCAAAGTCATGAATATTCACGTATTTTACGTATTAGCAAACCACATCATATGTTATAGCAATCTGTCAGTGGATGACAGAGTCAATGATGTGGCACGCAATCATTGGCTAATGCATGCAATATCTGAGCAGGGGAACGCAACCTTTAGCTTGCTTGCCGGCATGAGCAGTGAGCACTGAACAATTTGGGAAACCCAGCATCAGCTTAATCAATTGGGAAATAAATGAAAGCCTCACCAGCTAGCTACCAATTTATTTTTGTTTCACTGTCCGATCATTCATAAAATGAGTCCACTTATTGTTATTAGTTATTATTATTTAACAGCTGAGGTGACTCAAACCCTGTAGCTAGCTAACAAGCCCTCCTCGGCGACAATGTTATTAGGGTGCGGGAATATTATACTGTATATGTCTTTTAATTTCAAGATAACTGTCATTGAAGTTGGTGGTTACTACTGTTTTTTTCTGTGTTTTGGTAAGGGCTCGAAGGAATATCATGCACCCAAGAAGGCTCAACCAATCACCCGATGGAAAATAATGACTTTGCCTCCGGCTATCCTACGAAATGAAATTTCGCACCCTGCATGAACGCTCCCCCTCGAGCATCCCATTGGTTCCTGCATGAATGCCCCCCCTCGAGCGCGCCATCTTCATGCTTGTGTGACACTTTTGATATTCTGGATTTCCCCTGATTGTCTATGTGGGTCAAAGGGGAAATAAAAGTATTATCACTGTCTACCAGTGTCCTAGCTAGCTAGCTACCGGTGTTGCCCCCGCCCGTCTGCTGTGTACCTCCTAGCTAGCTAGCACACAGTGTCCTTCACTCCCGCCTGCAAACACCTGCCCTCGTTAACAGAACTACAGGAAAGCAGTGCCGAAGGACAATGTCTACAGGCGACCTAGCTAGCTAGTAAGTAGCCTTGCACGAGCCTTGGCTTGTGCAAGCCGGTACGGCTCATAGGGCAGGAGCCTATCTCCTGTTTCTGTAGCGCGAGGCAGCTTGATGTAAAAGTACAAGTACACCCCCTGGACAGGACACTAGTCTATTACAGGGCCTTACCCCCAATCTATCTCCTTCATGTTGATTAGCAAGCAGAGATGCATCAGTTCCCATTTTTACAGTCTTTGGTATGACTCGGCCAGAGACTGAACTCACAACCTTCCAATCTCAGGGCGGACACTCTAACCACAAGGCCACTGAGTTGGTCCTAGCTAGCTACCTGCTGTGTACTGGAGTCCTAGCTAGCTAGCATACAGTGTCCTTCGCTAAACCCCTGCCGAACACCTGCTGCTCTTGCCATCTTTAACCGAACTGCGGGAAAACGGTGCCCGACAGGCGGGGGCGAAGGACACTGCCTACCGTTGTCCCAGCTAGATATATACGGTTATCGCCCCTGCCTCTTCTTTATCGGCGGTTGGCATCCAACGTTATGGTGCATTACCGCCACCTACCATATGTACCGGAGTCCTAGCTTGAAAATGTACCAATAGAAGTATAAAGAGGGGTTCCTGGAGATGCAGGAATGCCCACATGCAGGAACGCCCCGAATTGCGGTCCGCAATTGCACCCTTCTCGGCTAGTGGCCAATCCTCAAAAAGGGCTTTTGTTTTTGAGATACCCCTACCCGAGGTAGAACAAAACACAACCATGTTTTTGAGATACCCCTACCCTAGGTAGAACAAAACACAACCATGTTTTTGAGATACCCCTACCCTAGGTAGAACAAAACACAACCATGTTTTTGAGATACCCCTACCCTAGGTAGAACAAAACACAACCATGTTTTTGAGATACCCCTACCCTAGGTAGAACAAAACACAACCATGTTTTTGAGATACCCCTACCCTAGGTAGAACAAAACACAACCATGTTTTTGAGATACCCCTACCCTAGGTAGAACAAAACACAACCATGTTTTTGAGATACCCCTACCCTAGGTAGAACAAAACACAACCATGTTTTTGAGATACCCCTACCCTAGGTAGAACAAAACACAACCATGTTTTTGAGATACCCCTACCCTAGGTAGAACAAAACACAACCATGTTTTTGAGATACCCCTACCCTAGGTAGAACAAAACACAACCATGTTTTTGAGATACCCCTACCCTAGGTAGAACAAAACACAACCATGTTTTTGAGATACCCCTACCCTAGGTAGAACAAAACACAACCATGTTTTTGAGATACCCCTACCCTAGGTAGAACAAAACACAACCATGTTTTTGAGATACCCCTACCCTAGGTAGAACAAAACACAACCATGTTTTTGAGATACCCCTACCCTAGGTAGAACAAAACACAACCATGTTTTTGAGATACCCCTACCCTAGGTAGAACAAAACACAACCATGTTTTTGAGATACCCCTACCCTAGGTAGAACAAAACACAACCATGTTTTTGAGATACCCCTACCCTAGGTAGAACAAAACACAACCATGTTTTTGAGATACCCCTACCCTAGGTAGAACAAAACACAACCATGTTTTTGAGATACCCCTACCCTAGGTAGAACAAAACACAACCATGTTTTTGAGATACCCCTACCCTAGGTAGAACAAAACACAACCATGTTTTTGAGATACCCCTACCCTAGGTAGAACAAAACACAACCATGTTTTTGAGATACCCCTACCCTAGGTAGAACAAAACACAACCATGTTTTTGAGATACCCCTACCCTAGGTAGAACAAAACACAACCATGTTTTTTCACATCTCTAATGTCTCCCATTTCTGTAATGGATGATCGTGAATACATATTTTACTGCAAAAGTGGTTAAATTGATAGATATTGTGACACACCCCCTAAACTCAAAACGTGCAGAATAATGCATGGTTGGAGGGGGGTGGGCCACATAAGCTCATGTAACCCAATATTACATGCTCTGATACTGCAGAAAAATTGCAATACAAGTAGTCAGTTATCTGCCCTACATACACAAACAAACAGAATTAGGATATCTTAATGCATCTTGGAAATATAGACCTGTAAACACAAAGATACAACAGGCGGAAATATAAACTATGAATATACTGTATATGATGAATGTAAGCTTTACTTTTTGGTAGCTGATTAATAGACAACTTTCCAAGTCAAATGTGCTCTCATTCAGTGGTGTATGTGTCACGGATCCCCCGGTACTGCTGCTCATTCCATTCACCAGCTCCGGAGGTCTACCACACCGGCCTTCTAGGCGTCACTGACCTGATTCATTACCATCAACCCCCGAATGTCTTGTCTCATTACGCACACCTGGTTCCCATTCCCCCTGATTAGTATGTGTATATATGTGCCCTCTGTTCCCCACTGTCGATTATTGGCCCATGTCCGTTGGTGTCGTGAGTACCGTGTATTGGGCGGGTTAGGGTTACTCCTCGCTCTTTTGTTTGGGTTACATCCCAGTGTTATATATATATATATATATATATATATATATATATATATATATATATATATATACGTGTTTGTTTTGGGCTTCGTCCCCGTCGTTTCTTCATGACGTACCTTGTGTTGGGTGGAGTAATAAAAAACCCTAATACGTATTCCGTCGCCTGTCTTCTAATCATTATACAATGTGACAGTATGGTCCTGCCTGACAAAAATACATACAGTTACACATGTTTTTTATGTTGTTGTAGCTATTGTAATTGGCTCTAAAGAAAACACCCCCTAAACTCAATAAATGCAGAATAATGCCTGGCTGGAGGGGGGTGGGCTGCATAAACTCAGGGCCACATAAGCTCATGTAACCCCATATTGCAAGTTCTAATATTGCTAAAATGTGGAATACAAGTAGTCAGTTGTCTGCACTAAATACACACATACTGTAAGCAGCATTAGGATATCTTAACGCGTCTTGGAAATATAGACCTGTAAACACAGAGATACAATAGGCAGAAATATAAACTATGAATATTTATGATGAATGTAAATTTACTTTTTGATATCTGATTAATAGACAGCCTTTAAAAATCAAAATGAGCTCTCATTCAGTGTTGTATGGTTGTGCCTGACAAATACAGTTACACAAGTGGGCGGAGACAGTCAAAGCTGTCATGTCTTTTCAGTCAAAGGTGTTACAGTGAGGGAAAAAAGGATTTGATCCCCTGCTGATTTTGTACGTTTGCCCACTGACAAAGAAATGATCAGTCTATCATTTTAATGGTAGGTTTATTTGAACAGTGAGAGACAGAATAACAACAAAAAAATCCAGAAAAACGCATGTCAAAAATTGTATAAATTGATTTGCATTTTAATGAGGGAAAAAAGTATTTGACCCCCTCTCAATCAGAATGATTTCTGGCTCTCAGGTGTCTTTTATACAGGTAATGAGCTGAGATTAGGAGCACACTCTTAAAGGGAGTGCTCCTAATCTCAGCTTGTTACCTGTATAAAAGACACCTGTCCACAGAAGCAATCAATCAATCAGATTCCAAACTCTCCACCATGGCCAAGACCAAAGAGCTCTCCAAGGATGTCAGGGACAAGATTGTAGACCTACACAAGGCTGGAATGGGCTACGAGACCATCGCCAAGCAGCTTGGTGAGAAGGTGACAACAGTTGGTGCGATTATTCGCAAATGGAAGAAACACAAAAGACCTGTCAATCTCCCTCGGCCTGGGGCTCCATGCAAGATCTCACCTCGTGGAGTTGCAATGATCATGAGACCGGTGAGGAATCAGCCCAGAACTACACGGGAGGATCTTGTCAATGATCTCAAGGCAGCTGGGACCATAGTCACCAAGAAAACAATTGGTAACACACTACACCGTGAAGGACTGAAATCCTGCAGCGCCCGCAAGGTCCCCCTGCTCAAGAAAGCACATATACATGCCCGTCTGAAGTTTGCCAATGAACATCTGAATGATTCAGAGGAGAACTGGGTGAAAGTGTTGTGGTCAGATGAGACCAAAATGGAGCTCTTTGGCATCAACTCAACTCGCCGTGTTTGGAGGAGGAGGAATGCTGCCTATGACCCCAAGAACACCATCCTCACCGTCAAACATGGAGGTCGAAACATTATGCTTTGGGGGTGTTTTTCTGCTAAGGGGACAGGACAACTTCACCGCATCAAAGGGACGATGGACGGGGCCATGTACCGTCAAATCTTGGGTGAGAACCTCCTTCCCTCAGCCAGGGCATTGAAAATGGGTCGTGGATGGGTATTCCAGCATGACAATGACCCAAAACACACGGCCAAGGCAACAAAGGCGTGGCTCAAGAAGAAGCACATTAAAGGTCCTGGAGTGGCCTAGCCAGTCTCCAGACCTTAATCCCATAGAAAATCTGTGGAGGGAGCTGAAGGTTCAAGTTGCCAAACGTCAGCCTCGAAACCTTAATGACTTGGAGAAGATCTGCAAAGAGGAGTGGGACAAAATCCCTCCTGAGATGTGTGCAAACCTGGTGGCCAACTACAAGAAACGTCTGACCTCTGTGATTGCCAACAAGGGTTTTGCCACCAAGTACTAAGTCATGTTTTGCAGAGGGGTCCAATACTTATTTCCCTCATTAAAATGCAAATCAATTTATTACATTTTTGACATGCGTTTTTCTGGATTTTTGTTGTTGTTATTCTGTCTCTCACTGTTCAAATAAACCTACCATTAAAATTATAGACAGATCATTTATTTGTCAGTGGGCAAACGTACAAAATCAGCAGGGGATCAAATACTTTTTTCCCTCAATGTATATGTTCAGCCTCTTGCAATTACATTACCCCCCCCCCCCCAATTGGATATTGCCATATCCAATATAGTTGCCATAATAACATTAAATTATGGTTTAATCACCTGTATATTTAAATGAGACATCTTTTAGATTTACTATTTTTGTGTAATTCATCTATGTCAGGAATCCAATAGGCCTGCCATAATTACACTTAAACACCATTGTCTAGATATTTACATTTTAGTCATTTAGCAGACGCTCTTATCCAGAGTGACTTACAGTTAGTGAGTGCATACATTATATATATATATATATACAGTGGGGAAAAAAAGTATTTAGTCAGCCACCAATTGTGCAAGTTCTCCCACTTAAAAAGATGAGAGAGGCCTGTAATTTTCATCATAGGTACACGTCAACTATGGCAGACAAAATGAGATTTTCTTTCTCCAGAAAATCACATTGTAGGATTTTTAATGAATATATTTGCAAATTATGGTGGAAAATAAGTATTTGGTCAATAACAAAAGTTTCTCAATACTTTGTTATATACCCTTTGTTGGCAATGACACAGGTCAAACGTTTTCTGTAAGTCTTCACAAGGTTTTCACACACTGTTGCTGGTATTTTGGCCCATTCCTCCATGCAGATCTCCTCTAGAGCAGTGATGTTTTGGGGCTGTCACTGGGCAACACGGACTTTCAACTCCCTCCAAAGATTTTCTATGGGGTTGAGATCTGGAGACTGGCTAGGCCTCTCCAGGACCTTGAAATGCTTCTTACGAAGCCACTCCTTCGTTGCCCGGGCGGTGTGTTTGGGATCATTGTCATGCTGAAAGACCCAGCCACGTTTCATCTTCAATGCTCTTGCTGATGGAAGGAGGTTTTCACTCAAAATCTCACGATACATGGCCCCATTCATTCTTTCCTTTACACGGATCAGTCGTCCTGGTCCCTTTGCAGAAAAACAGCCCCAAAGCATGATGTTTCCACCCCCATGCTTCACAGTAGGTATGCTGTTCTTTGGATGCAACTCAGCATTCTTTGTCCTCCAAACACGACGAGTTGAGTTTTTACCAAAATGTTATATTTTGGTTTCATCTGACCATATGACATTCTCCCAATCCTCTTCTGGATCATCCAAATGCACTCTAGCAAACTTCAGACGGGCCTGGACATGTACTGGCTTAAGCAGGGGGACACGTCTGGCACTGCAGGATTTGAGTCCCTGGCGGCGTAGTGTGTTACTGATGGTAGGCTTTGTTACTTTGGTCCCAGCTCTCTGCAGGTCATTCACTAGGTCCCCCCGTGTGGTTCTGGGATTTTTGCTCACCGTTCTTGTGATCATTTTGACCCCACGGGGTGAGATCTTGCGTGGAGCCCCAGATCGAGGGAGATTATCAGTGGTCTTGTATGTCTTCCATTTCCTAATAATTGCTCCCACAGTTGATTTCTTCAAACCAAGCTGCTTACCTATTGCAGATTCAGTCTTCCCAGCCTGGTGCAGGTCTACAACTTTCTTTCTGGTGTCCTTTGACAGCTCTTTGGTCTTGGCCATAGTGGAGTTTGGAGTGTGACTGTTTGAGGTTGTGGACAGGTGTCTTTTATACTGATAACAAGTTCAAACAGGTGCCATTAATACAGGTAACGAGTGGAGGACAGAGGAGCCTCTTAAAGAAGAAGTTACAGATCTGTGAGAGCCAGAAATCTTGCTTGTTTGTAGGTGACCAAATACTTATTTTCCACCATAATTTGCAAATAAATTCATTAAAAATCCTACAATGTGATTTTCTGGATTTTTTCCCCTCAATTTGTCTGTCATAGTTGACGTGTACCTATGATGAAAATTACAGGCTTCTCTCATCTTTATAAGTGGGAGAACTTGCACAATTGGTGGCTGACTAAATACTTTTTTTCCCCACTGTATATATATATATATATATATATATATATATATATATATATATATATATATATATATCTTTTTTTCTTTTCTTTTTTTTTTCATACTGGCCCCCCGTAGATATACTGTAGAAAAGGCAGCAGACTGCTTGGCATGGCAACACCAAGTGTTCCAAGTCACGAGCCTTTGAGGATCAAGGAAAGAGAACTCTGGACACACTCTACCTAGTACTGCAACTTGCAGTATACAAACTGTGGTATAACTTGTGCCTTCAGGATTTGGCTCTTAAGTAACCTCATTATTTAGAATTAAGCTTTGATTCATTGCTTGTCCAATACGGCTGCCTGAATTCAACATGACCTTCCGCTGGCTCACTGCATTTGTAATGCGCATTGCAGTGTTCCGGTGCACTCTTGTTGTGTTTGGGTTGAGCTGGCACATGAAAAAAAAAAAGTACAAATCATTTACACAATCCTGGCTGTCTGTCCAGGAGTTGTTGACTTAGTGACATTACTATGGGCTGGATGCAACTACACATGAATATAAGCGGATGAGGCAGGTGTTCACTACAATAAACAAACACAACCTGACAGTCATTGACAAGCAAAAGGCCCCTTAGGATGGTCAAACGTCACTCTCCTTATCTCCTGCTGGGCCTGTATGTAACATAAAAAACTCCAACCACGGGTCCATTAGGTGTTGGAAAGATCTAAGGGCAGGTCTGTTTGTGACAGCCCTTTCACACTCTCGCCTTCACAACCATTCCACTACTGGAGTATCCCCTGCATAATTCAGGCTGAGATAACATTCCAGTTAGTAAATGGGTCTCGTTGGCATGCAAGCTGAGTGCCTGCACCCACAGCCCTGAATACCCTGCTAGTCATACAGGAAGGATACTGCCCTTGTCGCTGCAGCTTGCCCAGAATGACCCCACATTCTGAAATTGCATTTTTGTCCCCCCAAGTTTCATCATTGGAATGTGATACAAAAAGGGGCAACGATGTGCTTTAGGACCATGCAGACGCCTCCGAGCGTTCGGGTAGGCTGTTTGGAGTGTTTATCCGACAAAAAAAGTATAAATAAAAAAATAATGCCCCCCCCCACTTCTAAAACCAAAGTTGCGCCCCTGTAAACTACAACAATAAACAAATAAAATACAAAAAATGTCAAAAATACAAGTTTAAAAAATGGCCACAATTTTCTGTAATTATTTTTTTGCAATTTCTCTGTCATAATAATATACTTCAGTATGTCTGATCATTGGGCAATGGCTGCTCTTTTTTTTGTTGTTGTTCTGGTTCTGCTGGTCCGAGTGCTGTGACCTTGTCTGTGCTGAGAAATGATGCTAGGTTTAGCACCAACAGACCAGCTGCTGCTGCAGAAGACAGTGCAGTCGAGGTAGGGAGAAAACAGAGAAAGAGACACACACTGAAACAGATTTAGCCTACTGCTGCCAGTTAATATTGTGGCTGTATATCGTATGAAATAGTAGGCTAATTAACACTTAGGCCCAATTAGGGAAGGGGGGATTCAGGGAAATATATATGACAGGCACTAAATAGCCTAAAAAGTTGTTAGATTGGATTTTATAACACATAAGCCAATAGCCATCTATTAGACATGAAATACAGTACTACTGCTTTTTATTAAATACAAGTCATTATGTATTACAATGAAACACTGAATTAATGCATAGTAATTGCTAAATAATCTCTGTTAAAGGTCAATTCAGGGACTGTCTGTGTATTTTAAATGTTTTATCAATGTTTATTCGCTTCTGAATCTCAGTCTCTTCAGCCAGCGAGTGGGTCTTATGAGCTGTAGTAAGGATTGACCCTGGTGTCGGATTACATAACATAGCCAACGCCACTGGAGGCTGGAAAGTCCTGCCTATTTCCCGCTTATTTCATTTGCTGAAAGGCCCGTCACTTCTCTGCAGCAAAATACACATACTTTAGGACATTGTCAAACGAAGCACAATGCTGGAAATCTAGCCTCATCCACATAAACTAGTCCCGGCATCGTTCTATGACAAACACAGAAGGTTTTATATTGAATTCAATAGATGAAAACAGAAAGAGGGAGAGAGAGCGAGAGAGAGACAGTTCCTTAATGTAGCCATTGACTGTGTTATACATCCAAAACATTAAGGAACTGGCCGTCTCGCTCTCTCCTTCTCTTTCTCAGTTTTCTTCTAATGAATTATATGTAGCTTAATATTTAAACACTTAGCGAAGTGGGCAGGGGGGGATTTGAAATATGTAGTTAGGTTATATAAGACAATGGGGTAGGCATTTATTCAGTGATTTTCTTCCTCGTCTAATAGTACCGGATGGGTAACAATGTAGTTTAAGGGTCCATAATAAACCATTTATAAGGCATTTATAAATTCATGAGGAAGGAAAATGATGTGGATATATTGAAGCAACATCTCAAGACATCAGTCAGGAAGTTATAGCTTGGTCGCAAATGGGTCTTCCAAATGGACAATGACCCCAAGCATACTTCCAAAGTTGTGGCAAAATGGCTTAAGGACAACAAAGTCAAGGTATTGGAGTGGCCATCACAAAGCCCTGACCTCAATCCTATAGAACATTTGTGGGCAGAACTGAAAAAGCGTGTGCGAACAAGGAGGCCTACAAACCTGACTCAGTTACACCAGCTCTGTCAGGAGGAATGGGTCAAAATTCACCCAACTTATTGTGGGAAGCTTGTGGAAGGCTACCCGAAGCGTTTGACCCAAGTTAAACAATTTAAAGGCAATGCTACCAAATACTAATTGAGTGTATGTAAACTTCTGACCCACTGGGAATGTGATGAAAGAAATAAAAGCTGAAATATATCATTCTCTCTACTATTATTCTGACATTTCACATTCTTAAAATAAAGTGGTGATCCTAACTAACCTAAGACAGGGCATTTTTACTAGGATTAAATGTCAGGAATTGTGAAAAACTGAGTTTAAATGTATTTGGCTAAGGTGTATGTAAACCTCCGACTTCAACTGTATCTCCAGTGGTGTTTTTCCATGTTGTATTTGTCTTAAACATGAGCTGGTTAAAAAAGGAGGAGGACTATGTTTCACCAGTGACTGGTAAAGTAAAAGTTGAGCTGTGATGTGGGCTGATGTGGCAAAAATGCCAGGGCTGAATTGTTGTCCCAGTCAGCCCCTGCCTGGCACTCCATTGACTTGTTTTTATTCACTTCCTCTGTGAGTACAAGGGTTGAGAGGAGGGTAGCCCACTCTTATTACATGATCTAGCCTGGACCGGTTCGAACCTGTATCATACTCAAGAGACACTTCCTCAACAGTGTGCAATGCACCGGTGCAGCAAACAACCAAATCCAGACATAGCTGGAAATCCAGCATGACTTCAGTCGATAGCGAGTTTCACCAACGGTTCTAGATTCCTAACGTCTTCATATTTCACTATTAGGCTGGCTATCTAGCCTAGCTTACAGACAGACAGGACGAGAGGGAGAGAGCTAGCAAGGATTGTTACATTGTGTAGCCTACAGGTGCAGCAGTTATGATGTGCCGGATACAATGTATTCATTTACAGACTGAAAAGTAGTAATTGCTAGATAGTTACTGAACAAATGGTTACAGTTCAAAGCTTACGAATGAGTTATATTGTAACATAATGTTCACGCGGGAGAAACATTCGATCAAGTATGCGGTGGTGCACTAGTTTTCATCATTGGGCCTTTCTCGAATTTGGTGGCATCTGAGATAAGCACGTTGTGTCTTTAGGACGTTGATCTGTCGCATCCACCATTAAGAAAAGCCGGTAATAGCGGTTTAATGTTCTAGTTCGACCATCCTTTTCTTTGAATTACATGCGTACGGAGTAAGACGTTCTGCGCATATTCTTCACGTAGCTAGTGTTTCTCAGGTAGCCTATGCAGAACGGCTGGTATTGAGAATGGTCCTGACAATTGCACTGTCACGAACATAATGTTCTTGGTCTTAATCTTTATTCCATAGATGATGGTTTAATTATTTGAGCTGAATCTTCGGAAGGAACTGTCTGGACCGTAAAAGTGGAATTAACGTCACCAAGATAGTAAGTATGGTAGTTTTTTCTCGAATTTACCACGCTTTAAAAACTGTAAATACATAATTTATATTTGTTTGATGTTGATTGTCATAATGTGCGGTTATCCCAGGGTAGTTTATTTAGGCTATAGCAAGTGGCAAGATAATTTAAATTGTTAACGAACGCACTGTAAATGTTTAACTCTATGCACATGCTTTAGTTGAGTTACAGTTTAAGTTTACCCTACGTTACAGCAAGTCACCTGACCTCAGAGTCAGACAACAACAGAAAAATGAATGCGCAAGATCTCTAGAATAATTTCAAGAGTTTAACATTTGTCTAATAGTTTATATTTCCTAAGTTAAATTCTGTAAATATTTTCGATCAGTAGCCTAGGTTTATTCCACAACTGGCCTCTCTGCTCCCGGTCTCTTTTTTAGACCAGTGCTGTCTGCGGTCTACACGCTGTCTCACCTTCTACAGATCCTCCGCTTTGATTATATGCAAAACGTCTTTGATGATGGCTTACTGGGATGTCACCTTAAATCATTTTAGATTAATATTATACTATAGCTATAAATATAGCCTATAGGCTAATAGCCTATAATATCAAAATATGTATTGATATTACTGTAAATCTTTAGTTCAACTATTAAAGGAAATTATGAATGAAACTAAATATCATCAAGTTAATGATCATCAAGTGATAAATCAAGTGACAATATTTGTGTTAGAATACTGGTAAGGAAAAGTGTATGGCATAAAATCACTCTTAATAGTGTAGAAACAGTAATAATCATATTAACTATTAACAGTAGTTATCATTATGTAGGCTACCTAGTTTGGGCAATGTATCATCACTGTCATAAAACAATTTTAAACATATTATTTTTACCCTGGGAGAAAAGGATCAGAGAGAGTTAGAGTAAGGTAGCTTAGTGGGTAAGAGCGTTGTGCCAGTAACCGAAAGGTCGCTGGTTCTAATCCCCGAGCCGACTAGGTGAAAAATCTGTCGATGTGCCCTTAAGCAAGGCACTTAACCCTAATTGCTCCTGTAAGTCGCTCTGGATAAGAGCGTCTGCTAAATGACTAAAAAAAAAAAAAAGTTACAACACTGGTAAATACAGGAAGTGCTCCCACATGCTGAAGCTGGGCACAATTACCATTGCTTCTTAAAATGGCACACCAAGATGATAAACTTCTCAATGACTTACAATAGTTGGTAGACTAACATCAAAGTAACCTTTGCCATTCCAGTATCCACATGTCATAACTAGTCTAGACCAGATGTAGACTCTTGGCTTTGTCATCAGATGTTTTTAAATTCTTTATAGAGATGCATGAAAGAGAGTAATAAGCCGATGTCATTACTAATGCTGTTTTATCTTTTATGGGCCACTTTGACATGGAGAGCCATTCAATTTAGTTATAACAAATAATGGTATTAACCTTTATTACCTTTTTAACCTTTATAACCATACCAAGTACAAACATTTACCAACAAAAATCGATTTGTTACCAAACAAAAACACACATTTGAAATGCTTGTTTTTTTATTTCTAATTAGCTTGTTTGAGAAATAAGTGCTTTCCATACTAGCTAAATGCCCGGTCCTCTTCCATTGCAGGAATGTTTACCATCACTGAGTTAGCATCGCTGAATGACATCCAGCCGACCTACCGCATCCTAAAACCATGGTGGGACGTCTTCATGGACTACCTGGGGGTGGTCATGCTCATGTTGTCCATCTTTGCCATGACGATGCAAATCACAAAGGACCAGGTGGCGTGCCTTCCCTGCCTGGAGGAAGCGGAGGAGGCGGCAGCAGGTCCAAACTCTTGCACAACTCAAAGTCAGCAAGAAACCACCTCATCAGCAGTTAGTATGACGACAGCGCATGCTACACCAATGGCCACTAAATATCTACCAGACAGTGCAGTACACAAGATCCATAACACCCAACCCATTGTTGTGAAGCAAGAGAGCAAAATGCAGCAACCCGAGCCCACAGGGATCCGAACCAACTTAGATTATCAGCAGTACATCTTTGTCAACCAAATGTGTTACCATGTTGCCTTGCCCTGGTACTCAAAGTACTTCCCGTACCTTACTCTCATTCACACCCTTGTGCTTATGGTCAGTAGTAACTTCTGGTTCAAATACCCCAAGACAAGCTCAAAGATTGAACACTTTGTGTCCATTCTCGGACGATGCTTTGAGTCTCCGTGGACTACAAAGGCTTTGTCCGAGACAGCCTGTGAGGATTCTGAGGAGAACAAACAGAGACTGACTGGCACCACTTCAGCACCGAAACAGGTATCACAGGAAAATAAAGACGAAAATTCTGCCAACACATCTACTCCTATGCTTGGCAATACAGGAGTCAAGTTCTCAGCAGATAAGCCCGTTGCTGAGGCCCCAAGTATGACTATCCTGGACAAGAAAGATGGAGAGCAGGCCAAGGCTCTTTTTGAGAAGGTGAGAAAATTCCGTGCCCATGTGGAGGACAGCGATTTCATCTACAAGCTCTACGTAGCTCAGACCGTGGTCAAAACGGTCAAGTTCATTTTGATTCTGTCATATACGTCAACTTTTATGGCTGCCATCGACTTTCGCCACAAATGTGAGCCCGATATCAAACACTTAACTGGATATAAGCAGTTCTTTTGTACCCACAACATGGCTTTCATGCTGAGAAAGCTCCTCCTCAGCTACATGGCCCTCATATTGATCTATGGGATGGTGTGCTTGTATTCCCTCCACTGGCTTTTCAGGCGCCCCCTTAAAGAGTACTCATTTGAGAAAGTCAGAGAGGAGAGTAGCTTCAGTGACATTCCTGACGTGAAGAACGACTTTGCGTTCCTTCTGCACATGGTCGATCAGTACGACCAGCTGTATTCCAAACGGTTTGGTGTCTTCCTCTCAGAGGTCAGCGAGAACAAGCTGAGGGAGATCAGTCTGAACCACGAGTGGACATTTGAGAAGCTCAGACAGCTTGTGACCCGAAATGCCCAAGACCAGCAGGAGCTCCACCTCTTCATGCTCTCTGGTCTCCCGAATGCAGTGTTTGACCTCACCGACCTGGAAATACTTAAACTAGAACTAATTCCTGAGGTCAGGTTTTCGGCAAAGGTTTCCCAAATGACCAGTCTGCATGAGCTGCACCTCTGCCACTGCCCCGCCAAAGTTGAGCAGACAGCCTTTGTCTTTCTCCGTGACCACCTCCGCTGCCTTCACGTCAAGTTCACAGATGTCGCTGAGATCCCCACATGGGTTTATTTGTTGAGAAGTTTGAGGGAGCTTAACTTGGTAGGCAATTTAAGCTCAGAAAACAACAAAATGATAGGACTAGAGTCCATGCGAGATTTGAAACATCTAAAGACATTGTATCTGAAGAGCAACCTCACCAAGATGCCTTCAAGCCTCACAGAGCTGTCCCCACACCTGATCAAACTGGTGGTGCACAATGATGGTACTAAACTACTGCTACTGAACAGCCTCAAGAAGATGACAAACCTTGCCGATCTGGAGCTGCACAACTGTGAGCTGGAGAGGATCCCCCATGCTATTTTCAGCTTAACCAACCTTCAAGAGCTGGACCTCAAATCCAACAACATTCGCACCATTGAGGAGATCATCAGCTTTCAGCACCTCAAGAGGTTGACCTGCCTCAAACTGTGGCACAACAAAATCATCACCATTCCAGCCTCCATAGGCCAGGTCAAGTGTTTGGAGTCACTTCACCTTTTGCACAACAAACTGGAGACGCTCCCGCCAGCGCTGTTCCACCTCCCCAAGCTGAGGCACCTGGATGTCAGTCACAACTCCATCACAGTGATCCCGCCGGATGTGGGTCTCCTGCAGAACCTCCAGCACTTCGCCATTAATGCAAACAAGGTGGAGGTGCTGCCCAAGCAGCTGTTCAGGTGCACCAAGCTGAAGGTCCTGTGTCTGAGCAACAATGGCCTCACGACCCTGCCTGAGATGGTGGGTCAGTTGGTGCAGCTCGCTCAGCTGGAGCTGAGGGGAAACTGTCTGGACCGCCTTCCCTCGCTACTGGGGAACTGCCGCCTTCTACGTAAAAACTGCCTCATTGTCGAGGACCACCTTTTTGACACTTTGCCCATAGATGTAAAGGAAAGCCTCAGTCGGGAGACCAATGTGTCCTTTGCGAGTGGCTTATAGCTTAAAATCTCTGATATCCTAAACCCTATTGGTACAGTGATTAACTGAAATGTATATTATTACTCACTGAAGCAATACGCCATGAAAGTGAGATGTTATTCACCAGGAAGTAGCCTTGTAGTTGTATAATTATTTTTGCCTTTTGGAATCGTCTTCAATGGGCAAAAACATGGCACAATGGTCTTCAAGCCAAATACTTAATAAAAGGCATCTGGCAGAAGTAAATTCATCCACAACATGAATATGATTTTATATATATCTTAAATGACTCCGTTTTCACGAATTTGATTATATAACTTCAACCCCATTGTAAAGACATGGGGACATGACCCGGAAGTAAAGCGGAAAGGGCGGTTACTTTCACAGGGTATTGAACCACGTTTTATTGATTATAAATTGCACTATAAGGTTTGTTCCTTGACACGTTTAACTTAATAAAGTGAGAGAGAATGCTTCTCCTCAACGCAGACTGCGTAGCACTATAATCAAGTCATGATTTATTGCATTTATCGTTTCAAAGTAGTATTCTTTCAAATATTTAAGAATGTTCAGGATAAAAAACGCTTTCAGTTGCTTCATAGGGTATTATTGTATAATATTGTTAATGGGAATAGAATTTTAGACTTATTAACAAAAATTGTATTAGCTACTCAGGTATGATGTTAACCATGGGGAATAGCTTTTCGCCTTAATTGCTATTTCTCAGTGAGGGCTTTCATAAGAAAGGCCAAAACAGAAGAGCTCTCATGTTTGTCAAAACACTCACTGTCGTTATTCACATCACCATTCAATGAAAGAACAAATGCTCTCTTTTCAGTAGTAATTCACTTTTATTTAAATAACATTTCCTTAATTTTCTTCAATGACATCCTGCAGCCAAGACATGGTCTGTCAGCAGAGTGACAGTTGTTGTGTGTTGATAAGAGGGGATCCTCAGTCAACTGGGAACTGTTTAGGGCGGCAGGTAGCTTAGTGGTTAAGAGCATAGTGCCAGTAACCGAAAGGTCGCTGGTTCTAATCCCCGAGCCGACTAGGTGAAAAATCTGTCGTTGTGCCCTTGAGCAAGGCACTTAACCCTAATTGCTCCTGTAAGTCACTCTGGATAAGAGCGTCTGCTAAATGACAAAAAAAACTTTTTAAAAATCTGCTTTGTCACAGTCTGGCCTGTATGATCAGACTAAGTTCACTGGGGGAATAGAAGATACGGTCTGAACTTTTACCCGCTCTTGGGGATTACGCTTGAAATTGGGAGTACTTTGCACAATCAATGTTTGCTTTGCTTATAGATTGTTGAATATTTTCTATGGATTACACTCCCCTATCACAGACCATAATAAACCTAATTTATTTTTTAAAGATGCGTGATTGAAAAGGGATGAGGGTTGACAAAAGGGAGACAACAATGGGACAAAGATTGTTATTGCTTTTTTCCAATGTATTTCTGTACTGTACATGAACTGTTCACAAATGCCACCATACCAAATTATTGATCATACGCTCAAAGTCCATTAATTTATGGCACAATAAAACTAGATTTTTAGATAAACTTTTCCAATTCTTGTCACTCTCTGGTTCAATGCATTTCTCAATGGTAATTGGACATTATTTATGGCACCCAGGTCTCACAGCCCACCAACACAACCACCTTGAGAAGATCCAACGATGTGCAACCTGGCCTTGCAGTCCTTGGAGTCCCGCCACACCCACCTCTGCAGATCCTTTGCCCAGAAGCTTGCAAAATCCCATGTCAGTGGCAGATCTACCCGATCCAGTCACAAACTAAACCTTCCCCCATCTCAGACTGACAGATACTACAACAGCGCTATGCCTTACTTTGTGAGACTGCTTAATGCTGCTTCACTTAAAAAGATGAGAGAGGCCTGTAATTTTCATCATAGGTAGACGTCAACTATGACAGACAAAATGAGGAAAGAAAAACCAGAAAATCACATTGTAGGATTTTTTATGAATTTATTTGCAAATGATGGTGGAAAATAAGTATTTGGTCAATAACAAAAGTTTCTCAATACTTTGTTATATACCCTTTGTTGGCA
The DNA here is from genome assembly GCF_964263955.1 of Coregonus lavaretus. Lineage (NCBI taxonomy): Eukaryota > Metazoa > Chordata > Actinopteri > Salmoniformes > Salmonidae > Coregonus > Coregonus lavaretus. The sequence continues at coordinate 35,410,820 of NC_140010.1, read as the reverse complement.
ATGACACAGGTCAAACGTTTTCTGTAAGTCTTCACAAGGTTTTCACACACTGTTGCTGGTATTTTGGCCCATTCCTCCATGCAGATCTCTAGAGCAGTGATGTTTTGGGGCTGTCGCTGGGCAACACGGACTTTCAACTCCCTCCAAAGATTTTCTATGGGGCTGAGATCTGGTCCTCTGTAGCTCAGCTGGTAGAGCACGGCGCTTGTAACGCCAAGGTAGTGGGTTCGATCCCCGGGACCACCCATACACAAAAATGTATGCACGCATGACTGTAAGTCGCTTTGGATAAAAGCGTCTGCTAAATGGCATATTATTATTATTATTATCTGGAGACTGGCTAGGCCACTCCAGGACCTTGAAATGCTTCTTACGAAGCCACTCCTTCGTTGCCCGGGCGGTGTGTTTGGGATCATTGTCATGCTGAAAGACCCAGCCACGTTTCATCTTCAATGCCCTTGCTGATGGAAGGAGGTTTTCACTCAAAATCTCACGATACATGGCCCCATTCATTCTTTCCTTTACACGGATCAGTCGTCCTGGTCCCTTTGCAGAAAAACAGCCCCAAAGCATGATGTTTCCACCCCCATGCTTCACAGTAGGTATGGTGTTCTTTGGATGCAACTCAGCATTCTTTGTCCTCCAAACACGACGAGTTGAGTTTTTACCAAAAAGTTATATTTTGGTTTCATCTGACCATATGACATTCTCCCAATCCTCTTCTGGATCATCCAAATGCACTCTAGCAAACTTCAGACGGGTCTGGACATGTACTGGCTTAAGCAGGGGGACACGTCTGGCACTGCAGGATTTGAGTCCCTGGCGGCGTAGTGTGTTACCGATGGTAGGCTTTGTTACTTTGGTCCCAGCTCTCTGCAGGTCATTCACTAGGTCCCCCCGTGTGGTTCTGGGATTTTTGCTCACTGTTCTTGTGATCATTTTGACCCCACGGGTGGGATCTTGCGTGGAGCCCCAGATCGAGGGAGATTATCAGTGGTCTTGTATGTCTTCCATTTCCTAATAATTGCTCCCACAGTTGATTTCTTCAAACCAAGCTGCTTACCTATTGCAGATTCAGTCTTCCCAGCCTGGTGCAGGTCTACAATTTTGTTTCTGGTGTCCTTTGACAGCTCTTTGGTCTTGGCCATAGTGGAGTTTGGAGTGTGACTGTTTGAGGTTGTGGACAGGTGTCTTTTATACTGATAACAAGTTCAAACAGGTGCCATTAATACAGGTAACGAGTGGAGGACAGAGGAGCCTCTTAAATAAGAAGTTACAGGTCTGTGAGAGCCAGAAATCTTGCTTGTTTGTAGGTGACCAAATACTTATTTTCCACCATAATTTGCAAATAAATTCATTAAAAATCCTACAATGTGATTTTCTGGATTTTATTTTCTTCTCAATTTGTCTGTCATAGTTGACGTGTACCTATGATGAAAATTACAGGCCTCTCTCATCTTTTTAAGTGGGAGAACTTGCACAATTGGTGGCTGACTAAATACTTTTTTCCCCCACTGTATATACACTACCAGTCAAACGTTTTAGAACACCTACTCATTGAAGGGTTTTTCTTTATTTTGACTATTTTCTACATGTAGAATAATAGTGAAGACATCAAAACTATGAAATAACACATATTGAATCATGTAGCAACCAAAAAAAGTGTTAAACAAATCAAAATATATTTTACATTTGAGATTCTTCAAATAGCCACCCTTTGCCTTGACGACAGCTTTGCACATTCTTGGCATTCTCTCAACCAGCTTCACCTGGAATGCTTTTCCAACAGTCTTGAAGGAGTTCCCACATATGCTGAGCACCTGTTGGCTGCTTTTCTTTCACTCTGCGGTCAGACTCATCCCAAACCATCTCAATTTGGTTGAGGTCGGTGGATTGTGGTGGCCAGGTCATCTGATGCAGCACTCCATCATTCTCCTTCTTGGTAAAATAGCCCTTACACAGCCTGGAGGTGTGTTGGATCATTGTCCTGTTGAAAAACAAATGATAGTCCCACTAAGCCCAAACCAGATGGGATGGTGTATCACTGCAGAATGCTGTGGTAGCCATGCTGGTTAAGTGTGGCTTGAATTCTAAATAAATCACAGACAGTGTCACCAACAAAGCACCCCCACCATAACACCTCCTCCTCCATGCTTTACGGTGGGAAATACACATGCGGAGATCATCCGCTCACCCACACCGCATCTCACAAAGACACAGCGGTTGGAACCAAAAATCTCCCATTTGGACTCCAGACCAAAGGACAGATTTCCATCAGTCTAATGTCCATTGCTCGTGTTACTTGGCCCAAGCAAGTCTCTTCTTCTTATTGGTGTCCTTTAGTAGTTGTTTCTTAGGGCTGCAATTTCTGAGGCTGGTAACTCTAATGAACTTATCTCTGCAGCAGAGGTAACTCTGGGTCTTCCATTCCTGTGGCGGTCCTCATGAGAAGCAGTTTCATCATAGCGCTTGATGGTTTTTGCGACTGCACTTGATGACAGCTTTGCAAAGTTCATGAAAATGTCCGTATTGACTGACCTTCATGTCTTAAAGTAATGATGGACTGTCGTTTCTCTTTGCTTATTTGAGCTGTTCTTGCCATAATATGGACTTGGTCTTTTACCAAATAGGGCTATCTTCTGTATACCACCCCCCTACCTTGTCACAATACAACTGATTGGCTCAAACGCATTAAGAAGGAAAGAAATTCCACAAATTAACTTTTAAGAAGGCACACCTGTTAATTGAAATGCATTCCAGGTGACTACCTCATGAAGCTGGTTGAGAGAATGCCAAGAGTGTGCAAAGCTGTCATCAAGGCAAAGGGTGGCTACTTTGAAGAATCTCAAATATAAAATATATTTTGATTTGTTTAACACTTTTTGGCTACTACATGATTCCATATGTGTTATTTAATAGTTTTGATGTCTTCACTATTATTCTACAATGTAGAAAATAGTAAAAATTAATAAAAACCCACGAGTAGCTGTTCTAAAACTTTTGACTGGTAGTGTATATATAGTTGAAGTCGAAAGTTTACATAGACTTAGGTTGGAGTCATTAAAACTTGTTTTTCAACCACTCCACAAATTTCTAAGCCAATTGTAATTTATTAGGCATTTATTCAGTAAACAGAGAGGCACATATGTACTGCCAGTTCCTTAATATGTTGGCTATATATTTACATTTTAGTCATTTAGCAGACGCTCTTATCCAGAGCGACTTACAGTTAGTGAGTGCATACATATTTTCTTTTTCCTTTTTTGAAATTTTCCTTTTTAATTTTTAATTTTTTCATACTCTATATGTAATAGCAAATAACACTTTGGCGTGACAGACAGACAGACAACATAGGAGAACAAGGAGATGCAAAGACAGACAGAGTGACAGCAGAGAAGATACAGAGACAGACTGCACAACAGGGAGGCAAGAGGCACAGTTATAGTGGTGAGTTGTTCAGTTGAAGTTTTACATACACTTAGGTTGGAGTCATTAAAACTAGTTTTTCAACCACTCCACAAATTTCTTGTTAACAAACTATAGTTTTGGCAAGTCGGTTGGGACATCTACTTTGTGCATGACACAAGTAATCTTTCCAACAATTGTTTACAGACAGATTATTTTACTTATAATTCACTGTATCCCAATTCCAGTGGGTCAGAAGTTTACCTACACTAAGTTGACTGTGCCTTTAAACAGCTTGGAAAATTCCAGAAAATGATGTAATGGCTTTAGAAGCTTCTGATAGGCTCATTGATATCATTTGAGTCAATTGGAGGTGTACCTGTGGATGTATTTCAAGGCCTACCTTCAAATGCAGTGCCTCTTTGCTTGACATCATGGGAAAATCAAAAGAAATCAGCCAAGACCTCAGAAAGAAAATTGTAGACCTCCACAAATCTGGTTCATCATTGGGAGCAATTTCCAAATGCCTGAAGGTACCACGTTCATCTGTACAAACAATAGTACGCAAGTATAAACACCATGGGACCACGCAGCCGTCATACCGCTCAGGAAGGAGACGCGTTCTGTCTCCTAGAGATGAACGTACTTTGGTGCGAAAAGTGCAAATCAATCCCAGAACAACAGCAAAGGACCTTGTGAAGATGCTGGAGGAAACAGGTACAAAAGTATCTATATCCACAGTAAAAAGAGTTCTATATCGAATAACCTGAAAGGCCGCTCAGCAAGGAAGAAGCCACTGCTCCAAAACCGCCATAAAAAAGCCAGACTACGGTTTGCAACTGCACATGGGGACAAATATCGTACTTTTTGGAGAAATGTCCTCTGGTCTGATGAAACAAAAATATAACTGTTTGGCCATAATGACGATCATTATGTTTGGAGGAAAAAGGGGGGCTTGCAAGTCGAAGAACACCATCCCAACCGTGAAGCACGGGGGTGGCAGCATCATGCTCTGGGGGTACTTTGCTGCAGGAGGGACTGATGCACTTCACAAAATAGATGGCATCATGAGGAAGGAAAATTATGTGGATATATTGAAGCAACATCTCAAGACATCAGTCAGGAAGTTAAAGCATGGTCGCAAATGGGTCTTCCAAATGGACAATGACCCCAAGCATACTTCCAAAGTTGTGGCAAAATGGCTTAAGGACAACAAAGTCAAGGTATTGGAGTGGCCATCACAAAGCCCTGACCTCAATCCTATAGAACATTTGTGGGCAGAACTGAAAAAGCGTGTGCGAGCAAGGAGGCCTACAAACCTGACTCAGTTACACCAGCTCTGTCAGGAGGAATGGGCCAACATTCACCCAACTTATTGTGGGAAGCTTGTGGAAGGCTACCCGAAACGTTTGACCCAAGTTAAACAATTTGAAGGCAATGCTACCAAATACTAATTGAGTGTATGTAAACGTCTGACCCACTGGGAATGTGATGAAAGAAATAAAAGCTAAAATAAATAATTATCTCTACTAATATTCTGACATTTCACATTCTAAAAATAAAGTAGTGATCCTAACTGACCTAAGACAGGGAATTGTTACTAGGATTAAATGTCAGGAATTGTGAAAAACTGAGTTTAAATATATTTGGCTAAGGTGTATGTAAACTTCTGACTTCAACTGTATATTATTTTATGTACAGTACCAGTCAAAAGTTTGGACACACCTACTCAGTCCAGGGTTTTTCTTTATATCTTACTGTGTGAATCAGGCCTTCATGGTTGAATTGCTGCAAAGAAACCACTACTAAAGAACACCAATAAGAAGAAGAGACTTGCTTGGGCCAAGTAACACGAGCAATGGATATTAGACCGGTGGAAATCTGTCCTTTGGTCTGATGAGTCCAAATTTGAGATTTTTGGTTCCATCCGCCATGTCTTTGTGAGACGCAGAGTAGGTGAATGGATGATCTCTGCATGTGTGGTTCCCACCGTGAAGCATGGAGGAGGAGGTGTGATGGTGTTTTGCTGGTGACACTGTCTGTGATTTATTTAGAATTCAAGGCACACTTAACCAGCATGGCTTGTGGTGGATATTTTCATCAATAATGAGGAGAGACAAGGTCAATCACCAATCAGAATATTAACTTGATTAAAAACGTATCGAAAAGGGAGCTGGTCACAATACCCACACCAAAGTGAATAGAGTGAGAGCCCACTGAGTGGAGTGAGCCTCTGGGTTATATACTATCTCAGGATAGGTCAGGATAGATGCAACCTCAGAGATAACATACAATGGTTCCAGACATTAACCCCACACATCCTGTGCCAGACCCTAGCCCCAATTACAAATAACTCATTGTTTTGTTCAGTACTAAGAATTTAGAAGGACATTTGTTGTTACTTAGTTTTCACCTTGCTAGAAAGGGAACCAGGGGAGAGAACTATCTCCCAAGGCCAAAGAAGGGGGTGACTGACACACAGACATTGTGGAGACAAGTGATTTGTTCCCATTCTTCATGCCATCCCTTCAAATGGTTTGCAATGGGTAAAGACACATATTCACATATGGAAACAATGTTTCCTTCATACCTCCTTTGCCCTATTCTCTTTCTGATATTCTGCATAGCACCAAGGACATTTGATAGACAAGCCCAACTTCTCCCTTCTCTGGGCCCCAGGTGACTGAGGCCCATATAAGGGAGGAAGTGCAGCTGCCCCCACCAGAGTCCGAAAGGAGACATTCTAATAACAAGAGTTCAACAATTCAATCATATAAGCATATTCTGCAGATAAGACATCTTAATTATCAATGTTACCTAGCTAATTCTGATTTATCCACCACAGGCTACCACAGCATTCTGCAGCGATACGCCATCCCATCTGATTTGCGCTTAGTGGGACTATCATTTGTTTTTCAACAGGACAATGACCTAACACACCTCCAGGCTGTGTAAGAGCTATTTGACCAAGAAGGAGAGTGATGGAGTGCTGCATCAGATGACCTGGCTTCCACAATCACCCGACCTCAACCCATTTGAGATGGTTTGGGATGAGTTGGACCACAGAGTGAAGGAAAAGCAGCCAATAAGTGCTCAGCATATGTGAGAACTCCTTCAAGACTGTTGGAAAAGCATTCCTCATTAAGCTGGTTGAGAGAATGCCAAGAGTGTGCAAAGCTGTCATCAAGGTAAAGGGTGGTGGCTACTTTGAAGAATCTAAAATATAAAATATATTTTGATTTGTTTAACACTTTTTTGGTTACTTCATGATTCCATATGTGTTATTTCATAGTTTCGATGTCTTCACTATTATTCTACAATGTAGAAAACCTGTGAATGAGTAGGTGTGTCCAAACTTTTGACTGGTACTGTACTTAATTACGTATTCTGTAAATCAGCTTTTAGCTACAAATGTGTAAAATTCTAAATAAACCTTAAATATATTATGTACAGTATGTACAAAGGTGCTCCTGTGGCATCTTATCATAATGCAGTTATATCTGTATAAAGAAATAGATAATTGGTAAGCAGCTGTACAAAATGATTTGTTGAGGGTTTGTTATCACATGTGCATGACATTAACTGAATTTCCTTGATCAAGCAAAGGTACAACATACACAACATCTTTAGGGAGGATGTAATGCCAAAACAATAGGGACATTTGAATAGGGCAATAAAATAATAATAATTTGCAACTTTTGAAATACAATCTGGAAGTTAATGCCTGTAACTCTGACATCAGGCCAGATGAGATCAATTCAGGCTTTGCAGGGAACACTATCTTGCCAGTACTTTGGTAATTCAATATTATATAGTCAAGTTGAGTTATGTGTGTGACTTTCTTTATCTCCCTTCAAGGATGATGGCAGAAATTCCAACACTTTGTTGGACATTTGCTTGCTGCTGCGCCTGGTTACACTTTATTGTAGCTAATAATGACATTACAAGCAAGCCACAGATAGCTTGGCATATGGAGATCTCTTGTCATTTTAAGCCTTACTATAGCTATAATTCATAGTATACCTTTTCCCAGGGCCATTGCAACTAACAAGTTGAATCATCAATAAAAAACTGTTGTTTGGAAATTTGGAAGGGGAATAGAGTAGTCTAAATACTCCAGCATGATAGGTGGCAATAATAATTCATAGTTTAGAGCCTAGAAGCAGCTTCTTTGCAGTATCTTAGTTGACTAGCTTCTGTCACAGAGTAGGAAAATGCTGCGCCCATTCACCCATAGAGAATGATAGAGGCCTCTAGTGGTCATCAGGCAGTTTTAGCATGTGCAGCACCATTGAGGGCTTCCACCATTTTAATGTAGTCAGCTGGGTGGGACTTCCAACTTCATTGGCTGATCCCTCCTGGTGACCCTGTTGGAATCATGTCAGACCCTGTTGGAATCATGTCAGGAGGGATCAGCCAATCGTGAAGAAGAAAATTGACTAATTTAAAATGGAGATCGCCTCAATTCGCTTAATTCACACGACGCGATACGTCACTTCCGGCTGAACGAAAACGAGGCCCTGGGTGGGAAACAGAGACCGGAAACCAGGGCAACATAGTCAAACTTCATACTTCTGCGTCCCTGGGTGTAACTCCTACAAAAGGAGGGAGTCATGCAAAGAATACATTTTTCACTGTTTCCCCAAAGACCCCGCACTCCGATGACAATGAGTGGTGAAAATAAAGAGAGTTGTCAGGCCACATTTTAAGGTAAGTTAAGATTGTTGAATTTAATGTTGCTAGTTAGCTAGCTAACCACTGGCCAGCCAGGCTAACAACACAGCCACCAGTTAGCTGAGAACTGCTAACATTGGTTAACTTAGTAGCTATCTTTGCATCTCTAACCAATATAGCAAGTTATGATGCTTGATAACTAAACTGGATCAATATTTCCCTACACAGTTAACTGATAACACCAAATTGTGTTCAAAACACTTTGTTGTGGATTCCTTTTTAAAGACCATAAGTGGGAAATGGATGCTAAAGGAGTAGGTTGTGCCGACTGTGTTCACCTGGATGTCCACCCCAAAGCCTGGCAGGAGGACCATCATCAGAAAAGCTGCAAGGTAGGCCTATCTAGCTTAGCTTACCCCTAAACTAGGTAACTACTAGTTTATTATACAACTTGTCAGGTAGAATCATTAATCAACTGTATTGTATTTTTCAGTGTTACAGTGAGGCTGCCCGTCATGGAAAGGATGCACCTGCTGAGGAGCCAGATGAGCTAAGGTAGTTGTTTATTATTACATGTGTATCTTTTCTGTAATTTTCAATAGTTCATAGCAGGTTTATGTAACATAACCTTGTATCTGCAGTGACTCACTGGATCAGGATCCTCAAGCTGAGAACCTGGCTTGCCAAATCATAGTCAGGTATAGACTTGCTATCTGAACTTCAGTCACTTTAGTGTTTTTGTGAGTTTACAATATTTGGTTTAACCTCGGTCACTAGCTCCCATTTACAATCTTTCACAATGAATACATTAGTTTCTGCCAGTCTACTCTACATATAGGCCATGCAAGTTAATTTTGAGTTATTTTTCTGTAAGCGTTCTACTAACAGAAAAGGAAGATGTATTCATTTGCATGGCCTGTATTTGGAATAGAAGATGTAGAGCTGATAGTATTCATTTTAAGAGCATGTAGTTGGGCTTGTTAAAAACAAATTTCTTGCCTTCCTTTTCACCTTGCAGTTCTGGCGAAGAGGTGGAGGCAAGCGTACCACACCCTGACCATGATTACGTTCAGAAGCCTCTGCCTGCCTGCCAACGGTAGCATCCCCTTGTGTAAAGCTTATCTACTACAGTTATTCAGGAAATATTTATTTTTGATTATTAAATTGTTTGTCTTGCGTCAACCCAGTTTTGGGCTTCTCAATGTATATATTCTCTCCAAGTGATAGTTGTCGTTGCACATCACAAAGAAGTCATACCATTTGGTTCCTGTGATACCCATTTGTCCCATCATTTGATAGTGGTACTAGTGATTCTGTTTTAAAAAGAAAGTACCATCTGCATTTGAAGTGAGATATGGACAACCCTCGTAGCTGTTCTGATCTGGGCATTTCATTTCTAAGAGGCCATGAGGAGGAGTCTCAGATTGGTCAACCACCTCTCTGTCTGGGGATGCACCTAAATCGGGACAATGGGGGTTAATCACAATGCCACGTGGTAAGACATCTCTGCCAGAGATTTCTGTGTATATTGCTGCAGCCACTGATTCTAGCTCAAGCCCCCTTTTCATTGCCTTGGTCTGCCCATTTATTTTACTCCTCTGTAGATTTGTAGCAAGGCTGTCCATGCCTGCTTGCCTTGAGCACACCCTTTTGAAATTAGATGAGGTAATGCACTGAGAGCGCACACAATGCCAGACTTTGTTACTTTGCTCTCTAGTTTCCCTCTCAAGGTGTTCTGCGTCAGACTGTTATCTCCATACCACCGTAAAGGTCCATCTCATCTTGATTCAGAACAGGTGTAAAGCTACTGGCCTGTGGAGGCAGTGGAAAGGTGGGTTTATCATCAGTGGGGGTGGGCTCTGGCACATTGAGATTTTAATAAGTCAAGACAGACCCAAAGGGCAGATCCCCATATTGTGAGGGTACACTCTTTGGCTGATGTGCTGGGGAGTTCATGAGTGTGAGGAGTTGACGTGTTTCCAATGTCAGAGAGGTTGTTCTTAAGGCTTTGTGCAGGGGGAGTGGTACTGGTCAGTAGAGGTTGCTTACTATCCCCTCACCTGAGCGCACCTTCTTTACAGGGGGCATGTCCTTTCTGGGTATCTTTGAGATCTCCACAGTATTGATGGGTTTATATCTCAAACCCAAGGCGCGTGATGGGACGTGCCAGGTCTGGGGTAAAGAGGTTTTGCTCTCTGTGGGAGGGACAGTCTTGCATCCCATGTTGATGTAGTGTGCTGAAGTGTACAGCAAACCAATAAGGTGATTATACTGTCCTTGTCCAGCATTGCAGTTGCACTGACTTTTCAATGAAGAGACTCAGGTGAAAGGTCCACCTGAAAGCATAGCAACAAAAAGGCATTTCAAACAACAAAAGTAATACTCACATCAGGTGAGCCAAAGTAGACATAGAACAACATTTTCGCAGTTGGAATTGAAAGATATTATGGATTTTTCAAGAGAGTTAATGATGACAGTAATAAAACACCAATGTAAAAATGTATTTGGGGTAGATGTGTATCTCCACACACTACTTTTATAAGTATTGACCAAATATAGGCTATTGTAGTCTCTGCTTGAAAATCCACTGTAATAGTGTCTAGCATAACTAACTTGCTGTGCGAAAAAAAACAATCCCCACAATCTAAAATGGGAGCTCACTATTGGAAAATGTACTATTGTTGGGATCTATTTTCTTATAATTAGATGTGATGCCTAGCTTAAAAAGAATACATTAATGATGAAACATAATAGGTTTGTGCTGTACTGATATAGATTGTTTAACATAACAAGCTGTGACTAATGTGAGGAACCGTTAGGGGGGAGGCTGAGATAGACTTGTGACACACACACACACACACACACACACACACACACACACACACTGCCTCTTTGTTAAACCGCTCAAGGACATGTGTACTGCAACAATGAAGAAGAGGAAACTATGTCTGAGGTTGCTGACTCTCAAGACAGGTTGCAAAAACAACTAATGCCCGGCAACAGTGAAGCGCCAAGGGGCTGGGACCAGCCTGTGCGCCAACGACAGGCTGAGTAAGTTTAAACTACGCTCAGCCTCTACTCTGACAGGCCCGCTTTGAACGGGAACTATCTCTGTCAGAGTATTAAAAGAATAACTTTGGGTTGGGACAGTTAGTTCTCTGTTAGCCCTGTGAGGTGTTACAGTGAACCCGTATATACGAAGATTGCATTTACCATTTATTCGCTTGACTAATTATATTAATAAAAAAGCTGAGAATATATTCAGTAACTTAGTGTTAAATTCTGTTCTGATACCAGATTCGAATGACGCAACTTAACACTATTGATAATCATTTTTGACACATTGTTTGAGGTTTTTTGTTTCTCAGCAGTGGAAGGGGGGATGTAAAATTGAACATGAGCAGAGGAAAGAAAATGAAAGGAAATAACTGAATAAGGGGTTGTTTTTCTAATTGCTGGAGCACAACCATTCCATTGAACAGTGACATCCTGAATATAGACTCATCATAGGCTGCTAATCATATATATCTCAGGAAAACCTTTACAAAGCCTGGTGGGGTTAATAAAACACCTTATGGTATGCAATGATTGAAACACCTACTTACAGTGGCTTGCGAAAGTATTCACCCCCCTTGGCATTTTTCCTATTTTGTTGCCTTACAACCTGGAATTAAAATGGATTTTTTGGGGGGTTATATCATTTGATTTACACAACATGCCTACCACTTTGAAGATGCAAAATATTTTTGGGGGTGAAACAAACAAGAAATAAGACAAAAAAACTGAACTTGAGCGTGCATAACTATTCACCCCCCCAAAGTAAATACTTTGTAGAGCCACCTTTTGCAGCAATTACAGCTGCAAGTCTCTTGGGGTATGTCTCTATAAGCTTGGCACATCTAGCCACTGGGATTTTTGCCCATTCTTCAAGGCAAAACTGCTCCAGCTCCTTCAAGTTGGATGGGTTCCGCTGGTGTACAGCAATCTTTAAGTCATACCACAGATTCTCAATTGGATTGAGGTCTGGGCTTTGACTAGGCCATTCCAAGACATTTAAATGTTTCCCCTTAAACCACTCGAGTGTTGCTTTAGCAATATGCTTAGGGTCATTGTCCTGCTGGAAGGTGAACCTCTGTCCCAGTCTCAAACCTCTGGAGACTGAAACAGGTTTCCCTCAAGAATGTCCCTATATTCAATTCTGACCAGTTTCCCAGTCCCTGCCGATGAAAAACATCACCACAGCATGATGCTGCCACCACCATGCTTCACTGTGGGGATGGTGTTCTCGGGGTGATGAGAGGTGTTGGGTTTGTGCCAGACATAGCGTTTTCCTTGATGGCCAAAAAGCTCAATTTTAGCCTCATCTGATCAGAGTACCTTCTTCCATATGTTTGGGGAGTCTCCCACATGCCTTTTGGCGAACACCAAACGTGTTTGCTTATTTTTTTCTTTAAGCAATGGCTTTTTTCTGGCCACTCTTCCGTAAAGCCCAGCTCTGGGGTGTTACAGGAGTGGGTCGCAGTTCCGGAGCGACCCGCTAGGTGTCATCCTCCGACAACCATAGGCACCTCTTCACTCACAGTCGGGACTAATTATCTGCCTATTGGTGTCACCTGTGGCTATCTGATTCACCTGTGTATTTATGCCCTCACTTCCCTGTGTTCCCTTGCTCAGTTGTCTCTGCTAGTTCCTTGATGTCAAGCAGTACGTATCAGTGTCGGATCACGTGACGGAGTTACAGGTACTCATTTACATTTACATTTTAGTCATTTAGCAGACGCTCTTATCCAGAGCGACTTACAGTTAGTGAATAATTTATTTTTATACTGGCCCCCAGTGGGAATCGAACCCACAACCCTGGCGTTGCAAACGCCATGCTCTATCAACTGAGCTACATCCCTGCCGGCCATTCCCTCCCCTACCCTGGACGACGCTGGGCCAATTGTGCGCCGCCCATGAGTCTCCCGGTCGCGGCCGGCTGCGACAGAGCCTGGATTCGAACCAGGATCTCTAATGGCACAGTTAGCACTGCGATGCAGTGCCTTAGACCACTGCGCCACTCAGGAGACAAGTGTTCTCGAGAAGTGTTCTCCCTGTGTCATTGTGTTTTTCCAGTCAGAGTTAGTATTTCGTATTGTTTGTTGTCAGCCTGTTTTTTGGAGACCTATGTGCTCCTCATTTGTTTTTGTGTATAGTCTGTTGTTTTGTATCCTGGCTTTTGGACCACTAGTAAAGATCCTTGTTTCACCATCCTTGCCTACTGTCTATCCTGAACCGTACCTGGGTCACACCTCACACCAACCCTTACACTGTGGAGTGGTCCTATGGACAGATACTCCAATCTCCGCTGTGGAGCTTTGCAGGTCCTTCAGGGTTATCTTTGGTCTCTTTTTTGCCTCTGATTAAAGCCCTCCTTGCCTGGTCTGTGAGTTGGTGGGCGGCCCTCTCTTGGCAGGTTTGTTGTGGTGCCATGTTCTTTCCATTTTTTAAATAATGGATTTAATGGTGCTCCGTGGGATGTTCCCACGGGGGGCCAGTATGAAAATGTATGCTCTCACTAACTGTAAGTCGCTCTGGATAAGAGCGTCTGCTAAATGACTAAAATGTTAAATGTTATGTTCAACGTTTCTGATATTTTGCTTAGTGGTGTTGCAAACTCTGGGGCCTTTCAGAACAGGTGTATATACTGAGATCATGTGACAAATCATGTGACACTTAGATTGCACACAGGTGGACTTTATTTAACTAATTATGTTACTTCTGAAGGTAATTGGTTGCACCAGATCTTATTTAGGGGCCTCATAGCAAAGGGGGTGAATACATATGCACACACCACTTCAGTTATTTATTTTTTAGAATAGTTTGAAACAAGTTATTTTTTTCACTTCACCAATTTGGACTATTGTGTATGTCCATTAAAAAATCAAATCCAAAAATACATTTAAATTAGGTTGTAATGCAACAAAATAGGAAAAACGCCAAGGGGGATGAATACCTTTGCAAGGCACTGTATAAACCATTTATAAACATTATGTTATGGAATGGTAGTCTTCCAGAATAGCCTGAACCCTGAACAAGCTCAGAAGAATGTGAGCAACACTTAAGTATTCCTACACTATTATCAGCTGGCTACCTGAACCACGCAAGGAGTCTCATTCTCTCACACTACACCTTTCCGTGTCTATCCTCCAGACTAAATTGTGAATGATAAAGCATTGTTATTCATTGGACAAGCTTAGCTACGTTACAAAAAAGCATGACAACATGGACATGAATCAATAATCGTTTGACAAGCTTAGCTAGCGAGTAATCTAACCTTGTTAGTGATACCTACAATAGCTAGTTAATGTTACAGAACAACCAAAACAAGGGCACAGTTCAAGCTAAACAACCCATTATGTGAGCTGCAATTTAAAGATAGAATGTTTGAATGATGGATAAGTAACACTTACATTCATAACACCTAACATATTAGCCAGCAACATTGCTGATGCCACCAGACAGACTGTGCTGGATGCCTCTAACTTTAGGCAAGCATTGCACAATCGCATAATTACCTTCAACATTGTGGATATATCCTCGATCCAATTGCTGTATCCTTTAGTCTGGACCAGTTTCAGAATTCTGAGGTATTCATCAGCCCATTTGTAGATCGATGTGACTGTAATTGGTGGTAGTATCTGCAGGTTGCTTGTCCATTTGCCAGCCATTGTTTTGAATGAGAAGCTTCCTTATTTTCCCACCCTAGCCTCGTTTTTTGTTGTCGACGTCATTCAATATGGCCGCTAGCTGCATAAAGCGAATGGCGCTGCCAGTCCTTTCACAGACGTTATAAATGGCACAGATTCAAAATTGTATTCTCTATCTATCTCTATGCTGCTTAGACCTTCCCTGACTCAGGTCCACACTCCAGTCCAGTTGGTGGCGGTAATGCACCTTAAAGTTGGTTGCCAACCGCCATTTAATAAATCCACAGAAGAAGAAAAATTATCTCTACACTGCCGTCTCCGTGCTCCTACAGGGAGATATTGAAAGTGGTGTTGTGTACTGTAGTTTATTTGTAGCATGACGAAAGATTGGTAGACTTTTAGCCAGCTGCAGCCACGTAAACGAGACAGTAATAGAATAGAAATGTGAATGTCCGTAAGCATTAATAGTGCATTACCAGAGGACGAGAATGAGTCGACGAAATAATGACTCGTTTTATGATAATGGACCACCGAATATATGCACTGCTGGTCATGGAAGGTAGGCCAACTAACTAGCTACATTGTCATTCATTGCTAATCTCATTGTTTACTGGCTTCGGACCGCAACTAGGATGTTGAAGGGATATTGGGTACATATGTTGTTAACGTTAGCTAGTTAATCAAATAATATTTAAAAGCGATGTAACGTTAGATGATGATAAAGATGCAGATAGTTTTCTGTTTTTTCCCGTTGAAAAAGCAAATATGCCAGCAATAATAATTCATGCAATAACGTTAACTGTTAGCTGCTTAGCTAGCTAGCGAGTTATTATTATGAATGGCCAGCTAGCTAACGTAAACTATAATGTGTTGTGTTTTAGAGTATTCACTTGACTAATATAATGTATTTATTCTATTACAGCATCACACCAACCCAGAGAAGTGGAGGTAGGTCTACTTAGCTATGGTCCAATATTGGCAATACCTGTCTGATATGGATAGGAAACCTGATTGCTTAATGATTAGCTACATTCTGTTCTTGTTTATAATTTCAATGAACAAAGCATATTTTATTCCACACAGAAACAACCCATGGTTATACCCACCACACAAGACACTCGACTGTAAGACCAGCATCTTACAACTCTCAGCAAACAATCAACTCAGAAAAGTAAGATATTCAGTTTTGCTTTTGATGTATCCATTCTAAATGTATCAAGCAGAGGATTTCCTGCAAAAATTTGATTTAGACTTGTTTGGAACATCGCTTGGTATGTTATATGGCTATTGAAGACATGGCCTAGTCCTAGTGTAAGGCCTCCTTAAAAGTGGTACCATATACTGTAGAAATGTGGAGACCTGAAAATCCAGAAATACTCTTGATGTTTTCTCCAGGGCTGTGCTCTACGACCCGTATGATCCTGGCTCATCATCAGACTCCGAAGTGGAGCCTTCCAAAGGCAGGGAAGACCATCACAGACACAGAGTCAGTGGACAGAGCTGCGGCCTGAGTACTGGATATCAAGGCTCCGCTTCAGTAGCTGGGCATCATGACGGCCTCAACTGGGACTTGTCATACTCTCGTTCTGGTACCAGACATGAGCAGTCGAGCCATGGCTCCAGACATGACCAGTCAAGCCATGACCACTCAGCCCGGCCGTTGCCCACGACAGAAACGCCACTATTCCCCCGCAATGCATATGGGGGGCGGAGGGGAAATGGGAGAGAATTGTCCACAACCACAGTACCTGATAAAGAGGTAAGAGGTTCAGATGTTCCCTGCAGTCAGGTTATTATTTGGGGAAAAGGGTCAAAAGATGTTGCTGAGGCTTGCGTCTGTGCAGCATTTTGATGTTTCTGTCCTCAGCAGACAAGAAGTCCACCTGGGTTTACCCAGTCCAACTGGATTACCAACCCCAATCATCGCCAATCAGATTCTAGTGGAAGAGGTAGGATTGCCAAGCAACTGTTATTTTGATAATGGTCTGAGCGAGTTGTGAAGGGATAGAGTGTGTGTGTGATTGTTAGATGTCCCTTTTAGTAGGGGACCAAATCAAGTCTCCCCCAGAGGTAACAAAGAAGAGAAGTAGAAGCCCAAATGAGGACTTATCCAGGTAAAGAACAAACATGATTGGAGGAACCATCATTTGACTTATCATGTTTTTTGCAAGGACATCCTTACTGCAATGCACAATAATATTGACACAGATCTGACAGTCCCATTCTATTGTCTTTTCAGGGATTTTTACA
The DNA here is from genome assembly GCF_964263955.1 of Coregonus lavaretus. Lineage (NCBI taxonomy): Eukaryota > Metazoa > Chordata > Actinopteri > Salmoniformes > Salmonidae > Coregonus > Coregonus lavaretus. The sequence goes on along the minus strand of NC_140010.1, from coordinate 35,393,802 downwards.
CCTGTGAAATGTGCAACTTGAATTTCCAAAAAGCGGGCATGCTTGGGATGCATCTGAAGTGCAATAGTCACTGGGAGACCCTGGAGCACATCCAGAATCAAAACAACTACAACGACACAGCAATCGCCTTTTTACATGTACGTCAAGCAAATGCATTCTCTCTCAGATGGAATTAAATGTCAGATTATCAATCTGTATGAAAAGCTCTTATTGATTTAGGGGAATGTCTTTTTCTTTACATTTCAGGAGGCAATGTTAATCAAAGTCCAGCGAGGTGATAGACCACAGATGAACAGACAAAGCCTTAGAGGTAGCTACATTTGCAAACGCCTGTGTTAACGCTACTGACTAGTCACATATACTGTTCCCGACCAGAGACCGGGGTTCAATCCCAGCGTCCAACCTCCTACTATTCTCCCATTTGCCTGTCTCTCCCTCTGTTTCTGTGAAAATAAAGTGATTTCTTTATATATACAGTGCCTTCGGAAAGTATTCAGACCCCTTGACTTTTTCCACATTTTGTTACGTTACAGCCTTATTCTAAAATTGATTAAATCGTTTTTTTCCCCTCATCAATCTACACATAATACTCCATAATGACAAAGCAAAAACAGGTTTTTAGAAATTTCTGCTAATTTATAATAAAAAAAACCTGGAAATATAGTATTTAGACCCTTTTCTCAGTACTTTGTTGAAGCACTTTTGGCAGCGATTACAGCATCAAGTCTTCTTGGGTATGATGCTACAAGCTTGGCACACCTGTATTTGAGGAGTAACTTCCATTCTTCTCTGTAGATCCTCTCAAGCTCTGTCAGGTTGGATGGGGAGTGTTGCTGCACAGCTATTTTCAGGTCTCTCCAGAGATGTTAGATCGGGTTCAAGTCCGGGCTCTGGCTGGGCAAATCAAGGACATTCAGAGACTTGTCCCGAAGCCACTCCTGTGCTGTCTTGGCTGTGTGCTTAGGGTCGTTGTCCTGTTGGAAGGTGAACCTTTGCCCAAGTCTGAGGTCCTGAGCGCTCTGGAGCAGGTTTTCATCAAGGATCTTTCTGTACTTTGCTCCGTTCATCGTTCCCTCGATCCTGACTAGTCTCCCAGTCCCTGCCACTGAAAAACATCCCCACAGCATGATGCTGCCACTACCATGCTTCACCATAGGGATGGTGCCAGGTTTCCTCCAGACGTGACAAAGAGTTCAATCTTGGTTTCATCAGAACAAAGAATCTTGTTTCTCATGGTCTGAGAGTCTTTAGGTGCCTTTTGGCAAATTCCAAGTGGGCTGTCATGTGCCTTTTACAGAGGAGTGGCTTCCGTCTGGCCACTCTACCATAAAGACCTGATTGGTGGAGTGCTGCAGAGATGGTTGTCCTTCTGGAAGGTTCTCCCATCTCCACAGAGGAACTCTGGAGCTCTGTCAGAGTGACCATTGGGTTCTTGGTCACCTCCCTGACCAATGCCCTTCTCCCCCGATTGCTCAGTTTGGCCATGCGGCCAGCTCTAGGAAGAGTGTTGGTGGTTCCAAACTTCTTCCATTTAAGAATGATGGAGGCCACTGTGTTCTTGTGGACCTTCAATGCTGCAGCCTTTTTTTGGTACCCTTCCCCAGATCTGTGCCTCGACACAATCCTGTCTCATAGCTCTACGGAAAATTCCTTTCACTTCATGGCTTGGTTTTTGCTCTGATATGCACTGTCAACTGTGGGGCCTTATATAGACAGGTGTGTGCCTTTCCAAATCATGTCCAATCAATTGAATTTACCACAGGTGGACTCCAATCAAGTTGTAGAAACATCTCAAGAATGATCAATGGAAACAGGATGCACCTGAGCTCAATTTCGAGTCTCATAGCAAATGGTCTGAATACTTATGTACATTTGCAAACATTCCTAAAAACCTGTTTTCACTTTGTCATTATGGGATATTGTTTGTAGATGGCTGAGGACATTTTTATTTAATCCATTTTAGAATAAGACTAACGTAACAAAATGTGGGGAAAAAGGAAGGGGTCTGAATACTTTCCGAAGGCACTGTGTGTGTGTGTGTGTGTGTGTGTGTGTGTGTGTGTGTGTGTGTGTGTGTGTGTGTGTGTGTGTGTGTGTGTGTGTGTGTGTGTGTGTGTGTGTGTGTGTGTGTGTGTGTGTGTGTGTGTGTGTGTGTGTGTGTGTGTATATACACAGTGAGGGAAAAAGTATTTGATCCCCTGCTGATTTTGTACGTTTGCCCACTGACAAAGACATGATCAGTCTATAATTTGGATGGTAGGTTTATTTGAACAGTGAGAGACAGAATAACAACAAGAAAATCCAGAAAAACGCATGTCAAAAATGTTATTAATTGATTTGCATTTTAATGAGGGAAATAAGTATTTGACCCCTCTGCAAAACATGATTTAGTACTTGGTGGCAAAACCCTTGTTGGCAATCACAGAGGTCAGACGTTTCTTGTAGTTGGCCACCAGGTTTGCACACATCTCAGGAGGGATTTTGTTCCACTCCTCTTTGCAGATCTTCTCCAAGTCATTAAGGTTTCGAGGCTGACGTTTGGCAACTCGAACCTTCAGCTCCCTCCACAGATTTTCTATGGGATTAAGGTCTGGAGACTGGCTAGGCCACTCCAGGACCTTAATGTGCTTCTTCTTGAGCCATTCCTATGTTGACTTGGCCGTGTGTTTTGGGTCATTGTCATGCTGGAATACCCATCCACGACCCATTTTCAATGCCCTGGCTGAGGGAAGGAGGTTCTCACCCAAGATTTGACGGTACATGGCCCCGTCCATCGTCCCTTTGATGCGGTGAAGTTGTCCTGTCCCCTTAGCAGAAAAACACCCCCAAAGCATAATGTTTCCACCTCCATGTTTGGCGGTGTGGATGGTGTTCTTGGGGTCATAGGCAGCATTCCTCCTCCTCCAAACACGCCGAGTTGAGTTGATGCCAAAGAGCTCCATTTTGGTCTCATCTGACAACAACACTTTCACCCAGTTCTCCTCTGAATAATTCAGATGTTCATTGGCAAACTTCAGACGGCCCTGTATATGTGCTTTCTTGAGCAGGGGGACCTTGCGAGCGCTGCAGGATTTCAGTCCTTCACGGCATAGTGTGTTACCAATTGTTTTCTTCGTGACTATGGTCCCAGCTGCCTTGAGATCATTGACAATATCCTCCCGTGTAGTTCTGGGCTGATTCCTCTCTGTTCTCATGATCATTGCAACTCCACGAGGTGAGATCTTGCATGGAGCCCCAGGCCGAGGGAGATTGACAGTTATTTTGTGTTTCTTCCATTTGCGAATAATCGCACCAACTGTTGTCACCTTCTCACCAAGCTGCTTGGCGATGGTCTTGTAGCCCATTCCAGCCTTGTGTAGGTCTACAATCTTGTCCCTGACATCCTTGGAGAGCTCTTTGGTCTTGGCCATGGTGGAGAGTTTGGAATCTGATTGATTGATTGCTTCTGTGGACAGGTGTCATTTATACAGGTAACAAGCTGAGATTAGGAGCACTCCCTTTAAGAGTGTGCTCATAATCTCAGCTCGTTACCTGTATAAAAGACACCTGGGAGCCAGAAATCTTTCTGATTGAGAGGGGGTCAAATACTTATTTCCCTAATTTAAAATGCAAATCAATTTATAACATTTTGGAAATGCGTTTTTCTGGATTTTTTTGTTGTTATTCTGTCTCTCACTGTTCAAATAAACCTACCATTAAAATGATAGACTGATCATTTCTTTGTCAGTGGGCAAACGTACAAAATCAGCAGGGGATCAAATACTTTTTTCCCTCACTGTATGTGTGTGTGTGTGTGTGTGTATATACCGTATTTTCCGCACTATAAGGCGCACCGGAGTATAAGCCGCAGCAGCTAAATTGAATGATATTGAATGATGTGTACATATATAAGCCGCACTGGACTATAAGCCGCAGGTGTTTTAATGTTTAATTACCATATGTAAGGGTTCGTGCACAGAGGGGATTGTCGGGAAAGAGACAAACTGTCTTGCTCTCGTTCTGTCTCTCGTACCACTCTCGGTTCCACTTTTACTTTTGCGCGCTACCTGTCTCACTCTTTTCCGGCCTCCAGCTTTTCCTGCTGGAGCCCGCCGCTTAAAGGTGGGCGGCGCGGACCGGTCATAGAGCCCATAGCGTTCAAGTTGGTGGACTGTAACCTGTAAAATCCATAGATTTAGGAGGTCTTCTAGTGGCCGTTAGCTGTAAAAATCCATAGATTAGCCGCACCGTTATATAAGCCGCAGGGTCGAAAAATTGGAAAAAAGGCGCGGCTTATAGTCAGAAAATTACGGTATATATATATATATATATATATATATTCTTAGGTGGCAAAATGTAATATCTCACCAATATTTAGTTGTTGTTTTTTTTCTCTGAACTGAACCTATCGATTCTAAATGCACTTGTATGAGTTGATGAACGTATCACTGCCTAGTGTCTGCTAGCTTTCTGGTGTCATTAAGCCTACACTTTACTATTGAATAGCCAGACTGGGACTGCCAAATAGCCAGACAGCTAAATGGTAATTTAATGGTACCCGAACTACCTGCACTGACTCTATCTTGTACTGACCCTATGCACACTCACTAGACTATAAATACAAACCATATACACACCAGTGACGGTTGGTGCCGTTTAAGATGAGGGAGGACAATATATTTTTTGGATGAGCATGGCCTTATTTCTATTACAGCATATTGGATGACTGTCATTCATATTCCATTCACCCAGCTCAATGTAACATCGATAGGTTTAGGCTACTACATGATACTCAAATTTTCCCTATACATGATGTTGCAACAACCTAGCCTATGAATGAAAGTTTACAATGTAGGTGCACAGGTCGAGAGTAATTTGAGTAATCAATGTGACAGACATTGACACATTCAATACCACCTTGCATACTCTTGCCTGCATCTAGCTGATCTAGGGTGTAGTCATTAGTCCAACAGTTGCAAACGAGACTTTCTATTTGACAAATTCAGGTATGTTTATCCCCGTTCCGTTTGCTTCCGTTTTAAGAAACGTTTTTCAACAGAATCAGCTGGATAAAAAAAATACACCCCTAATCACACGCAAACAGTTTTATAGCAGCCACATATAAACGGCATGATCCCTTTGATCGTTGGATAATTACTTCTCACATCTACTCGCTCTCGTCTCACCGTTTCCCTTCGCTTGTGGACTTCAGTGCATGACCATCAGCTGTCTGTGATCAGGCGAAAACACCTTACCAAGCCAAACCCTCATATCATAACTGCTAACCGCAGCCTACATCGTTGTCAACATAGCTACTAGAACTAACGCCTTAGTAAACCCGCCACAATCAGCAATAGTGTACAGTTAGCAAGCAGTTTAGCAGTTATACCGGCAGGCCCCGGTGACAATACATTAAGAAAACCAAAAGCTTACCTTGACATGGAAGAGTTCCAGTGTTGGATGGCCATAGCCAGCTAGCTAACATAGCATCCCTCTCTGTTTGAGCTGTGTGTTTGAGTATGCTAAAGTAGCTAACTAGCTAGCTAGTAAGTGAAAGTGAAAAAAAAAACACAATAGCTAGCTCTCTCTTGCATCTCCTTCATCTTTTAAGGAATTAATTTGTTCAAAACTGTTGAACTATTGTTTTTCTCTCTTGAGTCACATACTCACCACATTTTATGGACTGCAGTGCTAGCTAGCTGTATCTTATGCTTTCAGTACTAGATTCATTCTCTGATCCTTTGATTGGGTGGACAGCATGTCAGTTCATGCTGCAAGTGCTCTGAAGTCTATGGAAGGGTGTGAGAACCACTAGCCTCCTAGGTTTTGGATTGAAGTCAATGTACCCAGAGGAGGATGGAAACTAGCTGTCCTCCGGTTACACCATGGTGCTATGGAGGCTACTGTAGACCTTCATTGCAAAACAGTGTGTTTTAATCAATTATTTGGTGACGTGAATATATTTAGTTTAACTTTTTTGTTTCACTATTTACATTTTTATGAAATTCACTGACGATGGTCCTCCCCTTCCTCCTCTGAGGAGCCTCCACTGATACACACTCACACACACACTACATTGACACTCCCACACAAAACCCACACACATTCACATACACTACATACGCACACACACGCAGACCAACACAACACATACACGCAGACACACACTTTTACACTAATTTGCTGCTGCTACTCTGTTCTTTATTTTACTCTTATTATTATCTATCCTGATGCCTAGTGACTTTACCATGCCTTCATGTACATACAGCACATTCGGAAAGTATTCAGACCCCGTACCATTTTCCACATTTTGTTACGTTACAGCCTTATTCTAAAATTGATTAAATTATTTTTTTCCTCATCAATCTTCACACAATACCCCATAATGACAAAGCAAAAACAGGTTTTTAGACATTTGAGCAAATGCATAAAAAAAAAACAGAAATACCTTATTTACATAAATATTCAGACCATTTGCTATGAGACTCGAAATTGAGCTCAGGTGCATCCTGTTTCCATTGATCATCCTTGAGCTGTTTCTACAACTTGATTGGAGTCCACCTGTGGTAAATTCAATTGATTGGACATGATTTGGAAAGGCACAAACCTGTCTATATAAGGTCCCACAGTTGACAGTGCATGTCAGAGCAAAAACCAAGCCATGAGGACGAGATAGGATTGTGTCGAGGCACAGATCTGGGGAAGGGTACCAAAAACATTCTGCAGCATTGAAGGTCCACAAGACCACAGTGGCCTCCATCATTCTTAAATGGAAGAAGTTTGGAACCACCAAGACTCTTCCTATACTCTTCCAAACTGAGCAATCAGGGGAGAAGGGCCTTGGTCAGGGAGGTGACCAAGAACCCGAAGTTCACTCTAACAGAGCTCTAGAGTTCCTATGTGGAGATGGGAGAACCTTCCAGAAGGACAACCATCTCTGCAGCACTCCACCAATCAGGCCTTTATGGTAGAGTGGTCAGACGGAAGCCACTCCTCAGTAAAAGGCACATGACAGCCCGCTTGGAGTTTGCCAAAAGGCACCTAAAGGACTCTAAGACCATGAGAAACACGATTCTCTGGTCTGATGAAACCAAGATTGAACTCTTTGGCCTGAATGCCAAGCGTCACGTCTGGAGGAAACCTGGCACCATCCGTACGGTGAAGCATGGTGGTGGCAGCATCATGCTGTGGGGATGTTTTTCAGCGGCAGGGACTGGGAGACTAGTCAGGATCGAGGGAAAGATGAACTGAGCAAAGTACAGTGAGATCCTTGATGAAAACCTGCTCCAGAGCGCTCAGGACCTCAGACTGGGGCGAAGGTACACCTTCCAACAGGACAACGACCCTAAGCACACAGCCAAGACAACGCAGGAGTGGCTTCAGGACAAGTCTCTGAATGTCCTTGAGTGGCCCAGCCAGAGCCCGGACTTGAACCCAATCGAACATCTCTGGAGAGACCTGAAAATAGCTGTGCAGCAACGCTCCCCATCCAACCTGACAGAGTTTGAGAGGATCTGCAGAGAAGAATGGGAGAAACTCCCCCAATACAGGTGTGCCAAGCTTGTAACGTCATACCCAAGAAGACTCGGCTGTAATCGCTGCCAACGGTACAAAAGTACTGAGTAAAGGTTCTGAATACTTAATGTAAATGTGATATTTCAATTTTTTATAAATTAGCAAAATTTCTAGAAACCTGTTTTTGCTTCGTCATTATGGGGTATTGTGTATAGATTGATGAGTATTATTATTTTTTAAAATCAATTTTAGAATAAGGCTGTAACGTAACAAAATGTGGAAAAAGTAAATGGGGCTGAATACTTTACGAATGCTCTGTATCTACCTCAAATACCTCGTACCGCTGCACATTGATCTGGTACTGGTAGTCCCTGTTTATAGCTCCATTCTTGTGTATTTTATTACTCTTGTGTGACTTTCATTTTTATCTTTAAACTCTGCATTGTTGGGAAGGGCTCGTAATCAAGCATTTCACGGTAAAGTCTACACCAGTTGTATTCGGCGCATGTGACAAATAAGATTTGATTTGTGATTTGACCTCTATCTCACCCCTGTCATTCGCAGCATTGCTGGACAAGGATTACATGACAAGAATTGAGATTTTCCACTGTGCTTCGTGCCAAGTCTACGTCTCTGTACATCCATCGTCATTGCAGGATCACCTGAGCTCCAAGGACCACCTGAGGAACAAAATGGTAAGGCAGCCATTCTCCTGCTACAGCAGATATCACACCTCTGATCATCAGTGAATAATGGAACACATGATGTAGCGTTAAAAAGCAATGGTCACTGATGTTGTTTTGGAGGTCACGTAATGTTAGCTGGGATGCTACTTGAAGTTAGCCAAATTGGCAGGTTGTTTTTTGATTTAGAATTTTGTCTATCAATTCTTAAAAGAAGCAAAAATCAAAGCGATACATGATGCATTATTCTTCTTGAAATCTGTTGTTATTTTCACTGTGCAACAGACATGTGGGTGTACTTACTGTTTCATGTTTTATGAGTTTACTGTGTTTATCACTGAAGGAATTGAGAACGAAACAGTTGAAGGAAAGTGTGAACTTCGCGAAGGCCACCATGAAACGAATGAAGAATGAGTATGCAAGCTTCCGTGAGGTAAACAATCTGAACAGGCATTTGCTATACATTACACTAATACTATGTGAGGAATTCTACCAAAATCTGTAGAATACCAAAGTTTTGTATTTATTTTTAAAGTCTGTTAATTCTATCAACTGTAGACAAAAACATATTTAATTTAAATGGAAATGACAAATAATTGGTTGTATTTCAGGGCAAGTATCCTTTTGAACAGTCATCATGAGGCCCATGAAGAATATACAAACAGTAGATACCAACTGCTAGCTACCGACTAAGGCTAACTATGGACAGCCAACAACCACCCATCAAAACCAACTCTAGACAAAGACCAAATGGGCAAACTCTGTAACCTGAGTGTTGGTGTGCAGTCTTACGTACATCTGTGACACCAGGATTAGTGCAGGAATTGACACTAAACTAATACAGAATACATGTTTTACTTGAGTGTGAAAGATCCATTAGATATCAAGTAGTTGGGGACTTGTGGTCATTTTGTTTTTTTGTGGAATATTTCATGTACGAACACCCATCTTTAACTGTGGACCTTTTTTATTTTTCAGTTGGAAATGGTTTCAATTTCAATAGATATTATTGAAGGACACTTGCAATGCTTTTCCACACTTTTTTATATTTTTCTTCCACAATTATCTTTTGCCCATAGAACACCTGCTTTGATTCATTTTGAGATTTAAGGATTGAAATACTGTAATGTTTTGTTTCCTGGAGAAATAAGGTCTTTACAGGCTTTCCCCTATTATTATTATTATTATTATTATTATTATTGTTATTATTAATAATATTTTTTAAACAGTTATTTGAAAAAAATACCCATTAATTGTTGGGTTGACACTGATATTCAGAGGAGTTATAAAACAACGTTTTATAAACAGCAGCAGAGATGGTCGACTCTGTTTCATATCATTGTCACCGTTGTGAAATCTGGTACTGCCAACATAGATGCCATTAAATGATATGCAGCCAGTCATTTTAGATGCCAACTATCGTTTAAGGTTCAATTGTGCAGTTTTGGAAAGGAAATATTTTGTGGTTATATAGAATAACAGTCCTTTGATATCCTGTAAATACTGTTTCCTCTATTATTGACAGTTGAAACTTTATGGAAGAATCTCTGTGGTCCAGAATAACTAGCTGAGAGTTCATCATATAGTAAGGTGTTATTTGTTAGACTCCCACACATTTGCACTATTGCAGTATCCCACTGTTGATAGAGGTTTTCACCAGATGACAAAACAACTGAACGAGTTAAAGGTTTCAGGTTTGATTTGGGCCTCGATTCAATCAGTTCGAGCGTTAACCTGCGTTGGCTGTGTTTTGATTGTGTTGGGGGTGTAACTGCGGTATGAGTGGACAAATCAGTGACCGGCTGCTCTTGTGTGTCACCAACCACTCCCTTCCTTATCCCTACCGCGTTAGAAGTTCAAAACTGTGATTAAAAAGTGTAGACTATTGTCTACGTCGCCGTACATCCATCGTCAATGCAGGATTACCTGAGATCCAAGGACCACTGGAGGAACAAAATGGTAAGGTAGCCATTCTGCTGCTATAGCAGATATCACCCCTCTGATCATCAGTGAATAATGGAACACATGATGTAGCATTAAAAAGCAATGGTCACTGATATTGTTTGGGATGTCATGTAATGTTAGCTGGGATGCTATTTGAAGTTAGCCGAATTGGCAGGTTGTGTTGTTTGGCAGTGACCAAGATAAGGTAACGCAAAGAGCCGCTTGTGGATTTGCACAGCTCTAACAGTTCCACCAACGACACTGCCAAAACAACCGCTATGCGGATGTTGGCTAGCGCAGATCTGGTAGAATCTTGCCCTTGATTAGGAGCTCGATTCAATCAGTAGTGCTGTAAAGCGATTTACATTTAAAGGTGATTTCCAATTTAGCCGACATGCAGCATTTACCGTGAATGCAGTCTCCGCCAATGCAGAGTAGCGCAGGCTGCCTGTGTAAATCAGCGGAGAAAGTCAAGCTCAACAGGGTCTTCTTTCCCCGCTGATTTACACAGGCAGCCTTATTCTTATCCTTTTGCCACTAATTCAGGGTTTCCCAAACGTGGTCCTTGGGACTCCAACGGGAGCACATTTCGGTTTTTGCCCTAACACTACACAGCTGATTAAAACAATCATCAAACTTTGATCATTTCAATCAGCTGTGTAGTGTTAGGGCTAACACCAAAACATGCACACCTTGGGGTCATGAGGACTGAAATTTGGCAAACGCTGCACAAATTGTTATTTTGACCAATCAGATTTTGACCAATCAGATTGCCAATAATTGGGCAAAATATCAGAATAGGGCTGCCTGTGTTAAATGTAGACAGCGAAATGACATTGCCACGAGTAGTATCGCAGATATTGAGATGAGCGAGATGCAAGACTTCTGTGCATGGGACCAAAACAGCTGAGTTGAGCCTCAATGCTCTTAGCTGTTGCAGAAATCGAGCCACTATGCTGTTTACTTTCTGCATCTGTCATATTACCAAGTCTACCTTTTAACACAGCCATTGACAAACTATACCGAACAAAATATAAACGCAACAATTTCAAAGATTTTGCTGAGTTACAGTTCATATAAGGAAATCAGTCAATTTAAATAAATTCATTAGGCCCTAATCTATGGATTTCACATGACGGCAGGGGCGCAGCCATGGGTGAGCCTGGGAGGGCATAGGCCCACCGACTGGGGAGCCAGGCCCACCCAATCAGAATTAGTTTTTCCCCAACAAAGGGCTTTATTATAGACAGAAATAGTCCTCAGCACCCCCTGCCCCCTCAGACGATCCAGCAGGTGAATAAGCCAGATGTGGAGGTCCTGGGCTGGCGTGGTTACACGTGGTCTTCGGTTGTGAGGCCGGTTGGACGTAGTGCCAAATCCTCTAAAACGACATTGGAGGTGGCTTATGGTAGAGAAATTAACATTAAATTATCTGGCAACAGCTCTGGTGGACATTCCTGCAGTCAGCATGCCAATTGCATGCTCCCTCAAAACCTGAGGCATCTGTGGCATTGTGTTGTTACAAAACTGCACAGTGGCCTTTTATTGTCCCCAGCACAAGGTGCACCTGTGTAATGATCATGTTTAAATAGCTTCTTGATATGCCACACCTATCAGGTGGATGGATTATCTTGACAAAGGATAAAATGCTCACTAACAGGGATGTAAACAAATGTGTGCATAATTGGAGAGAAAAAAGCCTTTTGTGCTTATGGAACATTTCTGAGATATTTTATTTCCGCTCATGAAACATGGGACCAACACTTTGCATGTTGCGTTTATATTTTTGTTCAGTACAATAGTGGGCCACTGTTAAAGAAAACACCAACAGGTCAATCCAGATGACTAAACCATAGTTTTTATTTAGAACATCAAAAAATTGTTTCAGGATCATATCGGTATGATATACATTTAAACAAATTATTTAAAAACATGAAATATAGGTGACAGTTATGAAAGGCAGCAACAATCCACGCTTTGACTGCATCACTGAACACAAACTGTGGCTGATAAACCCTATTCATTTAGGAGTTTTAATTAATATGCAGATAACTGCAGTATGTGACACTTCCCCCCCAAAACTGCCATCCATGTTTTTAACCTTATTTTCTGTGATATTTTTTTTTTTACCAGAACCCCCTCCCCACATAAACAAATGGTAGCAATATGATCATGATTTGAATACATGTTAAAATACAGAAGAGAATTGTATTTGTCCTATTTTTATGTTTTCATGTGTAGCATAAATGTAAATATATTAATATACAGAGAAAGGGTACTCCCAAACTGGACCAAATGGACAGAGAATTGAGGTAAGAGTTGTCTCTATTTTAAATGGGTTCCACACTACATTACTGCATAAACACAAGAAAACAGTCAGCCCACATGGAATCATATTCCTAACATGGGACATTTAAAATGCTGATAAAATGTAACAATATACCACAAATAAAAATGTGTTTTAAGAGATCAGGTAGTCAAACTCCTGAAATTGTGTGTTGTAAGAGTGGCAATTATGACTGTATAAAACTGAAGGAACATCCAATGTACAAACACACACTCAGCTGAACCAAAATATATACTTTTTAAAACCTTGGCTTAGGAGGCAGTGTGAGTTGCCAGTGATGGGGTCTGTCTGTCAGAGGTGGGGGAGGAGGGATCCCTGGGCAGTGAGGTGACCTCCCTCATGCCTGCTCCTGTGTGGGGGACACTGGCGTTCATAATGTGCCTTTGTAGATGCTTTATCCAGTCCTCCTGGACCGACAAGGGACCCTGGAAGACTAGGTCACAGAATCTGCAGAGGATCCAAACACAGTAAGACCCCCCCATTCAGACGTGGGCCTCAAAGACAGTAGAAGCTACAACCAACTCTTGGTCAACTTAACAACATTACTTTTAAAGCATTACTACAAATAATGCATTGAATAGAGCTTCACCCCAACTTAAAATCTTGAGTAGTAAAAATGTCAATGAATAATACAATAATTTACACCAACGGCATAGACAGTATGGTATGTGGTCAAACTTTGTGGCATATAAGATGAGGTATAGAGTACCTGCAGGTTAGTCTATACATCTCCTCTGGTGCGTGTGGCATAGTGGGGGATGTCTTCTTCTTGGAACCAGGCCTTGATCTCTGCCTCCTTTGTTTACAGTCATACGCTGAAACATTAAGAACCGGGTAAGAGCAATAGGCTCAGGTAAGTTTAGTCTTGACTGGTGACCATGTGTGCACTTAGGCAGGGGGTCTGTGTGAGGCAGTGATTTTAAGGAAATCATTGTGTTCACTGTACAGTAGCAAGGCTGTAAGCAATGTGCAGTAGTGATGTTCCTTTGTGAACACTGATGATGCGAAGGCACTTACTTGTTCCCTCCAGCAAGGCAGTCCTCTTTCGCTTTGCGTATGCCCGCAAGTGATTGGACAGACTAACACCGCTGTGGAAGGTTGCATTGCAATGGACACACACCTTCCTGTTGAATTCACCTTTCTCTGTGAAACAATATTGAATGAAAATCAGTCACACTTTTGACCACATCAGCCATCGTTTTGCACGCAAATATAATCCATTTGGCATTCATATCTTTCATGCTAACAATTTGTCTTTGGTTAACATCCCTTTATCCCAAACTTTACATTTACCCTTGGTCTTACCCGATGTAGAGTTTGAGAGTGTTGAGTTGACTTGTGCTCCTCTACTGTGCTCGCTGGTGGGGGAAACTGACAGGGCGTTTCTTGCCGTTTGAGATGAAGTTCTCAACTTTGAGTCCTCCTGACACTTCCTCTTCTTCAGAATTCCTATCAAGGCACTCGAGAGTGAACCCTTTACCTCCAACTTAGTCTCTGCCTGTTTCTTATCCAATGTTTCCCCTGATAGAGAATACATGGGCACCAGTGGTTTGGCATTGTTGTAGAGGTTCTGAATGAGATTCCGTTTAGGGGATGTCAGGTGATTAGAGGTGGCCTGCTTTGAGGGGATTCTGGAATGGGAGGGGATCCGTTTCTTGCCCAGAATCTGCAGAGCTCTCTGGAACTCTCTCTTGTCACGCATCAGCTCCCGGAGCAACAACATTGGGGACTTGGACTTAGTGGCAATGGTTTTCCCGAGCCGTTTCAGATGGCCCCGAACATGGTTAGATAGCCCAGTCTTATTATCAAAAGAGTCCCCACATAATGGACAGGAGTGCCCTTGGACAGGAGCGCCCTCAGACCCAAACTTGGGTGCTGAAAACATAGCAACACAGCAGAAATAATTGGTCAAAACATTCTTTGTAGGCCAAGGAAATGAGTTCCCATCCCCATTCAAAATTAAAGACTAAAAAAACTCATTATTGAGCAGTGTTTTCCACAAGTACATAGAGTAGCTAGCCAAATGGAATAAGTAACCAGCCAGGTTCCCTGGGCCGGGGAGGGTCCGGGGGGGCTTGTCCCCCAGGGTTAAATTTTTTGCCGAAGGAGCTCTATTTTTGGTGGCCTCTGGTACATTCTCATGCCCTGATTCCATCTGAAATACACAGCGAAATTATTGAATAGTTTATCGAGTTTACCTCTCATATTGGAAAAATGTGTTGTGGTAATGTGTAGAAAGACAAGACTTTCCAAATGTAATTACTGAAAATGTATGAATTCAGTGTTTTGTAGGGTGTCCAATCAAAAACGCATCTTTTGACCAATGGGTAAAATAACATGTTAATTGTGTAGATAATCCTCTAAGAAAACCAATGGTCTAAACCTCATGTCTCTTATCATAATCCGTTAAAAAGTTATTGGAGTTTTTACCCTTATAGAATGGTCAAAATTAGGGTGCTTAAATCAATGGAGGCCAGAGAAAAAAAGTGGTCATAAATCTTGTCAGCTAGACTCGATGCTGTGCGAGAATTAAGGCTACTGGACAGGCTTACCATTTAACTCGTCATATTTTTTCTCAAATCCGGAGGACATAAAACAATATATAAAAGGTAAGATAGATTGATGATTTTGAAACAAGACGTAGTATTTTCATATTTTAGTATACGCTGTTCATATTAATGCGATGTTCCTGTTATTTTTCAAAGACTTCTCACAAAAAAAAGCGTATCTCTGTGAAATGTCAACAACGCACTGAGTGTACCCCAAGCTTTTTATTTTCAAAGCCTTTTACATTTAATTCAGGTCGTGTCATGCTAATTTTGCTATTTGCGACCCGCGGAAACAACTTAGAAGACACGACCATAAAATGTAAAATCCTCAAAAGTTTCAGGGATACAGCAGCTTGACAGAGCTCGGTGCTTATTATCGGATGTATTAGGTTACGAAATCCAACTTTTGGGATATAATGTTAATGATATGTTAGAGAAAGACCCCACTGAACGATTCAGAACATGATTCATATTTGTTTGGTAAAATGTATTTTATAACATAAGGAAGTGATGTCATCAACAAAGCAAGTTTTCGAGTGGGTGGACACCCTATGTATTGTTAGTTGTTTTTATATTGTCTAGGCCTATATCATCAGGACTATTTTCTAACAAACCTTTTTTTACATTGTTATGATGAGTTTCTCTGGTATTACATTTTTTATTTTACCTTTATTTAACTAGGCAAGGCAGTTAAGAACAAATTCTTATTTACAATGACGGCCAGAAATCAATAATTAGGCTAAGTGTATTTCGACTCATCATTACCACTTATATTACATGGGATGTGAAAATTAACAAGCATCATGCTCTCCCTCCTCCGTGTAAAGGAAATCGACTGCAACTAACCACAGCGCACACAAATTGTACCGGGAGGCGGGACAGACAGCAGACTGCGTTTCCCTGTCATCACACGCTTTGTGACTGACAGGAGCCTATCCTATCAATAGATCGCTAGAAGGTGCATATCGTTCATTCTACCGGGAGAGGGCTCGACGGACTAGCGAATTAAAACGTTTAAATGAGAAGTAGCATAATTAATATGAAGTGGAAAAAGTGGCCGGCTGAAAATTAGTCTGTAACCAGCAGATTATCCGATGGCCGGCGCTAATCGAAAACACTGAGTATTTAGCAGTTTACTTAATCCCACCATGGTGATGCTGGTGCTACAGTAATAACTTTGAGGTGTGGTATTTCACGCATGACTGTGACATTAATGCATTGTAATGACATTGACAATCTACAAATGATTACCAAATTATTGATACATTTGCCTCTGTTGAATAATGTAAAATTCTCCAATCAAACGAGCTGTGTCATTTTTCTTTACAATACAATATTTTGTTTCCTTTATTGAGCTAACAATAACAACCATTTGCATCTCTATTTAGAGGATGTTTCTGTGAAGCCGAATGGTTGACCGCTTTTGTTCATCTGTATAGCAACATGGTGACCAGCACTGTTAAACATTATATTGAAGGAACATAACCATGCATGCAACAAAATATAATATAATAATATTAGATGGAAAGATAAAGGAAAATAGTACCTTTTTTCAGTCGTATTGCACCCATCCTTCGACGGATGCGAGGTTTCCTGTCTTGAGAAGCCACCTGCTCTCGTGATACCACATGGCGTGCATTGTAATTCAGTCCAACTCTATGCAGATGTCCTCTCACGTGATTGGATAATCCCACACCTGACTCGAACTCTGCAGGACAGTAAGGACAGGTCTTCCGTTCCCCACCACCTTCCGAATCAGCATCTAAAAAGGATTCACTTAGTGGCACCGAGTTGGGCGCAAGGTTCTCTCCAAAAACCTGTGTTTCTATGCACTCTTCCTTGATAACAGGCTTCTGCTGAGAATGCCTGTCTTGACCTTTCTCAAACAGGTCTTCAGAGGTTCCAAGGACTCCCTTCATAGACATTCTTCTGCTAAAGGAATTACCAATGTACGGTTTCTCTTGCTTGATTTCACTTTTATCGAGAATTTTGTTGTTGGCATCTGTAGCGTCATCACTATACTGGAAGATATCCTTATTATCACTGTCTTCCTCTTCCATCTCCTCCACCGGACTTTGCAAATGCTTTGGTAAAATTAAGCAAGAGTCCTGGTCAACGGTATTGTGATAAGGGGTGGACATTTTTCTTTTGGAAGGTAATTTTTTCATAACTGGCATTTTTATGACAAGTTTAGAGACATGCTTGCTGTTGAGGTCTGCACTAATACCTTCACTTAAACCGGAATCACAGCCAGAATTTAAGATATTATTCTCCAACTCAGATGCCAATAAACGTTTGTGGCCATTTGAAGAAGAATTGGGATTTTCTGAAATTCGTCCAAAATCATGATCAATGTCACCATTTGTGTCCTCGACAAAAGAAAACCCTGTGGTGACATCAAAGTCTTTATTCCTCTGATTGTCACGTCTTTGTCGAGACAACAGATTATTTATTGACTTGTCAAGTTTTGACTCTGTGGGTTGAGACTTGAAGCCCCTTTGCGCTCTGTGAACTATCTTATCCTTTTTGAAAAGATCAGAAATGTCATTTGAATCACAAGGAAAATCTGTTCTTTTTCTGATAGCCAGTTTTTTCACAGATAATTTTGATGTCAGCTCTGAAGAAAATGAATTTACTACTGTGGGTTTTCTAATGGGGAGGTGTTTCTCAGAAGGTGGTTGTGCATACTCATTTCTTTCTCTACTCTGGAAAACTTCATATTCCTTGTATGTCTGATTATGACGAATCTCAAGATGATTTTTAAAGATGTTTTTGCTTGAGGTGCCATAAGAACAATGGTTACAGGAGTAGGAATGAGGTGTTTTATCATCTTCCTTTGACCTAAACACTCTGGGTTTATCTGGCTCGTCCTGGTTTTTACAGAGACTGTGTTCTTTGTTCTCGTGTCTCTCAAGTTCCAACACAGTCACAGCCATATAGTTACAAGTCTTACAGTCGTAGTACCGCTTGTCCTTCTCATGAGTCTTGGCATGTTGAACAAATGTATTTGGACAATTTGTTCCAAAAGTGCACTGGGGGCACTGTAGCCTTGCATCTGTGCCCTCATCCTTCAATTCATTCATGCCCTTGATCTCCTCCATGAGTCTCTCTCTTCTCTCCTGGTGAATGGTCATATGTCGAAGGAGGGAATTGCGAAAGCGGAACGACTGGCCACACTCTCTGCATATAAAAGGCTTTGGAATGTTGATCAGACTGGGCGGATCTGTGTGAGTCCTCATGTGCCGGTGCAGATGGTTCTTCTCCTTGAAATTGATGTTGCACTTTGTGCAAGGAAAAAACAATGGCTCCTCCTCTGAACAAGAGTCAGTCAGAGGTTTCCCTTTCAGCGGTCTAAGCCTGTGAGCCACGCTTTTCTCATGTGGATTTCTTGCAGGCGCATTGAAAATAAGTTGCTTGATGGCCTCTACAGTTCCATTGGGATACTGTGCTTTTTTCGTTGTCGGTGATTGAGGTTTGTTGCGTTTTCTCAAGGATTGGACCTTGTTGATGGGAAGAGGGTCTTCTTGATCCTCTTCATCAAACACATCCTTTGTTGACTTGAGGCTCAAATCAGTGTAAAGATCCTCTGAGGGATCTACCATGACCACCATGTCCATTTTGCGTTTCCTCCTCCTTTGGCTGTTTGAGGGAGGATCTGCCTTTGGTAGCTCCTCCACGGGAGAATCATCGTGGTTGTCCCACAGAAACTGCATGAATTCTCTCTGAGGGTCCCAGCTCAGGGGACCCTCATAATTATCCATTGAGTTCTCTGAAGATTCCACATCAAAACCCCATATCCCTGTAGTGTCAATGTCCTGCACAGTCTTCAACTGAGTAATACTCTTTTCCTCCCCCTTTTCTGTTGACAAGCTGTTGAGTTCATCTGATTCGAAGGCTTGGTGTGAAGAAGGTCCATTCACAGACAACACATTTGTGTTTGAGAGAACATCAAGGACACTGCTATTTTCTCTCAGAGGAGATGTCTGAGGTCTGTCCAATGTTTCTATAAACAAGGGCATCTGATTTCTCATTAGATCTTGAAGGAGATCTAAGGGGTCGATCACAGGATCTGCATCTTTCTCCTCTTCATCAATACCGGTCAGATCAGACATTTCTGCAGCTGAACTCTAGGAAAGAAAACAAACTGATCAGAAAGTTGTTTACTTTGCCCATCAATAATCTAGCTGGCTACACTTTCCAAATACGGTACCTCTCCTTTAAGAACTTTCTACCACCACCAGTGGTGCCTGCTATTGGTGCACAGTAACAAAAAAACACAGTCCAACATTACTTCTGAGAGCTGCTGCAAAATATGATCTCAATTGTATTTATGTATACTGAACCAAAATATAAATGTAACATTGAATGTGTTGGTCCCATGTTTCATGAGCTGAAATAAAAGATCCCAGAAATGTTCCATACACATAAAAAGCTTCTTTCTCTAAAATGTTGTGCACAAATTTGTTTACATCCCTGTTAGTGAGCAATTCTCCTTTGCCAAGATAATCCATCCACCTGACAAGTGTGGCATATCAAGAAGCTGATTAAACAGCATGATCATTACACAGGTGCATCTTGTGCTGGGGCCAATAAAAGGTAACTGTAAAATGTGCAGTTTTGTCACACAACACAATGCCACTGATGTCTCAAGTTTTGAGGGAGCGTGGAATTGGCATGTTGACTGCAGGAATGTCCACCAGAGCTGTTGCCAGATAATTGAATGTTAATTTCTCTACCATAAGCCGCCTCTCCAATGTCGTTTTAGAGAATTTGGCAGTACGTACAACCGGCCTCACAACCGCAGACCATGTGTATGGCGTCGTGTAGGCGAGCTGTTTGCTGATGTCAACGTTGTGAAGAGAGTGCCCCATGGTGGCGGTGGGGTTATGGTGTGGGCAGGCATAAGCTAAGGACAACGAACACAATTGCATTTTATCGATGGCAATTTGAATGCACAGAGATATCATGGCAAGATCCTGAGGCCCATTGTCGTGCCATTCATCCGCCTCATGTTTCAGCATGATAATGCATGGACCCATGTCGCAAGGATCTGTACACAATTCCTGGAAGCTGAAAATGTCCCAGTTCTTCCATGGCCTACTTACTCACCAGACATGTCACCAGGGACGGCTTGTTCAATAGGGCGATATGGGCGACGCACTGCCAAACGGGAAAAGGAAGGGATTTTTTTTCTAATCAATTATATAAAAAAAAAAAAAAAAATATATATATATTTTTTTTTAATAAATTTATAAAAAATTATATCACGGCAACAGCAGTTATCAGTGTTCACGTCTGATCTGCCAGCCACTAAATGTCAAATCAGGCTAAAGTCGTGCTTCAAATGGCCCCGCCCGTTTTTTGGGCGATTTCAGTCAGGTTGAAAATCGCCCAGAAGTCTCTCATAGCCTGTCATGTAAAATCTATTTTTTTTAAATTTCAAAGCTTTCAATACATTCTCTATGGGTGTCTGTGGGCTTGCACTTACGCGCTTTCGTCATACATAACGTAACCACGAATGAACGTAACTAAGAAAAGACCAGGTAGCAGCCTCAATCAATTCACTACTACTATCAAAATGGCTAGGCTTCAGTCCAACTCGATTGTGTCTTTGAAAGAAGTTCCTTTTTGTCGGCGAACAAATTAAGATAAATTGGCAACGAAACAATTAGGACCTCCCAGACCAAATTTAATAATTCAACAGGTTTCTACTAAAGGCGGAAAGTCCTACACCCGAGGATTTTCCAAAAATTGGTACGAACGAAAAAAGACATTGCCACTCACTCAACTGGATGACGAGGGATACAGGCTAGCTGTCCGCCGCCACAACGATGAGGTTAGTGTTGATAATCACAAGTTTACTGGATGTGGATATGGTGTAATAAAGGCAGTTTATTCAGAGGTAAATATATCTGGAATCGCGTTCACGGACCCGTTCGTCAAACTCTTAGGGAGCTATAAATTAAGCCCCATTACTTACCATATCAGATAAGAGAAATTGCTGCAGCTACATATATTTTACATCCTGGCCCTACATAGTTCACTATTTGCATCACTTACCAAAATATTACATGTGGTCATATATGCTTGGAAAGTGGAGATGCCATAGAACGTCAAAAAAGTAAACATTGCTGGAGACACATTGTCGTTTTGGAGAAGACATCGCGTTTGCTAGCGAAGAGATTTGTTGTGGCAAATGAACTTGGGCTGGGAATTGCCAGGAACCTCACGATAAGATATATGCATCAGCATTGCGAGTCTCATGATTCTATACATATTGCGATTCGATACTGTGATTTTATTGCGCACCATATGTCTGTTGCAGAGGGATCAGAAAGCCATGAGAACGAGTTTTGATCAGTCATGGAAATAAAAGTGCTGAAAACTAATTGGCTCCCAATGTGAAAAGATTGAGAACAAGCTATGAAGGAACAATAATGGTGTTTTGGTGCAGGTACAGCCAACTAGCGCTAAAATATTGCGATATTGTCAATACAGTATATCGTAAAGTATCACTATGTAACTCGATTTCTTTCACCCCAATCCCTCAAATTAACGGTAAATAACTGAATTGTTTGCCCCACATTTAGCTAAGATGATTAGCTAGCCAGCTAAAATGTTTTATTTAGTTAGCAGTCGCATCTACAATAGTTTACTGTCAATAACATGTCTCCAAAAATGACGTGGTGTCTCCAATTGTGTTGACATTTTACAATTGCAATGCGCATCCATGAGTATCCACTTTCTGTAGCTCAGCTGGTAGAGCATGGTGCTTGTAACGCCAAGGTAGTGGGTTCGATCCCCGGGACCACCCATACACAAAAATGTATGCACGCATGACTGTAAGTCGCTTTGGATAAAAGCGTCTGCTAAATGGCATATTATTATTATTATTATTATTATTATTATCTGAAGAGAGCCCCGAAACATTGTGTGCAGACATTTTATGCAATAAATGAAGTAGGTTCAATCTAGTAGTTCTGATCTTCTGATTGGTCCTGATGAGTTGGGCGAGGTCACCTCCAGGCTACTGTCACTGTTGCATTGGCTCTGAGTCGGGTTCTCTGTCTTCAAATGTTCAGCCTAAGAGAGGGGATTTTTGTGTGTGTGTGTGTGTGTGTTTAACAGTGATGATGTGTGTGTGTGTGTGTGTTTAACAGTGATGATGTGTGTGTGTGTGTGTGTGTGTGTCCTCAGAGCAAGAACTCGTGAGTTGGAAGAACTGAGAGGCCTATGGCGTGGGTGTTGTCCTTGGCCACCTGCTGACAAGGCTGACAAGATAGGACCCTTTTGTCCATTGTTATTGGATAGGAACAGAACTTATAACCAGCTCCTGACCTAAATAGATCTTAGCACAACATTTTACTCAACATATCATATTCCATATTCACTATAACAAATATATTTACTACGACATTAGCAAGAACCGCCACATCCTCAGCCGGCTAATCCAGTGTGTGAAGTTTTGCGGAGTGTTTGAGTTAGCTTTGCGAGGCAAAGATGAAACTGAGGGCTCCACCAACCCTGGTAAGCCAACACTTTTGAGATCAGTCAATAAATGCTTCTGGTATTGACTTATATGCTGCCCCTGTCTTCATGTTGTTGCTGGACATATCTTTTTTTAAATGTGTGTAGGTCACCTAAATCATCAGAAAAATTGCCCCTCCTGAGAATTTTTTCAGGAGCCGCCACTGCATGTCACCCATTGAGCATGTTTGGATCGACGTGTACAACAGCGTGTTCCAGCTCCCGCCAATATCCAGCAACTTTGCACAGCCATTGAAGAGGAGTTGGACAACATTCCACAGGCCACAATCAACAGCCTGATCAACTCTATGCGAAGGAGATGTGTCGCGCTGCACAAGCAAATGGTGGTCACGCCAGATACTGACTGGTTTTCTGATCCACGACACTACCTTTTTTAAAAAGGTATCTTTGACCAACAGATGCATATCTGTATTCCCAGTCATGTGAAATCCATAGATTAGGGCCTAATGAATTTATTTAAATTGACTGATTTCCTTATATGAACTGTATCTCAGTAAAATCTTTGAAATTGTTGCATGTTGCGTTTATATTTTGTTGGATTACATTTCATTTACAGTGCCTTCAGAAAGTATTCACAACCTTCACTTTTTCCAAATTTTGTTGTGTTACTTCCTGAATTTTAAATGGATTTAATTGCACTTTTGTCACTGGCCTACACACAATACCCCATGATGTTAAAGTGGAATTATGTTTTTCAAAACTTTTACAAATTAATTAAATTTAAACTGAAATGTCTTTGGTGAACAAGTATTCAGCCCCTTTGTTATGGCAAGCCTAAATAAGTTCAGGAGTAAACATATGCTTATCAAGTCTCATAATACACTACATGACCAAAGGTATGTGGACACCTGCTCGTCGCACATCTCATTCCAAAATCATGGGCATTAATATGGAGTTGGTCCCCCCTTTGTTGCTATAACAGCCTGTATACTGTATAGTGTAAGTTGTATGGACTCACTCTGTGTGCAATAATAGTGTTTAACATGATTTTTTTATGACTACCTCATTGGTGTACCCCACAGTCGAGCAGTACATTTCAAACACAGATTCAACCACAAAGACCAGGAAGGTTTTCCAATGCCTCGCAAAGAAGGGCACCTATTGGCAGATGGGTAAAAATAAAAGAAGCAGACATTGAATACCCCTTTGAGCATGGTGAAGTTATTAAATTACACTTAGGATGGTGTATCAATACACTCAGTCACTACAAAGATACAGGCATCCTCAGTTGCCGGAGAGGAAGGAAACCACTCAGGGATTTCACCACGAGGCCAAATGTAACTTTAAGGGTGTTTTCACACAATTTCTGTGAACTCAGTGCGGTTCGCTTAATTTTTTTGTGCAGCGTGAACTCTCCAAAAGGTACTCAGACCCTTCAAAAGAGCCCCTGAAGCAAACCGAACTGAGACCATCAAGAGGTGGTCCGTCTGTTAGCCCTAGTAGTCTTTCTTTTGAACAGCAGAAAGAACTGCTTCTGTTACAGCTAGAGCATGATCGTGTTAAGCTAGAGTATGATGGTGTTAAGCTAGAGTATGATCGTGTTAAGCATGAAATAAGAATTGGAATTGAAACAGGATTTGGAGTGTGCTAAAATCAAGCTGCAACAAGAGAGGCTAGAATTGGTTAGGGAAGGAAAGCTCTCGGGGGAGAGTTGGCTTTGGGAAGGTGACCCTGATTCAATTACGGGTCGCTCCTCTCGGTCGTGCCCCGGATACATTAGATATTGTTGGAAACCTATGGCTGTTGCCAAAATTTAATGAGTAGGACCCTGAGACGTTCTTTTCGTTGTTTGAGCGTGTTGCTGACGCTAGGAGTAGGCCTGATTCTGATCGCACTTCAATGTTGCAGTGTGTGTTGACTGGTAAAGCGCAGGAAGCATATTCAGTTCTTCGTGTAGCCAACAGTGTCAGCTATGCTAAGGTTAAAATGGCTTTGTTACAAATTGGTTCCTGAGGCTTACTGCCAACGATTTAGAATTTTAAAAAGGGCTGATAAACAGACTCATGTTGAGTTTGCGCGAGAGTTATCTTCACAGTTTAATCGCTGGTGTTCCGCCTCTGCGGTTACGACTTTCCAGGGGCTGTGTGATCTGATTATGCCAGAGCAATTTAAGGAGACAATCCCTGATCGAATAGCCACGTACATTAACGAACGAAAAGTGAAGACTGTCTATGAAGCTGCGGTTTTGACGGACGAGTATGTTTTGACTCTCAAAAGTGGCTTTGCAGAGCCCCATATTCGGAGTGAGTGGGGGCGTTCGGAGAGATTTGGGCATTGCCCACCGAGACACTGGTTCACAGGCAGAGCTTCATTCATCTAGGGTTGAGCCTGGCTCCCGTGGTTAAGCTGACTTCAGTCAATAGTGTCACTACTGTCAGGGTTCAGGTCATTGGAAAAACGAATATCGTGTTCTCAGGACTAAGGGTAAATTCAGTAGTCGCGCTATCGTTAAACATAAGCCTACGGCGTTAGCAGCGCCGGTCCCACTCTTGTCACTCCATCTCATGCCCAGGGGCATGTGAAAGTCCTAATTGACCCAGATTATTTACCTTATATTACGGAGGGTTTTGGGTCTCTGTTAGGAAGTAACGACCCAGTGAAGAGGGACACAGGTGCCTCTGAGTCATTTGTGTTAGAGTCTGTGTTATCCTTCTCTGCTGAGACTGATTCGGGGAATAGTGTTTTAATTAGGGCAATCGGGTTGAACACTGTCAGTTCCATTGCATAAACTGATGTTGGATTCTGAACTGGTGAAAGGCGAGGTTGTTGTAGGGGTGTGTCCTTCGTTGCCTGTTGAGGGTATCGACGTTATCCTTGGGAAAGCTTGGCTGGTGAGCGTGTATGGCCAGTTGTGTCTCCATCTCTAGTGGTTTCCGCTAAGCCGTCGTTTGTAGGGATTCCCGATTGGAGTGCGTGGAGTTACCCCAGAGGTGTTCTCTGCGTGCGCGGTGACTCGTTCCATGAGCCGTGGCGACCTGGTCACTGTGCCGGCTAACGATAATGTTACGAAGAAATCGGTCACTACTTTCCCTGTTATCCCGTTATCTGTGCCCCGCTCCGATTTAACCAAGGAGCAGTGGGTGTACCCCACATTAGAAGAGTTGCGTGACCAAATTGTGCCTGTGGAACAGTTGGGAGATGTTGCCCAGGGCTATTTTCTCCAGGATGATGTCCTGATGAGAAAATGGGTGCCTCATAGTAGTTGTTTTGTTGGGGAGGCTATTAGTCAGGTTGTTGTACCAGTTAAGTTTCGTGAGTTGGTGTTGAAAACTTCCCACGAAGTTGTTGCTGGACATCTGTGCGTGAGGAAAACCTACAATCGCATACTGAGACATTTATTTTGGCCTAGGTTAAAGAGGGATGATTCTGCGTTCATCAAAACCTGTCAGACCTGTCAATTAACGGGTAAACCTAATCAAACTATTAAGCCTGTACTGCTGTTTCCTATTCCCGTAGTCAGTCAGCCTTTTGAGTATCTGATTGTTGACTGTGTTGGCTCTCTGCCTCGGTCTAAGAATGGTAGTAGTTACCTGTTCACTGTGATGTGTCAGACCACTAGGTTTCCTGCTGCCTATCCTCTCCGGTCTATCACGACTAAGTCCGTGCTAAAGGAATGACTCAGTTTATCTTGCTGTTTGGAATCCCTAAGGTTATTCAGAGTGACCAAGGTTCTAATTTCACCTCTAATCTGTTTGGTCAGATTCTCCAACCCAACAGCTCCGTATTAAACACAATTTGGCTAGAGCCTCTCACGCGCAGAGTCAAGGAGCGCTGGAACATTTCCATCAAACACTATTTAAAAACACTAAAGTATTTAGTCAGCCACCAATTGTGCAAGTTCTCCCACTTAAAAAGATAAGAGAGGCCTGTAATTTTCATCATAGGTACACGTCAACTATGACAGACAAATTGAGAAAACAAAATCCAGAAAATCACATTGTAGGATTTTTTATGAATTTATTTGCAAATTATGGTGGAAAATAAGTATTTGGTCACCTACAAACAAGCAAGAAATTCTGGCTCTCACAGACCTGTAACTTCTTCTTTAAGAGGCTCCTCTGTCCTCCACTCGTTACCTGTATTAATGGCACCTGTTTGAACTTGTTATCAGTATAAAAGACACCTGTCCACAACCTCAAACAGTCACACTCCAAACTCCACTATGGCCAAGACCAAAGAGCTGTCAAAGGACACCAGAAACAAAATTGTAGACCTGCACCAGGCTGGGAAGACTGAATCTGCAATAGGTAAGCAGCTTGGTTTGAAGAAATCAACTGTGGGAGCAATTATTAGGAAATGGAAGACATACAAGACCACTGATAATCTCCCTCGATCTGGGGCTCCACGCAAGATCTCACCCTGTGGGGTCAAAATGATCACAAGAACGGTGAGCAAAAATCCCAGAACCACACTGGGGGACCTAGTGAATGACCTGCAGAGAGCTGGGACCAAAGTAACAAAGCCTACCATCAGTAACACACTACGCCGCCAGGGACTCAAATCCTGCAGTGCCAGACGTGTCCCCCTGCTTAAGCCAGTACATGTCCAGGCCCGTCTGAAGTTTGCTAGAGTGCATTTGGATGATCCAGAAGAGGATTGGGAGAATGTCATATGGTCAGATGAAACCAAAATATAACTTTTTGGTAAAAACTAAACTCGTCGTGTTTGGAGGACAAAGAATGCTGAGTTGCATCCAAAGAACACCATACCTACTGTGAAGCATGGGGGTGGATACATCATGCTTTGGGGCTGTTTTTCTGCAAAGGGACCAGGACGACTGATCCGTGTAAAGGAAAGAATGAATGGGGCCATGTATCGTGAGATTTTGAGTGAAAACCTCCTTCCATCAGCAAGGGCATTGAAGATGAAACGTGGCTGGGTCTTTCAGCATTACAATGATCCCAAACACACCGCCCGGGCAACGAAGGAGTGGCTTCGTAAGAAGCATTTCAAGGTCCTGGAGTGGCCTAGCCTGTCTCCAGATCTCAACCCCATAGAAAATCTTTGGAGGGAGTTGAAAGTCCGTGTTGCCCAGCGACAGCCCCAAAACATCACTGCTCTAGAGGAGATCTGAATGGAGGAATGGGCCAAAATACCAGCAACAGTGTGTGAAAACCTTGTGAAGAAAACGTTTGACCTGTGTCATTGCCAACAAAGGGTATATAACAAAGTATTGAGAAACTTTTGTTATTGACCAAATACTTATTTTCCACCATCATTTGCAAATAAATTCATAAAAAATCCTAAAATGTGATTTTCTGGATTTTTTTTCCTCATTTTGTCTGTCATAGTTGACGTGTACCTATGATGAAAATTACAGGCCTCTCTCATCTTTTTAAGTGGGAGAACTTGCACAATTGGTGGCTGACTAAATACTTTTCTTCCCCACTGTAAGTGTTTGATGGAAATGTTCCAGCGCTCCTTGGCACGTGAGAGGCTCTAGCCAAATTGTGTTTAATATGGAGCTGTTGGAGAATCTGACCAAACAGATTAGAGGTGAAATTAGAACCTTGGTCACTCTGAATAACCGTAGGTCTTTGAGAGGTTATTGTACGGAGATGGATAAGGATTGAGAGGAGGGGCTGCCATGGTTACTGCTAGCCGCCAGGGAGGTTTCCCAGGAGAGCATAGGTTTCAGTCCAAATGATCTAGTATTCTGACATAGTGTGCGTGGGCTTCTAGCAGTTCTCCAAGATGACTGGAAGTCTCCCAAGCCACCTCAATCCCTGTTATATTATGTGTGTGATTTCCGGTGACGCCTGTACACCGCTGGTGAGATGGCTAAAGAGAAGCTGTCATCTTCACAGGGGAGGATGAAAGGAATATTTAATCGGCGAGCTGAGCCTCGTCACTTTAGTCCAGGTGACCAGGTTCTTGCTCTGCTGCCAATTGTTGATTATCCTTTTCAAGCCAAGTTTCAAGGTCCATATATGGTTGTGCGCCAGTGCACTGAGCAAAACTGTCTAGTTGCCACTCCGGAACGGAGGAAGGCGCACCAACTGTGCCATGGAAATCTGCTAAAACCCTATTTTGCACGTTCCTCTGGGGCCGTACAGTGGGAGTCGCAGAGGACGTTAAACCTGTTATTTTGGCCGGTACTGTTACATTGCTGGGTTCTTCTTTTTGTCATGCTATGTCCGTGCATGGTGAGGAGGATGTCCTTGGTCCCGACGATTGCGTACTGCAGGGTAGATTGAAAAATTCAGAGAGTCACTGGATGTTTTGGATAGCCTTCTCGCTCATCTACCAGCTGATAGGCGAGACGAGTTTGTCGGTCTGATTCTGAGTTTTCCAGTTTTGTTTTCTGATACGCCTACACGTACAAACTTGATAGATCACGTTATTGATGTTGGGGATGCTGACCCCATCCATCAGCGGTTCTATAGAGTTTCTTCAGAGAAACGGCGTTGTCTGGATGCTGAGATCAGGTACATGCGGTAGAGTGATATTGCAGAGCCTTCTTTCTCCAGCTAGGCTTCTCCCTGTATCTTGGTCAGTAAACCGGATGGGACAAACAGATTTTGTACGGACTACCGTAAGGTAAACAGTGACACTAAGCCAGATTCATTCCCTCTTCCTTGGATGGAGGACTGCGTTGATCAGGTTGGAGCAGCGAAGTTTGTGAGCAAGTTTGACCTGTTTAAGGGCTATTGGCAAGTGGCACTGACCCGTAGGGCACGCGAAATCTCTGCCTTTATTACACCCTCCGGTCTGTACTCTTATTCGGTTATGGGTTTCAGCCTGCGGAACGCACCTGCCACTTTTCAGCGCCTTTTGAATAGGGTTGTCTCCGGTCTGGTTGGGTGCGCTGTTTGTCTGGACGATGTAGTGGTTTATCCAGATACTTGAGAGGCACATCTGTCCCGTATTGAAGCCTTGTTCGACCGCCTGGCTGCGGGTCGCCTCACTATCAACCTGGCAAAGTGTGAGTTTGCTCAGGCGACCGTTATGTACCTTGGTAAGGTGGTTGGGCAGGGTGAAGTGCGTCCTGTTCGGGCTGAAGTGGTAGCTATTGATGCTTTTTCACCGCCAACCACTAAAAAATAACATGGGAATGATTGGTTATTATCGTAGTTTCTGTAGGTACTATCTACCGTAGTCGCTCCCCTGACAGATCTGCTGAAAGCTAAGGCGGTTTATGTCCGGTCTCCTCTCTGTCAGCAGGCTTTTGATGATGCGAAGAGGCTGCTTACCTCAACTCCGGTGCTGCCTGCACCTCACGTGAGGGCAGATGCAGTCATGCTGCAAGCAGATGTGTCCGGTGTTGAGAGGCCCGTTAGTTTCTTTTCCAATAAGTTTAATCGTTATCAGTTGAACTACACCGTGGTGGAAAAATAGGTGTATTACCTATCGTGGTCTACACCGATCATAACCCTCTCAGCTTGAGGTCTATGATGTGTCCTAACCAGAGGATAATGAGATGGTGTTTGTTTTTTACAGGCATTCCATCTCGATGTGCGGCACGTCAGGGGGTCTGATAATGTCGTTGCTGACGCTCTCTCTCGTGCGCCCTGTTCCTGAATGCGTCTGGTCCTATTGATTGGTGGACACACGTTTTCTCATGCGCGAGAGTGACCAGCTACTGTTTATTTTTGTGACCAGCTACTGTTTATTTTGTGTTTGTGTTGTCCTGTTGCTCCTGTCATCTGTTCCCTCCTGTCCTCATTTTTTTTATTTCCTCTTAAAGGTTGCTTCCTGTGCGCAAAGGTTGCTGAGGACAAGGTTGGTTGGGGCAGGTGGGGTAGCGTTAACCACGGCAGTATTTTGTTGGAGTTTATATGTACATATTTTTGAATATTTACATTTCTACTTTTTTGGTTGGTGTGGTGTTCTGGTGTCCTTGGTGGTCCCCGGTTTTGGTGGGGGGGGGGGGGGGGGGGGGGTGTTGACATCCCTTTAAATGGACAATTTGGACGATTCTGTGAACTGTCTTGTGCAAGTTTTAAATTGACACTACCTGTTTAGCAAAGGTTTCAGCTAGAGATGGCGTGAAGGAGCTTGCAGGGATTTGTAGTCTTGTAAGATGTCTACTTTGTTGCTAATTAGCATTTTGAATATGAGAGTAAATAGAGCAGACTATATTGATAACAGTCACCTTGTCTGAGAGAGATTATCAAAATGTCACGCCAGGGTAAGCCTACACAAAACACAGCCCTTATTTTAAGTGTTCCTAAAATCCCCTATGGGGAAACATTTATGGTGGAAAAACAATTAGAACCATTTCCCTGTTTGACCGCTAGGTTTTATGGGTATTATGACACCTCCACTGTGAGGCTCTATACACCCCTGGTAACCATCCACCATATCATCATCCCCCCCCCACCCAACTGTCAAGCAAGCCATAAATGCATGCATGTCACATACAACATATATCTTATAATAAAATGCTAATCGATCACCCCTTACTCAAGACCGATGGGTAACGTTGTTGATGAGCAGTAGATAGTTCTGTATTCTAT
Source organism: Coregonus lavaretus (assembly GCF_964263955.1). Classification (NCBI taxonomy): domain Eukaryota; kingdom Metazoa; phylum Chordata; class Actinopteri; order Salmoniformes; family Salmonidae; genus Coregonus; species Coregonus lavaretus. The sequence continues at coordinate 35,362,778 of NC_140010.1, read as the reverse complement.
AGTAAAAACTTTCTAGCTGTGCGTTGCAGAACTGTAGCCCACATATGCCAAAACAAAGCGCAACCTTTACTCTCAAGAGCACAAACATAGCAAGCTAATCGTGGTCTTCCTCGAGCCCCATGAAGATCCAAAGGAGCTTTACTTCTCTTTAAATATTCCTGTTGTTGGACGCTTGTAATAGCCTACCCAGTCCACAATGTTCCATAGCAAAACCTCCACCAAGACCACACAAAAAACGCCGGACATGTTTGAGCAATACCGAGAGGTGACAATATTGTTAGAGAAGACTTGAAACGTTACCTTTTAACGGTGTAAATGCAAACGATATGCACTTTAATCGTTGCATTGAATTATTTCTCACTTTCGTCTTCCATCCATTCCACAGTCGCCATTTTCCCTGGCCTACGCAGGTTAAACCATTTTTTTGAGAGGGAATACAAGAACGACACAACTGCATTAATGAATGCACTTTTTAATTGCACAACATTTTTCCAGTGTAGAACTAGGAATATAATATAACATTCACAATGTAAGTAATTATTTTATTATACTTCCGTGATCTTTCATCAACTTTTTTTCATCGTGATAAGCTTCCCCCGCAAGTGAAAGTGGTTTGTCCCAGATAGGCGGCACGAAAAATCCCGAGTTGATGATCATCTACCTAGTTTAATATCGGTAATGTTACTGACAGCCGGTTTGAAATGGTTATTTTAATAACATCTAATAAATGTACATGTTAGATGGTATTCGATGTATATATGTATTCATATTTCTATTTTGCTCTGTCTGGATCACATTTGGGTTTGGGAACACCTTGGGGATACAGTTATAGCTACTCCTCAACAGTCATAAGATTACAATGTTTAAGAGGAACAAGCAGACTGTCATATTTGCCATTCAAGTAACTAAAGCTACAGTCTGCGATTGGTAGAGCCATTTTTTGACATGATTGAACTGTCTTACCCCACCAGAATCCAAAATAAAAGCTTGTTTTACAAATAATGTATACAAAATATCCCACTTGGCACACTCTGGTTGAATCAACGTTATTTCCAAGTAATTTCAATGAAATTTCGTGGAATAGATGTTGAATTGATTTGTGCCCAGTGGGACTGTTAAAATTATAATTTTGATAATGGAAGGTCCTTGCATCCATAGCTCAGTCTATGAATTTGACAATGATTACGTTTCTCTAGCCACATCCCTGATATGTTTACCAAGACAAGTGGCGGACTCATTTTTTTTGTTTTTCGAATCCCAGAATGTGGCTTTAATGTTACAGTCAGTTGTGTCTGAGTCGCGCTCGGAGTTGTCTTGCTAACACCAGTCTCTTTATGCTCGCTGTGTAGTAACGTGTCAGCTAGGCTACGGTTGTGAGCTCTTACCTGTAAAACATTGTAATATTTTTTCCACTAATTCTAAACCCCGCCCCCCTCTCATCGTCTTATAGGATATTCAAACACCGCATAAAATCTTAATGTACCTTTGTTTGCCAACACTCAATGCATGTTGTTTTGAAACCTGCCAGTCGTTTTGGTGTCAAGAGGCAGCCACAACGCGCGGCACACCAATCAATCAGCTGGCCTATAGTTTAGATATCTATCTATCTAGCTAGTTGTCAAATACATAAACGAACGGTCTATCGAGCAGCTTGATTCCTACAATACATTAATTATAATCACATTTTTTGTGTTAAAACGAAAAAATTAAAATAACATTTTGAGTTGGCTAACCTATCTCCATAGATAGAACAATGAGACAGATATTTAACCGGATGTATAAATGTGAATCATCCGCTTGGCGTTTCCACTCAATACCAAATATGGCAGTGGGAGAAGCTGGAACAAGATGGATTTTGACAGACATTCTGCACATTTTCTCATCGATGAAACATTTGATCTCAATACAGTTTTCTGTTTCCAAAACTGGAATATGTTATGAACAGGGTGGACTAAGTTTTGTAGACTTTACCTTTTGCAAAAGTTTTTACAAATCGTATTGTTTAGAAGGAGTGCAAAGGCGAATTGAATTACTGCACACGCGCACTTCCCAGAGGAGGCGTCCCTAACGGAAATAACGCTAGAACGCGCCAATAGGATCTCGCAAGCTCGTACCTGACTCTGCCCACCTCCTTTCTTGTTCTGCCCACTATGACTCATTTGTTCCCATTGGAAACGACAGGCTGTGGTCTATCTTGGTTTATACAAATATTTGCTATCTCCCTCGAGCGAAGAGCGGGTATCATCGGCGTCTAGGCTCGAGACTAGTTAGCTATAGTGCCCCCACCGAAACAGGTAGGCTAAAAATTACTTTACTTACATGAGTTATCTTTTTACACGCCAGTTTGAAATAGAATACGAATTAACAGGCTGTCATTAATATGGTCATATAATAAACTGATATTTTGACAAATAAGTCGCTTAACATTACATGAAAGTGAGCCAACTTGCCTGCCTAGTTAGCTAACGTTAGCTTGCTAGGGGTTTCCATTAGTTACCACAGCCACAAAGTCAAGATATCTTAAAAATTCAGGAAAACAAAAATTCGCTTTTTGGTCTTCATTTAAGGTCAGGGTTAAGCATAAGGTTAACAGTGTGGTTAGGGTTAGGTTTAAAATCTCATTTTAAGAAGATAAATTGTAGACTTTGTGGCTGTGGTAACTAATGTCGACCCTTGCTAGTCATGTCATGACCAAGAGACTGCCATCTTGCGTTGATCTGGTGTAGGGGTTTCAACACCTGAGGCCTTTGCACAAAAACCATTTAGGCTTTACAGTATGTTGACAATTAAGATATTTTATGGGGTCTAGTCAGGCTACTGACAAATTGTTTACTTTTCTTACAATCTCTCACAGTTGCTGCAAACCTAGGCAGAACCTATAAAGACTGTCCTGTTGTGGCAACATCATGTCTGTCTCCTTGGTGCCCTGAAATGTCTGATTGGCCTTATCGCTGCCAAAGGTGCTTCAACAAAGTACTGAGTAAAGGGTCTGAATACTTATGTAAATGTGATATTTCTGGGGGGTTTTACTTATAAATGTGCAACATTTTCTGAAAACCTGTTTTTGTTTTGTCGTTATGGGGTATTGTGGAAAAAGGAAAGGGGTCTGAATACTTTCCGAATGCACTGTATACCATGATTACGTCTAACTTTGTAATTCTACAGATGACTGTTGCATGGGCTAAGCCTACATGATCTGATGAGATGTTGGACTCAGAAGACTACACTTTGTCCCTGGATAACCTGTTCTTTGAGAGGCCAGTTGTCCACAAAGTGTGAGTAGTCAGAAACAACCTGCATCCCACAGTCATGCCCCACTAGATTTGTATTTAGCTAGGAACTTTGCTCTTGCTGTGTTAAGCTTTGCTTAACCCTTTTCCTGCCCTGGTCCCATCTCCAGAAAGCCACTTTGTCAAGAGCAGAGTTCTTGGCAGTTGGAACCCCCTCCGTCCCTCTCCCAGATCCCAGCCACTCAGGACATCCAGAAAGAGGCAGAGGGTCTTTCATCATTCAGTAAGTGACATTTGAAGTGATTAAATCATTTTAGTAAATTCAGTCAATACTGTAAGGGCCAGTTTCCCGGACCCAGACAAAGCCGAGTCCTGGACTAAAATGCACTTTCAATGAAAAATATTTTTTGAAAATGATTTTTAGTTCAAGACTAGGCTTAATCTGGGTCTTGTTTCAAGTCATGTCCCTTCCTGTCAATCATTACATTATCATGTCGTCTATCAAATCCCTTTCTGACCATCTCCAATGCAGGTTTCTCTCAGAAGTCCAACAAATTCCTTCCCCATTTGAAAAGAGCAGTTGACGGTGATGGTTTCACACCCAAGAATACCAAATTACATCAGAATACCAGTGATGGAGGAAAAGAACCTGAAGCACAGGGCGGGTGTGCCCTTTGGGCTCGGGAAGACTTCATGAATAAATCCCAGGATACCACAAAGGTCAGCAGAGGTCGAACTAAAACCCCACAGGATTCTGGTCATGCACTGGAGCAGAAACATTTCCCACTGTTCAGCCAAAGCCCACCTCTACGGAGAAGGTAAGCCATTCAAATGAAACTAATGAGTGTGTATACTGTGCATTCAGAATACATAGTAAATGTGAGTATCCCCACCATGTGTCTTCGTCAGATACTATTGATTTTAGAATGTAATGTCGTCTGTGAAGTGATAAAATAAATCAGGATAAAATAAATCAGGATAAAATAAATCGAATATTTGGCAAAGCCCTTCTGAAATGGCACCTTCTTTATCAAAGACATGGCTGTACTAGTTACATCATGATATGTGGGATATTACTGTAAGCACTTATGATCTCTCTACCTATAAATGAAATAATCTCTTCGTCGTTACAGTTTGTTCAAACCTCCCAGTGGTCAGGTGTTGAAGAAAAGCGCAAACTCAAACAGAGGCCTCAACCAGGCAAGACCCAGAGTGCAGCAAACTTTCAACCAGGTTTCCATGGCGACAGAGCCTCGGCTGGCAAACCAGTCGGCAGCAGGCCCCAGCCCCCTCACCAGTCTGGGCCCACCTAAAGCCTGGGGACCACCACAGAAGACACAGGACAAGGGCACCAAGAGGGCTCATGTTCTCCCCATGACACCCCAAGCCCTTCACATACAAAGTAGTACCGCACAGACTGAACCCAACACTATGTCTGTCTGTATACACTACCGGTCAAAGGTTTTAGAACATCTACTCGTTCCAGGGTTTTTCTTTATTTTTTACTATTTTCTACATTGTAGAATAATAGTGAAGACATCAAAACTATGAAATAACACATATGGAATCATGTAGTAACCAAAAAAGTGTTAAACAAATCAAAATATATTTTATATTTGAGATTCTTCAAATTAGCCACCCTTTGCCTTGATGACAGCTTTGCACACTATTGGCATTCTCTCAACCAGCTTCATGAGGAATGCTTTTCCAACAGTTATTTACATTTACATCATTTAGCAGACGCTCTTATCCAGAGTGACTTAGAAATTGGTGCATTCAATTTATGATAGCCAGTGGGACAACCACTTTTTATTTATTTAAATTTGTTTATGGGTGGTGGGGGAAGAAGGATTACTTTTATACTATTCGAGGTATTCCTTAAAGAGGTAGGGTTTCAAGTGTCTCCGGAAGGTGGTCAGTGACTCCGCTGTCCTGGCGTCGTGGGTGAGCTTGTTCCACCATTGTTGGCTGCTTTTCCTTCACTCTGCTGTCCGAATCATCCCAAACCATCTCAATTTGGTTGAGGTCGGGGGATTGTGGAGGCCAGGTCAGCACTCCATCACTCTCCTTCTTGGTAAAATAGCCCTTACATAGCCTGGAGTTCTGTTGGGTCATTGTCCTGTTGAAAAACAAATGATAGTCCCACTATGCCCAAACCAGATGGGATGGCGTATCACTGCAGAATGCTGTGGTAGCCATGATGGTTAAGTGTGCCTTGAATTCTAAATAAATCACAGACAGTGTCACCAGCAAAGCACCCCCACACCATAACACCTCCTCCTCCATGCTTTACGGTGGGAAATACACATGCGGAGATCATCCGTTCACCCACACCGCGTCTCACAAAGACACAGCGGTTGGAACCAAAAATCTCCAATTTGGACAAATTTCCACCGGTCTAATGTCCATTGCTCGTGTTTCTTGGCCCAAGCAAGTCTCTTCTTATTATTGGTGTCCTTTAGTAGTGGTTTCTTTGCAGCAATCGACAATGAAGACCTGATTCACACAGTCTCCTCTGAACAGTTGATGTTGAGATGTGTCTTACTTGAACTCTGTGAAGCATTTATTTGGGCTGCAATTTCTGAAGCTGGTAACTCTAATGAACTTATCCTCTGCAGCAGAGGTAACTCTGGGTCTTCCATTCCTGTGGCGGTCCTCATGAGAGCCAGTTTCATCATAGCGCTTGATGGTTTTTGCGACTGCACTTAAAGAAATGTTCAAAGTTCTTGAAATGTTCCGTATTGACTGAGCTTCATGTCTTAAAGTAATGATGGACTGTTGTTTCTCTTTGCTTATTTGAGCTGTTCTTGCCATAATATGGACTTGGTCCTTTACCAAATAGGGCTATCTTCTGTATACCCCCCCCTACCTTGTCACAACACAACTGATTGGCTCAAAGAAGGAAATAAATTCCACAAATTAACTTTTAAGAAGGCACACCTGTTAATTGAAATGCATTCCAGCTGACTACTTCATGAGGCTGGTTGAGAGAATGCCAAGGGTGTGCAAAGCTGTCATCAAAGCAAAGGTTGCCTATTTGAAGAATCTCAAATATAAAATATATTTTGATTTGTTTAACACTTTTTTTGGTTACTACATGATTCCATATGTGTTATTTCCTAGTTTTGATGTCTTCACTATTATTCTACGATGTAGAAAATAGTACAAAAAAGAACAACTCTTGAATGAGTAGGTGTTCTAAAACTTTTAACCAGTAGTGTGTGTATATATATATATATATATATATATATATATATATATATATATATATATATATATCACATACATATTGCTATGATGAGGTGTTGTAGCTGAAGAATGTACTCGGATGTAATGGTCATGGCAGCAGCTGTCACTGTTCGTTAGGGCTTGATGAGGTGAAACGAGGTCAGCACTACCCAATGCCCTCTTGGCTGTAATGACACAAAATTACCACTAGGGGGTGGACAATATCTGCAATTTTGACTGGGGTTGGGTTGCTAATGTCAGTGTGAATATAAAATGAGTTGTCTATGGATTTGTTTTCATATTAGGTACTTCTGGGCCTGGGATACTCCGACCAATCTCTGAAATCCGTATCCTTTCGGATCTGTTTTATCATTAGTAATAACGCTTGGAATGAAAAGTTAATGAATGCTTGATTGATGCATGCTTGATGATGACTACATGAAATCTAAGAAACAATTGTGGGTTGTTTGTTGGGTGTCCTTAATCAAACGAACACAGCTGCTAAATTTAGATCTGTCTTCAAAGAGTTCCCTTACTTCAACTACGTTCAATCAAAAGCCCTAGATGATGTAAGTGCTCTAATGTACATGTCATCCAATTCAGAACCTTAACAGCAAAACAGTATCCTTGAGACATTTTTATGAACAACGTATGTTTTGCAGGTTCTATACACGGGTAAGAACTTTGTGGCTTGTGCTCCTACGGGCTCTGGTAAGACTGTGCTTTTTGAGTTGGCCATCATCCGCTTACTGATGGAGACCACAGATCCCTTGAGAAACATCAAAGCTGTGTACAGTAAGACCCTCCAATTACAGTACTTAGGATCCTTCTCAAAAGCACTAGGTAAAAAGTACTAAGACATTAAGAGCTGATTCATGCTTACAGTATGGGTTAGCCTGTATGCAGTCTTGATATCTGGTTTGTTGCTTACATGTTGTAAGTGGCGCAGTGGTCTAAGGCACTGCATCGCAGTGCTAACTGTGCCACTAGAGATCCTGGTTCGAATCCAGGCTCTGTCGCAGCCGGCCGCGACCGGGAGACTCATGGGCGGCGCACAATTGGCCCAGCGTCGTCCAGGGTAGGGGAGGGAATGGCCGGCAGGGATGTAGCTCAGTTGATAGAGCATGGCGTTTGCAACGCCAGGGTTGTGGGATCGATTCCCACGGGGGGCCAGTATAAAAATATATATATATGTATTCACTAACTGTAAGTCGCTCTGGATAAGAGCGTCTGCTAAAAATGACTAAAAAAAAAAAAAAAAAAATGTAAGTAATTTATGACCTGATTACACCCATACATTCTAAGAGTTCAACATGTATATTGATAACATTTATAAAATGAAAACTGTATGACAAGATGCATTGATTGTGAATGCTTCTGTCGTCTTCAGTGGCCCCCATCAAAGCTTTATGCAGTCAGCGCTTTGAGGACTGGAAGAAGAAATTTGGGCCTCTGGGCCTGAGCTGCAAGGAGCTGACCGGAGACACGGAGATCGACGACTTCTTTGAGATTCAGGACGCCCATATCATCATGACCACACCTGTGAGTGACACTGTATCCCAGTGTACAGTATACTGTATGTCGCATAGCCTATCACTGGCAGACATTTTATTTGTGTGTAATATGTAGTGCAATGAGGTAGCTGATCCTGTGACCATAGCAACCATCCATTAAAAAAGAGGCAGACATGATTTGCATGTTGCAATAGGGGTTTGTTAGTGATGCGAGGATGGATAAATTCAGTTGTATCAAGAGAATTCATGAGAAAGTTAATAAAAAACCCACATTAACTGTCCAACTGTTAATGTAGCCCTTTCCTGCTGTCAAATGACCTAGTGGCCTCATGGATGGAATGTTATTTAATATTTTTCATAATTAATCAACTTTATATTTTCAAACCAGACGATTCTTTAAAAAATTTAATAAAAAAATATGTAACCTTTATTTAACCAGGTAAGCCAGTTGAGAACAAGTTCTCATTTACAACTGCGACCTGGCCAAGATAAAGCAAAGCAGTGCAATTAAAAACAACAACAACACAGAGTTACATATGGAATAAACAAAACTTACAGTCAATAACACAATAGAAAATCTATATACAGTGTGTGTGTAAGTTATGGAGGTAAGGCAATAAATAGGCCATAGTGCAAAATAATTAAAATGTAGTATTAACACTGGAATGATAGATGTGCAGAAGATGATGTGCAAACAGAGATACTGGGGTGCAAATGAGCAAAATAAATAACATTATGGGGATGAGGTAGTTGGGTGGGCTAATTACAGATGGGCTGTGTACAGGTGCAGTGATTGGTAAGCTGCTCTGACAACTGATGCTTAAAGTTAGTGAGGGAGATGCTAGTCTCCAGCTCCAGAGATTTTTGCAGTTTGTTCCAGTCATTGGCAGCAGAGAACTGGAAGGAATGGCGGCCAAAGGAGGTTTTGGCTTTGGGGATGACCAGTGAGATATACCTGTTGGAGCGCAGACTACGGGTGGGTGTTGCTATGGTGACCAATGAGCTAAGCTACGGCAGGGATTTGCCTAGCAGTGATTTATAGATGACCTGGAGCAAGTGGGTTTAGCGACGAATATGTAGTGAGGGCCAGCCAACGAGAGCGTATAGGTCACAATGGTGGGTAGTATATGGGGCTTTGGTGACAAAACGGATGGCACTGTGATAGACTACATCCAATTTGCTGAGTAGAGTGTTGGAGGCTATTTTGTAAATGACATCGCCGAAGTCAAGGATCGGTAGGATAGTCTGTTTTACGAGGGCATGTTTGGCAGCATGAGTGAAGGCTTTGTTGCGAAATAGGAAGCCGATTCTAGATTTAACTTTGGATTGGAGATGCTTAATGTGAGTCTGGAAGGAGAGTTTACGGTCTAACCAGACACCTAGGTATTTGTAGTTGTCCACATATTCTAAGTCAGACCCGCCGAGAGTAGTGATTCTAGTCGGGCGGGCGGGTGCAAGCAGTATTCGATTGAAGAGCATGCATTTAGTTTTACTACCGTTTAAGAGCAGTTGGAGGCTACGGAAGAAGTGCTGTATGGCATTGAAGCTCGTTTGGAGGTTTGTTAACACAGTCTCCAATGAAGGGCCAGATGTATACAAAATAGTGTCGTCTGCGTAGAGGTTGTTCTGAGTGTCACCAGCAGCAAGAGCGACATCATTGATATACACAGAGAATAGAGTCGGCCCGAGAATTGAACCCTGTGGCACCCCCATAGAGACTGCCAGAGGTCCAGACAACAGGCCCTCCGATTTGACACATTGAACTCTATCTGAGAAGTAGTTGGTGAACCAGACGAGGCAGTCATTCGAGAAACTAAGGCTATTTAGTCTGCCAATAAGAATGCGGTGATTGACGGAGTCGAAAGCCTTGGCCAGGTTGATGAAGACGGCTGCACAGTACTGTCTTTTATCGATCGCGGTTATAATATCGTTTAGGACCTTGAACGTGGCTGAGGTGCACCCATGACCAGCTCGGAAACCAGATTGCATAGCGGAGAAGGTACGGTGGGATTCGAAATGGTCGGTGATCTGTTTGTTAACTTGGCTTTGAAATACTTTCGAAGGGCAGGATTGATATAGGTCTGTAACAGTTTGGATCTAGAGTGTCACCCCCTTTAATAATAATAATAATATGCCATTTAGCAGACGCTTTTATCCAAAGCGACTTACAGTCATGCGTGCACACATTTTTTGTGTATGGGTGGTCCCGGGGATCGAACCCACTACCTTGGCGTTACAAGCGCCGTGCTCTACCAGTTGAGCTACAGAGGACCTTTTGAAGAGGGGGATGACCGCAGCAGCTTTCCAATCTCTGGGGATCTCAGACGATACGAAAGAGAGGTTGAACAGGCTGGTAATAGGGGTTGCAACAATTTCGGTGGCTAATTTTAGAAAGAAAGGGTTTTTCTTTATTTTTTACTATTTTCTCCATTGTCGAATAATAGTGAAGACATCACAACTATAAAATAACACATATGGAATCATGTAGTAACCAAAAAAGTGTTTAAAAAATCAAAATATATTTTAGATGTTAGATTCTTCAAAGTAGCCAGCCTTTGTCTTGATGACAGCTTTGCACACTCTTGGCATTCTCTCAACCAGCTTCATGAGGTAGTCACCTGGCATGCATTTCAATTAACAGGTGTGCCTTCTTAAAAGTTAAGTTGTGGAATTTCTTTCCTTCTTAATGCGTTTGAGCCAGTCAGTTGTGTTGTGACATGGTAGGGGGGGTATACAGAAGATAGCCCTATTTGGTAAAAGACGAAGTCCATATTATGGCAAGAACAGATCAAATAAGCAAAGACAAATGACAGTCCATCATAATACATGAAGGTCGGTCAATCTGGAAAATTTCAAGAACTTTTAAAGTTTCTTCAAGTGCAGTCGCAAAAACAATCAAGCGCTATGATGAAACTGGCTCTTATGAGGGCCGCCACAGGAAAGGAAGACCCAGAGTTACCTCTGCTGCAGAGGACAAGTTCATTAGAGTTACCAGCCTGAGAAATTGCAGCCCAAATAAATGCTTCACAGAGTTCAAGTAACAGACACATCTCAACATCAACTGTTCAGTGGAGACTGCGTGAATCAGGCCTTCATGGTCGAATTGCTGCAAAGAAACCACTACTAAAGGACACCAATAATAAGAAGAGACTTGCTTGGGCCAAGAAACACGATCAATGGACATTAGACCGGTGGAAATCTGTCCTTTGGTCTGATGAGTCCAAATTTGAGATTTTTGGTTCCAACCGCTGTGTCTTTGTGAGACGCAGAGTAGGTGAACAGATGATCTCCACGTGTGGTTCCCACCATGAAGCATGGAGGAGGAGGTGTGATGGTGTGGGGGTGCTTTGCTGGTGACACTGTCTGTGATTTATTTAGAATTCAAGACACAATTAGCCAGCATGGCTACCACGGCATTCTGCAGCGATACGCCATCCCATCTGGTTTGCGCTTAGTGGGACTATCATTTGTTTTTCAACAGGACAATGACCCAACACACCTCCAGGCTGTGTAAGGGCTATTTGACCAAGAAGGAGAGTGATGGAGTGCTGCATCTGATGACCTGGCCTCCACAATCACCCGACCTCAACCCAGTTGAGATGGTTTGGGATGAGTTGCACCGCAGAGTGAAGGAAAGCAGCCAACGAGTGCTCAGCATATGTGGGAACTCCTTCAAGACGGTTGGAAAAGCATTCCAGGTGAAGCTGGTTGAGAGAATGCCAAGAGTGTGCAAAGCTGTCATCAAGGCAAAGGGTGGCTACTTTGAAGAATCTAAAATCTAAAATATATTTATACTTTTTAAACACTTTTTTTGTTACTACATGATTCCATATGTGTTATTTCATTGTTTTGATGTCTTCACTATTATTCTACAATGTAGAAAATAGTACAAAATAAAGAAAAACCGTTGAATGAGTAGGTGTGTCAACTTTTGACTGGTACTGTATATAAAGTGTAATATTGGGATGCAAACTCAAAAATTAATACATTTCAACTCTATATCTGACATGGTACAGGTGTCTTCTTTTTTTAAGCCCATAACAATGTGTGAGGTCTATACTTTTGTTTCAAAATAGATTTGTTTAAGACTACCAAGAAACAGTGTGTGACCCAGATTTAGGCCACTGCAGTAAAAGGTTAACACTTTATTAACCAGTTCATGATAAAGCACACACACATTTCTGTTTCTCCCAGGAAAAATGGGACAGCATGACGAGGAAGTGGAGGGATAACTGCCTGCTGCAGTTGGTCCGGCTGTTCCTTATTGACGAGGTCAGTGGATACGTTTAAGTATTTGATGTTCTGTTCAAAATTCCCTCAGGTAGGACTGCAACCATATACTGTGTTTGACCAAATAACACTCTGAAACAGCTTGGCTAGAGTGAAACATTCTTTCCCAGATTGTGATCTATAGAGGGCTTGCAGTTGCGTCATGTTGGAAGACCATAATCAGTCTGATGTAAATCCTCCAATCGTCCACATGTCTGGCTGAGTTTTGCTACCACCGGAAACTTCGGGAATATTGCCCGTTATTTAGTTTATCCAAGGACCCAGAAAACGGAGGCAGTGGGAGAACCTATTCAAGTACGTTAAGTAAATATATTTCGAAAATGATCAAAAACTATGTATTATTAGCTAGCTTGCGCCAGAAACTTAGTGTGCAGGGTAACTCAAATGAGCTGCAAACGTAATGTTCTCTAGTTAGATAACTTTACTTACTGTATAGGTAGCTAAGTGAATTAAATATCACCAGCATGCTAACTTCATATTAGCTAGTTAGCCAGCTATCGTGATGTATTTTATCGTTGTGACTATAAATGTATTTGTAGCTAGGTAGCTAGCCAACAGCCATGGAAGAGGGTGAAAGGATTAGCTATCAGTTCCAGCTGTCAGAGAAGGGAGAGTAGGCTACTCTGGATAGGGCAGGTACATTTGTGAGCAGACATGAAAACATTCTCAAATTCCAGTCCCTAGCGAGAAAACGGAGGACAGAGAGATATATCAACATAATATTCAGTGCTGTCTAATTTGAGTATAATGCTGTCTAATTTGAGTATAATGCAGCCTGTTTCTTTGTAATGTTTTCTGTCCTCAGGTACAGAGAGCTGTGAAACCCTGTCTGCAGATGAAGAGGTCCCAATTAATGCCCCAAGAGAATAAGGGTACATCCTTGTATACCATTGATTATAAGTGTACCTATGTTAGCAAATGTAGTTAACAAAAATACCATTTAAAAGTTAGACACAATGTATAAACCTATTACAACTGGAGCAGGCCAACCCTGCTGGGTGTGCAGGCTTCTGTTCCAGCCCAGCACTAACACACCTGATTCAATGTATCAAACCTAATTAGTTAATAATCAGGTGTGCTACTGTTGGGCTGGAACAGAAGTCTGCTCCCCTATAGATCAGGGATCAGTGGAGCGAGGTTGGCCACCTCTGGTATCGACTTTTTTTTGTTCACCTGAAATGATGCTTTAGTAATGATAGCCTACTTGTTACTAAAATGTCTTACCTTTACATATGAGTTAGCTTACTTGTACACTTTGAAATTATATGAAATAGTGTTATAAAGATCCTGAAATAAAGAGGGGAAGGGAATATTTCACTAATTTGTCTGTGTTTGTGTTGTATTCTCAAATGAACATTACCTTTTTGTTCAGTCATTAGCTCTCCAATTAGTTTTATTTGGGTGAAACTATTTTTTCAGGATATCAGCCATGTGAACCCATTTTGCAGCTGATAATGGCATGCAGTGCCAATGCAGCCATAGGCCTACAGCAGTGCTTCCCAACTCCAGTCCTCCAGTACCCCCAACAACACATATTCTTGCCGGACAAACATACCTGATTCAACTCATAGGGCCTGATGATTAGTTGACAAGTTGAAATAGGTGTGTTTGTCCAGGGCTACAATGTCTGGAAGCAGGAGATGATGGGATCCTTCGCTTAAAACATAAACACAACTACTACCACCAAGTTCAATGCCAGATACTTTTCTCCCAGAAGGTCTGAGTTGCACTAGACTACCACAACAATTACATTGTCTATGCTAAATGTGTTTAAATTGTAAAAGAAAGAAAATAGTTGGGCTATAAGAAATACTTTTTTATTCAATGGGGCTAGGCAAAGCAGAGATGACAATACGTTTCATTTCACCCATACAACAATATAGCCATTTATTAAAGTACAGTATGTTTACAATAACATAAACAATAGTATTTTACACGTTCCGAATTAGATTTGATATATTCATACGGTCTAAGGGGGCACTTTTGTCATGACGACATGAAGGTGCTCTCTACTCAAATGGCACAACAGAATCATTGTGATTGTCCAAAGCACAGCATATGACAACCATCTCGTATAACTGAGGGATGTCTCCTAAGGAAGAAGTAGTAGAAGTAGAAACTGATGCTGCTGCAGCATTGCTCATCTTCACAGTGCGAATCCAGTTGAAATGGGTGTCTTGATAGAGGTCAGCTGGTGAACCTACAGTAGTACATAAACAAATTAAAAGCACACCTGATGTTAGAATATCACTGATTTAGGTCACCTATACCATCAGGGCTCTTAATTGTTTGTTTGTGTTTAATTCATTCAGGTGATTTAGTGTCATATAAAGATTACATCTATTGTTGGGCTGGAAGAACCAATAGTCAACACAGCAGGTTGTCCTATCCCATTGAGGCTTTGTCCTATGCTGTAATGTCCATACATTTTCTCTCCTCTTATGAATAACGTTCTCAACAAATTATCATCGGGTTATCATATGAATATATAATAACCACTGGAGTTTTTTGGGACAATAATGTCCTCCAGGCTATATGGACGTCATATTGTACAATTTGCATCTCCCCTTTTCATGGTCAGGGCTAGAAGGGGTCCACCATTTGTCGAGTTAATGTCATATTCAAGATTACATGGTTGCATTCAAGACAAGGTCGTTTTTATTGATCTGTTGTCAGTGTCAGTAGAGTAGGCCATCGTATGAAAAAAATATTCTGATAATGTGTTCAGTCATATAAAGTGTAGTAGAATTGCATCAAATGTTTATCAAAGGCCACATTTTTACAGTGGAATGGAAATAAACGTCTATAAGCCTATGCCAGTACACGCTTATTAATAGCCTAAATTATCACTATCCAATCTACTCATCACATTAGGAATAGTAGCGTAACGACCCTGGGTTTATAAGCGCGAATATCGACTCTGCCACGGGAGCATGCTTTTGGGGCACAGTCGATGGCGCGCTGGATTTTGGCCTAGAAGGTTGAGGGTTCGAGATCTGCTCCCTGCCTGTTTCATTACAGTAGGCTTACGTTAGTCTGCAAATGCGATGCTAGGGACATGCAATCATTTGTTATAAAGGTGCCTTTTTATGGTGAAAAAATTGCTTCCCCAAAACTTGAAACTAACTCAACACATGCTAATAGCTAGACTACAAGCTATCTAGCTAGCTACTTTTGGCTAACTTAGTGTTGTTGTTAACACCTGGTTAGCATAACAGCTAAACTAAACTCGAAATTGATCAGACTTGATTTACTAGTGATGAAATGATCGTAGCAGACCCTGTACTGAGAGCTGTCTGGGTTCAGGTCTTGAAGAACAAAAAGGTTTCTTCGCTTTTCTGACAGTTCTTGACTCTTATCTCATTGGTGTAACCAATGGTGTTTCATGATTGCGGGGAATCTGTAAACATAGTTTTTCCCGGTTGTCTTTCCTGCCTTGTTAGAGCAGCCAACTAATCCACGCAAAATTACCGTGGTGTTGAATCAACTAGTTTTAGCACTGTTATCATGCAGTTAGGGCTCCTGAGTGGCGCAGCTGTCTAAGGCACTGCATCTCAGTGCTAGAGGCGTCAATGCAGATCCTGGTTCGATCTCAACCGGCCGTGATTGGGAATCCCATAGGGCAGCGCACAATTTGCCCATCGTCGTTAGGGGAGGCCGGGTAGGCCGTCATTGTAAATAAGAATTTGTTATTGCCTAGTTAAATAAAGGTCAAATAAAACGTTTGGGGTAGCAACGCAGCTGTTGTTGTTGGAAGAATTAATGCGGTGGTCTTCCAACATGGCCGCCAGGAGGCGTCGTAAGTCAACTGCAAGCTCTCTATTGTGTGGCCTGTGTGGTCCAGCGGTTCAAGCTACGGACCCCGGCACACATGTACAGCCTAGGCTACCAGAGTCGGCATGGGTTCGAGTCCGATCCACTGCCTCTTTGACTCGCAATCTCTCTACCTTTACTGTCTCCTCTTCACTGTCCTATAAAAACATTTAAGATAAAGATTGGGATCTATTGTTTCTTGATTTGTCATTGTACTTAGTAGTGCATATCTGTCTATTTAATATGTTATACATGTGTTATATTGACAACTAAATATAATCCATCTTGGCTCTGTGTTTCTAGGTCCACGTGGTGAAGGACCCTATGCGTGGAGCAACACTAGAGGTGGTGGTGAGCAGGATGAAGGCGGTCCATGCCTACCGTGCAGCACAGAACCCCCAGGAGGACCTCTCCATGAGATTTGTGGCTGTCTCTGCCACCATCCCCAATATCAAGGATGTAAGTGGCTGAGGGTCAAAGAGGGGTGATATCACACTTTGGCCATATGCAAATGCTCTAAAGAGGCTTCCTTCACTATAGTCATTCTTTCCCTTTCTGTTCGTCATTGCCATTCTGACACATGCATCTCCATGTCTTGTTATGTTGTTATAATGTCTGCAGTCTTGTCTCCTTCAGAAAGAGTAAGGGAATAGTAAATAGGGAAGGAGGGGAGAAGGCAGCTCGATAGTATTGCTATTTACGGATTATCATTACGGATTATCATTAAACAGAGCATTTATTTGAAGAAATTACTTCTTACTGTGTTCAATGGTTTGACATGGCAGATCGCAGACTGGCTGTGTGACGACGGAGACCCTGCTACTTGTCTGGAGATGGATGAGAGTCACAGACCGGTGAAGCTGAGGAAGGTAGTGCTGGGTTTCCCCTGCAGCAGCAACCAGAATGAGTTCAAGTTCGACCTGTCACTCAACTACAAGATGGCCAATATCATCCAGACCTATTCAGACCAGAAACCAACACTTGTTGTGAGGAACTCTCTTTGGGTCTCTGAAATGTAGACTTGACCAGTACCATATTAATACGTTTCAGTAAGTATTGCCATTGTTAATAGTTCACACATGGGATTTATTTTTAAACAGTTTTGTTCGACAAGGAAAGGAGTCCAGCAGTCAGCCACTGTTCTGGCCAAGGATGCCAGGTTCATCATGAGTATTGAGCACAAACAAAGGTTGAGCTACTTCCCTTTTCATTCTTTACAGATGTACAGGTATTCAATACAAATGTCCTGCTGTTTAGTTTGATCTGATTGAATCGATGGAATCCTCTGTTTGCAGGTTGATGAAGTATGCAAACTCTCTCCTGGACTCAAAACTCAGAGGTCGGTGGAGAATTTATAATAATTTATATTCCTTCTCTTCTGTACCATGTAGTCAAACATTGCTCATTTATTTGAATATAACTATTTTTGCATTAGAATGTGAAATTACTAGCCCAGTGTTTTCTCTTTTCCAGACTTGGTGTCGTTTGGGGTTGGTTTCCACCACGCCGGAGTTGACGTGTCAGACAGGAAGGGGATCGAGGAGGCCTTCACCATGGGAGACCTGCCTGTGCTGTGTGAGTATCTGGGTCGTTCCACGAATACAGTACATTTTGCATCCCTTTGATATTTTAAGTAGAAATTGTGCACCAATATTTAATTTTAATAGCCTGTTATATTAAAGTTCCCTTAAATATAGGCCAAATGGAAAATTCAATTAATCAGATTTTTTATATAAATAAATCCTTGCTAAGGTGCCAAAAATGTCCTTTGTCATGTTTTTCCGACTTCTAGGATGATTTGAACCCACTTTACCCCTAAAATGTCTTTTTCACAATAATTGTAAAGCCCTAGTTATGTTTTTGCTTTAATAAAATCATTTCTGAACATTATTATTAATTCATGTGATTAATGATTCATTCTGTCCCTCATTTTAAGGTCAACCCTGTTACGTGAACTGAACTCTCTTTTTAATATGGTGAAACTATTACTTTTAAAATTATTATTTTTAAGAAAGTGCCTTCAGAAAGTATTCACATCCCTTGACGTTTTCCACATTTTGTTGTCTTACAGCCTGAATTTAAAATTGATTACATTTAGATATTTTCACTGGCCTACACACAATACCCCATAATATCAAAGTGGATTTATGTTTAGATTATTTTATTTTTTTACAAATTAATACAAAATTAAAAGCTGAAATGTCTTGAGTCGATAAGTATTCAACCCCTTTGCTATGGCAAACAATTAAGTTCAGGAGTAAAAATGTGCTTAACAAGTCACATAATAAGTTGCATGGACTCACTCTGTGTTCAATAATAGTGTTTAACATGATATTTAAATGGCTACCCCATCTCTGTACCCCACACACGCAATTATCTGTAAGGTCCCTCAGTCGAGCAGTGAATTTCAAACACAGATTCAACCACAAAGACCAAATCAAATCAAATCAAGGAAGGTTTTCCAATGCCTCGCAAAGAAGGGCACCTCTTGGCAGATGGGTAAAAATGTAAAAAGCAGACATTGAATATCTCTTTGAGCATGGTGAAGTTATTAATCACACTTTGGATGGTGTATCAATACACCCAGTCACTACAAAGATACAGGCGTCCTTCCTAACATGGATTTCACCATGAGGCCAATGGGGACTTTAAAACAGTTACAGAGTTTAATGGTTGTGATAAGAGAAAACTGAGGATGGATCAACAATATTGTAGTTACTCCACAAAACTAATCTAATTGACAGAGTGAAAAGAAGGAAGCCTGTACAGAATATAAATATTCCAAAGCATGCATCCTGTTTGCAACAAGGCAGTGAAGTAATACTGCAAAACATGTGGCAAAGCAATTAACTTTTTGTCCTGAATACAAAGTGTTAAGTTTGGGGCAAATCCAATACAACGCATTACTGAGTACCACTCTCCATATTTTCAAGCATAGTGGTGGCTGCATCATGTTATGGTTATGCTTGTAATCATTAAGGACTGGAGAGTTTTTCAGGATAAAAAATAAACGGAATGGAGCTAAGCACAGGCAAAATCCTAGAGGAAAACCTGGTTCAGTCTACTTTCCACCAGACACTGGGAGAAGAATTCACCTTTCAGCAGGACAATAACCTAAAACACAAGGCCAAATCTACACTGGAGTTGCTTACCAAGAAGACAGTGAATGTTCCTGAGTGGCCGAGTTACAGTTTTGACTTAAATCTGCTTGAAAATCTATGGCAAGACTTGAAAACGGTTGTCTAGCAATGATCAACAACCAATTTGGCAGAGCTTGAAGAATTTAGAAAACAATTATGGCCAGATATTGTACAATCCAGGTGTGGTAAGCTCTTATTAGAGACTTACCCAGAAAGACTCACAGCTGTAATCACTGCCAAAGGTGATTCTAACATGTATTGACGCAGGGGTGTGAATACTTATGTAAATGAAATATTTCTATATTTAATGTTCAATACATTTGCATACATTTCAAAAAACATTTTCACTTTCTCATTATGGGGTATTGTGTGTAGATGGGTGAGAAAAAACATATATTTAATCTATTTTGAATTCAGGCTGTAACACATGAAAATGTGGAATAAGTCAAGGGGTATGAATACACAGTATAAAAGCAGGTGAGCTGGTTCTACTCTTTTTGTCAATTTTGTGGTGGAAAACTGAGCACGTCGAGAATAACACGTCCCATAGATAGATAGGCTAGAAATGTTTTAACAATAAAATCTATTTTTTTTAAGCTTGCATTCAATTGCCCTCCCTGTTGCACACAACAAGCTTCCATTCCTCCTGTCACAAGGGATCTATGGCTGATTTAAGAGGAAAACGTCAACCCAGTTAGTTTAATGGCACTTTATTGGCACTTACTGAAGTAAAAAATAAAATAATGTAACCCCTTGAGATGGGAAAGCATGTTTTTTATTAAGTTGAACATGTGCAGTTTATGAGAGAATGTTAAAATTAGATTAAATTAATAGATATTTTTTTAATGAAGTTACACTACCTAAAATGTACTATATTCATGGAACAACTCTTCTATCCTCCATTACAAGCCAACCCAGTCACAGTCATGCCAGTATAGAGGGTTTAATAAAGATAAGTGTAAAAATATACTGTGGATGTGGCAAAATATGGAAAAGCTTTTCGATATCTCAGCCAATAGAATATTAACACACAAAAAATACTTAAATGTAGTGCATCCTTTACCGACAATTTTGCTCCATACTTAAGTATCAGAAACATTATTGACATTAACATTGTCATGGCACATGTTTACATAATATGAAATACCAAAGAAACATTGTGTGAAGTTATTGGGGAAATGTCTCAGTTACAACTAGTACTCTGGCGATGGGGGTGAACTTGCCAGCCCACCTGGTGGTAATCAAGTCCACCATGCACTACATCGGGGGCGCCTGTGAGGAGTACAGCGAGGCCGACATGTTGCAGATGATTGGCCGAGCAGGCCGGCCACAGGTAAGGAGTACAGACAAACCCTCTAGTGGCTCCAAACTCCCAGCATGCTTAGCACCTCAGTGTACTGTACAAGTGCCCAGTCTGAAAACAACCCCATAGCCTTATTGCACCTTTTCAGTTGGTTTGTTGAACTGTTTGCGAACCGTTCCCAAAAAACATAACCTCTATCTACAGTTTTGCCTTTGATATCTCCTCTGTAGTTTGATACATCAGCGACCGCAGTGATCATGACCAAGACTCAAACCAAAGACAAGTACATGCAGTTCATGAATGGAGCAGAAATCATCGAGAGCAGGTATGGGGACATTACATTTTCCAAGACCACCAAAACCTCATTCGACTTCATTTAGTGTTACATGAATTGATATGATACTTGTGAAGATGATGAGGATGATGACGTCCTATTGTTTGACCACTCAGCCTGCATAGCCACCTGGTGGAGCACCTGAACGCTGAGATTGTCCTCCACACCATCTCAGACGTCAACATGGCCCTGGACTGGATCCGTTCCAGCTTCCTCTACATCCGAGCTCTGAAGAACCCCAAACACTATGGTCAGGGGAGGAGAGACACTGAACAGACCCCGGTCTCTGTTAGCATTAGCCAGCAAATGTACAGCATGGATACAGCATTAGCATGGATGCTAGTCTATAAACAGTACAGTTATTAGCCTGTGCTTACATCTCACAACATAGTGTCAACAGTTGCTCAAAAGACATGAGGACATATATGAGGAGAAAACAACTTACTGTCCGTGCGTTTTATTGCAGGTTTTTCCATTGACTTGGACCGATGTGGAATCGAAGCCAAATTGCAAGGTGTGGCATTCCTGTTTTTTTTCTTTGTTATATGGACTTCATATCTGAAAACACAGAATATCTCCATCATGATAGCATTTGTGTGACTGAGGAATCTCTCTCCCCATCCTGCTCCAGAGCTCTGTCTGAAGAACTTGAATTCCCTGGCCTCCATTGGTCTGATCTCCATGGATGAGGATGTCAACATCAAAGCTACAGGTTGAGAGAGGCTGACAATTTTGGTTCAAGTGGCTACTATAGCCTTTTACTGTTTGTTTCATTGTTTATCATCAGAAGTGTAAAACAACTTACAAACCCTGTACATGTTTAGTGTTATTCAATAATACAGATGGATATCTCCTTAATCTCTCGTGGACAGACTACGTAAACATAAATGGTACCGTAGACCTGTCATGATCGAGCTGCATTAGTTCCGGGGCTTGGATTTTTCATCACTGGTTATTTGGACAAATCACGATTTCGCAGGTGTTAGCATCTTTCAAATTTCGGAAGGGGACATTTGGCCCATAGACTTACCCGTAACTTGCATGTGCTTTCCAGCATCCCAAAGCCATTAAACTGAAGTATGTTCTTTTCTTGACATGTGTAATTGTGTTCATACCCTACAGAGGCCGGCAGGCTGATGGCAAGGTACTGTGTTGCGTTTGACACCATGAAGCAGTTCAGCAAGGTGGCTGGCACTGAGACCTTACCTGAGCTGGTAGGTATACAGTAATACAGGAACACTGTAGCATCTCTCATATGCACATACACTGTTTATATTGAGTTTCTGTATTGTGTTGTTCGTTACATAGGAAATTCGAATAGATGAGTTGAGTAGATTCTGTATTCCACACAGATAGAATTGATGGCGAAGGGCAGAGAGTTCACTGATGTACAGCTGAGAGTGAACGAGAAGAGAACCCTGAACACATTGAACAAGGACAAGAACAGGATCACTATCAGGTTAGAGTGGAATTCAATCAATTATACGTAAGAATTCAAATAAAATGCCCTGAAAGTAATGTAAATGCTGATATCTGGGCTTTTGTTTATCCAGGTATCCCATGGAGGGAAAGATCAAAAACAAAGAGATGAAGGTGAACTGGTAAGTCAAGCAGAGACCCCTACAGTGTACCAGCATGAGAAAATGGAGGATGACATTGGAGAAGGCCATGTATTCTCTTTGGGTGAATCTCAAAAGTCTTTCCTTGAACCTTGGGTCTTTTCCTCCCTTGCGTTTTGAGGTTGAGACGAGGAATTAGGCACATGAGGAATGAAGGAAAGACCTTTGAGATTAACCCCTTCTGTCTCTCTACCGGTCTTCCCCCTCAGCTTGATTCAAGCCCAGTTTGGCTC
This sequence comes from Coregonus lavaretus, assembly GCF_964263955.1. Lineage (NCBI taxonomy): Eukaryota > Metazoa > Chordata > Actinopteri > Salmoniformes > Salmonidae > Coregonus > Coregonus lavaretus. The sequence goes on along the minus strand of NC_140010.1, from coordinate 35,340,074 downwards.
CATTCCAATCCAGGAGTTTGGACTTGCACAGGACACAGGGAGAATCTTCAGAAATGGAGTCCGAATCAGCAGATGTAAGTCATCAATGACTTCACATTTTAACAGTAGAAGATGAATAGCAGTGAGCCTCATTTGATAGACAACCTTCGCTCGAAAAACACTCTTCAGTAAGATATTGTCTATGTGTTTTAGGCTTGGCAGAGTTCCTAAACCAACGCTCCAAGACAGGCTTCTCTGCTCTACTCAACTCCCTGATACTGGCCAAGTGCTTCAGGGCCAAGCTGTGGGAGAACTCTCCTTACGTCTCAAAGCAGCTGGAGAAAATAGGTAAGGAGACATAGAATACTGTCAATGAATACAGAACCTGTACGCAAAATACTGTCAATGCATGTAGAACATAAGTAGGTTATCCTACTGTTGCTATGTTCAGAGAGGACAGGAGGTTGGGGAGGACGGGCTCGTGGTAATGGCTGGCGCGGAATAATGGAATGGTATCAAATACAGCAAACACATGGTTTCCAGGCGTTTGATGCCATTCCATTCGCTCCGTTCCAGCCATTATTGTGAGCCGTCCTCCCCTCACCAGCCTCCACTGTCAGAGACCCTTTTAAAGAAACGGCGTGGCTGCGGATCTGACTTCTGCGCATTTGTATATTCACTACTTTACGCATAAAGAACGTTAATTAGATCAAAGCTGAATCAATGTCTGCAAGGTCACATAAAGATAGTATTCTACATAACAGAACCCAACATAATAGCATAGTATAATGTTACTGTAAGACAGTAAGCATTTCACGGTAAAGTAAAACACCACTGCATTTTTCTCTCGTGTAGCCTAAAGGCAACAATGTGCCACTAGACAAAATACACAGATAGACTAAGCTACAATTTGTTAACGCCATCTGCTCTAACATTTGCTCACTGTACATCATTCAAAACAACACTGTAGGCTACTTTGAAGCAACACTGTATATCTCAAGAAGATCTAAATGCATATCCCCATGAAACTGATTGAGATCAAATGGTTGGTATGCAGATGCCGGATCCGCAGCCACGTCCTTTTAGAAATCGATTGACCAACTGATTTATTTAAATGAAAGTAATGAAATTGCTGTAACCATCGAAATATAATGACTCTGATGACACTGAGATTGAAATGATAAAAACTGAGATTGAAATGATAAATGAGATTCTATTTATAATATCATTATATATGGCTGTAACAACACAGTTAACTCTATCTGATCCAGGGTTGACTCTGTCGACGGCCATGGTGAACGCTGGGCTCACCACCTTCAACAAGATAGAGCAGACTAACGCCAGGGAACTGGAGCTGGTGAGCATAGCATCAACTGAGACTGTAACTACAAAATCATTAAACACCACTGTTGTCTCAATATCTCCAAATGGTTTATTGACATTTCCACTGTGACAAATATGCAGCATCATGGCTTTCAATCAAATGAGTCAGTTAAATGTTTTGCATAAAGCCCTTTTTACATCAACAGTTGTCACAATGTGATTTCACATACAATAAAAGCAAATATTTGTTGTCCGTTTATGTTTTCTAGATCGTCAACAGACATCCTCCATTTGGAAACCAAATCAGAGACGCTGTCATCAATCTACCCAAGTATGAAGTTAGTTTGGAGCAGGTAAAAAGCTTTGCTTTGGTTGAATTGTAGTTTGAACGGAAATGGTCATCAAGATGAATCATTACAGCAATATTTGGTAGCAGGACGTAGCAGAATATTTTCCATACTTATATAATTTAACATCACAGTATCTTTCAATTACTGATCAAATAATATATCTCCCCAACAAGCTTTAATTTTGTGTTTATTTTTCACGTTTTAGCTTCCAAGATACAACGTCGCCACCGCAGAGATTGTCGTGACCGTGAATGTGAAAAACCACGAACAGCTGCTGTCAAAGAGAACCACTCATGACCACCACTATGTCACAATGATCATCGGGGACTGTGACAACAACGTGGTCTTCCTGCAAAAACTGACGTAAGATTAGGACCGACATTTCCAGAAATGTCATCACACACAGACACAACCTGATACACACATGGAGACACACTTTACATACAGCTTGTAGGTAGAGACAGAACATATTCAAAGTGTATTATAAGACATTTTACCTGCTTATAACAAGTTATAAAGCATTTTACCTGCAGGCTTTTTTGTAAAGTGTTACCGTCATACACTCATACAAAGAAAACAGTGAAGGAAAGAGAGCAAAAGAGAGGGAGAACAAGAAAGGGAAAGAAATGTGTCAGGGAGAGCGACTGTATTGTGTGTTCATCCAGAGACTTGATGCTGTTGAAGTCAGGAAGCTGGTCAAAGAAGATCGAAGTGGCGAAAGCCTTCAAAGGAGAGGAGATCAGCGTGAATCTAATCAGCTCAGAATACGGTCAGGCAGCTATCAGGATTTCATTGTTCAAAATACATTTGTACGAACTACATAAAACTTCTAAAAGGCAGTTGTTTCAGTGATAATTGTGAAAAGTAAGAATATGCACCTCATTCTATTAACTATATTGAGATCTTCCTCTCTGCAGTGGGGTTGGACATTCAGCAGAAGTTTAGTGCCTTCTACTCTGGACCAAAGAGGTACGGAGGTGAATCACTCACACCTGAGCAACATAACACAATGCAAATAGCACAGGCTAACGCTCAGAGATCACAGGGTGCAACACAGAGAATACAGCCAACAGGTCAGCAAACACAGGCTACGGCACAGAAGAGAAACTCCACATCCACAGAAAAGGGTAGGCTGATTTTACACCAAACATTAGAATGCTTTGAGCTATTACTAAGTTGTAATTGCAGACTCACAGGACTGTTTTTGTTGTTGTTTTTTAACTACATTTGCTATATCTTTTTTTTTCTTCTGAAATTCAGGTTCCTCACAACCAGATCTAGGCAAAAGACAATGTAACCACTTCTGCAAAAACAAGGATCAGTGTGGCCACGACTGCTGTGAGTCAAGTTTTAAGTCCTCAAAAACTATCCTTTCCATTGCTCAATTGACACTTAGAATAATTCAAATGTTTGATTAAAGTATTCATACCTTGACTTATTTCACATTTTGTTGTGTTACAGCCTGAATTCAAAATTGATTAAATCGTTTTTTTCTCACCCATCTACACACAATACCCCATAATGACAAAGTGAAAACATGTTTTTTGAGATTTTTGCAAATGTATTGAAAATGAAATAAATAAATATCTAATTTACATAAGTATTCACACCCCTTAGTCAATACATGCTAGAATCACCTTCGGCAGCGATTACAGCTGTGTGTCTTTCTGGGTAAGTCTCTAAGAGCTTTTCACACCTGGATTGTACAATATTTGCCCATTTATTATTTTCAAAATTCTTCAAGCTCTGTGAAACTGGTTGTTGATCATTGCTAGAGAACCATTTTCATGTCTTGCCATAGATTTTCAACTTGCCCACTCAGGAACATTCACTGTCTTCTTGGTAAGCAACTCCAGTGTAGATTTGGCCTTGTGTTTTAGGTTATTGTCCTGCTGAAAGGTAAATTAATCTCCCAGTGTCTGATGGAAGGCAGGCTGAACCAGGTTTTCCTCTAGGATTTTGCCTGTGCTTAGTTAGCTCCATTCCGTTTATTTTTTATCCTGAAAAACTCCCCATCCTTAACGATTACAAGCATACCCATAACATGATGCAGCAACCACTATGCTTGAAAATATGGAGAGAGGTACTCAGTAATGTGTTGTATTGGATTTGCCCCAAACCTAACACTTTAGTTAATTGCTTTGCCACATTTTTTGCAGTATTACTTTAGTGCTTTGTTGCAAACATGATGCATGTTTTGGAATATGTGTATTCTGTACAGGCTTCCTTATTTTCCCTCTGTCAATTAGGTTAGTATTATGGAGTAACTACAATGTTGTTGATCCATCCTCAGTTTTCTCCTCTCACAGCCATTAATTAAACTCTGTAACTGTTTTAAAGTCACCATTGGCCTCATGGTGAAATCGTTGAGTGGTTTCCTTCCTCTCCGGCAACTGAGTTAGAAGGACACCTGTATCTTTGTAGTGACTGGGTGTATTGTTACACCATCCAAAGTGTAATTAATAACTTCACCATGCTCAAAGGGATATTCTTTGTCTGCTTTTTTTATTATTACCCATCTACCAATAGGTGCCCTTCTTTGCAAGGCATTGGAAAACCTTCCTGGTCTTTGTGGTTGAATCTGTGTTTGAAATCCACTGCTCGACTGAGGGACCTTACAGATAATTGTATGTGTGGGGTACAGAGATGAGGTAGTCATTAAAAAATAATGTTAAACACTTATTGCACACAGAGTGAGTCTAAGGAACTTATTATGTGACAAGTTAAGCACATTTTTACTCCTGAACTTATTTAGGCTTGCCGTAACAAAGGGGTTTAATACTTATTGACTTTCAACATTTCTAAAAACATAGTCATTCCACTTTGATATTACGGGGTATTGTGTGTAGGCCAGTGACAAAAAATTGAAAATGTATAAAACATTTATTCAGGTTGTAACACAACAAAATGTAGAAAAGTTCAAGGGGTGTAAATACTTCCTGAAGGCACTGTATTTTCATATCCTCCTATCTATGATTCTCAGGTCAAAATGGAGTGACGGTGGTTCTGAAGAGGCCGATGAATCAGCATTCGAGTTTCTCCTCCTATCTCCAAGACCTGAAGACCAGGAGTGACACACTGACGGATACACCAGTCAAACGCCTCAAGGTGAGAGAACAATTTAACAGAATCACGCAAGACTCATTCATACTTTTGACATAAATCATGCATTGAAATCAAAGGCGAGTGACACGTTTCTCTTTTTTGATTTAGAATCAACTAACTGAAAAATGAACTTTTCAGCTGTAGGCTTTACCTGAATTTGTGTTTGGTCTGCCTGTTGCTGGTTCCTTTAGATGAGAAAGAGTGGTGGGACTGGGGGTGCGAACATTCAGCAGTTCTCTTATACGCCTCAGCCCATCTTACCACCCGCTTGCAGGTACGTACACTCCTTTCTCATATCCAAAACATACAGTTCATCAGGTTGGAGTTAATTGATTACTAATGCAAACTGTATCTGACACAGTCGTCATCTTCTCGTAACTTTTTTTGAAGGTATGTAGGTAATCGTTATGGCGCTTCAGCAATACAACAGAGTGTGGAATCAGCTGAGGACTTTGCAACGCCCCAAGAGATGGCATATCTTGAGAACTATGGCCATGGTATGTTTAGTATCGGAATGCTTCTAGAGCAGAGATGGGCAACTTTGATGGGGTGGGGGCCACAAAAAATCTGCACTCATCATGAGGGGCAGCAGTGGCTCTTGGGTCTGTGAACCCACCACATCCATACCCACACATGCAGTCAGAGCCGGCCCTAGCCTTTTGGGGTCCCAAGCAAAATCTTGTTGTGGGGTCCCTCCACACCTTGCGAGCAAAACATTTTAGTGGCCCCCTTCTTGACATTGGAGATGAGAAATTTAAGTTATAGAGTTAATTTCCTGCAATTCTACGCATTTTTCCATGGGGTGGAGAGAAATGTTTGGAATTTTTAATATGATATCTGAGTGAGAGTAACTACCAAAATCAATGAGGGTCCCCCGGTCGGTAATTTGACCATGATTACTACAAGTTTAGATAGCTGGCCGCTAACTTACCAATCTATACTGAACAAAAATATAAACGCAACATGCAACAATTTCAACAATTTCCACCCACTTGGGGTCCAGGACCACCCACTGGGGAGCCAGGCCCAGCCAGTCAGAATTAGTTTTTCCCCACAAAAGGGCTTTATTACAGACAGAAGTACTCCTCAGTTTCATCAGCTGTCCGGGTGGCTGGTCTAAGACAATCCCGCAGGTGAAGAAGCCGGATGTGGAGGTCCTGGGCTGGCGTGGTTACACGTGGTCTGCGGTTGTGAGGCCAGTTGGACGTACTGCCGAATTCTGTAAAACGACGTTGGAGACGGCTTATGGTATAGAAATGACATTCAATTCTCTGCCAACTGCTCTGGTGGACATTCCTGCAGTCAGCATGCCAATTGCACGCTCCCTCAAAACTTGAGACATCTGTTGCATTGTGTTGTGTGACAAAACTGCACATTTTAGAGTGGCCTTTTTTCTGTCCCCAGCACAAGTTGTACCTTTGTAATGATCATGCTGTTTAATCAGCTTCTTGATATGCCACATCTGTCAGGCGGATGGATTATCTTGGCAAAGGAGAAATGCTCACTAACAGGGACGTAAACACATTTGTGCACAACATTTGAGAGAAATAAGCTTTTTGTGCGGATATGGAAAATTTCTGGGATCTTTTAATTCAGCTCATGAAACATTTTTACAAAAGAAAAGCTGCTGATGCACAACCACATTTCGAAAATTGCACCTTGTGTATTCTAGTATTCTAACTCTCAACATATTTCTTCTTGTTCTTATAATTATAATTATTCATTTTTGGAGGGAAATTGATTGACAAAAGAGGGGCCATGCGGCCTGCGGGCCACCAGTTGCCCATCCCTGTTAGAGGCTCGTAACTCCATTCACCTTCTATACAGCAGTGTGGAAAAGTAATGGTAGTTAATGGACACTTGAGAGGAGTAACTGATTTCTCTCTACAGAGTATAATGACTACCTGGAAGACATATATCAGACAATGGGAGAAGTGGAACCACCACCTATTCAAACCCCTACAGAGTCACAAAGTAGGACTTCTCAGTTACCAAAACTATGTCAGTGTTTTTTTTGTTTTTACTATCATATCTCACGATTCCAAGTCATATTCCCTTGTAGATTCAATACCATTTACACAGATTATTTTTGAGTAGACTACTTACTTCAAACACTGCAAACAGACATTAATATTATATCAACATCTCATCTCTCAACATTAATCAACATCTATGTTTTCAGGTCCTTCAATGTGGAGGAAACCCAGTGCCTACAATGGAGGGTCGTTCAGCCACAGCACCCCCCAAAGCCAGGGCAGGGGTTACCCCCAAAGTCATGTTCCCTCTCAAAACCAGTGTCGGGGTTACCCTCAGAGTCACAGCATCCCCCAAAGCCAGAGCAGGAGTTACTCTCCGAGTCCCATCGTAGACTTGACCGATGACAGCAGCTTCATTTCATCGTCACACACCCCCAGCATGACCTTTGACCTGGGAGACGAGACCTTTGACCTGGGAGACGAATGGGACGACTGGGATGATTTTGACGACGACAACTTGGTGCACGCCAGCGAGACATCATGCACCACTGTAGCTAAAACTCAGTGGGTGGACCGTGACAGGCTGAAAGGTATTCTACTACAGAACTTCCAGGGTTGGTGTCAATTCCATTTAAATTCAGTCAATTCAGGAAGTAAACTGTCATTCTAATTCTTCCTCATTGAAAATAATTAAGTTCACTTTCTGAACTGACTGAATTGAAATGGAATTGACCCCAACCCTCTGTTCATCAATTACAGTTTGATTGGTAATTCTGATCTGATCTCCAATTAATTATGAAGTGATAGACACATTTGTGTTTTCAGGTCACTCAACACCACTACCATCCACTTATGTACAACCCAAACCCCGCTTCACTGTGTCCAGTGCCCCACTCAGGTGAGTTCAGCTTGTACCAAACTTCACCATGTCACAAGATGTCAAACCACTATCATTACACTGAATTAAATATCTATTATCTTTGCCAACAGGCAAAATTTGGCATGGGACGTCATAGTGATGTTATTTCCCGGTTGTATGCCAACTAGTTTCTGGTTGTAGAGATGTCAGCAAGTAGAAACTTGGTACTGTTGTACAGATGTAGGATCTTAATTTGAGCCAGTTTGCTACAGCAGGAAAATAATCCTGCAGCAACAGGAAAAGTGAAATATTATGTGGATTATAAATTGATACATTTTTCGTAAGGGGAAATGAAGTCTGAAATTTCAAAGTGGAAATTACAAACTTCAGAAGCCTTTTTAATTCTGAAATACACTACAAGTTTTACATTTCCTAAATTGCAGGAAAGTTCTCCTGCAATTGGGCGATCAAATTAAGATCCTACATCTGTAAATACTTGATGTAAGTCGCTCTGGATAAGCACGTCTACTAAATGACTAAAATGTAAATGTAATAAATGTGTCCCAAACCAATTGATTATCAATGTAAAATGTAATGTTTGATTTGTGTGTCTCAGTTCAACCTCCCCAGTTGTTCCTCAGATAGCAGCTACTAGTCTCCCAGTCAGACTACACAACCTCCAGGCTTCTGCTCTCTGGAGCCACTCTAACAACAAGGCCACAGTGAGTTACTAACTACCCATAGCAACTCAGTTGACTTTCTCAATGCTGAATCTGACGTCAAAATTAAACTGACGACAGACAAAGCCAAGGCTTCTGTTATGATATAGAATAAAAAATATGTTTTAAAAAAAACACAAATCACATGATTTTAAATGTTTTAGCCCATTTGTTTCCAAACACATTTGAAAAGTAATATTTTTCCCTCTGCAGAGGGCATTCAGTGAACCCTCTGTGAAAGCACCCTCCTTCCCAAAACAGACTGACACAAGCATGGCTCTGCTGGGAGGACAGTTTGAGTTCTTCTCAAAGACGACTACCCCAAACAATGACAATGTGACTGGCAAAAGGTAAGGAGGAACTATAGAGAAATAATACTTAATTTCCTTTACTTTTTATCCATACAACTTGTAATCAGATTATGCATTAACTTGATATCATTGATAGATAGCATGATTCCTCATCATTGCAGGCTCCAGGGAGAGGACAACAGCAAGGAAGTGGAGGCATTCATGGGTATATTTGCTGGACTATTTTAGAAGTGTTTATAGTTGTATGGACTGGTTCCATGACGATGATTAATGGTTTCATGTTACTGTGTATGTTGTTTTTCTACTGTTATTTATACTGTTTGTTGTTTGAGATTAACTGTTAGATTTACTGTTGGCCCTATTAGAAAATGTTGCTATCATTCAGGAGTAGGAACATTCAATCATCATTAGCAGGTGGTCTGCTAAGGATTCTAAAAAAAGTATTATATACCTATGTACTTAATTTAATAAAAACAATATTTATTCAGAGGAAGTCTGAGGGGATTATGTCTGAATATTATCATTTTTATATTGATATCTAGAAAAGTATCAAACCTGAAAAACGTGTGTGCGTGAACAATGCTAAGGGTGGAGTGTTTCAGCATGATATAGGTAAAGTTTAATGTGGTAGGGGGGTTGGGGAGTGGTCTTTTTTTGGGGGGGGGGGGCAGAAGTTAGTAGGGATATATTTGGTTTTGAATTTTATTTTCATGGTGGTATAGAATTGTGCAGATCATGATTGATCGTACACAGTGGCGATTTTAGCATGTAGATCTTGGTGGGGCAAACTCCCTTTAAAAAAAATGCATGCCAGCAAAGCCACGACACAACACTAAACAATACATTAATTGCACTATAACGGTGACAAATGGTGCCCACAAACTGTTAGGGCCTACATAAAGCTGTCCCAACAGCAGAGCTTTCTTTTCAGCACCATGGAGTGAATCCTTACCACCGCTACACCTGGCTATCAGCAGAGCCTTGTCTGGCAGCGAAACAGCCATTCAGCCTCATTTACTGCCTATTTAAAAAACATAGCTGATATGTCTGACTTGCTTAAACAAGTGTGGTTTCTACTGACAATTGAGATGTACAAACTATGGCATAAGGGAACGATGAGCGGATAAGAGGCAATCCGTAATTTAGATTAAGACATTAATGAGCGAGCTAAGACGGACGTAGTCAATGTAACTATTTGTTCAGCACTTTTGAAATGTACAGCGACAGAATTCAGAACATGGGCCGTTCTTACAGTATTCTCCCTGTACACCAAGTCAGAACCGTAGGATAAATAAAGGGGGCATATAAGAAGACAATGAAAGCTCTTACAATATTCTATGATGACATTTCTCTAAAACAGGTTATAGGCTACATGTGCACCACCAAGTCAGAACAGTAGGCTAAGTTATGAGTGGGAAAGGGACCAAATTATTAGGGTGAGGCACATGGGCTACTAACAGCTTACTACACAATATATCCCCTTGGCATATACATATCCCCCTGGCATATTACATAATTTATGCAGCAGCATACAATACATTTTTGAACTCACCTTGTTGTGCTGTGCTCACTTGAACAGGATGGTGGTGTGGCGGTCCTTCTTGTGAGCAAATGTTGTCATCAAAGTCTGGCATTCTCTGGATTTTAACTGGGAACTCTGAATAAAACTAGGTCGAATCATGAGTTGGATGACCGTTCAAAACGTATTTTCCCAGTCGGAGCTTGTTTTTTTCAGAGTTCCAAGTTGTCTTGAACTCACTGAAGTCTGAGATTTTCCAGTTCCGAGTTTCCAGTTGTTTTGAACATGGCAGAAGTCATGCAGGATTGACAGCATGGCCAATATATTCAAAATGTTTTGGCCCATGGTGTTGCATGTGAATGTTTATCCTTTTAAGATTGGAAAAGAGACCCTTAAACCACACACCCTCTTCACTGAATAGCAGGCTAGTGATTGCTTTGCAACGCTTGCAGTTATCCACTGATTCCTTCCAAACCACTCATTGTTGAATGTGCAATTTCAAACTTGTTGTGTAATGTTTATGTACAATGGCCGATGAGCACCGATACGTTTTATCTATAATTTCTCTTCATATGACAAGGCTTGAAAAGGATTTGCCAGTAGATTGTCGACTTGATTCATGATGATTACCTGCTTGTCTAGCTTGCTAGCTAAGATTTTGAAAGTATGATGTTGACACGATCTGTCCAATCAAAGCTACGCTAGATATAACGTGATTTGACCTTGAGCCTTCTAGGATGGGAACTTCTAATGTAAATCTAAGGCAGCACCCAAGGGGCTTGAATTTTCTAGCTCTACCCGTAGATTCTGCCGTTTCAGAACACTGAGCCAATCACGGTGCAACTAGAGAACATTACCAACCCATACGCTCCGTATTTTGTGCTGGCTGCCCCACCACCACAGAAAGCACTGAGCTAGGCTGAAACACCTGAATTTTGGAGCTGCCTTACTCAAGAAAGCTTTATTAACAAATTATTATTATTTTTTAGATTGTTTGCAAACTGATATGTGACACGTATTAATGCCAAAATAACATTTTTAATTTTTTATTTAAGCTAAACAGGTGGGGCTCAAAACATCTGAGTGAGAGCAACTACCAAAATCAATGGGGGTCCCCTGGTCTGTAATTTGTCCATGATTTTACTACAAGTTTAGATAGCTGGCCGCTAACTTACCAATCTATACTGAACAAAAATATAAGCGCATCATGCAAAAATTTTAACTATTTTACTGAGTTACAGTTCATATAAGGAAATCAGGCTCCCAAGTGGGTGGGCTTATGCCAGTCATGTGAAATCCATAGATTAGGGCCTAATGAATTTATTTCAATTGACTGATTTCCTTCTATGAACTGTAGCTCAGTAAAATCTTTGAAATTGTTGCATGTTGCGTTTATATTTTTTTGTTCACTTAAGAGTAAAAATATAGAGCAAAATAATTTGAGCAATTTTAAACACAACTACAAACTTCAAGAGTTGGCCATTCAAGGAGTTGGTCTGATGGGTTTACTCCAGTTGTCATCCCCTTGCTTTATTGACATTTTTCACATTTTAGAATCATAAATAGTTAACGTAAATACAATTAAACTTTCACATCAATACATTTGAGTTCGTAATTACATAACATAATTGAATAGTGTCCATGGAAGGTTTTGGAGTCTATCTTATTTTTTCTTTTTAGTTCCGTTTTGACTTGTAAAAATCAGCTTAAAAATATACGGCAAGACTTGAAAATGGCTGTCTAGCAATGATCAACAACCAATTTGACAGAGCTTGAAGAATTTTTTTAAGAATGTGCGAATATTGTACAATCCAGGTGTGCAGAGGTCTTAGAGACTCACAGTTGTAATCGCTGGCAAAGGTGACTAACATTTATTGACTCAGGGTTGAATATTTACGTAATCAAGATATGTTAGTGTTTTATTTTTCATGAATTTCTTACAAATGTTATCAAGCTGTCATCAAGGCAAAGGGTGGCTACTTTGAAGAATCTCAAATATAAAATATATTTTGATTTGTTTAAAACTTTTTTGGTTACTACATGATTCCATATGTGTTATTTCATAGTTCTGATGTCTTCACTATTATTCTACAATGTAGAAAATTGTAAAAATAAAGAAAAACCCTGGAATGAGTAGGTGTGTCCAAACTTTTGACTGGTACTTATATATATATATATGTTGCCCTAAAAGTTTAGCAAAATTGGTAGAATCAAAATGATTCGCAGCTATAATGGCTGCCAAAGGTGCTTCCACCAAGTATTAACTCTGGGGTGTGAAAACATACGCAATCAAGATATCTTTGTCTTTAATTTGTTTATTCATTTACAAAATTTTCAAGATTTTTCTTTAACTTTGAAAATGTGGATTAGGTTGTGTAGATCGGTAGGAAGAAATTCTAATTTAATCTATTTTTAGATTAAATGTTTTCAAGGGGTGTGTAGACTTTCACTAGGCACTGTACATATACAGTGGGGGAAAAAAGTATTTAGTCAGCCACCAATTGTGCAAGTTCTCCCACTTCTCAATACTTTGTTATATACCCTTTGTTGGCAATGACACAGGTCAAACGTTTTCTGTAAGTCTTCACAAGGTTTTCACACACTGTTGCTGTTATTTTGGCCCATTCCTCCATGCAGATCTCCTCTAGAGCAGTGATGTTTTGGGGCTGTCGCTGGGCAACACGGACTTTCAACTCCCTCCAAAGATTTTCTATGGGGTTGAGATCTGGAGACTGGCAAGGCCACTCCAGGACCTTGAAATGCTTCTTACGAAGCCACTCCTTCGTTGCCCGGGCGGTGTGTTTGGGATCATTGTCATGCTGAAAGACCCAGCCACGTTTCATCTTCAATGCCCTTGCTGATGGAAGGAGGTTTTCACTCAAAATCTCACGATACATGGCCCCATTCATTCTTTCCTTTACACGGATCAGTCGTCCTGGTCCCTTTGCAGAAAAACAGCCCCAAAGCATGATGTTTCCACCCCCATGCTTCACAGTAGGTATGGTGTTCTTTGGATGCAACTCAGCATTCTTTGTCCTCCAAACACGACGAGTTGAGTTTTTACCAAAAAGTTCTATTTTGGTTTCATCTGACCATATGACATTCTCCCAATCCTCTTCTGGATCATCCAAATGCACTCTAGCAAACTTCAGACGGGCCTGGACATGTACTGGCTTAAGCAGGGGGACACGTCTGGCACTGCAGGATTTGAGTCCCTGGCGGCGTAGTGTGTTACTGATGGTAGGCTTTGTTACTTTGGTCCCAGCTCTCTGCAGGTCATTCACTAGGTCCCCCCGTGTGGTTCTGGGATTTTTGCTCACCGTTCTTGTGATCATTTTGACCCCACGGGGTGAGATCTTGCGTGGAGCCCCAGATCGAGGGAGATTATCAGTGGTCTTGTATGTCTTCCATTTCCTAATAATTGCTCCCACAGTTGATTTCTTCAAACCAAGCTGCTTACCTATTGCAGATTCAGTCTTCCCAGCCTGGTGCAGGTCTACAATTTTCTTTCTGGTGTCCTTTGACAGCTCTTTGGTCTTGGCCATAGTGGAGTTTGGAGTGTGACTGTTTGAGGTTGTGGACAGGTGTCTTTTATACTGATAACAAGTCCAAACAGGTGCCATTAATACAGGTAACGAGTGGAGGACAGAGGAGCCTCTTAAAGAAGAAGTTACAGGTCTGTGAGAGCCAGAAATCTTGCTTGTTTGTAGGTGACCAAATACTTATTTTCCACCATAAATTTGCAAATAAATTCATAAGAAATCCTACAATGTGATTTTCTGGATTTTTTTCTCTCAATTTGTCTGTCATAGTTGACGTGTACCTATGATGAAAATTACAGGCCTCTCTCATCTTTTTAAGTGGGAGAACTTGCACAATTGGTGGCTGACTAAATACTTTTTTTCCCCACTGTAGCACCATTTTAAACTGAGACTCAGCGTTGCAACGAGCAGCACTGCAGATATTCAGATGAGCGCAATGCAAGACTTAACTCCCACAGTATCTGTGCATTTGCATGGGTGCACTTCACGCTGCTACAACGTGATAGTTACGGGACCGAAACAGCGGAGAGGTTTAGCCTCACGCTTCAACGCTCTTAAATGTTGCGGAATTTACCCGATATTGCTGTTTACTTCCTGAATTGCTGACTCCTGACTACCTTTAATGTTATGAAACCATTTTAATGTGTGCCGTACCTTTAAGGCGAGGTCAATCTGGTTTTTGATGTTCTTAATGATGTAGCTCTCTACTCCTGCGTTGTGACTTGTCTTCAGAATGAACCTGAAATAATATGAGAAGTTATCAGAACAACACAATGAGCATCTTACAGGAAGGTGTCGGAACAAGAGAGCGGACATATTGTTCTACAGGGGTGAACTTACAGGAAGAATTTGTATTTAGCTTCCGTGTCAAATGTATCAATGTTCAACTGCAGCACTTTTAGTCCTTTAGTTCTCTGTGAACATAAAATAACATTTCAGACTGCCAATAACAGTAATAAACATGTTAGAAACACAACCTCCAAATGTTAGAAACACAACCTCCAGAGGACAAAGTAGTCATTTGTACACTGAGTACTTACCAAATGCTGAATTGGACACAACGTCGTGACTTTCACCAAGTTCTAAAATGTAAAGGAAGGAAAAAAACGAATCGTAATTCACATGGAGCAATTAATCTCTACTGATATTATTTAGTCTGAATGATTGAACACAAATGTTTATGCCATTGCATCAATGTAGGAAGCTTTGTTTTACCTGAGGGACACTAAAGAAGGATTTGAACTCCAGTAGCTGGACTGGGTGACTGTTGTCCTCAACCCTCACCAGGCTCTTCTCATACAGATCCTTAAGATAGGAGAAACAAGCAATTAAGAGTCATAGAAGCTCAATGTGAAAGTGCTACTTGTAAATAATTGCTTCCAAATCTTAAAACAGAAGATCCTTACCAGTCCCTTCTGCAGCCTGGATTCTTCCCTTCTGGGGAAAAAGAGCACCAAATATATTGTTGGAATTTCCAAGACTTCATGAAACTCTATAAAATGCAATAGTTTATGTAATTTAGATAAATTGGATAAGAAAGTGAAATGTTACCAACTAGAGCGGAAAAGGGATAAGTAAATGAATATGTAGAGTACCTGCTCAAGAAGAGGTTGATGTATTCCATATTACACTGAAGAACAAACACTGAGCTGAAAAACAAAAAGAGTGTTAGGTTAATCAACACTATTTTAGCAATTAGAGTATGAGCCAACCAACCCCCATACTACAGAAGCATACAATACAAGTTTGAATAAGAAACTTCTGAGGCAGGTCCAACAGTACTTTCAGAGCAGTGTAAATGGAAAACACACTGTTTATTCTCTACCTGAAGATGGTGGGGAAGGTATCCATGGCAATGTGCTGGACGAACAACAGGTAGGCCAGACTGGCCAGAGACTCTTTGGAGTAGCGCACTTCTTCCTCCAGGAACCCATGCACCTCTCTCCTCCACAGCAGGCCGTGGCACAGCAGGTCAGGGAGGGACTCCCCGATGCCCGACAGGATGCCCTGCAGAACACACACACACACACCAATTACAGGAGGAGTAGGGTTAGCCCTATATTAGTTATGCCTACGCCTATACAGGATGAAGTTACCTCTACTTGTATGAGAACTTGTGTGAAAGTCGAATATATTCAGTCGAATATAATCGTCAAGAATAGTATGAAAGAGCTAGCCTGTTTCCAGATCTGTTTGTGCTGTATAGCCACAATTAACAGGCCCCTACGGTCCTTGTCAATGTCCATAGGATTTGGATATACCATATACCATATATCATATACGGCACAAACAGATCTGGAACCAGGCTATGAGAGGAGCAATGGTCACAATCTGAGCAGGCTTCTTAACAGAATCTCTGTGGCAAAGTTCCTGAGGGGAGATTCTGCTATGGTTTCAGATCCTTCAGCTGCACCTCCAGAAGAGGCTCACAAAGACTCTTCATACTGTTAGGGAGACACAACATACAAACACACTATAGCCAGAGACTCTATTCATGCAACTATAGGCACATAATATACTGTACACTCCACATAGAAGCACAGACCGAACTATACTGTACTTTAATGCTAATCTGCTAAGGTAGGATGGTCTATTGTATCTGTCCCTATGTTTAAAACATAATATTAACAAAGCTTTCCCCAATCACTTAACCCAATAGCTCCCCGAAAAAACATGGCCACCTACTTGAGCAGCTCTGTCCTCAGCTCATCCTCTTTGGCTGTGTGCGTCCCGTTGCTAATATCGGCCTGCTGGCTCTGCTTGGCCTCCTCCACAAAGTGTCTGACGAAGACCAGGAGGGCCGAGCAGCAGCGGCACAGGCTGAACACGTCGTCCTCCTCCTGCTCCTTGGTCTGGGGCACGGGCAGCCTGGCCACCTGGCCCAGCAGGGTGGAGAGAGCCATGCCCACCGAGGAGGCCTTCTGGCTTCCCAGCCGCAACAACACTGAGGGGGAGGTTGGAGAGGTGGGGACAGTAAGAGAGAGGGTCAGGGTGGGGAAAGAGTGGGAGAGATTGATGGAGTAGACAGGGAAGTGTGAATAGGGGTGAAGGGTAGGACGGTGGGTGAGAGAGTGAAGGAAGTGAGGAGGGTGTTTTAAGTCTAGTAGGAAAGATGTAGGAAATGTGTTGATTGAAATAGTGGTAGGAGAGGGTAGGAAATAAGGTATGGGAAAGTGAGGGTACAGAAAATCCTTAGTCATCAAGAATATGAAACATTGAGGGTGTTCCATTCAGACAATCCATCCTGTTCCTCACCTTTCTGTAGTGGCTGCAGCAGGAGGATGATTGTCTCTGCGATGGAGTCAGGGTGGGCCTCCTCCACCTGCTCCAGCAAGCCAACCAGCAGCTCATTGGGACTGCAAACCTGACCAATCACAGACAATAATAAAGCAGTCATTCGATCTTAAGCCTGGTCCCATTATTATCTTGCCAACTCCTATGGTGGCAATACATCACAAATACAGTCGATCTGGGGCCAGGCTAACAAACATTTACATTTTATACCCCAAAAAACAATATTAAACTTGTGTTTTGAGTAATAACTGATAATGGTTATAACATGAAAACAGACCTCCAGTAGATGTGTGAGGATGGCGAGACAGTGATTAAGATTCTTGTCCTCTTTCTTCAACAGAATCTGAAACAGAGGACCCAGCAGGTTCCAGCCCATACATCTCACTATGTTCTAGAGAAAGAGAGGGAGAAGTAATATTACTTGACTATACTCTGTAAAAACTAACACCATAATTATGGCCCAGACTTTTCCCTGATCAAATCATGTGGTCAGGAAAACCTCAGGGCCCAAACTATCACTATTAAGTGCATATACTGTATAGGCTAGTTTAAGAGAGAGAACCTTTCAGCTGTTCCACAAACTAGAGAAGCAGCACACTACATCCAAATGAATACAGCTGATTGATCTTGTGTACACATGGTATGGATGTCTGGTTCAATCTTCAGCGCACCTTATTTTTCTCATCTATGACGATACTCAGAACCTGAACACTATCTCCCTCCTCTATACAGGTATGTCCAGCCATCTGGAAAACGTCGTAATCCTCAGTCGTACAGTTGTCATCCTGGATGGCTTGTTATGACAGATGAATAGGTCCAGGTCTGTGCCCAAACAGTTTGAGCTTCTACTTCTAAAAATCCACCTTTCCAGAAATAAGTCTCTCACTGTTGCCGCTTGCTACAGACCCCCCTCAGCCCCGGGCTGTGCCCTGGACACCATATGTGAACTGATTGCCCCCCATCTATCCTCAGAGTTCGTACTGCTTGGTGACCTAAACTGGGATATGCTTAACATCTCGGCCAACCTACAATCTAAACTAGATACCCTCAATCTCACACAAATTATCAACGAACCTACCAGGTACAACCCAACATCTGTAAACATGGGCACCCTTATAGATATCATCCTGACAAATTGACCCTCTAAATACACCTCCGCTGTCTTCAACCATGATCTCAGCGATCACTGCCTTATTGCCTGCGTCCGTAATGGGTCCGCGGTCAAACGACCACCCCTCATCACTATCAAACGCTCCCTAAAACACTTTAGCAAGCAGGCCTTTCTAATTGACCTGGCCTGGGTATCCTGGATGGATATTGACCTCATTCCGTCAGTAGAGGATGCCTGGTTGTTCTTTAAAAGTGATTTCCTCTCAATCTTAAATAATAATAATAATAATAATAATAATAATAAGCATGCCCCATTCAAAAAATTCAGAACTAAGAACAGATATAGCCCCTTGTTCTCCTCAGACTTGACTGCCCTTGACCAGCACAAAAACATCCTGTGGCGTACTGCATTAGCATCGAACAGCCACCGCGATATGCAACTTTTCAGGGAAGTCAGGAACCAATATACACAATCAGTTAGGAAACCAAAGGCTAGCTTTTTCAAACAGAAATTTGCATCCTGTAGCACTAACTCCAAAACGTTTTGGGACACTGTAAAGTCCATGGAGAATAAGAGCACCTCCTCCCAACTGCCCACTGCACTGAGGCTAGGAAACACTGTCACCACCGATAAATCTACAATAATCGAGAATTTCAATAAGCATTTTGCTACGGCTGGCCATGCTTTCCACCTGGCTACCACTACCCCAGCCACCAGCTCTGCACCCTCCGCTGCAACTTGCCCATGCCCCCCCGCTTCTCCTTTACACAAATTCAGACAGCTGATGTTCTGAAAGAGCTGAAAAATCTGGACCCCTACAAATCAGCTGGGCTAGACAATCTGGACCCTTTCTTTCTAATATTAGCCGCCGAAATTGTCGCAACCCCTATTACTAGCCTGTTCAACCTCTCTTTCGTAACGTCTGAGATCCCCAGAGATTGGAAAGCTGCCGCGGTCATCCCCCTCTTCAAAGGGGGTGACACTCTAGATCCAAACTGTTACAGACCTATATCCATCCTGCCCTGCCTTTCGAAAGTTTTTGAAAGCCAAGTTAACAAACAGATCACGACCATTTCATCCCACCGTACCTTCTCCGCTATGCAGTCCGGTTTCCGAGCTGTTCATGGGTGCACCTCAGCCACGCTCAAGGTCCTAAACGATATCATAACTGCGATCGATAAAAGACAGTACTGTGCAGCCGTCTTCATCGATCTGGCCAAGGCTTTCGACTCTGTCAACCACCGCATTCTTATTGGCAGACTAAATAGCCTTGGTTTCTCAAATGACTGCCTCGCCTATTTCACCAACTACTTCTCAGATAGAGTTCAATGTGTCAAATCGGAGGGCCTGTTGTCTGGACCTCTGGCAGTCTCTATGGGGGTGCCACAGGGTTCAATTCTCGGGCCGACTCTATTCTCTGTGTATATCAATGATGTCGCTCTTGCTGCTGGTGACGCTCGGATCCACCTCTATGCGGACGACACCATTTTGTATACATCTGGCCCTTCATTGGACACTGTGTTAACAAACCTCCAAACGAGCTTCAACGCCATACAACACTCCTTCCGTAGCCTCCAACTACTCTTAAACACTAGTAAAACGAAATGCATGCTCTTCAACCGACGGCGGGTCTGACCTAGAGTATGTGGACAACTACAAACACCTAAGTGTCTGGTTAGACTGTAAACTCTTCTTCCAGACTCACATTAAGCATCTCCAATCAGAAGTTAGGTCTAGAATCGGCTTCCTACAGTGGGGAGAACAAGTATTTGATACACTGCTGATTTTGCAGGTTTTCCTACTTACAAAGCATGTAGAGGTCTGTAATTTTTTTATCATAGGTACACTTCAACTGTGAGAGACGGAATCTAAAACAAAAATCCAGAAAATCACATTGTATGATTTTTAAGTAATTAATTTGCATTTTATTGCATGACGTAAGTATTTGATCACCTACCAACCAGTAAGAATTCCGGCTCTCACAGACCTGTTAGTTTTTCTTTAAGAAGCCCTCCTGTCGGCAGTGTATCAAATACTTGTTCTCCCCACTGTATTTCGCAACAAAGACTCCTTCACTCATGCTGCCAAACATGCCCTCATAAAACTGACTATCCTACCGATCCTTGACTTCAGCGATGTCATTTACAAAATAGCCTCCAACACTCTACTCAGCAAATTGGATGTAGTCTATCACAGTGCCATCCGTTTTGTCACCAAAGCCCCATATACTACCCACCATTGTGACCTGTACGCTCTTGTTGGCTGGCCCTCACTACATATTCGTTGCCAAACCCACTGGCTCCAGGCCATCTATAAATCACTGCTAGGCAAATCCCCGTCTTTATCTTAGCTCACTGGTCACCATGGCAACACCCACCCGTAGTATGCGCTCCAGCAGGTATATCTCACTGGTCATCCCCAAAGCCAACACCTCCTTTTGGCCCCCATTCCTTCCAGTTCTCTGCTGCCAATGACTGGAACGAACTGCAAAAATCTCTGAAGCTGGAGACTCTTATCTCTCTCACTAACTTTAAGCATCAGTTGTCAGAGCAGTTTACCGATCACTGCACCTGCACACAGCCATTCTGAAATTAGCCCATCCAACTACCTCATCCCCATATTGTTATTTATTTTGATAATTTACACCCCAGTATCTCTATTTGCACATCATCTTTTGCACATCTATCATTCCAGTGTTAATACGAAATTGTAACTATTTGGCACTATGGCCTATTTATTGCCTTACCTCCATAATTTACTACATTCGCACACACTGTATATATATATTTTCTGTTGTATTTTTGACTTTATGTTTTGTTTACCCCATATGTAACTCTGTGTTGTTGTTTTTATCGCACTGCTTTGCTTTATCTTGGCCAGGTCGCAGTTGTAAATGAGAACTTGTTCTCAACTGGCTTACCTGGTTAAATAAAGGTGGGGGGGGGGGGGAAATGGGAAAGAGAGAGAGAAAAAAATAGGAAAAGAGGGATGGAAAGACAGGTTGGGTTGGTCTGTCCTTTACTAACCTCGTCCCCAAGCTATTGCGCACAGAACATAGACTATACCGAGCATCCGTGCTTGGGGAGGAAGTTTGGTGCGCGAGATAAGCCATTTTACACATCACTCGAGTGGAACTCAGTTGCCTAATGGGGGACCCATGAGTCAAGACTTACACATCTATGGACAACATCCCTAAATTGTTCTAGAGCCATCCTGTCTCGGCCGTACTCAAGACTTACACATCTATGGACAACATCCCTAAATTGTTCTAGAGCCATCCTGTCTCGGCCGTACTCCTACTGAGGGTATCCCTTCACTAAACAGTCCTGTGAAGGGACTGGTATAATACGTGTTATTGAACAACATGTTTTGAATGCAGGTAACACCGTTTTTGTATCATGTATAAAACTATGGCACACAAAACAGTGAATCGAGGCAAAGTCATCAGCTGATGTGCTGTGTGTGTGTGTGTGTGTGTGTGTGTGTGTGAGAGAGAGTGCGTGAGTGGCTTGGTGGCACATATAATGGATGTAATGTCCGGATTGTATCTTAGTATATTAGTGAATTGACCTCAAATGTACTTTGTTTGTTTGTTTATACTAGTGGCGTAACTAGCTAACGTTAGCCTGGCCTAAAAAGCACAGGATTAGGAAATTAACAAGGAAGAAATGGTCAAGTCACTCAATTATTGTAGTCGTTTCATAAAGCTACATAGGATCTACAGGTTTATTTCCACGGTAAAGAATATAATGGCATAGTTCAACTATTAATTGATTTAATTAATTAGGGGAATTGTTACTTACATGTCAATTTACGAAGATTGAGTTGGTCGCATGCGTTTCGGCAGTGTTTTTGCTTCATTGACCCTGATGCTTGCCGTAGATTTAATACGTCACAAATCAAAATTAGCACAAAACATATGACCAGCATGGAGAATCAGCCACGAAAAAGAGTCGCTCGCTCTTCAAAACCAGGCAAAAAGGGTTTGTTGTTATAAGACATCATCAGACCGGTATTAACATTGTGTTTGGATATTGTTGGGTCCTCAAAAAGGGATGGATACGGAGCTATCTTTCTTGCAATTACCGTTGTGTTTACGTAGCTCTAGCTAGCTAACTAGCAAGCTAACACGTTTCATATGCAACCATATAGCATAGCTGGCTACATTTATAGTTAATTACAGTATACAACTAACTTCCTTTATAATTTTCTATCATGAGCACTGACACCTAATTTCACTTATTTGACAGATGGGAAGAGTGTCAAAGCACAGACCGTTGCAGAGGAAGCAAGAAGGTATTTAACGTTAGCCTTGGTACCAGTCTTATGCTACAGTGCCTTTAGAAAGTATTCATACCCCTTGACTTATTCCACATTTTGTTGTGTTAAAGCCTGAATTCAAAATTTATATATTTTTCTCAAGCATCTACACACAATACTGCATATTGACAGTCAAAACATGTTTTTATGGGGTATTCAACAGTCAGACCGGTGCAGACTTTGCCATGCGGAAACATAATCAATAGAGCGTCTCTTTTGGTACTGTCCATAGGTGGCTTGTTTTTGGAGTCTGGTCCAGGAATGGTTGTTATGCCATAATATCAGGGTGCGGTTGTACCTGATAAACTTTTGAACGATAGTGTGTATATATATATATATATATATATATATATATATATACTACTTTGTGCATGACACAAGTAATTTTTCCATCAATTGTTTACAGACAGATTATTTCACTTAGAATTCACTGTATCACAATTCTAGTGGGTCAGAAGTTTACATACACTAAGTTGACTTTGCCTTTAAACAGCTTGGATAATTCCAGAAAAATATGTCATGGCTTTAGAAGCTTCTGATAGGCTAATTTACATCATTTGAGTCAATTGGAGGTGTACCTGTGGATGTATTTCAAGGCCTACCTTCAAACTCAGTGCCTCTTTGCTTGACATAATGGGAAAATCAAAAGAAATCAGCCAAGACCTCCGAAAACATTTTGTAGACCTCCACAAGTCTGGTTCATCCTTGGGAGCAATTTCCAAACGCCTGAAGGTACCACGTTCATCTGTACAAACAATAGTATGCAAGTATAAACACCATGGGACCACACAGCCATCATACTGCTCAAGAAGGAGACGCGTTCTGTCTTACTCCCTTACTCCCGAGTGGCGCAGTGGTCTAAGGCACTGCATCGCAGTGCTAGCTGTGCCACTAGAGATCCTGGTTTGAGTCCAGGCTCTGTCGCAGCTGGCCGCGACCGGGAGTCCCATGGGCGGCGCACAATTGGTCCAGCGTCGTCCAAGGTAGGGGAGGGTTTGGCCGACAGGGATGTGGGTTCGTTTCCCACGGGGGGCCAGTATGAATAAATAAAAAATAAAAACATGTATGCATTCACTAACTGTAAGTCGCTCTGGATAAGAGCGTCTGCTAAATGACTAAAATGTAAATGTCTCCCAGAGATTAACGTACTTTGGTGTGAAAAGTGCAAATCAATCCCAGAACAACAGCAAAGGACCTTGTGAAGATGCTGGAGGAAACAGGTACAAAAGTATCTATATCCACAGTAAAACAAGTGTTATATCGACATAACCTGAAAGGCCGCTCAGCAAGGAAGAAGTCACTGCTCCAAAACCGCCATAAAAAAAGCCAGACTACAGTTTGCAACTGCACATGGGGACAAAGATCGTACTTTGTGAAGAAATGTCCTCTGGTCTGATGAAACAAAAATAGAACTGTTTGGCCATAATTACAATCGTTATGTTTGGAGGAAAAAGGGGGTCGCTTGCAAGCCGAAGAACACCATCACAACCGTGAAGCACGGGGGTGGCAGCATCATTCTGTGGGGGTGCTTTGCTGCAGGAGGGACTGGTGCACTTCACAAAATAGATGGCATCATGAGGAAGGAAAATGATGTGGATATATTGACGCAACATCTCAAGACATCAGTCAAGAAGATAAAGCTTGGTCGCAAATGGGTCTTCCAAATGGACAATGACCCCAAGCATACTTCCAAAGTTGTGGCAAAATGGCTTAAGGACAACAAAGTCAAGGTATTGGAGTGGCCATCACAAAGCCCTGACCTCAATCCTATAGAAAATGTATGGGCAGAACTGAAAAATCGTGTGCGAGCAAGGAGACCTACAAACCTGACTCAGTTACACCAGCTTTGTCAGGAGGAATGGGCCAAAATTCCGCCAATTTATTGTGGGAAGCTTGTGGAAGGCTACCCGAAACGTTTGACCCAAGTTAAACAATTTAAAGGCAATGCTACCAAATACTAATTGAGTGTATGTAAACTTCTGACCCACGTGGAATGCGATGAACGAAATAAAAGCTGAAACAAATCATTCTCTCTACTATTATTCTGACATTTCACATTCTTAAAATAAAGTGGTGATCCTAACTGACCTAAGAAAGGGCATTTTTACTAGGATTAAATGTCAGGAATTGTGAAAAACTGAGTTTAAATGTTTTTGGCTAAGGTGTATGTAAACTTCTGACTTCAACTGTACAACTCACCACTATAACTGTGCCTCTTGCCTCCCAAACTGTAGATAGTTTGTGTGTATGTATTGATATGTGTGCCTTTAAATAAATAAATGTTGACGTAGTTCTGTCCTCGAGCTGTTCTTGTCTATTAATGTTCTGTTTTATGTCATGTTTTGTGTGGACCGCAGGAAGAGTAGCTGCTGCTTTTGCAACAGCTAATGGGGATCCTAATAAAATAGCAAATGTTTTAGAATATTTTTTATTCTGTACAGGCTTCCTTCTTCCTTAGGTTAGTATTGTGGAGTAACTACAATGTTGTTGATCCATTTTCAGGTTTTATCCTATCACAGCCATTCAACTCTAACTGTTTAAAAGTCACCATTGGCCTCATGGTGAAATACCTGAGTGGGTTCCTTCCTCTCCGGCAACTGAGTTAGGAAGGACGACTGTATCTTTGTAGTGACTGGGTGTATTGGTACACCATCCAAAGTCTAATAACTTCACCATGCTCAAAGGGATATTCTTTGTCTGCTTTTTTATTTTTACCTGTCAACCAATAGGTGCCTTTCTTTGCGAGGCTTTGGAAAACCTCCCTGGTCTTTGTGGTTGAATCTGTGTTTGAAATTAACTGCTCGACTGAGGGACCTTACAGATACAGTGAGGGGAAAAAAGTATTTGAATCCCTGCTGATTTTGTACATTTGCCCACTGACAAAGACATGATCAGTCTATAATTTTAATGGTAGGTTTATTTGAACAGTGAGAGACAGAATAACTAAAAAAAAATCCAGAAAAACCCATGTCAAAAATGTTATAAATTGATTTGCATTTTAATGAGGGAAATAAGTATTTGACCCCTCTGCAAAACATGACTTAGTACTTAGAGGTCAGACGTTTCTTATAGTTGGCCACCATGTTTGCACACATCTCAGGAGGGATTTTGTCCCACTCCTCTTTGCAGATCTTCTCCAAGTCATTAAGGTTTCGAGGCTGACGTTTGGCAACTCCAACCTTTAGCTCCTTCCACAGATTTTCTATGGGATTAAGGTCTGGAGACTGGCTAGGCCACTCCAGGACCTTAATGTGCTTCTTCTTGAGCCACTCCTTTGTTGCCTTGGCCGTGTGTTTTGGGTCACTGTCATGCTGGAATACCCATTTACGACCCATTTTCAATGCCCTGGCTGAGGGAAGGAGGTTCTCACCCAAGATTTGATGGTACATGGCCCCGTCCATTGTCCCTTTTGATGCAGTGAAGTTGTCCTGTCCCCTTAGCAGAAAAACACCCCCAAAGCATAATGTTTCCACCTCCATGTTTGACGGTGGGGATGGTGTTCTTGGGGTCATAGGCAGCATTCCTCCTCCTCCAAACACGGTGAGTTGAGTTGATGCCAAAGAGCTCAATTTTGGTCTCATCTGACCACAACACTTTCACCCAGTTCTCCTCTGAATCATTCAGATGTTCATTGGCAAACTTCAGACGGCCCTGTATATGTGCTTTCTTGAGCAGGGGGACCTTACGGGCGCTGCAGGATTTCAGTCCTTCACGGCATAGTGTGTTACCAATTGTTTTCTTGGTGACTATGGTCCCAGCTGCCTTGAGATCATTGACAAGATCCTCCCGTGTAGTTCTGGGCTGATTCCTCGCCGTTCTCATGATCATTGCAACTCCACGAGGTCAGATCTTGCATGGAGCCCCAGGCTGAGGGAGATTGACAGGTATTTTGTGTTTCTTCCATTTGTGAATAATCACGCCAACTGTTGTAACCTTCTCACCAAGCTGCTTGGCGATGGTCTTGTAGCCCATTCCAGCCTTGTGTAGGTCTACAATTTTGTCCCTGACATCCTTGGAGAGCTCTTTGGTCTTGGCCATGGTGGAGAGTTTGGAATCTGATTGATTGATTGCTTCTATGGACAGGTGTCTTTTATACAGGTAACAAGCTGAGATTAGGAGCACTCCCTTTAAGAGTGTGCTCCTAATCTCAGCTCGTTACCTGTATAAAAGACACCTGGTAGCCAGAAATCTTTCTGATTGAGAGGGGGTCAAGTACTTATTTCCCTCATTAAAATGCAAATCAATGTATAACATTTTTGACATGCGTTTTTCTGGATTTTTTTGTTATTCTGTCTCTCACTGTTCAAATAAACCTACCATTAAAGTTATAGACTGATCATTTCTTTGTCAGTGGGCAAACGTAAAAATCAGCAGGGGATCAAATACTTTTTTCCCTCACTGTAATTGTATGTGTGGGGTACAGAGATGAGATAGTCATTCAAAAATCATGTTAAACACTATTATTACACACAGTTAGTCCATGCAACTTATTATGCACATTTTTACTCCTGAACTTATTTAGGCTTGCCATAACAAAGGGGTTGAATAATTATTGACTCAAGACATTTCAGCTTTTCATTTGTAATTAATTTGGAAACATTTCTAAAAACATAATTCCACTTTGACATTATGCGGTATTGTGTGTAGGCCAGTGACACACAATCTCGATTTTATCTATTTTAAATTCAGGCTGTAACACAACAAAATGTGGAAAAAGTCAAGGGGTGTGAATACTTTCTGAAGACACTGTAACAACCACTGCTTGGCATGCCATACATTTGGCATATGACACTGAGTACAAGGAGTGGAATGTTAGCGCAAAACAAGGCTGGGTTTCAGGCTAATATGACATCAGTGATCCCCAAACATATGAAGTTGCTGTTGTCTTCAGATTTTTGGTTGAATCCATTGCCAATGTTGCTGGACTCAAATTAGTGACCAGTGTTTGTCCCTGATATGATCATACCCCCATGCGTCTCTCTGACTGTGGTGCTGACGTGTATAACCATGTCTCCCTTCTCCAGGAGAGAGGCAGTGAGGGAGACCCTGAGAGAAAAGCTGGATCTGGAGAAGAGGGCACTGCAGGTGGTGGAGTCTCTCCTGGAGGACAGCGTAGCAGAGGACTTCCTGGTTGACTGTGTGAGTACCATAGAGATAAATACACTGTCTATCTCTATGGTGAATACTGCAGGGAGAGATTGCTCTTTTTTTTATCCGTGGCTAGGGTGGTGACTGCAATGAATGAAGCATGTAGAGTTGGAGCGTTTCCAGTCTTGTGTATTAGAAGAGGATCTATGACCTCATGAAAAGATTTACAGTCACTGTCAATAGATATCAGTTGATGGAGGAGCACAGCATTGTTATTTCAGGTGTGGGGGTACCTGCCAAGTTAACAAACAGATCACCGACCACTTCGAATCCCACCGTACCTTCTCCGCTATGCAATCTGGTTTCTGAGCTGGTCATGGGTGCACCTCAGCCACGCTCAAGGTCCTAAACAATATAATAACCGCGATTGATAAAAGACAGTACTGTGCAGCCGTCTTCATCAACCTGGCCAAGGCTTTTGACCGCATTCTTATTGGCAGACTAAATAGCCTTGGTTTCTCAAATGACTGCCTCGCCTGGTTCACCAACTACTTCTCAGATAGAGTTCAATGTATCAAATCGGAGGGCCTGTTGTCTGGACCTCTGGCAGTCTCTATGGGGGTGCCACAGGGTTCCATTATCGGGCCGACTATTCTCTGTGTATATCAATGATGTCGCTCTTGCTGCTGGTGACTCTCGGATCCACCTCTACGCAGACGACACCATTTTGTATACATCTGGCCCTTCATTGGAGACTGTGTTAACAAACCTCCAAACGAGTTTCAATGCCATACAACACTCCTTCTGTGGCCTCCAACTGCTCTTAAACGCTAGTAAAACTAAATGCATGCTCTTCAATCGAACGCTGCTTGCACCCGCCCGCCCGACTAGAATCACTTCTCTCGGCGGGTCTGACTTAGAATATGTGGACAACTACAAATACCTAGGTGTCTGGTTAGACCGTAAACTCTCCTTCCAGACTCACATTAAGCATCTCCAATCCAAAGTTAAATCTAGAATCGGCTTCCTGTTTCGTAAAACAAAGCCTCCTTCACTCATGCTGCTAAACATGCCCTCGTAAAACTGACTATCCTACCGATCCTTCACTTCGGCGATGTCATTTACAAAATAGCTTCCAACACTCAACTCAGCAAATTGGATGTAGTCTATCACAGTGCCATCTGTTTTGTCACCAAAGCCCCATATACTACCCACCGTTGTGACCTCTACGCTCTCGTTGGCTGGCCCTCACTACATATTCATTGCCAAACCCACTGGCTCCAGGTCATCTATAAATCACTTCTAGGCAAATCCCCGCCTTATCTTAGCTAATTGGTCACCATAGCAACACCCACATTTTACATTTACATTTTAGTCATTTAGCAGACGCTCTTATCCAGAGCGACTTACAGTTAGTGAGTGCATACATGTTTGTTTTTTGTTGTTTTTATACTGGCCCCCCGTGGGAATCAAACCCACAACCCTGGCGTTGCAAGCGCCATGCTCTACCAACTGAGCTACACCCACCCGTAGTCTGCGCTCCAGCAGGTATATCTCACTGGTCATCCCCAAAGCCAACACCTCCTTTGGCCGCCATTCCTTCCAGTTCTCTGCTGCAAATGACTGGAACAAACTGCAAAAATCTCTGAAGCTGGAGACTAGCATCTCCCTCACTAACTTTAAGCATCAGTTGTCAGAGCAGCTTACCGATCACTGCACCTGTACACAGCCATTCTGAAATTAGCCCACCCAACTACCTCATCCCCATATTGTTATTTACGTTGTTATTTATTTTGCTCATTTGCACCCCAGTATCTGTATTTGCACATCATCTTTTGCGCATCTATCACTCCAGTGTTAATACTGAATTGTAATTATTTTGCACTATGGCCTATTTATTGCCTTACCTCCATAATTTACTACATTTGCAGACACTGTATATAGATTTTCTATTGCGTTATTGACTGTACGTTTTGTTTATTCCATATGTAACTCTGTGTTGTTGTTGTTTTTATCGCACTGCTTTGCTTTATCTTGGCCAGGTCGCAGTTGTAAATGAGAACTTGTTCTCAACTGGCTTACCTGGTTAAATAAAGGTGAAATAAATGCCCTTGATTTGCAGGCAAGGTTGATCACTTCTGCCAATTACAAAGACACAGTTGAGGAGAGATCCATTGTGAAGCTGTGCGGTTATCCTATCTGTTCAAATAAACTGGGCAAGGTAAGGTTTCATATATTTCTAAAGGTTTAATATATTTTCCTTTTTACTTGCCTTCTAGTTCACGATTGGTCAAAACTAACTTATTCAGATATGTTTTTCCTAGGTCTCCAGGCAACAGTTCAAAATTTCCACCAAAACCAATCAAGTGTATGACATCACAGAACGCAAGGTAAGTGCACAGTCAGACACAGAATCCGATACGTTGCTGTGTTATGCCCAGCACCATGAAAGAACGTTACTGACATAAGACTGAAACACTGCCCTTTCCCTCTCTGACCCAGAGCTTCTGCAGTAACTTCTGCTACAAAGCCTCCAAGTCCTTTGAGCTGCAGATATCTAAGAGCCCTCTATGGTTGAGGCAGCACGAGAGGTAAGCCTGTACCATTTTACTTCAGCAGATAATAGCAGTGCTGAGGTAGGCAGACATTTTTCTTTAGGTCCAAATTTGACCTAAATGTTGACTCCTCTTTTCATTTGCAGCCCCCCAGATGTGAAATTAATGAAGAAAGGAGATGGGTATGTACATATATTTTTCCACAGTGTCATTCAGTCTGGATGAATTGATAAGATGTGGAGCTGTAAAAATGCAATATTTCGCAGACTGTATACATCAAATTAAAAATACAGAACCATTGATATATCGATTGATTGATTGCTTGACTGACTGTCTTCCCCCTGATTCCATCTGTCTATATAGCGGTAGCACTGGAGAGGAGGTGAGGCTGGTTGAGAGGCGTCTCAGAGAGGAAGATGTGGAGAACCCCCTTCCCCTGGACTCTGAGGCCCCACAGGGCACCAGGCGCTCCCCTACAGCCGGTCACAGCGACGACAGCGACACCGAACAGGACTTTGTCTCCAGCGTGGTCTCCCAGCGACAAGGACCCAGGGTGCACTGGGGTGATCTGCCCAAGTGCACTGCCGAAGGGGAGGGTAGGGAACCTGGAGAGGGGGAGGACAGGGAGAGAAGGTCGGGAGGGAAGGACACAAAGGTGCCCAAGCAAATACAAACAAATAAGGCGGAAGAAAAGGAGGAGGAAAACACAGAAGAATCACAGAAAGCACTAACAAAAACAAGCAATGGCACAGATGGACCCCAACAGCACACAACAGCTACAAACCATCCCAGTGATCAGCAACCTTTCCTGGGAGAGAGAGGCTCGCCAGAGGGCCAGTCTATAGAGGAAGCCGCAGACCTAATGAGCCAAGTCACAATACAGGATAGAGACCCAGCTCCATCTCCTGCACCAACAGCCCACAGTGGACAGAATCAAGAACCAGCTCCAACCCCCACCCCACAGGGGGATCCAACCCCAGAACAGCCCACCCAGCCTGGCATCAACATTATACAGGTGGGCATGAGCAGAAGGGGAGCACAGGGGCTCCAGGGGCTCCTCAAGGGCCACGAAGCTGGGACTAAACCTGTCTCGGTCCGGCTGAACCTTCTAGAAGGCCTAAGGAGGACCTTCAACGAATGGACGACTCAGGAGACTATGAAGTTCCTATATGGCCCAGACCACTTTAGTAAAACACTGATAGAAACAAAGAAGGTGGAGAAGGAAGAGGAGCTGGATGAAGATGACTTGGAGGACATTGTGGAAGGTGGTGGGGAGGGAGGTGAGACTGAGTCCCAAGGGGGTCCAGGAAGGCCCTCAGCCCCGGCCCCAGACTACGACACCCTACGCAGGGAGACAGAGGAGATGGGGCTGAGGGTGAGGGAGTTCTACAAAGGGATGGAGGAAGTCCATAGGGTGTCAGGGAAACAACATGCCAGAGGCGGAGACTCAGAGGTGAGTGGGGAGGTGAGTGTACTGTAGCAACTGCCAGTGTCCAGATGGGGACACTCTGTATAAGCATTGGAGAGATGTGACATGAAACTATCTCTGTCTCTATCTGTCTCTCTCACTATCTCTCTCACTCACTTTCTCTCACTATTTCTCACTCTTTCTCTCACTCGCACTCTCTCACTCACTTTATCTCACTCTTTCTCTCACTATCACTCACGCACACTCTCACTCTCGCACTGAATCTCTCTCTCACTCACGCTCTCACTCTCTCACTCGCTCAATCGCTCACTCTCTCTGTCTCTCTTCTCTGTCTCTCTCTCTCGCTCTCTCTGTCTCGGTCTCTTTGTCTCTCTTTCTCGCTGTCTCTCTCTCTCTGTCTCTCTCTCTTTCTCTCTGTCTTGGTCTCTGTCTCTCGGTCTCTGTCTCTTTCTCTCTGTGTCTCTCGCTCTGTCTCTCTCTCTTTCTCTCTTTGTGTCTGTCTCTTGGTCTGTCTCTTGGTCTCTCTCTCTGTGTCGCTGTCTCTGTGTCTCTTTCTCTGTGTCTCTTTCTCTGTCTCTTTCTCTCTGTATCTCTTGGTCTCTCTTTCTCTCTGTCTCTTTCTCTCTCTGTCTGTCTCTGTCTCTCGGTCTCTCTTTTTCTGTCTCTCGGTCTCTCTCGGTCTCTCTTGGTCTCTCTGTCTCGGTCTCTCTGTCTCGGTCTCGCTGTCTCTCTATCTGTCTCTCGGTCTCTCTCTGTGTCTCCGTCTCTCGGTCTATGTCTCTCTGTCCAGCTCTCGGTCTCTCTCTCTGTGTCTCTGTCTCTCTGTGTGTGTCTCTGTCTCTATCTCCTCTGTCTCTCTCTGTCTCTCTCTGTCTCTTTCTCTCTCTGTCTCTCTCTTTCTCTCTGTCTCTCTCTCTCTCTGTCTGTCTCTCTCTCTGTCTCTGTCTTTCTCTCTCTGTCTCTCTCTGTCTCTTTCTCTCTCTTCTCTCTGTGTCTCGGTCTCTCTGTGTCTCGGTCTCTGTCTCTCTCTCTCTGTGTCTCTGTCTTTCGGTCTCTGTCTCTCTCTGTGTCTCTGTCTCTTATCTCTCTCTCTCTCTTATCTCTCTCTCTCTCTCTCTCTCTTCTATCGCTCTTCTCTCTGTCTCTGTCTCTCTCTCTTCTGTCTGTCTCTGTCTCTCTCTGTCTCTCTCTCTCTGTGTCTCGGTCTCTCTGTGTCTCGGTCTCTGTCTCTCTCTCTGTGTCTCTGTCTTTCGGTCTCTGTCTCTCTTTTTCTCTCTGTGTCTCTGTCTCCATCTCCGTCTCTCTGTCTCCGTCTCTCTCTCTCGCTTTCTCTGTCTCTTTGTCTGTCTTTCTCTCTCTGTCTCTGTCTTTCTCTCTTCTGTCTGTCTCTCTCTCTTCTGTCTGTCTCTCTCTCTCTCTCTGTGTCTGTCTCTGTCTCTCTCTTCTCTCTCTTTATGTCTCTCTCTCTCTCTTCTGTCTCTCTCTTCTCTCTCTCTCTCTCTTCTCTCTCTCTCTCTTCTCTCTCTCTCTCTGTCTCTCTCTCTCTTCTCTCTCTCGCTCGCTCTTCTCTCTGTATCTCTCTCTTCTCTCTCTCTCTCACTCTCTCTCTCGCCGTCCCTCCTCTGTCTCTCTGTCTGTCTGTCTCTTTCTCTCTCTGTCTCTCTTTCTCTCTCTCTGTCTCTGTCTCTCTCTTCTCTCTGTCTCTCTGTCTCTTTCTCTCTCTCTCGCTCTTCTCTCTGTATCTCTCTCTCTTTGTCTCTCTGTCTCTCCTTCCCTCCTCTCTCTTTCTCTCTCTCTCTCTCTCTCTCTCTCTCTCTCTCTCTCTATTCTCTCTGTCTCGCTCTCTCTTCTATCTGTCTCTCTCTGTCTCTCCTTCCCTCCTCTCTCTTTCTCTCTCTGTCTCTCTCTCTCTTCTATCTGTCTCTCTCTCTGTCTCTGTCTATGTCTCTCTCTCTTCTCTCTGTCTCTGTCTCTCTCTCTCGCTCTTCTCTCTGTCTCTCTCTCTTCTGTCTGTCTCTCTCTGTCTCTCTCTCTCTCTCTCTCTCTCTCTCTCTCTCTCTCTCTCTCTCTGTGTCTCGATCTCTCTGTGTCTCGGTCTCTCTCTCTGTCTCCATCTCTGTCTCTCTGTCTCCTCTCTCTCTCTTTCTCTCTCTTCTCTCTGTGTCTCGGTCTGTGTCTCGGTCTCTGTCTCTCTCTCTCTGTGTCTCTGTCTTTCGGTCTCTGTTGCTCTCTGTGTCTCTTTCTCTCTCTCTGTCTCCTTCTCCGTCTCTCTGTCTCTTTCTCTCTGTCTCTCTGTCTCTCTCTCTCTCTCTCTCTCTCTCTCTGTCTCTCTCTCTTCTCTCTCTCTCTGTCTCTCTCTCTTCTGTCTGTCTCTCTCTGTCTCTCTCTGTCTCTCTCTCTCTCTCTCTCTCTCTCTGTGTCTCGGTCTCTCTGTGTCTCGGTCTCTCTCTCTGTCTCCATCTCTGTCTCTCTGTCTCCTCTCTCTCTCTTTCTCTGTCTCTTTGTCTGTCTTTCTCTCTCTGTCTCTCTCTCTCTATCTTGCTGTCTCTGTCTCTCTCTGTCTCTCTCTCTATTCTATCTGTCTCTGTCTCTGTCTCTCTCTTTCTCTCTCTGTCTCTCTTTCTCT